>NC_087513.1:166935971-167535971 GCF_963921805.1 Phalacrocorax carbo
GGATAAGAGAATATGTACTTTATAAATTTCTTTTTTAGTAGTTAAGGTCTACTTAAGAGTTGTTCTTATTATTATTAAGCAAAAATATTATAGAGAGTACCTGTAATTATCTCTCTATTGAAAAACACAGCAAATACTCTACCTTTCTGCAGAAGGCAAATGTGAAAATGATTGATGGTCTGTCATTCAGACAGTAGCCACCAAAGGATGGTTAAAACTAGCTTCTTACCTGTTTTCCAATTAATTCTGCTCTCAAAATCTGAGGATTTCTTTTAGGAACCTATGATCAAACATATGAACCCATGACCCCAAAAGGCATGAATATAACAAAAAGGTACAGTTGCAAAGAAATTTAATTCTATTTATATGAATAAAAAGATTCAATAATGACAGATTTCTCCCATGTCATAAGAAACTAAATGCCATTCATAAAATAACCATTCAACTGTAAAATATATACAGATGAGCATTTTCTGCAGTACTGTCATAGTGTGTAACATTGCCATAATTCTTACTATTCAGCACTTTAATGGCATTATCCTACGCAGTTTCCCATACTCATACATAATAGCTGAGTACCCTATGGTGAAAATATAAGCTGAATAGCCATGTGCCTGCAGTCTTCTTACAAGCTGAGCAGGTTTTTGATTGGCTTTAGCAGATTTGGGGAAATGACCATTTCAGACAGGGCACAGTCAAGCAGAAAATGGGCAGATGCTGTAAGTTGCATAATCAGTACAAAGAAAACTCATCTGCCATTTATAGTACATGAGATTAACTGATGGGATACCAACTGATTCAGGCTAATTTAATGACAACCTCTAACCATCTGGCTATAAAGCTGTATTTTACAAAGCCCTAACGCTGACCCACATAAGCTAGTCTAAAAAACATTTGGTGAGTTTAATAATGAATTATACATCAAAGCAAGAACTCATTACTGTTACAAGTCATGAAATATTTATTTTTAATCTGACAGTTCTACTACTGCTAAACAATAAGAGATTACACTGTGAGGCCAAATATATAATAAATGACTGACTACTTTTCTGCTGTGCTAGTAAATGCAAAGCTTTCTGAACCCGATGCTTTCACTTGCTGACAGTGTGAAATGGTGGGAAATAGACTCCTTTTTCTTCAACGGTTTCTCCAGCACCAGATCTTCCTTTGCATGTTGGACTTAACTGATAATTTTGCAGTCATATTAGCCATAACTGATGAATTCAACTAATTTTTCAGTTTCTTTGCTTTTAACTTGATTTCACAAATAGTCAGCTTCCTGCAACCCAAATTACACCAGTGATACTTTTGCCTGAAAATTCTTTGTGTAATGTCATTGAAGAAAGAAATTGGGGAAAAAATATGCTTAATTCAGAGCATAATTTAGCTGACAAGATCCAATTTACTGGTGGTGGTTTGTGATGTGGAAAGGAACCAGTCTGATTCTCAAAGCTCAGAGCTTGCAGTTAGAAAATGTACATCAGCAAACTTGATTCAAAGGCAGTGAAGTGATAACCATTCAACTTCCCCAATGTAATTTTTATGGAGTCATTGTTATAAACATAGCCACATATTAAAATGTTGTTGAAATATGGTAATAGCAAGTGTTTTTCAGACAGCCTATATTATATTCTGAAGACATGTTCCCCATTGTACAGACGCATAATGGTGTATTCACGTTTATGTTTTTCCCTTCCTTTATTTTTCCCCTTTTTTTTTTTTATTTGTAATTATGTTTAAATAAAATTTATGTATAATAGTATATACAGGTTGCTGAACATGCTATAGCATAGTCTATTCAAAGCATCAGGGATCTGGAAATGGGGGAAACTGCTAAGAAATCAGGAGGGTATGTTTCCATATAAACGATTCACAGCTCTAAGAGGTACTGTTAAATTCTTTGAAGCATAAATGTAAATTATGGCATTTGCACCAAAATACCATGTGCAGTGTACTGAATATATATTGATCCATATACAATTCCCTCACTAAAGTCTGTGGACAAACATATAACTTCACTGTGTAGCAGCTGCAAGTAGCAGTACCTAGTCATATTTCAGAAAAACACAGATTTGTACTCTCTTGGAAGATTACATTACCTGTCCTATTTGGTCAAAATTAGTTGGTGTCTCTGACAGTCAACAAACAGAAAAAAATAAGCTATCTTTGCGGATATTCAGGAACAATCCTTATTATTTTCATGTAGGTTTAAATGCAAAAACTTTCCTTTCAAAAAGCGAATGCAGAAGTTTCCTTTCTTTCTGAAGTGTCTTGTGTACAGAAAAGAAAAGAAAAAAAGAAAAGAAAAGGAAAAAGAAAAGAAAAGGAAAAAGAAAAGAAAAGGAAAAAGAAAAGAAAAGAAAAGAAAAGAAAAGAAAAGAAAAGAAAAGAAAAGAAAAGAAAAGAAAAGAAAAGAAAAGAAAAGAAAAGAAAAGAAAAGAAAAGAAAAGAAAAGAAAAGAAAAGAAAAGAAAAGAAAAGAAAAGAAAAGAAAAGAAAAGAAAAGAAAAGAAAAGAAAAGAAAAGAAAAGAAAAGAAAAGAAAAGAAAAGAAAGAAAAGAAAAGAAAAGGAAAAAGAAAAGAAAAGAAAAGAAAAGAAAAGAAAAGAAAAGAAAAGAAAAGAAAAGAAAAGAAAAGAAAAGAAAAGAAAAGAAAAGAAAAGAAAAGAAAAGAAAAGAAAAGAAAAGAAAAGAAAAGAAAAGAAAAGAAAAGAAAAGAAAAGAAAAGAAAAGAAAAGAAAAGAAAAGAAAAGAAAAGAAAAGAAAAGAAAAGAAAAGAAAAGAAAAGAAAAGAAAAGAAAAGAAAATCAGCAACAACAACAACCAAAAACCCAAACACAGAAAATGTTTCCTAGAAGAACAGAAAATTTAGGCAAGTTCTTCTAGGAATTTTATTTCCTGTATTGCTAGAACATTCAATACATAAATAAGCCTGAGTGCTGTGTAATTGCTTTCATATGTGGTATAAAAGATAGACAGTAAAATTTCAAGGAAAGGCTACCCTCATGGTAGTCTATAAATTTGCCTGTACTATCCATAGACCGTTATAATTATTTTCCATTAAGCTGCATAAGATAAATAGTTATGTTCAATCTGAGATACAGTATAAGGATGCTAAGATATACACAGCCATTACTGAGGTAAAATAATATAATTATTCTGCTCAGCAAATCTGTTTATCTACATGTGTTGATTCTTCTGACCTCCATGATACCCCTCTGAAAACTGTATGCACACAACACAGAGAAGCTTTCCTCCATCTGAAATGGAATGTTTAGAGAAATGAAAATGCAGCACGCATCATTTGAGAATCTGCACTTTTATGCAAAAGAATATTCTAAGGAACATCCAAACTACTGTTCTGGTCTCAGATCTATACAGATCTTGCCTAATGAAAGAAAGCTGACTCATTGGGGAACTCTGATACTTTCAACTGTTTGAAAGGGGCAAATCCTCTGTCATCTTCAGAGCAGAAAGTAGTCCAAACAATAGTCAAGAAAGTGCTATTCACTACTTAGTTGTACTACCATTTTTCTTTAACAGTTCTTCTTTCTTTGCAAATATTGTACATGCTTGAAGCCAAGCTTAAAGCCAAAATGAAGAATGCAAAGTACATTAGGAATGTAAAGTTTCTCCACGTTTTCGATTCTTTCATTTTAGGCAGCAAAAGATAGAATACCTACTGCTCTCTAATCAGGATATCTCTCTTAAAACTTTTTATTCCTTAGGATATTTTTTTTTTCTGGTTTTGGTATTACTGTTTCACATTACAGTTAATCTATTTCATCTATTTTAGCATTGTAATATCTATTTCACCTTCTTTTTCTCTCTTTCTCAGGGCAAACTTTATTTGCATGGGTGGCATGAAAGCTAACTTGGGTAAATTACAACTGGTAAAATGCAAATGTGAATGCAAACAGCGTGTGCAAATGGGACTGTAAAATCCATCGGAGAGAGTGTTTGCCCAAAACTGATCATGCCAAAGAGATAGACCGCCAATCACCTGGTCCAAAAGAATAAACTTTCTGGTCTTGCATATTCAAGGTGGGGGTGGTGGTGGTGGGAATAGCATATATGCTATTTTACAGTTTCACAGACAGTCTGGTTAAAGGAAGGTCAAGAATTCTTTTCTCAATCAGAATACCAAGAAGTGAATGAACTGCATATATCCATGATCTGATGCTGAAGGCAGACTCACATATAAATGGAAAACAATAACCAGATTAGTGTGTTGTCTTTTGTATTTCTGTCTGCCTCTTGACAGACACTATTTTATTTTTAAGACCCACAGTGAAATACCACTGCCAGAAAGTAACTGTCATTAAAATCAAGTGTAAAACCTAATATCTCCCTTTGTCTTCAAATGCTTATGTAATTAGTTCACATTACATGATTGTCAGAATAAACCGCAATTCTCAGAGATCCCTCATTTCCCCTGGCACAGGGTCTGCTGTCTACCGTTTTGTGATATTACACATAATTCAAAGTTTTCTTCTCTCTGTTTAGTATAGTAACAGAATGTCTACGTTGTCAGTCTGGGAAAAGGACTGAAATGTTTTTATACCTGGCATCTGAAAGTTTCTGCTGACAAAATGTCAAATATAATTCCAAGAAAGGTCTGGTTTAATTTGTGCTTACATTTCTTGCTGTTTTTCTCTTCCCCTACATACGCATCTTCAAAATATAAATCTGTGAAAAGCCTCAACTGAGAATTATTAGGTGGCCAGTTTAAATGAAGAGATTCCAAGTAGATTTCAGAAATTTTTCTTCTCTTCTGTTCTGCTGTGCTTACTTAACAAAGAAAATGGAGGAATAGCTTCAGCAAAATTAGGCTATTTTCCAACTTTCATTTTAATTATAGTGTAGATGTTTCTCAGAGAATATTAAGCGTGCTTTTCAAATGGTATGCTGTGATTCTACTGTTGGTTTTGCTCCCTTCTCTTAGGCTGTTAAGCCCCACCACCTCATGTTCACCACAGACAAGGCTGCCCTCTATTTTTACACCCTCAAAAAGTTCTTCCTTGTTTGTGATTAACGGGTCCAGCAGAATTCCTTCCCTAATGGTTTGTTGATCACTTGCATAAAAATAGTCCTTGGCCCTTCTCAGAAATCTTCCTGGTAGCTTGTGATCACTATGTTTTCCTTCTAGCAGATATTAGTGTGATTAACTCTGTCCTCAGATTTTTATCTATAAGTTCTTCACTGGCTCATCACCAGTTTCAAGGCAAAACCCCATGAGTTGGAGACTCCTTTACATAGAGTCCCTGCTTGCCTGGCCTGGCCTTCCTAAAATACTTGTATCCATCCATGCAGAACTTTAGTCACAAGCGCTATCCCACAATGGCTCTGTAATCATAATGAGAATATTGCTCTCTGACTGCTCACAGACTTCTAGGTCCACCTGCTTATTTTCCATGCTGCAAGCATCTGTTAACAGGCATTTTCACTTGGCCCTCAGTGATGCCTTTTTTTCTTTTTTTTTGGCAGGGAAAATATAAGAGCATCCCCAACTATGCTTTTCTCCAGGGATTTATTCACTGTTTTTTGAACGTGAACTTTTCTTCAGTCATTGGTCAATGTTCCCCAACAAACTTAGGTTAAAGTCTACCTCAGTAGGTCAGCAAGCCTGCTGGTAAACTTGTTCCTGCTTTACTTTCTCAGATAGTTTCCCCAGCAGTCCTCATCCTACAAAGATGGTACAGTGGTCATTAAAACCAAAGCTTTTCCTGTAACACCTGCTGTACACTCAGATGTTGATGTACAGAATGTCTTTGCTCCTACCTGAATATTTCCCCTTTACTAGCAGAATAAAAAAGAGAACCACCTTACTTGCTGAGCTCTTCACCCTTGCCCCAGAGCCATATATAGTTAAGCTTGATATTTTCATGATCTTTCTTAGCAGTATCATTGACTCCTGCGTGGATGAGTAACAAGGAGTAGTATTCCAAGGCTTGGTTTCTTGCATTCACTCTTTTCTTGAAAATTGAAAGGGGAATTAAAAGGAAATAATTTGAACTCTTTTATAATTAAATAAAAATAGTAACAATATTGTAGAGAAACATCCCAAAGATGAGCTGTCTCTTGGAAGGTTATCTTTTTCTAGTTTTATCAGAAGGTTATATTTATTTCTAGGCTATTATTTATGGATGACCAAATGAGTAATCAGAACTAATTAAAATGCAAAGGGAAATGAACTCTAGTCTGATTACTATTTAAACATAACACACACACAAAAAAATCCAAATATAAACTTGTTTGTAGTTTTAAACTCAGTATCAGAAAGTATTCTGTTTTGTGCAGAGAACAAACCACATTACTCATACCAGTGCACAGATACCTTCTCAGGATATACAAAGTTCACATGTGGAAGAAATATAACTCTCCACATCTTCTTTCCCAGAAATCCCTTTAGACAGATTACCTGTTTATATAGACACAAATGATCTTGGAATAACAGTTACTCAGGTATAAATTGACTTGAAATAATTTAATAAATTTTAAAACTAAAATTTGTTTGGCTGATTTTCTAAGTCATACAAGACAAAAAGTTTGACCCTCAGTGTGAAATTGGCAGAGAAAATATGCTTAGATATACATATTTTCACACATACGCTTACACAAAGTACATAATTGCAGCAGAGAACGAAGTGAGTGAGAGTTCCAAATAAAAACAGGCGAAAATGCAAGTTCCTATAGATTAAGGACATATTTCTCTGGTGTTTTAGGTTTATAAGCCAATTAATCTTTTGAAAGAAAAACATTTTTTATAATTAAAGGTATCAATGTCTTGACAACCCAGACTAGAACTGTAAGCATAATAAATAGCTTGAGAACTTTACCCATGAGATTCATCCATGACTTTCACTCAAACAACATTCTATATTTATTAACAGGTATCCACCCACATCTTTAAATTAGTAGTTGATCTTAATATCAAAATAATTTTTCTCATTCTTCTCTAGTCACAGAGTGTTACCTAATAGACTCATTCAGGCTGCCATAGCTATTTTTGCCTAGTTCAGAGTGGTTCTTACAGTCCTTTTGGGATTTATTTGACATCAGAAATAGTCTGCAGCCTGGATATTTGTCATAAATTACAGCACATCCAAATGCACTTACAATCTATGTGTGTCTCATCTGCTTTTTATTACTTTTAATTACTTGAAAATCTTTCTGTAATGACAGAAAAATGCTGTATGTTGACACCCTGCCCCTTGACAAGCATTGTTGGTGTAGAGAGATTGCTGACACCCTGCCTCCTGACACCTGGTCCCGTGATCAATATTGACAGTGTAGGCAGGATGTTGCCCACGTTATCCATGTCAGGTATGGTTCTCTCAAATCACACTGCTGTTGGTGAAGACAAGGGGTGGTACGACTCTTACTTGCATGCAGAAAACATTTGCACAATAGGCTCTTACTGTCACATGACTTGGATATCAAGGGTCCCTGGCATTCTGATGGAATCACGGCATCACTTATGACCTTGTATTTGTTATTGGTGATTGGTGAGTCACCATACAGGTGAATTGTTGTTCATCTTTCTTACTGCCTCAGTAAAGTTTGGTTAATAAAATGCTGTCAGACTCCATTACTGTTCGGATCACATACGTTTACTCTCTTACTTGACAGAAAGGGGAAGAGATTTGAGATCCTTCCCTCTACAACAGCTAGTTGTGAATAGTTTGGCAAAGTCATCATAGACAAAAACCATTAGCACAATTATTATTTATAAGAAAAGATGACACTTAAAATTTAAAGCTGATTAATAAACGTAAATTACTGACTTTTTCTACTAGAAAATACATGGTGTTTCTTGGAATACCCTATGCCTTGTATTCATGTGTCTTACCTGGCTGCAATGTATTTTCTTGTTAATAGAAACTTGCCTTAGAAAGGAGAACAAGCAGTAGTCACAAAATTGTTTACTGGGTGTAAGTAAAATAGACATGTAAAAAACTGTTTAGAAACCATATTAGTTTTGGAATTCAGTAACTCTGGTTAATATAAAACCCCAGTATTTTTATTTCCAACTTCTTATCTATTTTCTCATACTGATAATCAATACATTAAATCTGGCATATATGAATAGTTGCTAAAATCTCCCTGAACTTATATTTAAAGTACAAAGTAACTGCAAATTGAAATATATTTTAAAAAAAATTCTCATTGGAATTATTTTTTTAAGAATGAAGAAAAAATATTTTAGTGAGAAATTTAAAAAAATAGAGTTCTAAAATTATGCATTAAATTTACTATTTGTGTAGTAAATTATATAGTCAGTCACTTTCTTCAGTTAACAAGAAAATTTGTGTTCTTCCATTTGTATTAAACTTGCATTTAGCAGTGTTGCTTATGCATGTAAAAGTGATCTTATAAGAAAATACTGCATTGATAAAATAATTCTAGGCACTGCAATATGCACAGAAATGATTTCCAATTAAATATTTCAATTGCTACTTTCCAAGTTAAACAATATTATTTTAATTTGTTTCTACTGAATCAAATGTGAAAATCAATATCACCCTTCACGTGTTCTATTATTGAGTTAAGAAAACCAGTTAAACTCCCTTGAGTAATTACACATAATAAGTCAAGCTTGACCTGTTACCACCGAGGGAGACGTTTTCTGAAAAGTGACTAAAAAAGTAGCTTTACTGAATCCAGTTAAAAAAGGGAAAAATGTTGTGAATGGATGAAAGACAGAAGGATATAACACAAATACTTATCCTAGGAAATTAAAATTCCTAACTAAGAACCATGCAATAAAAATAACAGGTACCATGGTGTAATTTAAAAATGCAATAAAATATTTAATATTAAGTACTCTCAGCTGAAACCAAAAGTTTGGCCTAAAGTAAATTCTTTCCCAAAGGATGTGCCTTAGTTACAGGTAAAGGACCAAAATGTACACATATTGGAGAAAAGCATCCCTATATTTGGTTCCTATATATTTTGTCCAAATAGTTATGCATAAAAAATAAGGATGTTCAGCACTCTGGGTGGCAAATACACGCCAGTCTTTAGATTATGGTGACTTGTGTCAGTATCTTGCCCCGCCCTGCTCTTGTAATATGCAGCTAAAAAAATGGTCACAGCTGTGATAAAATCAGGGTAAAACCAGCTTCTTCTGGCACCAATTTTAGAAATATTTCTTTACAACATTTTGCTAAAATCAGACTGAGAACTAACATTATAAAACTACCTGACAGGATTTTTTAAAATAACTTTGCTAAGAGGAATACACAAGACTATAGATCGGATATCTCTTTCTCTCTGAAATATTGAAGAAGGAGCAAACATTTTATAGAACCTGATGAATGAATGAAAAGTGTAGAATTCTTTTCTTTTTAATGTGAAAAGGGTCTACTAACTCTTCAGCTGAAGAGCCAATGGTCTTTGGCGAGAGAATTGACCTGCTTTGGGGCAAAATTCTTCTTACTTTCAGTGTGTAAACTCTGCAGACTGGGTTTCTACTTGTGTCCAAGCGTGTATTACAGTTAGTGGAAAAGTAGATCTTGATGCAGTTGCATATAATATTGCTCTCCTGTGCTATCTGAGATACACCTAGGGGCACTTGATGTCTTCCAGTTCCTGGTACAGAAGGACATAAGTCTCTTGAAGGTCAGGTCTTGTTTTGTAACTGTCAGGTCCAGATGAGGAATATAGTCATTAGAGACCTAGGTTTGAATTCAGTTGCCCACACACAGGTATGCAGTACAATTCCATATGTTTTTCACATTCAGATGATGCTGGCAAATACAACACAGTGCTGTGGGAGATACAAAATGTAAACTCACAGCTGAGGCAGAATGTTAAGGTATGCTGGATGGCTATCTTTAGAGAACTGAATTCTGCCCTAAGGCTTCTCAGATTTCATTAATATGGGCATTAAAACAGCTGAATAGAAAATAATGGAGTCTAAAGGGATAGTCAAGTTACCAAAGGAAGAGGTGTTTTTCTGTTATTGCCTAGTTCGGAAACATCTTCAGGAAAAACTGTCTCTCACTGTCTGTATAGTGCTTAGTATAATGTGATTCACAACTCCAAGCATTACAAGAATACTTAAAAAATTAGAAAAAATGTACAAAACCAAGGTTTTGTCCTAAATTCAGGAAGAGATAAAACACAGAACTAAAGGAAGATAATAAAATGTTGCTGAATTTATATTGAACGTAATAAATAGAATCTTTCAGTCCCACAAGGTGTGCATCTCAGGGGTTTCAAGGCACAAGATTAAAAAATCAAGATGAACAAAAAATCTTTCATAGTTTACAAGACGAGCTGAGATAGGAATTGAGGAGGAATACAGCTGAAGTATAAAACAAAAAAAAGTGTTTTATGAACATTGGATAAAATAATTTTAAAAATAGAAAGTTCATGGGTAAACCAGATAAATAGAAAATAAGCATAATTTGTGAAATTGCCTTTATCAGACTAACCAACTGATCATTTTTATATACATGGACATTTATCCTGTGTTTTTCATTATTACTGAATTTCAACTGGAAAAGTTGGACATAAATAAATAAAAGCTGTACATACCTGTGTGTTCATCTAAATACACTTGTATAATTCACTTAAATGCTCTTACTCCATGGAATGCATAAAAAGACCTAAGCAAGAATGCCCAACTAACATGTATACCCAATCTGAGACATTAGACATGTCTGTTGATCATGCAGTTCTGGAGACCAGAATACCACAAACTCACTTAGTCTGGAAAACCAAGCCAGTGCACAGATGTTTAAACCTATAGGTTAATAATACAGTTTTCATTACATGGATATCCCAAAGGCAGCTGCAGCAATAGCCTATATGGAAGTTGTCCCATATTGCTTCCACCAATTATGCCACATACTTTAGTCATGTGGGCAAAAGCAATGCACAGACAATTGTTATAATGATCTTCCTCTGGGAAGATTGCATACAATGGTAAAGACATCGTTAAAGTTTTTGTTTATAGGCCTTTCTTCTGTTTTTGTTTAGTTCAGATGATAGACGGTACAGTGGGATCATTACATTAGTTAAGGAATCTATAAATTATGATGATCAGCCTCATGTTTCCAGACTGTTAATAAAGTTGAAATGTTATGCTGGGTTCCTGCTTAGGCATCACTGTAGTGGTTTAGAGTACCTATTAAAATAAGCATGTTTGCAAAACAATATTTAGGTGCTAAGAAAATAAAAATAATTAATATTAAAGAAAAAATATACTTCAGCCATTTGAAAACTCTCCTTGTTATATTAGTGAAATGTTCTAAGGTAATGAACTGAGTGAGGCTACATATACATTAATAGCTGAATTTATTTAACAACAGAAAAAAAAATCAGTGCATGTTTGAAGGAAACATTCCAAAATTATTTGTTTTACCACTACAAAAAAAAATTAAGCATTTCTTCATCTTAATACTTTTGTCATTATAGTTATTATCTAAACCCAAGACTGAATATTAAAAAGAAACATAAACATGTTTCTCTTTAAGTCAGCAGTGAACCAGGATTTTAAAAATTAACAATTAATATTAATCTAATTATATATTTTTTTCTTAGAAAATCTTAAAGTAATATAAAATGAAATATTTACTTATGTATTGTTACAATTTTGAGTGGGGAAAAAATAAAAGAATTTTTCTGTGTGATGGTAGAAGTATGAAATATAGTCATGCTTGTTATAAAAAGTGATTCAGCACCTACTAAACAAATTAATCAAACTCAAATGATCATAACATGCTGCTATGCAATGAGTCGTTATATGTAACGACTTGTGTGTGCAACAGAACACTCTTTCCCTTATGATGGCACTTGTGGGTGAATTCTTAGAATGGGGTAGGGTGCGGAAAGTGTTTTTAACTCACTAGAGTCTAAACACCTATGATTCTTATGGCTGCCTTCCTGTCAGTCAGATTATTGTCCTTGATATTTAAAAAGTGTTGAATGAATATTTGCTACCTTGAATTTTAGCACAGATACGAAGGGAGACTTTTAGATATATTTTGCATATTCAGGTAAGCATTTTGGAGCCATGGAAGTCTTTTCAATGTCTAACCCGACATAGACAAGTGGTTCCTCAAAGAACTATGCTAAAAATATATATAATAATTTCTACTGATCAGGTCTGAAGTGAATAATGTGGTAACTAGTGAGTTAATAAACATGAAAGATATTCTACTCAGAATCTTACTCTTTAAAGAAGGTCTTTTATTGAATTATATCTTTTACTTTAGCAATTTCAAGGACTAACTGCTGTACTCCAGTAGTGTTACTATAGGGGTTCTGGGTTTTTTGTTTTGTTTGGTGGTGGGTTTTTTGTTTGTTTGGTTTTGGTTTTGGTTTGTTTTTTGGTTTGTTTTTTTAGCATTTATCTATCCATCTGAAGCTGCAGAAGTTGCATGAACTCATATGCATTGAATTGTGTGTTAGTACTGAGGCAAGCCTTGATATGACAAGAAATGATAAAACCTTTATCTAACAGCCATTACTGCCGGAAAATTTAGCATTATTAGATTAGTATGAATGATACTGAAATCAAAAGACATTATTTTTCATGCTAATGTAGATGCTTTTTACCATTTTCAAGACAAACGATGATCATGAGTGAGATTGGATGAATAGGTGAGTCAGTCATAATCCTAAAAATCTTTTAGATATAAAAAGTGGAAAACCATATTTCTCTCCAGTTTAGCTTGTGCAAATGAACAGTGTAAGTAATACATTCAAGAACACACATATTAGATGTTCTTTCTGAATAACAATACCAAGAAATGTGGACAGTTATGTTGATGTTAAAAAATGTAGTTTTTAAACTGAATATATAGCACCTTGCAATAAAAGCAAGATAATGTGTAGCAGAGAGTAGTCAAATAAATTTATAAGCAAGTACATACCATAGATTCATAGAATGGATTGGGTTGGAAGGGACCTTAAATACCATCTAGTCCCAACCCCCTGCCATGGGCAGGGACACCTTGCACTAGACAAGGTTGTGAAAAGCCTTGTCCAGCCTGGGGTTGAACACTGCCAATGATGGGGCATTGACAACTCCTCCGGGGAACCTGTTCCAGTGCCTCACCACCCTCATAGTGAAGAATTTATTCATAATATCTAATCTAAATCTACCATCTTCCAGTTTAAAAATATTACCCCTTATCCTATGACTACACTCCCTGAAAAAGAGACGCTCCCCATCTTTCCTATGAGCCTCCTTTAAGTACTGGAAGGATGCTATAAGGTCTCCCCAGAGTCTTAAAATCATAGAATCATTTAAGTTGGAAAAATACCTCTAAGGTCACCAAGTTGAACTAGAAACCAAACAGTGCCAGCCCGACACTGAACTATGTCCCTAAGCACCACATCTACGCATCTTTAATTTTTCACTTTATCTCCAGGGATGCTGAATCATCCTTGTCCCTGGGCAGCCTGATCCAGTGTTTGACAACCCTTTTGGTGAAGACATTTCTCCTAACATCCATTCTAAACCTCCCCTGGCACAACTTGAGGTCATTTCCTTTCATCCTTTCTCTTGCTGTTTGGGAGAGGAGATTGACACGTACCTCACTACAACCTCCTTTCAGGTAGTTGCAGAGATCAGTAAGGTCTCCCATCAGCCTCCTTTTCTCCAGGATAAACAAACCCAGTTCCCTCAACCTCTCCTCAGAAGACTTGTGTCCTAGACCATTCAGCAGCTTTGTTGCCCTTCTTTGGAAACGCTCCAGCAACTCAATGTCCCTCTTGTAGTGAGGGGCCCAAAACAGCACACAATATTCAAGGTGTGTCTCACCAGTGCCAAGTACAAGAGCACGATCACTTCCCTACTCCTGCTGGCCACGCTATTCCTGATACAAGCCAGGATGCTGTTGGCCTTCTTGGCCACCTGGGCACACTGCTGGCTCATGTTCAGCTGGCTGTCAACCAGCACCTCCAGGTCCTTCTCTGCCAGGCATCTTTCAGGTCACTCTTCCCTAAGCTTGTAAAGTTGCAGGGAGTTGTTGTGACCCAAGTGCTGGACCCGGCACTCAGCCTTGTTTAACCTCATACATTTGGCCTTGGCCCATCAATCTAGCCTGTCCAAGTCCCCCCATAGAGCCTTCCTACCCTCGAGCAGATCAACACTGCAGCCCAGTTTGGTGTCATCTGCAAACTTACTGAGGGTGCACTCAATCCCCTCATCCAGATCACTGATAAAGATATTAAACAGAACTGGCCCCGACACTGAACCCTCACATGACTTGTGACCAGCTGCCAACTGGATTTAGCTCCGTTCACCACCACTGGATGGCCCAGCCTTCCAGGTAGGTTTTACCCAGCGAAGCATGCACCTGTCCAAGCCATAAGCAGACAGTTTCTCCAGGAGAATGCTGTGGGAGACAGTGTCAAAGGCTTTACTAACATTCAGGTAGACAGTGTCCACAGCCTTTCCCTCATCCTCTAAGTGGGTCACCTTATCATAGAAGGAGATCAGGTTAGTCAAGCAAGATCTGCCTTTCATAAACCCATGGTGACTGGGCTTGAACACCTGGTTGTCCTGTATGTGCCTTCTCTTCTCTAGACTAAACAATCCCAACATACTCTGCCTGTGCTCAAATGGGAGGTGCTCCAGTCATCTTCATATCAATATATACACATACACATATATGTACTCCCCAAATATTTATGAATATTTTAAGTCCTCGATAGAACTGAAGCTTACTGTAAATGCAAACACTTTATAATAAGCAATCATCTGGCTTTCTGTCTTTATAGTTTAGCCAATCTATAATCATAGATGTAATATAAGTGAGCATGCTCAGCTAGAGAAAACTATTTTTTCTGTTTGACTTAACTAAACACTTCCATCTAAAACTGTTGAATTTAGAAAATGACAGAAAAAAACCTGGATTTATCACCAAAAGTGGAGATAATCTGTAAAAAATATATGGAAACAACATTTTACATAAAAAATACTTCCTGCTACTCGAGACCTCTTTATTTTTGTTTGAATTCTTCTTTGTTGTTCTGTTGCTTGAAGAACCCATTTTGTGCCTTGTAACTAATTTATCATTGTCTCTTTAATAAGCACTGTAATACAGTTTTAATGGTGTAAATTACCTTGAAATAATTCAATATACATTTATTGACTTAGTTATTAAATTTTGTCCATGTGACCTTTTGCATGACTGTTGTTTTAAGGAGAAGTACCTATAGTGTTGGTCCAAAGTGCAAGGTGCTCAGTCACTTGTATTTGTCATTTTTGCATATGGGATAGACATGGGTGCAAGAAGATTCCTTGAATAACTTTAATAACCTTGCAAGAGCAAGTAAAGTCTCCTAAAAAGTAGAGGTGAGTTATAAAACTCATATACATTTCCACTCAGAAGATCTACCAGTACTCTTTGGCAAAATGCCCAGCCTCTTCTGTGTAATTCACTGAGGAATACTTCTACCTCACTCTGTAAATAAGCAGGTAAGATTAGATCTCACTGCTCAAAAGAGACAAAGAAGGTATCTTAATATAAACACATCTTTTCCACTGTCATTTGATAAGCATGCACCAAACTGGATCAAAACCCAGCTACTTTTCATTTGCACTAACAATGAGATGTGAAATCCCACACAAATGGGTATGACATGAAGCCTCTTACATTCTTATTAGTACCATTGTCCTCCAGTTTACCATCAGAGCTGAAATTTTAAAGGATAGGATTTTCTCCCAAGACATTTTGAAATACATTAAGTGAAGCACTCAGCTCTTCAATGACTATGTCTCTTTAGCCTGTGAAAATAAAAGAATTCCAGGCCTATCTTTTTGTTGCACTCTGGGCAAGTAATCAAACATGTTCTGCTGGGATATCAGCCGTTTGATTTGCTGGTTTGAGAATACGTATCATTGTCAAATAAGAAAATGATACCGTTCAGAAAGTCTTTTCACTTTTTTAGGGAATGTTTTCAAACCTGCCCAAACATTCTATTTTCCAAATGCTCAAGAACTGCTTTGGTTTTCTTGCCAGTATTGCCTCTGATTTGCAAGTTAAAAGAAAAGATGAGAGGGATGTTGTTCAATTAAACTGTGACCTTACCAATTAATCTAGGAATTATTTAGTAATGCAGGCCTTCACTCCTTTCCTTACTACTTCCTTTTTGAGAAAGACTACCCTCAGCCTGTGCTTGGGACACATAAACCTTCTCATACAAGGAAAAGGAAGATTCATGCATGAGATTTTGGACTATTTGTTGTTTCTTGGAGGCACTATTGCCTCAGCCCTTTTCTGACTGCTGTTAAGGAATTGCCCCATTTTGGAATTAGTACCTGATGCTTGCTAAATTGTCGGGTTGGATTTAGCATATACTAAATCCAGAATTTTCTGGAAGAAGACAGAAAACCTCCTTATACCATGTAAAAATCAGTCTAAAAGTCAGGGGAAATACCCTCTCTAGCCTTAAGAAAAGTAATCCATCAATGCCATTAAATATCAAGTAAGCAAGAAATAAGCATTCTGACCTTAATCAGCAGGTAGAAGAATAATTTATCAGTTCTGGGGTGAGAGACAGGAGAACTTCAGCCATTGTACAGGTAGTTTAACTCAGTCATTCTCCATCACTGGAAATTTTCTCTCAATCTTAAGGAGGAGCTTTAAGGAGTGATGACCATTTCTTTGTGATAAGACAACTTTATTGTTGTTTCCTTGTTCATTTCTTTCTCCATCATGCAAAGTTTCAGAAATCCAATCTAGATAGGTAAACAGCATAGAAAGTTTTAATGGATCTGCAACAACTTTTTAAGCAGATAGCAAATATAACAGACTCCACAGTCTAACCGATACACTCAATACAAAGATAGATGATAGAGGCACTAAATATAGGTTTTCAGGGTTGTCATCTGTTCCCTAAAAAAATAGAAATATAAAGAGCAATTGACAATAAATTAAAGGTGTTAGATTCTGAAGTCTTAATAGATTCTGCAACATTGTATCAATGCTGAAACATTTCAGAAATAATAAATGAACACCCTAGTGAGTATATAAATATGTAACTAATCCTGCTTTACACAGATCAAAGCTAATTTTTGTAAGAACTTTGACTTGAATGAAAGCACATGGCAAGATGCCCTGAAACTGGGTTTCCTTTATAGTTTGCTAATTCCAGGATCTGGGGTTTGTGGATAGCTTTATGACAAACCTGGAGATTCCTTACTATTAGTTTTGCTCTTCATATGCCCTACTGGTGTCATGGTTTTGGCTCTACAGGGATGAGTTTGCTTTTGTGCAGGCAGTTGACATTGGAGCTGCCCCAGAAGAATGTTTCTGAGCCATGCTTTGGGAGAAAGTTAGCCTCTCTCAGCCCCAGACCACTGACAACTTCTGGAAAATGAAACATGGAAAATGGGAGTCAATACCAAAAGTGAGGTCATAGATACATAAAAGGGAGATATTGATATTTTATAATCCCTATGAAATAATTACTGCTTTGTATAATCTCCAGTAAGGGGGAAAAAAGGACAGCAATATTTATTTTAGAATTGTGAAATTAACCTTGATATTCTTCTCCAAAATGTGTTTATATCGCTGTCTTCACAGATAGCTTTTCCACAGTCAGTGCAAAGAACTTTGTTATTTATGTGTTGTATAGATGATATGCTATGTTATCTCAGAGATTTCATTATTGGTTTCCCTAATTTATTGTTTTCCAGAATCAAGGTAGTTTGAACTGAACACAAAATTTGCTCTCTGAAAAAAAAAAAAAAAAAAAAAAAAGAAGAATATATTTCAGGCTATTGAATTTCTGTATTTTAAGTTAGATTTTTTCAGAAATTCAGAAATTAATTTTATCTTTCAGTCAACAAAGCAGAATTATACGTAGAACTCAGGCAAATACTTTGATGGATAGTACACATACTTAATTATATTTTTTACCTCAGCTCAAATTGTATAAGCTACTGAAACCGCTTCCAATGGGACAGATAAGTTACACTAAGAGTCTTATTCTTGACAATGCATTATTCCTGAAGTTTGTCAAAATGCACTAAAAGCAATAAAAATACTGTTTTCATTTCCACATAATGGTAGGTAAGCAAAAAGCTTGGTAAGTATGGAGTTAATTAAGAATCACAGAATCACAGGTTGGAAAGGGACCTCATCTAGTCCATCTAGATCATCTAGTCCAACCTTTCTAGGAAGAGCACAGTCTAGACGAGATGGCCCAGCACCCTGTCCAGATGACTCTTGAAAGTGTCCAATGTGGCCGAGTCAACCCCTTCCCTGGGGAGATTATTCCAATGGTTGACTGTTCTCACTGTGAAAAATTTCACTCTCATGATTGAGAATTCAGCATTCCATTTCCTAGGGTATCTTACAATGCACTTCTGGTTCTCTTATCAAGGATAATTCTTGCTCTATGTCATTATTCCCATTGGCAGAATACTGTATTTAGCATTATATATTGGTTTTATACAGTCATGTTAAAAAAGGCTGGAATGTAAACCTTCACTTAGAAGCTGAGTGGTCTCATGTTTAGCTTGGAGAATCATCTTTTTCTCACCCTGATTTTTTTTCCTGCAGCAGTCTGAAAACTTACAGGATGATTATCTCAACAGCTCATCTTCAACAAAGAATAAAGATAGAAAGAAAAATTACATAAGTCAAAGTTTTCAGGAAATGGATTTAAGTATTCTCAGTAGGGCAAGAAACTCAAAACAAAGCTCTCTTTTTAAAGATGGAAGACTTTTTTGGCAGCAGCGTTTTAAAATAAAGGAGCTATAACTGCTGGTTTTGAGGTCTTTAGTGTTAATGTGTGAAAAAACTACACTACTGCACTGTTCCGTTCCAAGATATTTGATATTTTAAGTTCCAAGTTTCTGGATGATAACAAACTTTGATGAGAAGTAGAATTTGGGGTGCTTGACAGAGACCTAGTTCTCAGGATACTGTCTTGTAGAAGTACAACATAGGCTCTTTTCCACCTATGTGCCAAGGTTTTCTTACACTGGCAACATTAAATGAATAAGTCAGAAAAAAGTGAGAAGAAAAGTGAGGAAAGAACCTTAGTTGATGTCCTGCAGGCAGAACATAACCCATCTATAAACCTGTGCTCCAGAACTGGTTGTGCTTCCCCCTTTTACAGCTGAGAAACGGCTGCTGCAATTTAGGGAATTTTCTACCTCAGTTATTGAATTAAGAGGATTCTGGACACATGTACTATGCAAAATTTAATTCTCTGAGAATTTTTTTCTTCAGTTAGAAAGAGGAATCATCTAATAATCTTAAGAATATCTAGGGTGAGAGGGCTTCAAATCAAGATGCTTGATATTCAGGATAAGGAGTATAAAATCTTGTTCTGGATCTCACATTTACACATAAGCAAGAGTAGTTCTGTCACACCTCATGAAAATTTTCACCTTTTTTTTTTTGAATTGTAACAATATTACATATAAAATAATCAAAGGTTTTAATTATTATTTTCCCTTCTTTATATGACAAAAAGCCAGTCAGATAGTCAACACTCTCCCTAGTCTCTTCATACGCACACATGGCAAGTGTCCTGGTTTCAGCTGGGATAGAGTTAAATTTCTTCGTAGTAGCTAGTATGGGGCTATGTTTTGGATTTGTGCTGGAAACAGTGGTGATAATGTGGAGATGTTTTAGTTGTTGCTAAGTAGCGCTTACACTGGTCAAGGGCTTTTTCAGCTCCCCGTGCTCTGCCGGGTGCACAAGAAGCTGGGAGGGGACACAGCCGGGACAGCTGACCCCAACTGACCAAAGGGATATTCCACACCATACGATGTCATGTTCAGTATATGAAGCTGGGGGAAGAAGAAGGAAGGGGGGATGTTTGGAGTGATGGTGTTTGTCTTCCCAAGTAACTGTTACATTTGATGGAGCCCTGCTTTCCTGGAGATGGTTGAACACCTGCCTGCCTGTCTGTGCGAAGTAGTGAATAAATCACTTGTTTTGCTTTTCTTCTGTGCACAGCTTTTGCTTTACCTGTTAAACTGTCTTTATCTCAAACTATGACTTTTCTCACTTTTACTCTTCTGATTCTCTCCCCTGTCCCAATATGGGGGAGTGAGTGAGCAGCTGTGTGGTGCTTGGTTGCCGACTGGGGCTAAACCATGACAGCAAGGAAAAAGAAAAGTAAAATAATGTGAAAAATGTGTCCTTGACTAATATCTTACATTGCAATATTATATGATTGGCCTCCTTCTTTCCTGCATCTTTAATACATATTTTCAGATCTTGTAATAACTTTTTTACTCATAGGTTGAAATCATTGCTTTCAGAATCCTGAACCTTATAAGTTTTGTAAAGTTTTACAGTGAGGAATTCATATTTTCATGTTTTGATTTATAATCCCATTTGTTTTCTTGAATGTGCCTAGAATAAACGTGACTCATGTTTGACTGAACAAAAGGGACTCATGTTTGGGAATCTAAGTCTACCTTGAGAGATCAATCTAAATACTAAGCTATAGCTTCATTGTCTCTATGTACATATAAACAATGAGACAGAGACACTCTTCACAGTGTCTTTGCCCCTCTTGTCTAAAATCTGAACCAAGGGTAATCCAGTCCTCGCTCCCAGATCATGCATTAGCTATGGTTTTGTTGTTTTCTTGCAGAAACTGAGGAGTTGGGGATCAAGTTGTAATGTGACTAGAAATTTTTTCTAACCTTGTGAAATGCTCCCAGACCACCCCACTCCTACTGGCATCTAATAGCTTCTTTGTCTAATGATGTATGCAGCAGCTGTTTCTTACTTATACCAGATACAGAAGCTTTAAAGGATATAGTAATGGTATAATAGTGATTCGCGATACTCACTAGTTTTATGGATGTCTTAAGTTTAAGTCTCCAGCTAAAGTCAACCTGAACTGGAATCAGAATACTATATTGTAAACTTTTTAGGCAGTGGTTTTCATTCTCACACTTTGTTACTTATTTCCCTTATTCTTCAGGAATATTTCATTTTATTCTGAAGAAGAGAAACCCTAATTTTCAATATCTTGAAATTCTTGGTTAAACACAATTCTATTTTTACCGCCATTCCTAATACTCAAACTAGTTAGTGCAGATGAAAGCTACATTTTAAGCACATTTTTTTGGTACTCTTTATTTTTGCTTTTGAAAATATGGCTTTATAGCTTTATTATTCAGTAAATTACTGTGGTGAATAAATTTTCTTTTATACATAATTCATCTGCTGTGTTTGAAGTAGCTTAATTTAATCTTGATAATGGAGTTCTAACCAGTTTTCAAAAGTCTCAATCTACATTATTTAAAATATTTGGCTTAGATTGCAGGCAGCTGCAGCATGGGAAACAGTAATGAGGCAGGGCCTTTCACTAGACACTCCTGGAGATGTAACTTTAGTTTTGTACTGATGACTATGATTTCCCCTGGGATGCACCATGACAACTGCTGTGTGGTTATAGTCCACAGAAAAATAAGTAACAATGGCAAGAGAGAAGCACTAAGCATTCTTCTTTGTGTTCTTGGATGTTATACTACTTTGGCCTTCTTAATGTCATAGATTCCACTTCCTAGTGTTTAAAGCATGTTGTCATGACAACTGATTGGAACAGCATTTCATTAGAGAATATAATTTACTTTAATCACTTTTTTTACCATAAGTGATTCTATTTTTATTTTTTGTATTGCCTCACCTTTGTTGATTTACTATTTGGATTTCATAGGTTCATTTCATTTATTAGACAAACACTACTTCTAAGATCTACGCTGTGTGGAATCTTGTGTCCTCCTTTGAGTAGGTTTCTAAAATGTAGTTAAAAAAAATTAAAAAATCAAACAATGGCATTGATATTCTTGCAAAAAGAACCCCAGAATATTTACTCAAATTTAATTAGTTTAATTGTGGAAGATAAGGAAAGGGTCTACAGGGTTTATATAATAACCATCTTTATAAGGAAATTCTTATAATGTTAAGCATACAAAATTAAAGTTTATGCTCAAGCCAGGTAGTGGGGTTTTTTTGTATTCTGTCCATTCTAATAGCATATGCTTTCCAAGCAAAAAAAAAAAAAAGCCTTGTTTAATGATTCCTATAGGAGGAGAGTTTGCAAAATATCAGCTAGAAAGACACTCCATGAGGGGCAACAAAAAACATCTAGTAATTTATGTAAAGAACACATCATGGGAGGCATACTTGCCATCAATTAACATAAATGTTTAGCTTGAGAAAAACAAAAATGTCACTGCCATTTATTACAAGTGCTGTTTGTAACAGAAAGGAGTGTTAATATGATATGTGATATAGTTTACCTGCAATATATATAAATAATGGCAGTTTCTTAATTATCACTCATGAAATACTATTGTTTCAAATTTCTCTGAATATGTATTCAATTAGAGTTCAACATCTTCAGTAAACTTCTAAATTATATTTATTTAGCATTTTATTTTGCAAGAAATACAACAGTATATGCCAATTTTGTGTAGCATAGCACGTTTTGAGAGTTCTGAGGTAAAGAAATAAAAAGTGAATATGTGCACACAGTACACCAGAACAATACAGAACTCTAGTCTATACCTATTCCTCAGTAATTTGTCCTTGTTGGTAAATACAATTAAAATGCTAGATCTCTTTTTTTTTCTGCCTTCATAATTTCATTTAAAAATTCATCATAACATAAAGCCATACATTCCAAGGCAATTTAGGTTTTGTGTTTTTTTTTTTTTTCTTGATATCTATCTTGAATTTACCTGGAAAAATATCCTTAAAGTCAATATGAAGTTCAGTTGCAGACCAGAATTACTGGATCCTACATAAAGTAATTTTAATTAATTTCCCTATATAAATTGAAGTATTAAGTAACTCATCTGGTGTTAAAGAGAGATTGATTCACAGCTGAAGCTCCTTTCTACAGTAAAGAAAAAGACAGGGATGTATTTAAAAGTGTGAACTAAACCACAAACAAGAAGTTCTTTGTTATGCTTCAGGCGACAGCTTAGTCTGTGGGCAAAAAACAATATGAGACAGTAGTCTCCTGACACTAGGATAGGATCTTTGCCTCAGGATTTTTGCAAAAATCTGTTTATTATGTGTTCATAACTATGAAGAAAGTAAAATGACTTTTGTGTATTTCTGTAAATGGATTACAATGTACATTACCACAATTCTAACTACCGAATATTTTTCTTAGAGAGACACCCTCAAGGCTTTCAATGCCTCTTTTCTATTTGGTTAAAAAAAAAAAAAAAAAAAAAAAAGAAGATAAAAAATGGGTTATTAAAAAATAAGTCTTAATTCTATGCAGTTTGCTTATACTGTATATTTGTGTATAGATAACATATATAAACAAGATCATATTGTTTTATATGAATAGATGAAATGTATAAATATAGCACATATAAATAAGACCACATTGTTTACTATTAATTCAAATAAATAAGAGAAAAAATATTCCTATTTCCCACACATCAGATCTTTATATTAAAGCACAACTCCTTTAAAGATTTTTTTTGAAGCAAACTGACTGCAGAAGGGAACTGTACAATAAAACGTACTTCTTGCTAACTGCTAAAATGGTCTTAGTCAATGATCAAATTTGTCAACTCAGGAACCAATACTGGCTCATTTTCAGTAAACACAGATAACTCTTGCATCTGCTCTTATTTGGTATTAAATGGAAAATTTGGGAGTACTTATCTGTCCATAGTATTTCATAGGCTACGCATTTAGAATTTTAAGTGAATGTATTTTTAATCACAGAATCACAGGTTGGAAGGGACCTCAGGCATCATCTAGTCCAACCTTTCTAGGAAGAGCACAGTCTAGACAAGATGGCCCAGCACCCTGTCCAGACGACTCTTAAAGGTGTCCAATGTGGCCGAGCCAACCACTTCCCTGGGGAGGTTATTCCAATGGTTGACTGTCCTCACTGTAAAAAATTTCCCTCTGGTGTCCAATCGGAATCTCCCCAAGAGCAACTTGTGTCCATTCCCCCTTGTCCTCTCCATGGGACTCCTTGTGAAAAGGGAGTCTCCATCTTCTTTGTAGCCACCCCTTAAGTACTGGTACAATTAATGGATACCAATAATCTAGTTGCAGTTCACAGAGAATCTGCATGCTTCCTTTCTGTCTGGCAGATGGATAAAAAGCTGGTCATTTTCTGCATGCATTTTTTAGCTATTGACATTTAAGTAACTGTTGTTGTTTAGCCCCAGGCAGCAACCAAGCACCACACAGCCGCTCGCTCACTCCCCCATATTGGGACAGGGGAGAGAATCAGAAGAGTAAAAGTGAGAAAAGTCATAGTTTGAGATAAAGACAGTTTAACAGGTAAAGCAAAAGCTGTGCACGGAAGAAAAGCAAAACAAGTGATTTATTCACTACTTCGCACAGACAGGCAGGCAGGTGTTCAACCATCTCCAGGAAAGCAGGGCTCCATCAAATGTAACAGTTACTTGGGAAGACAAACACCATCACTCCAAACATTCCGCCCCCCCTTCCTTCTTCTTCCCCCAGCCTTATATACTGAGCATGACGTCATATGGTATGGAATATCCCATTGGTCAGTTGGGGTCAGCTGTCCCGGCTGTGCCCCCTCCCAGCTTCTTGTGCACCCGGCAGAGCATGGGGAGCTGAAAAAGCCCTTGACCAGTGTAAGCGCTACTTAGCAACAACTAAAACATCTCCACATTATCACCACTGTTTCCAGCACAAATCCAAAACATAGCCCCATACTAGCTACTACGAAGAAGTTTAACTGTATCCCAGCTGCAACCAGGACAGTAACAAAAAGGCAATCTTATTAGTGATCTTAATTAGCCAATAGAGAATTTGAAATTAAAAGTGTGAAGATGGAGATCTACAAGGAGACGCCTTAAGGAGTTTCTAGGCAATGCAGTCATTTAAATTTGATTTTATCTTCGATTACAGTGACCTCTGGTCACTGAGATGACACATGCATAGAGGGTTTTAATGTAAGAACTTGGATGACTCCTTTCATTCAGACAAGATGGAGGCATAAAAAGATATTAAAAAATACTGAAGGTCCCAAGAGAGTATAACATGGTAAATGACTGAAAATTTGAGAAAATGTCAGGAAAGAGTTTAATTACATTTTTCAGCTTTGAATATGTTGTCTTTACCTCCATTTGGCAAATGTTCAGGTAAATTGTCAGTTATGAATGCAGTGCTGACTAAGCCGTTATAAGAAGCTTCATAGAGAATGGTTTATCAAGTCACATAACTGAGTAAAACGATGCATTAGGCAAAGTGTAAATTGAAAGAAGATGTTGCAAAGAGGAAATACAAGCAAACTATTTGAGGTAATGTATTCAGTTTGTTGGCTAGGTAAGGACATTCAGTCTTTAATGAAGGTGCCTGAAATAAAGTTCTCTGTCGTCTCCCCAATTTAGCTCAGGTCATGCTGCTTATCTTTGAAGCAATGTAGGATATTGTGGTACTATTGTGGTAGTGTTACGAGTAGGTCTATTCACACTGCTGGTGGGTTTTGATTCCCTCTCCTTACTATCCCCCACCCCCTTCCCTGCCTTGATTATTTCCTGTACACATGAGAACTACGGGACAAGAATGCATTTTCACAAAAACTAAGAATCCTAAATGAAAAAAGAGCTGAATGAATATTTCTGAAGTCTAATGAAAAAAAGTCTGAATTGTTTCACACTTAACATTTTCTCTGTGAACAAGGAAGCTAACATTTCCTCTTTTTTATATGTATTATTACTAATGTGCATCTGGGAAAAAATGCTGTTCTTGGTCCCTTGGTAATTGTATCTCATTTGTGCCTTGGCCTCTTTACTTTCTCCATTTGTGTTTTCAAGAGGCAAGTGTTACATCTTCTGTGTATTTTCTTTCTAAGACTGCAAATAATGAAGAACTTGCAATTTAGCTGGCTTTGTCACTTATAGAGCAGAACTTGAGGGTAATGTTTTGAATTCCAAACCTTTTCTTTTTTTTCTTCTTATTTTCCTTACTAAAAAACACTACGATAAAAAGCTAGGGAAAGGCTCAGGACAATTCTTTTGTCTGCTTGAAATTGTTTTGAGAAGAGTTGGTTCTTTTTTTTTCTAGTTTACCACAATCAAGAGAACTTTGTTCACTCTGTGGAGCATTGCTACCTCCCCAGCTGAATCATCCCTATGAAGATAACTTCACTGAGCACTTAGGTCAGCTCCATTATTTGTCTCATGCCAGCAGACAGAAAAATTTTTTCATTTTTTATATTTTTTTAATTCAAACACTTTTGCCATACCTGCCTCTGTTTTTTATTTCATACATTTGTCTACACCTCAGAAAAACAACATAGATTCCTATTTTTCTCACTCAGATGATTTAAAGAGGGACATTTATTTCCAGTGCAGACTGTTACAGCATTCCTGATTGTTCTAATTCAAACCACATGCAA
The DNA here is from genome assembly GCF_963921805.1 of Phalacrocorax carbo. Taxonomy (NCBI): domain Eukaryota; kingdom Metazoa; phylum Chordata; class Aves; order Suliformes; family Phalacrocoracidae; genus Phalacrocorax; species Phalacrocorax carbo. Next base: position 166,962,331 of record NC_087513.1, read on the forward strand.
TTCTTTCTCATGCAGTTCCTCCATACTGATTTGAATTAAACACAGAAAAGTCTTATCTGTAAGGCTTTGGTGGTTTGCTAGCTTACTTGCTTTTGTTGTTGTTGTTGTTTTTGTTCCCTGCCTACCCTCCCCCCCCATAATTCTCATACCAAACCTTGTTCATTATGAATGCAAAAACTTTGCATAGTAAGAATTCAAGTTAAGTTACCTAAGAGGACTAATATTATATCTATTACACTCTAAAAACTACTACAAAATTGGATTTTTCCCTTGTTTCCCCATGTGAGTTTGCTATTTTTTATTTCTATTATCTCTGGAACCTCAGCACCATACTCATTTTCAAGGGTTAAAAAGCTCCTAAGTTGCTTATTTAAAAAGTAGAACAGACATCACTGTCTTTCTTGTATGAAATCAGCCAAGGATGTCAGAAAATTCCCTAGAGGAATTCCCTAGCCGCACAAATCCAATAAGCAAAAGCAAGTTGTTTTCTTGAGTAAAATTACAGGCTGTTTTACAGTGGGTGCTGTTGAAGCTGTAACGATTTGCAGGAAATAATTTAACATACCTTGTAGAAGAAAGAGTAAACAAAAGACATGATGCTGTAGATCTGCAACAAGGGTGGTTTCTCAGAGGTGACTTCTGTGCTCCATTCCATTGAATTTTAATATAAAATACCTTCACGGTCCTTGCAGCAGTGACTAGAATCCAGATCTCCTACATTGAGTGTCACTTGCTCAAATATACAATTATATTGCATCTTGGTTTACCTGATTATTTTATTTTATTTTATTTTATTTTATTTTATTTTATTTTATTTTATTTTATTTTATTTTATTTTATTTTATTTTATTTTATTTTATTTTATTTTATTTTATTTTATTTTATTTTTTTATTTTATTTTATTTTATTTTATTTTATTTTATTTTATTTTATTTTATTTTATTTTATTTTAAGGAATGGGAGGGGCATTCAATAGGAGAGTGTTCTTTCCTCAACACTAAATAATACATGTGAACTTGAGCTCTATCAAGGTCATAAAATAATTGAATTTAGGATTCCCTCATTTCTTATTTATTTGAATCATAGAATCATAGAACAGTTTGGGTTGGAAGGGACCTTTAAAGGTCATCATCTATTCCAACACTCCTGCAGTGAGCAGGGACATCTTCAACTCGATCAGGTTGCTCAGAGCCCCGTCCAACTTGACCTTTAATGTTTCCAGGATGGGGCACCTACCACCACTCTGAGCAACCTATTCCAGTGTTTCACCACCCTCATAGTAAAAAATGTCTTCCTTATATCCAGTCGAAATCTACCCTCCTTTTGTTTAAAACCATTACCCCTTGTCCTGTCACAACAGGCCTTGCTGAAGAGGTTGTCCTGATCTTTCCTATATTGCCCTTTAAGTACTAGGAGGCTGCGATAAGGTCTCCCTCAGTCTTCCCTTCCCCAGGCTGAACAACCCCAGCTCTCTCAACCTTTCTTCATAGGAGAGGTGCTCCAGTCCTTGGATCATTTCTGTGGTCCTCCTCTGGACCTGCTCCCACAGGTCCATGTCCTTCTTGTGCTGAGGGCTCCAGAGCTGGACGCAGCACTGCAGGTGGGGTCTATATAGTATTATATACTGTCATACACAATACACAACCTTATAGTATAATAGATACAAGAAGACATCACTCTTTCAGTAATTTCAGTGTCTCTTCACATATTCAGTTTCATGAAGCAAAATAAACTGAGGAAAAATTTATATTAGAATACAGCAACAGTCAAGTAAACTTAAATGTAGTTCTGACAAGCCAATTTTTGATATATATTAAAACTAGAGTTTTCTTTGGAAAATGGCATATAAAAAGGCAAATAAATTGGCATGGTGTTGCTTTAAAACTTGTAAAATTAACTCTAATATCAAAGATTGGAAAAGCTATATCTTTCAGGGGATTCAGAACTCTGTTAGATGATATTGTAGATCTATATGCTCATTTAAATCAAATAAAGCATAGAAGGGAGGATGGAAGAGCAACAAGGGAATATTTCAAGAGAATTCGGACACTTCTGATGCAAATGAAAACAGACTGCTCAAAGTGTCTAATTAAAAGTTCTCAGTAGACACATCTCATGAGGCATGCCATGAGGCATGAGCTAGGGATCACGACTATGTTGTTTATCAAGTTATACAGTCTTATAGTTGGCCTAAGACATACCACTGACAGCTCTCTTTTTAAGCATTTTCATTTGTCTTTGTTAATACTTTTGATAAGTGAAAAATTTCTACAACAATATTTTTAGACTAGCTTTTTACTTTGTCTCCTTTGACAAAGCCTGAAGCTACACACATAAACGATCAAAGATGTGGTCCTAGATTAAATCACATTTCGTTTATTCTTTCTCTAGGCCTCTTATAAGGAAAAAATTCATCAATCACAGCACTACATTCCCCTTTTCTTTTTTAATCCAGACTACATTTATCCTTGTCTTTTTCTGTCATCCAAAGTTATATAACACACATAGTTAAAAATTGTATTTGATTTTATTAAAAAAAAAAGTATTTGGTTATATACAATAATTTATGTTAAAACTGTCCAGTGAATATAATATAAAAATTAAAGCTTCTTTTAAAAAGTATAATCATGACAACATAACATCCTCAATGAATCAAGAATATGTCATGTAAAACAAAGAAGAGGAATGTATGCATAAGATGTCTGAAAAGTTGGTTTCTCTATCTTTTTCAATGTAATCAACTCTTGGCTTTGTTTTAATTAGGTATATCCTGAATTTTGAAAGACAGACTACTGTTTATACTACATTTGAGTTGTAATGAGTTTCATAAATATAAAGTCCTGACTCAAATGACAGTATTATACAATACATGCATAGGTTGTCCATGAGTGTAGGCGGTCAAAGAGTTTGGTCCTAGGTGTAGGATAAAACTCAACCTGCAATAATAACATATACTGAACTATCAATCCTGTCAGCTTGGAATTTGTTAGAGTTAATATGGTGTGACTAACAGGAAGAGAACTCACTTTTTCATCAACTCTGCAAGGACATTGTTGATTGTATGTTTCAGCATTCTGCATGGTGAGACCAAATAGCCATACTAGATGAAGATGACGATTTACAGCAACTTAAGTGAGAACCCAGCCAACATGCAAAAGATAAAACCCCAAATAAATAAAATAAACAAGGAGTGAAATCCATACAATGTGATTAATTTAGTACATTAAAAATCCTTTGGTATGGGATGCACGCAGTCCAACCTTCCAGAGAGTCTTCTGGGGTCACAGAATTTATGCTTAGAGCTCAAGATCACATCTGGAAAAATAATAATTTTATCTTGCAAATGTAAAGCTAGGATCCGCTATTCACTTTAAAATTTAGTAGAACCTTATTCAAATTTATTTTATTGATTTCAAAGGTCTGAATGATTACAGAATCACAGAATTAGAGAATGATACGGGTTGGAAGGGACCTCTGGAGATCATCTTCTCCAACGTCACTGCTTGAGCAGGCACACCTAGAGCAGGGGGGCACAGGACAGCATCCAGGTGAGTTTTGAAAATCTCCAGGGAAGGAGACTCCACACCCTCCCTGGGCAGCCTGTGCCACCGCTCTGGCACCCTCACAGGAAAGGAGTTTTTTCTCCTATTCAGGTGGAACTTCCTGTGTTCCAACTTGTGCCCATTGCCCCTTCTCCTGTCATTGGGCACTATTGAAAAGAGTCCAGTCCCATCATCCTGACACCCACCCTTTAAATATTTATAGGTATTTATGAAAGCCCCCCTCAGTCTTCTCTTTTCCAGGCTGAACAAACCCAAGTCTCTCAGCCTTCCCTCATAAGAGATGTGCTCCAGTCTCCTGATCATCTTGGTAGCTCTCCGCTGGACTTGATCAAGCAGTTCCACATCCTTCTTAAACTGGGGGGCAAAAAAACTGGGCACAGAACTCCAAATGTGGTCTCACTAGTGCAGAGTAGAGGGGGAGGATATCATCCCTCGATCTGCTGGTCACATTCCTTTTAATGAAACCCAGGATACCATTGGCCTTATTTGCCACAAGGGCACATTGTTGGGTCAGGGTCAGCTTGTTGTCCACCATCACTCCAAGGTCCTTCTCAACAGAGCCGCTTTCCAGTAGGTCAGCCCCCAACCTATATTGGTGCATGGGGTTGTTCCTCCCCACATGCAGGACCTTGCAATTTCTCTTGCTGAATTTCATGAGGTTCCCCTCAGCCCAGCTCTCCAGCCTGTCCAGGTCTCACTGCAATGGCAGCACAGCCTTCTGGTGTATGAGCCACTCCTCCCAGCTTCGTATCATCAGCAAACTTGCTGAGGTTACACTCTGTCCATTCATCCAGGTCATTGCTGAATATATTGAACAGGAGTGGACCCAGCACAGACCCCTGGGGAACACCACTAGTGACAGGCCTCCAACCAGACTCAGGCCCATTGATCACAGCCCTCTGAGTTCTGTTGTTGAGCCAGTTCTCAGTCCACTTCACTGTCCACTCATCCAATCCACACTCCCTTAGCTTGCCTGTGAGGATGTTATGGGAGACAGTGTCAATAGATTTACTGAAGTAAAGATAGACAACATCCACTGCTCTCCCTTAATTGACCTAGCCAGTCATGCCATCATAGAAGGCTATCAGGTTGGTAAGCGTGACCTCCCCTTGGTGAATCCATGTTAACTGTTTCTGATCACCTTCTTGTCCTCTACATGCCTGGAGATGACCTCCAGGATGAACTGCTCCATCACCTTTCTGGGGATGGAGGTGAGGCTGACTGGCCTATAGTTCCCCAGGTCCTCCTTCTTGCCCTTTTTGAAGATTGGAGTGACATTTGCTGTCCTCCAGTCCTTGGGTACCTCTCCTGTCCTCCATGACCTTTCAAAGATTATGTAGAGTGGCTTGTCAAGAACATCTGGCAGCTCCCTCAGCACTCACGGGTGCATCCCATCGGGGCCCATGAATTTGCCAGGATCCAGTTTGCCTGGCTGATCTCGAACCCAATCCTCTTCAACCAATGGGAAGTCCTTCTGACCTCCTTTCTCGAGATTTTCCCTCTCGCCTCTGGGGGCTGAGATTCCTGAGGGCCAGCCTTAACAGAAAAGACTGGATGAAAGAAGGCGTTAGTAACTCTGCCTTCTCTGCCACCAGTGCACCCAGTTCAGCCCACAGTTTCCCCAGTCTTCCTTCTGCTTCTGATAGATTTGAAGAAGCCCTTCTTGCTATCCTTGGCATCCTTTGCCAAATTTATTTCCAAGGGGGCTTTGGCCTTCCTTGTAACATCTCTGCATAACCTGACAACATTCCTATATTCCTCCCAAATGGCCAGTCCCTTTTTCCACATACTGTGAACCTTCCTTTCCCATTTGAGGTTTTGCTAGACGCTCTTTGCTCATCCATGAGGGTCTCCTGGCTTCTTTGCTCGACTTCTTCCTCCTGGGGATGCACTGATCTTGAGCTCAGAGGAAGTGCTCCATGAATACTGACTACCTCTCTTGGACTCTCTACCTTCTAGAGCCCTAACGCATGGGATTCCTCCAAGCAGGTCTTTGAAGTGGGCAAAGTTGTCTCTCTTGAAGTCCAGGGATGTAATCCTACTTGTTGCCTGGCTTCTACCATGCAGGATCCTGAACTCGACCATCTCATGGTCACTGCAACCAAGGGTACCCCCAACTTTCACATCCTCAACCAGCCCTTCTTTGTTTGTTAGGATAAAGTCCAGTAGCACACCTTGCCTCATTGATTCCTCCCCCACCTCTATCAAAAAATTATCCTCAATGCTCCTGGATTGTACATGCCTCGCAGTGTTGTTTTTCCAGCAAATATCAGGGTTGTTGAAGTCCCCTATGAGAACGAGAGCCTGTGATTGCAAGGCTGCTTCAAGCTGCCTATAGAAGACCTCATCATCTTCCTGTTCCTGATCAGGTCACCTGTAGTAAATGCCTATAGCAGTGTCACCCATATTTGCCTGCCCCTTAATTTTTACCCACAGATCTCAACTTGTTCTTCCTGTACCCCTAGGCAGAGCTCAATATATTCCAGTTTGTCCCTCACATAAAGAGCAATTCCCCCACCTCGCCTTGCTGGTCTGTCTTTCCTGAAAATCCTGTAGCCATCCATGACCACATTCCAGTCATGCGATCTGTCCTACCATGTCTCTGTAATTTCAATCAAAGAGTGGCCCTGCAACTGCACACAGATCTCTAGTTCCTCCTGTTTATTCCCCGTGCTGCATGCATTGGTGTACAGGCATTTCAGAAAGGTACTTGAGTGTACAAGTTTCCCTGGAGGGGTGCAAGTTGTCCCACTATAGCCATGCACACCTTTGAGGTGGTTGGTCTCCTGATTATCATCTCATGAGGCAGTTAAGGCACCTTTGTCCATGCTCTGGTTGGCCTGGCTTATTCCTGCATTGGATGTGATGGCATTAGCATTGCCATTTTGGTACCCGTCCCCTAGTCCCTCAGTTTAAAGCCCTCCTCACCAAGTTGGCCAGCCTGCTGCCTAAGATACCCTTCCCCTTTTAGACAAGTGGATTCCATCCCTCCAAACTGTTCCATCCTTCCAAAATAATTTAGAAAGGTTATTGTAATTAGCATTCCTTTTAGACAGAAGATCATGGCTCCCACTTCAGCATTCAACTGCTTTTGGATTTTCTTTGAAATGGTTATGTCTCTTCTTTAATTGTGTAGGGAACTTAAGAGTGAAATGTAATGGCTTGGATTCCCATCCAGGGAATAGAGGGAGGCACTATAATAGTTTAGCAGAATTAAACTGATAGTTTAAATATAGTTAGTTGAATATCTTACAGTATTTGGTCCTAAATCAGTGCTGTAGAAATCCTACATACCTAGGAAAGAAGAAAATAATAATAAATTAATATTGCTCTGCTTAAAACCATAATATAAATTAATGATTTTGAACAGCTGTACATGTTCCATACTTCTCAACATTGCTGGCTCATATCTAATTTTTCCTCTGCTAATGTTCCCAAGTCCTTCTCTGCAGGGCTGATATCAATCCATTCATCACCCAGCCTGTACTGACCATAGACTCATAGAATCATTAAGGTTGGAAAAGACATCTAGGATCATCAAGTCCAACTGTCAACCCAGCACCACCATGTCTCCTAAACCATGCCCTGAAGTGCCACGTCTACCCATTTTTTAAATACTTCCAGGGATGGTGACTCCACCACCTCTCTGGGCAGCCTGTTCCAATGCCTGACCACTCTTTCAGTATAGAATTTTTCCTATTACCCAATCTAAACCTCCCCTGATGTAGCTTGAAGACATTTCCTCTTGTCCTATCGCTAGTGACTTGGGAGAGAAGACCAACACCCACCTCACTACAACCTCCTTTCAGGTAGTTGTAGAGAGTGATAAGGTCTCACCTCAGACTCCTCTTGTCCAGGCTAAATGACCCCAGTATCCGCAAACTCTCCTCAGAAGACTAGTTCTGCAGATTCTTCACTAGCTTTGTTGCCCTTCTCTGGACACACCCCAGCAACTCAATATCCTCATGTAGTGAGGGGCCCCAAAACTAAACACAATATTCAAGGTGCAGCCTCACCAGTGCCGAGTACAGGGGCATGATCACTTCCCTACTCCTGCTGGCCACGCTATTCCTGATACAAGCCAGGATGCTGTTGGCCTTCTTGGCCACCTGGGCACACTGCTGGCTCATGTTCAGCCAGCTGTCAACCAATACCCCCAGGTCCTTCTCCTCTAGGCAGCTTTCCAGCCACTCTTCCCCAAGCCTGTAGAGTTGCAGGGGGTTGTTGTGACACGAGTGATGGACCCACACTTGTTAGACCTCATACATTTGGCCTTGGTTCATCAATCCAGCCTGCTCAGGTCCCTCTGTAGAGCCTTCCTACCCTCAAACAGATCAACACTGCTGCTCAGTTTGGTGTCATCTGCAGACTTACCGAAGAGACATTCAGTCCCCTCATCCAGATCATTTATGAAGATATTAAACAAGACTGGACCCAACACTGAGACCTGGGGAACACCGCTCATGACTGCCGCCAACTGGATTTAGCTCCATTCACCACAAGTGTCTGGGCTCAGCCATCCAGCCATGTTTTAACCAGCAAAGAATACCTGTGTCCAAGCCATGAGCCACCAGCTTCTCTAGGAGGATGCTGTGGGAGACAGTGTGAAAGGTTTTGCTAAAGTCCAGGCAGACAACATCCACAGCCTTTCCTTCATCTACTAAGTAGGTCACGTTATCATAGAAGGACATCAAGTTGGTCAGGCAGTACCTGCCATTCATGAAGCCATGCTGGCTGGGCCTATGCTCTGGTTGTCCTGCACATGCCTGGTGAGGGCACTCAAGATGTATCACTCCTTAACCTTCCCCAGAACCCAGGTCATGCTGATGGGCCTGTAGTTCCCCAGATCCTCCTTCCAGCCCTTCTTGTAGATGGGCATCACTTTGGCAAGCCTTCAGTCATGTGGGACCTCCCTTGTTATCCAGGGATGTTGATAAATGATGGAGAGTGGCTTGGCAAGCTCCTCTGCCAGCTCCCTCAGTACTCTCATTTGGATCCCATCTGGCCCCATAGATTTGTGAGTGTCCAGGCAGAGCAGCAGGTCATAAACTGCTTTCTCCTAGATTATGGAGGATTATTCCGCTCCCCATCATCCCTGCCTTCCAGCTCCAGGAGCTGAATACCCTGGAGATAACTGGTCTGGCGGTTAAAGACTGAGGCTAAGAAGGCATTTATTACTTCAACCTTTTCTTCATCCTCAGTAGCAATGTTCCTCCCCCGCGTCCAATAGGGGATGTAGATTGTCTTGGTTCTTTTTTTGCTGTTAACCTACTTTTAAAGACATTTTTTGTTATCCCTTAGAGCAGTGGCCAGATTGAGTTCTAGCTGGGCTTTTGCTTGTCTAATTTTCTCTCTGCAAGACCTAATGAGATCCCTCTACTCTTCTTGAGTTGCCTGCCCCTTCTTCGAAAAGTGGTACAGGCTCAGTTTTTTCCTGAATGCCAGCTAAAACTCCGTGTTCAGCCAGGCTGGTCATCTTCCCCGCCAGTTCATCTTGCAGCACATGGGGATAGCCTGCTGCTTTGCCTTTAGGATGACTTTCTTCAAGAAAGCCCAGCCTTTCTGGACTCCTTTGCCCTTCAGGACTTCCTCCCAAGGGACTCTTTCAACCAGTGCCCTGAACAGACCAAAATCAGCCCTCCAGAAGACCATAGTAGTGGTTTTGCTGACTCCCCTTCAACCAAGAATCAAGAACTCAATCATATCATGGTCACTAAGCCCAAGACAGCCTCCCACCACCTCATCACCCACCAGTCCTTCTCTATTTGTGAACAGCAGGTCAAAGGAGGCACCTCCCCTGGTAGGTTCACTTACCGACTGTGTCAGGAAGTTATTTTCCACACACTCCAGGAACCTCCTAGGCTGTTTCTTTTCTGCTGTGCTGTATTTCCAGCAGACATCTGGTAAATTGAAGACCCTCACTAGAACAAGGGGAACTGATTGTCATACTTTCACCAGCTGCTTGTAGAACACTTCATCTACCTCTTCATCCTGGTTGGGCGGTCTATAACATACTCCCACCAGGATATCTTCCTCATTGGCCTTCCCCTTCATCCTTACCCATAAGCACTTAACCTTATCATCACAATTGCTAAGCTCTGCACAATTGAAACACTCCCTAACATACGGAGCCACCTCACCATCTCTCCTTCCTTGCCTATCCCTTCTGAAGAGCTTGTAGCCACCCATTGCAGCACTCCAGTCATAAGAGTCATCCCACCATGTCTCTGTGATGGCAACTAAGTCATAGCTCTGCCACTGCACAATGGCTTCCAGTCCCTCCTGTTTGTTGCCCATGCTGAGTGCATTGGTGTAGATGCCCTTGAGCTGGGCTATTGGTTTCACCCCCAACCCTGGCATGCCACCCCTAGGCTCCTCTCTGATGGGCCTGGCTATATCCCCCTCCCCCTTTAAACCTAGTTTAAAGCCCTCTCAATGAGCCTTGCCAACTCATGTGCAAGTATCCTTTTCCCCCTTTGATAGAGGTGAACTCCATCTGCCACTAGCAGGCCTGCTGTTTGGGGATTGATATTAGGGATTGCCCTGACGCAGGTGCAGGTCCTTGCACTTGGCCTTTTTGAACTTCATGAGGTTCACATAGTTCACATGGGCCTATTTCTCAAGCCTGTCAAGGTTCCTCTGTATGGCATCCCTTCCCTCTATTGAATCAACTGCACCACTCAGCTTGGTGTCATCTGCAAACTTGCTGAGAATGCACTCAATCCTACTGTCTATGTTGTTAAAGATATTAAATATTATTGGTCCCAGTACCAACCCTTGAAGTACACCAGTCATTACTGGTGTCTGTTTGGACATTGAACCATTGACAGTAACTCTTTGGAGGTGGCCATCCAGCCAGTTTCTTATCCATCTAACAGTCCCTCTGTTAAACACATCTCTCTCTAATCAAATGGGGGACCATATAAAAGGCCTTCAAGAAGGCCTTCTAAAAACAAATTTATTGCACTTTATTGTGTTTAAAATAAACTAGTCTTACAAATTGATGCCATATTATTTACCTTTTGGATTGTTTATTACAATCCAAATGTGTCTCTTAGAAGTAAAGGGTTACAATAGAAAAAAGTTAGAATTAGAATTTGCAGATTCACAGGCAAGTAATCAAAACATTCCTTAAGATAATTCTATATTTTTATCATTCCCTCCTTACTAATACCAAGACATTTTATTTTTGAGGAAGATTAATTATCTTATTGGAACATTAGAAAAAGTTCATGTATCTTGATCCCTCTCTAAGCATATCAGGGTCCTATTTTATTTAGGACAATATTGCTTATAATTCTAACTGGAGGCTTACTAGTTATATGAAAGGGAGATATTCTATTCCTGCAGTAAAACCCATTTTTCTGGATGCTCTGTATAGAGAATATTTTGCTTGCAGTTAGTTCCCCACTTACTGGATATATTGGCTATGCTGCACATATATCATACAGTCATTCTGCATATTCTAACACAGCCAAGAGATTTCCGAGAAAGGTGGTTACTGAAAGAAAAGTATTGCTACAGACAAGGAAATATTTCTTTACTGCTACTTGATCCCAAATTGCCCCTTAAATAGAGCACACTGTGTAAAATTGAACATCAGTAGCTACATAGGCAACATATAGATTATGAGCTGTAAATTGAACACATCTGAAACTAATCAGAACAGCTGATGTATGCAACTTCTCATTGAAGCTATACCTATGGTAGTAAACTACACACAATCAAGATGTGGGCTCAAGCATTGACGGGCTACCATACATACAATGTATTTGCTACCTTGCTCCTTTGCACAGCTTCAGTCCAGGACACCTAGCAATCCCCTAGGCAATATCCAAACACAGTTCTGGGAACTGCAGGGCCCGAGAATCATTCTCAAGACACATTTTAAACAGTGCTTCCTTCTCCATGTGTGGGGACAGAGAGAGGAATTAACAATATGAAAAAGAACCATCTTATGCCACTCTCTGTCAAGGAACTTATCTAAACTCCTGAGATGGTGAACCACATAGCCATAGAGTTTCAAAAGGAAAGCTTCACAGCACAAGGAAAAGACAGGTCTTTTTTATGAAAGGACACACTGGAGTTTGGCTTATGCCTTTGTTCATTAGATATTTTTGTCCTTTAATATGTAATCTTCCTCATTTAAATGTGAAGTTCAGGGAAGTTCTACCGATCTTCCAGCCTAATTTTGAAAAGACCGTAAAAAAAGTTAAAAAGCATCTCTGGCTTTCAATGTAACTGATACCCTATATAGTAATCAGCTTTCAGACTATAACTGAACTGCTTATTGTTCCATGAGTGTCCATGCCCTGTAACCTTCTAAATACTTGATGACTTCATGGTGCAACAAAATCATGAAGAATCATGTGTAAAACATGATCTCAAGAAAAACATGTATGTGGTGGACTGTAATTTACAGTGGATGGTGATATACACTGTGCTTCTGAAGGGCCCTTATCTCCAATATCATAACAGTTTTTTTGTTTAATGCCAACAGCTAGCATGCACTCAGAAGTAAAGGATATTATGAGAAATGTATGTTGCTAAGTTTTTTTTCATTTACTTCTATGCCCTTGAAAAAAAGGAAGTAAAACTACAAAATTCTCCCACACTAAGAACAGCACTGAAACCCCAAGCATCACATTTGCTTTAAATTCCAAACTGAAGAGTTAAGTTGATAATAAAAGATTATATTCCCTTAATAAGCAAACTGATCACATTCTCCAAAAATCAATCATAAAATTAGTTCTAAATAGCAGTTGTAACCCTCAAATGCAATATAATGGCTTGCTCAGTAGGAATTAATGCAATAGTTTGTGTACAGATGTTAGCAACTTAAAAAATGGAAGGAAGTAATTTTTACATACATTAAAATCCTTTTGTGAAAGCATTATTGTAAGTGTAAAATCGGCTGGCAACAACAAGCCATATGATTTCCTTGCTGAATGAGAGCTTTATTGATGTAGAACTTTAGTCAGTCAGAGTAACCTACATTAATATATATCATGTAGATATAAAACAAAAAAAAAGCAAAGGCAAAGACAAAATTGTAATTATTTTCACATTATCTAATTAATTAATTATTTATTTTCCAAAGCCACACAGAGAGTGCTTGCTTGGAACTCCTACTTTAGAAAGTTAGAGTACCTTGTAAACTTCATGCACAATTAGGCATAAACTTAAATGCTTATGGAGATCACTGTGTCAGAATATGAAAATTTTTGTCGTATTTTAGGACAGAGTTGTACGGCTTTTTCCTAGTATCTAAACAGTAACTCAATTATATATCCTCTTTTCTTCTTATTTATTCCACTTCTTTCCATTCCTCTTCCTCTTCCTCTTCCGCTTCCTCTTCCGCTTCCTTTATTGTTGTAATTATTATATATAATATATATATAATATTTGTCACGGTTGAACCCCAGCCAGCAACTAAGCACCACACAGCTGCTTGTCAGTTGAGATAAGAACAGTTTAATAACTTAATAATAATGGTAAAAATAATAATGTAATGAAAAGGAAAATAATGAGAGAGAGAGAAGCAAAACCTAGGGAAAAAAACAAGTGATGTATCTGCTCACTGCCTGTTGAAGAACTCCCCACCAGTTTCTGAGCTGTAATCACTGCCCCTCCCTGGCCAACTCCCCTGCCCAGTTATTATATTGAGCATGATATCATATGATATGGAATATGACTTTGTACGGTTTGGATCAGCTGTCCTGGCAGTGTCCTCTCCCCTCCCAGCTTCTTGTGCACCTGGCAGAGAACATCATTCTCATATTAAATCCAAAACACAGCACTATACCAGGTACTATGAGAAAAATAACTCTATTCCAATTGAAACCAGTACAGTACAGTATTATATATTACTATCTGCAATATAACGTACAATATTATAACATAAATTAATAAAATACTATTATAATTTATATTATTTTTATCAATATTATAGATTAATAAATATTATTATTAATAATAAATTCATTGTGTTAGTAGATTTACTTTCACAAATGTATAAATTGCTTATATGAGCTTAAGGACATTCCTTGTGTAGATATACTGGCATCACTAATTAGTGCTGTGTAAGATAAAATACAAACTTTTAAGAATAAAACTCAAAAGCTGTAGAGACTCTTACTTTGTTCTCTGATGAAAAACTACGGCACTAATGACCTATTTGTTATATGCACCTAATTTTCTCTCTGCGCTATTGCATACGACAACTAAGTAGCTTCACTGGAAAAAATCACTTCATCAGTGGTTCATAAGATGCCATGCTTTCTACAGGTAACAGGAAGTTTACATAAAGATCTTTTAAAACCTTGATGTTCTGTCATAGGTGGTTACTGACTCATATTGGTTCCTACATCTATTTGATTTCAGATTTTGACAGATTCCTGGTGGGGAAAAATAAAAAAACAGAACAAAACCCTGTAAAATCCAAATAAACTTTCCAGTCAAAACTCATTGCTAGCCAAAGCAACTCCTTCCTTAGTTTAAGAGTCGCCATCTTGTTTGTTTCTTTATGTATTTTTCCAGAAGTTTGACTAATGTATAATGTCCTTTGATTTCATTTATTTAGCACAAAAGTATCAGAAAGTTATAATTTTCAAAGCAATGTTAAGCAATGAAAATATTCACTATTCTTCATTTTTAATGTCGAATTCAACCTCACAAACTTGCCCTTTTACAGAACATAAAGATTGCTTGTCACCTTTCAACTTCAGTGATCTACATACTTGAAATAACAATTATAAAAGTGCCAACATATATATGACATTTTCTACAAAAAATTTATTATTCAGACTGGGATTTTTAACAAATATAACTCAAGTAATGAAAGGAGTGCAAAAAGGGATGCTTCCATAAATATGTTACTTAATGTGCAGATATACTAGCATTTGTTTTATTGTTAAGATCCAATGTTTTCTGGGTGCAAGTGGATTTTGACCCAAGGTGTCATGCTAGATCTTTCTGGCAGATATGAGAAATTTTACAAGCCTTTCAAAGAGATCTGAAAAATTGTGTTTAATTTCAGTAGCTTTAAAATAGAAGAGGACACCGGTCTTTAAGGAGCTTTGGTGCAGTATGCTGCTTGTGTGTTCAAATCAGAACAGGAGAATCAGAGCAGAGAATCCTCAAAATCTTGTGCGTAGCATCAGAAAAAGGCCATGCTTCCTCTAATTTTTACAAAAAGATAATGTGAGACGCAAAAAGCAGAAATAGGAGGGTTAGTGCCACAAAAATAAGAAAAAGAAATGTTGTGCAGCTGGGATATCTCTTCAACTTTGCACTCATTATGCTGCTTAAAGATGAAAGAATTTGGCAAGCCAACAATAGGAAATTGTACATAACCACAAGAAATACTGTCATCCAAACCTCTAAATACATTATTTTTTTTTCTAGAAATTTTATTTCAGTTTTCTATCTTTTCTATCTGCAGTGAAGAAAATTAACTCTATCACAGCTAAAACCATGACAATGCCAACCTAATCCCTTCCTTCAGAAAATTGCTCTTTATCTGAACTGAGAGAATAAATTTTATACTTATGATTTATCTTCAAGTCCTGTAATTTATGAATTGTTTTAGAAAAGATCTTACAGTAGTGCCAGAAGTCACCACTGGAATACAAAAAGATGTTTGAAATAGCTTTTTTTTGTGTGTGTGTTTAAAAAGTTGAAGATAGGAACACTTTATCTATGCAAACTTCCATGAAGTAAAAATTATATTTTATCTTATGCACGCATTATGGTCTAAGCCCAAAACTGAGCCACAATATCTAAGAAATCAATTTCAAATTCAGATGCCTAAAATTAGTTGTGTGTAGCAACTGAAGACCAAGAAGGAAAACGTAGGCCAAATCAAATGGTACTAGATGCTAATGTATGAGTAAATAAGGAGAGCACAGTGTTGCCTGAAAAAAAGTCTTCAGCTCACCAAATGTGCACATGTATTTTAGGATGAGCTGAAGAGCTCTCTTGATTCCACTGGCTGTACTGCTTAGACCAACTATAATGTGTATGACATCTAATGGGCAGATGCTGTAGACAACCTGAATGTCTTAATCTGGGGCTGAATTTCTCCCTGGATATTGCTGACTACTTACAATGGTGTGCATAGATACAAAGCATAACAGTATTATCTATGACTGTTTGCATAGACCAGCCATCAACAGCAACAAATTAATAAAGCACAACACACAAAAATGCACAGAAAACACTACTGTTGTTAAAGCTTCACCTACACTTAAAGTATTGTCTTGCTAATCTAAAATCTCTATGTACTGCCAAATAAACGATGAACTACTCTTTCCATTGAGAAAACAATTAAAGATGTTTAGGAAAACACATATTCTTCACAACATCTGAAAATGCCTCAATGTAGGAGAACATAAAAATGCATGGATAGTGAATTTATATTTGAATTGGCCATTATTTCTTGATTAGTTTCAAGTTGTAAAAGAAACTGTACAAGTGATATTTGAAAATGGTTTTAAAAGAGCATAATACCATTGATTTGAACTTTCACAAAGTACCACCATTTGCATATGTTAATGTGAACATAAGTTTGGAAGATACTCAGACGAAGTCTACAAATTAATGTGACAATAATCAATATGTGTTTTCAGGTAATTTTCCATTTCACATATTACCTATCATCAGCAAAATGTTTTTTAGATCACTGCTGAAAGTTTCTACAATATTCTTCAAGTTCAGTAATGCATTTTTTACCTAGAAACATGTGAATCAACTGAATGATGTTCTTACAAGGTAGTAAGCTGTGTAGCCTTTAAAGTACTAGGTATTAGCAGGTTTTTTTTTCTATGTTGTGTAAGTTTCTCTTCTGTGATTCCTGTGTTTTAAGAAAAACAAAGAAAGTGAGACAGACATTTGATCACTAGCTGTTGCTTCTACTTTTCCTCAGTAGCTAAGATATTTTTTATTCTTTCTTAAAACTAGAAAATGCTTCAATGTGTCATGGATATAAAACCTTGATTAAAAGGTATTTGAAATAGGTTAGGGATATTTTTAATGCAATTTTTAAAAAGGTATACTTTGGGAAAATAGAAGACTTTTAATTTGTTTGGGGTTTTTTAATACATTGTTTCCCATATACCTGATTCCTGTTTGTGGTTTCAGATAATAAAATTAACCCCAAACAACGTTTTCTAAAAAATATAAAAATAGTTTAAAATTGAATGGAAGAAAATGTTAGAACATTTTGCTATTTTCCATAGAGATGGGTCAGCATGTGTTACTGAAAACATTCATGTTTTAAGTATGTTGATTTCATTCTAATTGCAATTCAAGAGAGAGCAAAGTCATCACTCTAACCTTTAACTATTTTACCCATTTAAATTTTTGCAAGTAAAATTTAGGCATAGAATTTAACTATATATTCTTGCCTATTTGTCCTGGTTTTAGCTGGGATAGAATTCATTTTCTTCTTAGTAGCTGGTATAGTGTTGTGTTTTGGATTTAGTATGAGAATAATATAGATAACACACTGATGTTTCAGTTGTTGAATAGTGCTTATACTAAGTCAAGGACTTTTCAGCTTCCCATGCCCTGCCAGAGAGAGGATGGGAGGGAGCATAGCCAGGACAGCTGATCCAAACCATATAATATTACATAATGCTGAGTGTATACAATGGGGGGGAGTCAGCCAAGGTGGGTGGTCACTGCTGCTCGGGGACTAGCATGGCGTCAGTCGGTGTGGGGTGAAAATTTGCATTGTGCATCACTTGCTTTGCATTTTCTTTTATCATTACTATTACTATTACTATTATTTTCCCCTTCTTTTCTGTCCTATTAAAATGTCTTTATCTCAACCCATGAATTTTACCTTTTTTTTCCAATTCTCTCCCCTATCTCACTGCAGGTTTGGCTGCCTGCCAGGTTAAGCCACAACACTATTTTATAAGAAAAGTAGAGACTGAACATCAGGGAAGCCTGTACCTGTAACAAAAATGATGGACAGCAACTGTGTTAAGTTCTACTCGACAATATTATTACTAGTGATGACCACAGTAAAGAAATCATAATAGCACTAATTATATTTAGCTCACCAAATGTACACTCAGCTCCTTTGAGAGGCAATCCAGGAATTAATAATCTCATTATTAACTGATATTTCCATATGTGCCTTGGCCTCCAGAGTTGGAAAAGTTTGTCTTTCCTCTTCTTTTATTGGTACAGCTTTCTAGTCATTGTGCACCTTTCTTGTCATTGTGCACACACACATCCACACACATACTGATGCAATGTGCGTTAATCACTTGAGACTGGGATGAAGAATATGTACATCTGACATGTACCCATTCATGCGCACAAATATAGCTGCAGTTAAAAATGAGCTGGATAACTTGGAAGAAAATGGATATTAAAAAGAAAGGTAAAGTACAGGTAGGGTAAAAAGGACTAAGCTCATCTAGAGAACAAGAATATAGAGAATTAGTTTAGAAGTAGAGACTTATTCATATGCTGAGTAAGAATGGGTTACCAGGCCATACATATTTGTATGTAAAATTTGTAAAATTACACTTGAAATTTGTAAAATTACACTTTTAAAGAGAGATAATATATTCACCCGCACATAGTGTGAGGATGAGGACATGATGACAGATTGAAAATAAAGGATTGAAAGAAGGAAAAGACTGGTAAGAAGGAATAAGAAGTCCTTGGTGGGTGTGGGGTGGATGGGGGAAAGATAGTTAAAATCTGATTAGTAAAGCAACTAAAAAAAGACATGAAGGAACAAGAAAATCTGAAATAAATCTGTATAAGGTTAAAAAAAGAAGTAACTGCTTTTGCAAGATAGCAAACTTTGTCCAGGTAGAATTTCTTTGTGCAAGTGTGTGTAAGCACATGGTATGATACTCAAGCTGTTATGCATGTGAGATTGATACCTTTCAGAAAACTGTTCTCTGAAGGGGTTTTGGAGGGTGCTTACTAATTTTTTTTCTTACTATGTATAAAGAAAAAAATATTTAAAGGCAGAATAATAAAATTTCACAAAATATCTGGAAAATCTAGTGACTAAATTTATCCTCCCACTTTTCTATTTCACATTACTTAACCTAGTCATATACTCTGTACTTTGTCTTTTAGAATGAAGAAAGGTTTTACATGAAACAAGAGACAACTGTGGTTAGTATCTTTCTAGCCATCCAAGAAAGAAGGGTTAGAATGCACCTTCAGTGTCACACTAATCTTAAAAGATGAACACCAAAAAGTATTTATTCTTTGTATTTAATTTATAATATTTTTAATTTATTTCAAGTTAATCAACAAATTTTAAATAACTTTTCTAATAACCTTATGAAATTGGCAGACAAGTTGATCATTTTATTTTCTGTACAGCTAAGAAAACATTATTTTGAATACTGCCTCAAATGCATGATGCTATATCTGTCCTATTTCTGTTCTCTTATCAGATTCTTCAGGATCATATGCTAGCCTACAATAATGGTTATTCTTGACCCTTTATCACCAATCTACAGATCAGAACATTAAAAAAATTTCTTTAAGACAATGCTTTCTAGGTACAGATGCTTCACTTTTTAAAGTCCTTTCACATGGAGACATTTAAGGCCTGTCACATTCAAGTCTTTCGGCTTAGCTGTTCTTTTTCTTAGTATATCAAACTTTGTTATTTTCTTGAATCCAGAGCTTTACAGACTTGCTTTCTTCCATTTTATCTAAATATAATCAAACTTCAACACACAGTCCAAGACTGTTTTTATGGCCCTTTTATGTCCTTATTAGAAATATATAACCCAAAACAGGTCTAAAATAGCATCACCTTTAATGGTTCAATAACTATATGATGAAGAAATTTTTTTTATTATTACATCTATGTCCTTCCATTTTTATTATTTTTGTTTTCCAATTAACACCCTGAAAATTAAATTATTTAATTAAAAATCCATTTCTATGGTGTTATTTATCCCCATCACACTATGCCACATCCAAATACAGAACAGAAGTCTACCAAAAAAAAGCTAAAAGGCTAAAAGTTGCTAGACTCTGTTTTATCATCCTTCCCCAAAGTGATTTCATGGAAATGTATTCTACTGTATGAAAGCCAGATGTTTTTACTCCTTCGCAATCCCTCACATCAGTAATGTACAACATTGTCTTGTCAACTTATATTCCTAACTTCCTTAATAGTTGCATATTCTTCAACAACTATATTCTAGACAAGACAATTATTTCATCGGTTTCTTGGCATCTACTCAGTCTCTGCTCTTAGTAACTTAGCTCATTTTGCTGCCAATGCAAATTTCTTCTTGTTGAGTTTGCCCACTCAGTCTTTCTTAATTTAATGTGTGTCTAACCAAGACTAAATTAAATCCTGCCAACTACTAAACTTTCACTGTCTGTGATAAAGATTAATGTTGATAAGGAAAACAGAGAATGTCAATCTATTTTTTAATTAATTCTACTATTAATATTTCTTTATCCACTCTCATATTATCATTTAACTGATTTTATTTCTCTTATAAAATAAAACTAATCATAAAGACCATGCAAGTCTTTCCTTGATTTCTGTTTACACTCCACCTTCAATACAGACAGCTATTTCTTTGTTCGCTCATATGGGACTTGTCATTCTAAACAATTTTTGGTACATATAGCCCAGTGATCAAATATTCAAAGTCTATAAGTCAGTAAGTCTATTACTACATTTAGAGACTCTAACCTCTTTTATTGGGATTATGTGAAGTTCATCATGATACAGGATATAAAACCTAACAATAAAGAGTTACTTGGCTGTTACAGTGCAGTCATAAGGTCAAGAAGAATCAGGAAAATATACCTTTCTGAGAACAGGATGTCTCAAATGATCCCTAAAATAAGATCCAGTATACCTAAACAGTTCCTGAAAGCTATGTCTAACCTGATCTTGAGAACATATGTTAAAGGGTAAATTTCAGTGTCCCTTTTAAACTATTTTCTGATCCCTTGTGAGTATAGGCAACAACAGTCTACAAGTTATGTCCTCTTAAAAAAAAAAAAAAAAAAAAAGAAAAAAGAAAAATAGGGTGTATAACTTAAAAGATTACTTCTCTAAAGGAAAATTCCTTCCTTCCATAGATAATAAATTTATTTAAATTTTTCTTTATTTGTTTTCTGTCAAATATGCTCTTTGATTTATGTTTACCAAGTTTTCTACAATATTTTTGAAGTGTGCTTTCTTAAACACATACCAGAACAGAACACAATAAAATAAATCATTTCCTCATCTGATTTACATACAAAATGATTGGTAGTATACCCTGAATGGTATTTACCTCTTATTTATTTATTGCATCAGTATCATGTGTAGCCATATTCTATTTTTAACCTACTGAAAGCCCAGCTCCCCTATTTTGAAGTATCTCTGCTTAGCCAGATTAATTTTCATTTGATAAGCTTTGCTTTAGCAGAGGAATTCACATGTAGTTTTAATGAAGTGTATTGTATCTCTTGCTTTTTGACCATTTTTTACCAAGCTTGCAACTCCTCATAGACTAATATTATCTATAAATGTTTTCTCTCTAACAAGAGGAAAACTCTGTAAAAAATAGTGACTAGAATAAAGTCCAAATCAAACTTTCTTTGTATCCATCTTGAAAAGCTTTAAAAGGATTGTAACTAAACTTATGCTTCTGGTTTTGTTGCTTATTATTTTGTTGTTTTGGGGTTTTTTTTTTCTTATTTTTCATTCATTTCTTAAAGCCCTTGTTTCCCTACTTTATTCATAAGGTTCTCATATAGACCATGTTGGAAACCTTATCAAACTCAAGTTATATAAATGATAGTGCTGACATTAGGTGCTTACTTTCTCCATAAGAGGAAAATATGTTTGATTTTATATGGTTTCTTCTGAGTTTTATTTTAATATAAATGGTTACTGTAAGATTGTTCTAGTAATGTTCTACCAAAATTTGAAGAGTTAGTCCTTAATTTCCTAGACCTTTTTCTTTTCTCCTTTTATCATGCTGAAAAGGATTTCCAGAGAGGTAACTATAAAGCTGAAGTGAAGTTTTCAGACTGAAATTCAGATGTATTGCCTCAAGTAGAATTATTTATGTGAAGCAATTTTAAGTGAAAATTTTAATTTGCTTGCAGAATTATATTTAATTTTACACATGACGGGGACAAGAACCCCAAATTATAAAGCTTCTTATGATTCAAAACAGAAGAAATACTGTGATCATTTGACTCAACATCTCAAGAGAAATAAGCTTACCCATAAGATTTTATGCTTAGTGATCAAAGAAAAGTGACAATGAAAGTCCTCATGAAGTGCAAGCATAAACAGCTGTTGACCAGTTTTTAAACTCAGTAGAGAGATTTCTTTATATCTTTATAATTTAAAATAGTGACAAAAGTTATGTCTCTATGTTACTAGAATTCCTTAAGACTTATATTTTAAAAATTGAAATAAATTTTGTTTTGGAAAATTCAGGTTCTTTAGGATACCCTGCAGTTTTTAATGTTAGGTTCCAGGATGCGAATCTGCAGAGGTAATTAGAGAAGTCTAAGCATCAAGATTTTGTAACTTACTCGATAGTCTACAGACACTTATAGAGTCATATATGAGATACAATACTTTTTCCAGAAATTAATCACACATTGTAAGAACTAAGTTCTAAGACAAAGATTAAAAGAGCATTGAAAATTTTGTGTGCAGGACAACTAATTGGGAAGTATAGAATTAGAAACAAAATCATCTGTGTGCTACGCCACTCAAGACACTGAAGTAAGAAAATGAGTAAGGAAAGTTTCATCAGTGGGAAGGCTCAAAGAAATAAACAATTTGCCTGGATTTTTACATGCATAAACCAATTTCAGAGTGTCTCTGTTCTTAATGCCCTGACAGTAGAACATAAGAAGAGAGGTTACACAAGACTCTGCAGTAGGAGACAGACACAAAAAGGATGTATAAAGACAACAGATACAGCCCTAGTATATCAGTTGTATAAAGACAAAATGGGAAGTGATTTGGCTCTGCTTACAAGTGGAAGTATTTGAAGTCACAGAAAGCTTAATAGAATAGAAAAAAAAAAAACACCAGGTATTGTATTATGTTTAAAAGGAACATAACAAGTCACTCTCAAAAGAACAGCAGTGCTTACTTAATGACAGTTCAATTGCTCTGAATTAAATTACAGAGTGTATTACTCACTTTTAAAGGACAGCATAAGAGTACAGATTTTAGAAAAGTAATTTAATTTACCAAATGATGCCAATTCCTTAAGTGGGTTACATAAAGATGAACCATTCAGCTTATTAGCTCTATTTGCAGCATGAAGACATTAAAGAACACTTGGTGCTCTGTTACCTCTCAGAGGTATGTAACAAAACTACAATCAAAATAAGTTTTGTACATCATTTCCATACACATGAACTTCTTAGGGAAGGTTTTTATATTTATTTTGATCCTACTTTCCATGCTCTAGGAATGTATTTAATTCTTCAGTGGCAGCATTGAAACTGTAATTGTGCTTATTTAGTTAAACAAAATCCAAAAGTTACTTCAGAGTACAAAGCATAATGTTTTCAAATTAGAATCAAATTGCTTATACGCTAACTCAACATTTTTGGCACTTTCTCCTGAATATAGTTACTTGACTAGAAAAAAGTAATAGTTACCTCTGGAGAAAAATATCAGTACTTGCTGTATTTTCAGCAAATAGCAGAAATTTTTGTCACAGAATGATTAAATTAGCATTGGTGATTAATGCATTTCAATTTTTTCAATAGATTATTTAGAAAGTCTTGTATGTTGAAACATAGTTATGTTTGGAAAGGTAACTATCCCTAAGCAGGGAACTGTTTTGTTGATAGCTTTATTCTTACCCAGTCAGCCTCAGGTCAGGACATAAGAAAGGGAGTGTAGTAAATATCATAATTATTATTGCCAGTAGTATTATGCTAAAGGGCTGGTTTTAAGGTTCACCTTGAGTGTAAGTCTGACTTCTGTGGGCCAGGCCTAGTCCTCATGCATGACTGATTCTGCAGAAAGAATGAATTGTGATGCAAAAGTGTCACTCTATCGAGGGAAAAAGCCACTGTGTGCTCACAAACTTTTTCTTTCAGGGACAGGATAAGATATGTAAACATAATCTCCTGAATGTATTTAAGAGTACTTGGTGTAACACTTAAGAATATATAAGAAGACAGAAAGATCAGTACTGCAGTTGTATTAACTACAAGTGAATTTTAAGAGGCTTCAAATCTTTGCACAAAAGTATTAATTTTCACATTGTTTCCAGGAATTTATTCCAATGTAATTTCAAAAGATCATTAACTTCTCTATATGGATAAAAATTATATTGAAATAAGGCAAAACATCTGTATCCAAAATACACAGTTCTTTAGCCTGAAATAATAGGAAAAGAACTCTTCCACCCATCCCTAACCAGTTGTTATACTCAGAAGTAAGGTTTATGCTAAAAATATTTCTCATTTTTTTCCATTTGCGTTCCAAAATTTCCACCTGCCTCATGCTGCCTGGTTGTTTTGGATTCACAATAACTGAATACCACATCTCATTTAAATACTAGGGTCAGGCAGGAACAGTCACATATCATTTATACGCTACCAGATATGACACCCATAATTATTTGCTCCCATACTGTTTCTTATTGCCTTTTATTTTTGTTTAGTTGAAAGGTGGAAAAAGAATTCAAGAGAAGTCCTGAAATACAATATCTCAGTAAGTTTCCATCTAATGTTGCGTTAAAAATTAGAACTTTTTACAAATGTCAAAAAGCAAAACAGAGACCTCTGACAGCAGTCAGACGGACACAGTCCTAGGACTATTTCCTGGCAGAGACCCGCACTTTAGTTGAAATACCACCATGTACAAAAGGATATAGAAAACTGTGGGACAAATGATACCTTGCAAAAAGACAGGACTAACGGGTGAGATGTCTTTGGTACACATAACTCTGATTCAGAATAAAAGTAAATCTATCTGAAAAGTCAGCTTCTCTTCTGTCCCCAGAAAATGGAAAAACTTCATCTATTTGTGGTACAGTAGAGACCCTTGCACTAACATTAAACTTGCCTTAACCTTATGTTATAAGATTTTAATTTCATGAATGAGTTCCTGCACCAGAAATATTTCTATTTGCAGAGCTGGTTAATGTGACCTTGTTCAGATGTGAACCTCTGTCCAATAACGGCAGGCAAATAAAACCTTTAATAATTTCTTGGAGACAGGCAAATCCTAAAGTAGAAGGCAACAGCTCTCTTGAGTAATAGTACATATTTCTACAACAACTGATCATTTATTTGTTATACAAGTTTGATTTGGTACCAATTTTCCGAACAGTGAGCTTCCAAATGACAATGGCCAGGTGAATCAGAACAGACAAGTGAGTTCTCTTTGCTTTACTGTTTTCTTTCTTTCTGGTAACAGATTTACAATATGTTGAGAAACAGAGATCCTTGTAACACACACTCAATTCATGCATAGACGTTATTCATCCAGTCATGCTTGCTTTGAGGTTCCAAAATAAAACTATTATAAATTATGTCCCTCCTGAAACAGCTGTGCAATCTTGCCATATTGCTCTTTGTTCTTTTCTCCATTCTCCTCCTGAGGCAGCTGGAGACTGCAGGGGAGGCTTTAGCTGTGACTTCTGTAGCTGCTGCCAAACCTGCTCGGTAATACAGCAACTCAGTTACAAAAATTGCATATGTCTGGTGTGTCAATATATTCTATGCCTCCATGCAAGTTGCTGCATATTCCAGCTCATAAGTAGAGAACACTGTTTCACCCAGAATTTCAAAATAATAATTTTTAAACAGACTTAACTATCCATCATAGAGTCTCTCACAGAAGAACTATAGATTAATTTTCAAAGACAATAAAAATCTCCTCAGAGAAGGAAAAAAAAAAAAAGCAGCTTCGAAAAGTATGTTAACAGCAAAAGGAGAACTAAAGAAAACATTAGTCCATTACTTGATAAGGTTGGTCACCACACAAATAGGGATGAAGATACAACAGAGGCATTTAATGCCTTCTCCGTCTCTGTCTTTACAGCTAGTGAGGGTTGGAGGACTGTGACTGGGAGAGTGATACACTCCCAATTGACTTTGAGCTTGTATGGGATTTGCTGCTGCAACTGAATACACAGTCTACAGAGCCTGATGAGATTTATTCAGGGGAACTGAGAAAATTGACTAATGTTATTGCGAGACATGTCTCATTTATCAATGGTCTTGGGAATCTGGAGAGGTCCCAGTTGACTGGAAGCTAGCAAATATTATTCCAATTTTTAAGAAGGGCAGGAAGGAAGATCCTGGTAATTATAGTCCTGTCAGTCTCGCTTCAGTGCCTGGTAAAATTATGGAGGAGATTATTCTGGGAGTTATTGAAAAACACTTGAAAGACAATGCAGTCATCGGTCAAAGCTAACATGGGTTCATGAAGAGAAAGTTATGCCTTACTAACTTAATATCCTTTTATGACAAGGTTACCTATCTAATAGATGAAGGGAAGGCAGTGGATGTGGGGGAGGGGGGGTTAAGAAATTTCAGCAAAGCTTTTAATACTGTCTCTTAAAGTATCCTCTGGAAAAGATGTCCACCATATAGGTAGACATGTAAACAATATGATGGGTGAACAATTGGCTGAAAGAGTGGTCTCAAAGAGTTGTAGCAAAAGAGGTGGCACTTGGCTGGTGGCCAGTCACTAGTGGTACTCCCCAGGGCTCAGTTTTAGGGCCAGTTCTCTTCAACGTTTTTATCAATGACCTGGACACAAGAGTTGAGTGCATGTGAAGTAAATTTGCTGATGATACTAAATCAGGAAGGAGCCACTGAGTCCCTCAAGGGAATCAATTCTCTTGAGAGAACTTATAGAGACATCTTCATAGATCGGAGCGCTGGGTAATCACCAACTGTATGAAATCTAGCAAGGAGAATTCTGGATTCTTTACCTGGGTCACTGTAATCCTGGATGTACTTCTAGACTGGGGGCAAGAGGCCAGAGTGCAGCCCTGCAGAAAGGAGGTTTTAGCTGATGGTAAGTTCAATATCAGTCAATAATGTGCCCCAGCAGCCAATTTCCTGTGAGCCAACCATAACCTGGGGTGCATTAAGTACAATATAGCCGAGCAGTGGAAAGAAGTGATTGTCTGTCCCAGTGTGCTCCTGGCCTCCCCTCCCACCCATCCCCCCACCCCAACCTTTATCTTCTATAACCCTGCTCCAGTCTAGCCATCTGGCTCAACTAAAATCTGTTGTTGGTATGCAAATATGACTATGAGCCAATCATCTTACCCTCATAAATAGTGAACAGCCCAAGAGCCATTTAAGCTCGCCTGCATAGCAGTGGACTGCACACAAGGATCTCCCCTTCAGTAGGGATGCCTCTCAAGGTTACTCCTCAAGGCTGAGACATTCCTCGCCACAACAGATTCTCTGTGACTAATAGCATGCTAAATTTTGAAATCATAGCTAAGTGGTATAAAGGATTGATTGCACATATATAACCCTTTAGACATAAACAGCTGACCAAGTCTGGGACTAAGATTGGATCCAGGTGCACCCAGACTCCTCGTTGAGGAGTTTAGAAAGCAAGGGGGTCCTTTCCGAACTGTGTGATTCAATGGGAGGGTCTCCCTGACAGCTTTGTCTGACCCTGTCCTCTCTGCAGTAAATAATCAAGTGCAATTTGTGTCGTGGTTTAACCCCAGTCAGCAGCCAAGCACCACGCAGCCACTCGCTCACTCCCTGCTCTGTGTGGGATGGGTGAGAGAATCAGAAAATGAGGAAACTCCTGCGCTGAGATGAAGGCATTTAACAGGTAAAGCAAAAGCTGTGCGCAAAAGCAAAGCAAAACAAGCGATTCATTCACTACTTCCCATGGGCAGGCAGGTGCTCTGCCATCTCCAGGAAAGCAGGGCTCCATCATGTGTAACGGTTTCTCAGGAAGATAAACACCATCACTCCAAACATTCCTCCCTTCCGTCTTCACCCAGCTTTATACTCAGAGTGTGACATCATATGGTATGGAATATCCCTTTGGTCAGTTGGGGTCAGCTGCCCCGGCTGTGCCCCCTCCCAGCTTCTTGTGCACCCGGCAGAGCATGGGGAGCTGAAAAAGTCCTTGACCAGTGTAAGTGCTACTTAGCAACAACTAAAACATCTCCACATTATCACCACTGTTTCCAGTACAAATCCAAAACACAGCCCCATACCAGGTACTACGAAGATATTTAACTCTATCTCAGTTGAAACCAGGACAGCTTGTCATTGAATCTTGTTAAACCACTGCTGCATTTATCATTGAACTTTGTTAACTCACTGTTTTATATCAAGAAAGTATATTTTTGCTTCTCTTACTAGTGAAGTCCATTCTTACTCCATCCGTGACCTTGTCCCATAATACTCAGCATTGTTGCAGCCTCACCTTGAGTGCTTTGTGCATTTTGTGGCTCCACAATATAAGGATACAAAAATATTAGAATGTGTCCAAAGGAGGGTAGCAAGCATGATGAAAAGACTACGGGGCATGACTTATGAGGAGCAGCTGAGGATACTAGCTTTGTTCAGCTTAGAGAAGAGGAAACTGAGGAGAGACATTGCTATCTACAACTTCCTCATGAGGGAAAATGGAGAGAGAGGTGTTGATTGCTTCTTTCTGGTGTCCAGTGAGAGGATGTGAGGGAACGGTTTAAGGCTGTGTCAGGGACCACAACTGAGAGGATGGTCAAGCACTGGAACAAGCTTCTCAGCGAAGTAGTCATGGCCCCAAGCCTGTAAGTATTCATGAAGTGTTTGGACAATGCTCTTAGATAGATTTAGGTTTAACTTCTAGGTTGCCCAGTGTGGAGTCAGGAGTTAATGGTCCACGTGGGTCCCTTCCAACTCAGGATACTCTCTGATTTTATGAAAAAAAAAAAAGAAAAAAAAAAAAGAAAAAAAAAAAAGAAAATCTGAACTTCTTATTTTCTGTACAAGCACTAAGGGTTGGATTCATCTGTGCATATTGGGCACACAGAAGCCTGATCTAGACACCCTAGGCTTTGTTTATGGTCAGTATACATACCTCTAGAAAGTATACACTTCATGTTGATACAGCTGTTTAAGACTGGACACATAATTATTCCTCTAGAGCTCCTGGCTTGTTGCTATTGACTATAAAGGATTCCCAGAGAAGGAAGCTCAGATTTAGACATCAGATATTTAAACAATCTGATTTAGATTATATGATACTGTCCTCTCTCTACTACCCTATGAATGATCCAAACACTGAAATGCTCACTGAAACTGGTTTTGTAGACAGGAATATGCTAATGTATTTGAGCTGTTCAGCATTCTGATTATGAGTATGATAAATAAAAGGAATTCAGATCCTCAGGAAACCGATGTAGATTTTATAACTATGTTAGGTACATCTAGGTGGTTGCAGATTAGAGGCACATATTTTATGCAGAAACACCAAAACCAGAAATTAGTGACTAAAACCTTTTCATAATTCTACTTATAGGTGCTTCTATGTATTTCAGACAGAAAAAAAATTAAATGCAATGGACCTTATTATCCTTACTGTCTTTGTATTTTTGAACACTTGCTTTTGGTAATCTGTTGTTCAAAATCTGAACATATCTGAATCGTAATCTGGGGATTAACATCACTTTTCTGCCATTCCTAACCCAGCTCTATTTTACAATTTCTCTAAAGAATTTCATATATTGAGGCAGTAGTGTTCAGATAGTACATTTAGATTTTCTACTGCTGCATGTTTAAAATGACTCCTCCATTCTCTCTAAAAGGATCAGATATATATTAAATATGCATTTAGACAAGTTGTACCAGTTGGCAGATGTTGGGAACCAGCAAAATTCTATTTTCATACAAGAGACCTGTCACAGTGAGACTACTTTAAGTTCTACTAGTGTCATTATCAAAAATACATCTGAAACATTACTTCCTCGTGAGACATAACATCTGCAGTTTGATGAGCTGTAACACATCCTATATCCTGTTTGAAAATGGCTCTCTTTTTTCAAGAAAGAGTCACCATAGAGACCAGCAACAAAACATTTGTTTTTCTGGAGAATGTGCTTAAGACAGTGCCACATATGCAGTGTTTGTAGTTTTGAAGATACACTAGGGATTGTTTTTCTTGGTGCCTTTTTCATAGTTCCACAAAGGACTCCAAAGACTGTCCCAGCCCTGAAGATGTAATCTGCTCTGGCTCAGTAGGAAAGCGTGTTCTTGCTGCATGTTAGAAGTTGGAAGGCAGGTGACGCATCTACTTCCAAAGTCACTGAAATGCAAAATGTTCGATTTTGGATTCTACACAGTGACTTTCTCAGTCAAATGATTTCAGTCCTGAATTTGACATTCTTTGAAGTTTAGAACCTGACTCTCAAGTTCCAGTGGTTTATTTAGAAATGAGTATCAGACTTCTTCATAACACCAACAAAGCACAAAACTTTTTATATCCATAGATTTTAAAGACCTAGTTAAGCCCTGCAAACTGAAGCATCTTTTAAATTTTGGCATAGAACTTCTGATATTTACTACATTTTTTTCCCTGTAATTAAAAATTAACAAATCATTTCACATACCTTTTCAAATTGTTAATCTAAATGCAGACTTTTAAAGTTCTTATTTATATTTAGTCATATTCATAGTTACTTGTCTTACAAAATGAGGTCACATATAATCTGAGATAAACAAATTAACAAATAAAAAAAACCCAAAGTCCACCCTGAAGAAAAGGAAAAAAAAAAAACAGCAAGTAGCTAGTAAAGAACTTTGTAAAGAAAATCTATTAATTTATTTTGTGTATAGCCAAATATTAAATCACAGCTGTCATTATTACCATTCTGTCCACTGAAACTGTCTACATCTTGACTTACTTTTTATTCTATCTTTTGTATTCCTTACATGAAAATTTAAAATCCTCAGTAAAAAGACTACAAAGTTACAAATTTGTGCTTGCCTTAAGGGCACAACAGTTCCCCTTCTGCTTACAATTTCCACCTGTTATTTCAACTCTGGATGTATTTTAGCTACCATGATTTTGAAATGAGAACAGCTTCCATCATTTCTTGCAGGTAACAGATACAGTCCCCTCATAAAATGGCAGTTATTGCTTCTGCTTACTTTTTGTTTTATAAGCAAGCTCTGTCTCTCTGCTACTTACAGGCTGACACAATGCCACAGCCATGTCATCTAGGCAGGTTACATGTCACCGCTCAACTACAGTTTAAATTCTTTTTGACCATAAATACTGAAGGAAAGAGATGGCAACTGTTAAATTCTATTTTATGCCTTAAAGTATCCTCTTTTGAGTCACTCCTTTTAAAACAGTATTAAAGGTTCTCATTTATATCAAGTCTTTTAACCCTTTTTAGCACTTGATGGTTTAATAAGTCATAAGCAGTATTTAAGTGACAGGTGTAAACTCACGGAAGTATTTTCTATGAATCAGTTGCCAAAGTTTTTATCCTGATTTTCTCTGGCTAGGAAATTCCAATCTGAAGTTCATAAGAAAAGCAGAATTCTGTGTTTCCTTTGCCTCTGTTATGACCTAGAGGGTTACCCAGCCTGTGGGCGTGTAGATATCACAACCATGGCTTTGTAGGATTCCATAATACACAAGAACATGGAAGTATCTATCCTCTAAATTTCTTTACTTCATTACAGATTACAACAAATACCAAAAAATCACAAATAACGTGTAAACTATTGCAAAAATAACCACTGACAAGTATATCTATGATTAGGAGAGGTAATATAACTCAAGTTGTTAGAAATTACTATTAGCTATCTGTATTACAGTGTCAATCAATTATATGACAGCCATTAATAATAGCAGCCACCAATCATACAGCAACAACCAATAACAGCAACAACTAAGTAGGTATATACTATTACAGGTTACTACAAACTTCTTATTACTGAAGGAGCTTACGATAATATAGCAACAGATATGCTTATGGTCATCATTTATATGGATATATAATACCAATATCAAGCAAATTAGATTTCAAAAGGGGCCAAACCATCCCAGAGGGGAAGACAAGCTGATTCCAAAGGGGAAACCAACCATTCCAGAGGTGGAAGAACAAGCCAATCTGACCCCAGAAATGGGCCCTGAGGGGGACCAGTAAAAGAAGAGACTTCAGTCTCACTTCAGAGGTGATTTGCATCACATAATCTGGAGTCAGCCAAGCATCCCTGGTAAGACTCCAAGATCTCATAAAAAGTTCATGTGGAATTCAGCTTCTTTAAGAATGAAAAAGTATATGTAACATGGGAAGTTGTCAGATTTTGGATAAAAATTAAGTCCTTCATATCACAGAGACATAAGAGGGCATAGGTATCACCACTTTGAACAGCCAATAGATGATGCTGTTAACTTTAATTTCTCACCTGTGACATACAAGAGATGATCATGTTTTCTCTTCTTTCAGACCAATTTTATTTTTCCACACTGTATCCACTTTTTCAGATGATAAGTTGCCATTACATTTTTTTGTTTTAACACTTATCAAAGGTATCTCAGAATGTTTTCCATTTCTAGGTACCCAGCTGTACTTCAAAGATGCCAGCTGCACTTTTCAAGGATGTTTCTGGTTCCCAGGCCTAGTTCCCAGACTCACAGGCAATTTCTCTGTCAGTATTTTTGAACAGGCATTTTCTTCTGGTCAGTAATTTTTCCCTTCTAACCTTTATGGCTGCTCGCATCAGCATCTCCACCCATTAACACATATCCCCTGAGTCTTTCAAGGTAACTTTGTGTTAAAACTGACCTTTTCAGCATTGCATGAAGATCAGAAGAGTAAGTCAAAGAGCAAATTAAGTAGCATATCATTAATAATGCTTTCTATCCTAATGAAGACTATAGCTCTGTAAAGCTCCAATTGTTTCTGTAATCTTCAAGCTTGATATACATTTTAAATGGTGCACCAGGGAGCCATTACAGAACCTTTCTTAAATAGTAGATGCTTCATGTCATTAATAAATCATGCTCCAGTTTAGTCAACACATCTTAAATTAAAATTGTTATAAACACTTTCTTATTTCAAAAGTCAGAAGTAAAGGATTTCTAAACATTCAAAGAGGAAAATGAATAATCTACATAGGTGGACATCAGTTTAAACTGATGTTCAACAATTTTCTGGAGGGCATCTGAATCTATTCTACATCTAAAAATAAAAGGATTCCAGATTGTCCCAATAACTGTCCACAATATAAAAATGCATGGATAAACAAATCAAAAGTGGAATATTAGAAAAAACGTGTGTTGTGTTGTTATGTTGGAATATTTTCAGATTGTTAGGTAAATATAAGATAAAATCTGAATTTGGGTATGGTGGGTAATTTATTTGAAAAGAAAACATAATTTATTTTTAAGTTCTAGTAATGATGTTCACTTGATCAAGACTTTAACAGTATTTTATTAAAATTTAAAACAATGCATGGAGATTTCTTTATAACATTCTTCAGTTCTAAAATCAACATCCAATGTTCTACCTTTAGTCACTCATTATGCCATCTCATCATGGAAAACCATCAAGTTCGTCAAGCAGTACATGCCCTTGGGAAATCCATGCTGACTGTTCCCAAACTGCTTTCCTTCATATGCCTAGACATACCTTCAGGAAAAATTGTTCCAAAGCCTTCCTAGGATTGAGGCTATGCTGACTGGCCTGTAGTTCTCTGGATCCTCCTTCTTACTTTTTTTGAAGATGTGGGTGTCTTTTGCCTGAGTATACCCTGGCTTGACTCTTCCCCAAAAGATCTTACTCTATTTACTGAATGTACTTAGGCAATTTATAAAATAAATATAAAGTGCATGTAGCCTAAAATCAGTACTGAACAAGGTCTAATTTACAGAAACAGAGATTTGAAGCTGTTTCAATCTGTTCTATAACTATGTACTTAAAGACCCCTATTATCATGATCAAAATCTTCAGAATATGAAAAAAAAATTACTGTGCTTGATCAGAAATAATTTTGCACTATGATATCTTGGATTTCAAGCATATCAACTATGTTGATAGTGGTAGCTCTTTGTCAATTTTGTTTAAGAATACACACTTGATGAGAAAAGCAAGATACATTTAAATATATTCAACAGTAGAAAAAATCAGGGAGATATAAATTTTTAAAAATCATGGACAGATTGTAATAAAGTGTACCTTTACTTTAGTTACTCTTTCACTCACTCTTGTAGTGGTCATTAGTATGCATTGTTCCTCTGAGACTCAGAATGAAAAAGGATCTACCAGGAGCATTTCCCAGTGAAATGGTTGGCAAGATAAGGTAAAGACCCCATATTGCCATCAAGCCAAATATCACAAAAACATGAAGTGCTCTACATCTTGTTGCATTATGAAACACAGGCACAAGTTGATACCTTTATTACCACATACAAAAAGAAACAAACCCACAACAGGTGGTCCTCTAATAGCCAACAAACCACAAAACCCAGAGACATACTTCTAAGTGTATTTTCCACAATACATTTTTTTGTTTAGTATATTTTCTATTTCACAACTGTTCAAACACTGGCATATAACTAAAATTTGCTCTTGAAACACACATAGTACAATAAAGCATCTATTCACAAACTAATTCTCAAATTTCAAAGTGAACATTTACATGCCACAAACCCTTGT
This sequence comes from Phalacrocorax carbo, assembly GCF_963921805.1. Taxonomy (NCBI): domain Eukaryota; kingdom Metazoa; phylum Chordata; class Aves; order Suliformes; family Phalacrocoracidae; genus Phalacrocorax; species Phalacrocorax carbo. The sequence goes on from NC_087513.1 coordinate 166,996,544, forward strand.
TAAAAAAGTGGCTTAGAAGACAATGTTTATTACACATCTGTTGCCTTTATAATGATATAGATCAGAGCAGATTGGGCTTATATGAGGAAATGTCTATTGTTTTAGGATACCCAGCTGAGAGCCAAATGAAGAACACTTATGTAAACAAATTTAGAAAAAATACGGTGATATTTATGGTATATTTCAGATTATAGAATCATACAATCATTAAGGTTGGAAAAGACCTCTAGGATCATCAAGTCCAACTGTCAACCCAACACTACCATGTCCCCTAAACCCTGCCCTGAAGTGCCATGTCATTCATAGAGTTTGCAACAGTGCAGCAAAATTAAGTTGTAGGGTTTGGGTTTTTTCCCTAAATAAAAAGTTTCCTGTAATATAAAGGTGTTAATTTAAAGATTATCTTTAGACTGCATTATTTTACTTCATTTTCCTGCATCAAAAAAAGCAGGAATTCATTGAGGGAAGGTTTTGTCCATCTTTTTTGATATTATATTCAAACTAGTTGTTTTCTTTTCTAGCATTCTGTTATTTTTAAGTGAGTTACTGCAAGCATATGTACGTATACCAGATCATCATCTATCATACATACATTTTTAATACTACGTAAGTCTGTAATAAGCTTCTATACTATTTATTCTGAACTATTTTGAGACTTATAGAACGATCCTGATGTTATTCCCTACAAAACTTTGAAGCCAGTACACAAAATCAAGAGGTTAAAATAACAATACATTTTATTCAGCGCTTGTGCAACAATGGAATTGAGCAGGGTGAAAAAAATCAGAAGGAAATACTCTGTTCACCTGCTCAATTGTAGTATGCAAGTATTAGAGTCATGCATTTATCAAAGCACAATTAAGACGACTGAAACAGTTGTTACCAGGCCTTATAAAATGTCCAAAAATTTTGCAGTTTCCAAACCATTGCCAAAGGTGACAGGCATAGAGCAGGTAATGAACTATTCTTACTGAATTACTAGAAACAAGCCTTCCACATTTCCAACACCAGTTCAGAGTTTGTTAACTTACACATTTTTTGTTAGGTGTCAGGTTTTCATGGGATGTCAGACTGGATTTTCTAGCCTCACTACCTCTGAAATAGATTATAACAGATGAGCAATACCTTTGAGTGTAGGCATTAAATTCAACACTGTCAATAGATGAGCCAACTATCCATGTTAAAGTCCTAGGCTTCAATCTAGCATAACATCTCTCGAGCTTTCCAAGCCTCATGTCCCAGAAGGTCACTGAGCAGATATTGCAGGTTTGACAGATCATTTTTTTTTTTTTTTCCTGAGGAAACGGGCAATAATGGTGTACTGAAAGCTACTCTATATATCTGCCTAATCCACTTCCCTACCTGCCAGGTACCCCCTTCTCCAGAAACTAAGTCACTTGAACCAAGTCAATGAAGTACAGCTGCTCAGAAAGCAAGAGAGATTCTGAAAGACAAATCTCTTTCCTTCCCTGCTGCCTGGTTTTCCTAAACTCATTAACCTTAACTGCTGTCCTGGGAACACGGTATCAAACAAATTGCTCCAAGCTGCTTTGTATTTTGCTTCCTCTGTCAATCTGGATTACAGTTCTGGCCACCTGAGTTCATATTTCTAATTGAATTGATTAAAAACAATGCTGGTGACTACTGGTAACACAGGAAAAGAAAAATCTGTGTTTGGTCCTAAAGGGCTTCCTTAAAATGTATTTACAGGTCATACAATGCAAGAAATATATAAATGCTAAAGGTAGTATTGTCAGCCTCGAGCACTTAATAAATTGAATCAATTCCACAAAGTTATAAGTTCAGCCTACTGAAGTAATAAGTATGTGTATATAAATGTAAATAAGTTAAGAGAGCTAGAAACTTTATAGTTGGAAATGCATGTTCTTTTATAACAGAAGAAATAAAAGGATCTGGAATGTTAAGAAAAATATAAAATTTATTGAGATCTTTAAAGAAATGGTGAATCAGTAGACTAATCTTATGTTTTATGAAAGTCTTTGCTTTTCCCACATGCCATATTAATAACTTTACAAGCTCAAGGAAGGATGCTCAATTTATCTTCCTGGGAATGATGGAAAAAGCTGTTATTTTATTTCCCCTTCCAAATAGACCTATAGCAACAACTTAAAGGACTAATTGCACTTTTGCATAATAAAAGATCTCAAAATAAACAATTGATGATAAGTTCCACTAAAGCCCACTGTGTAGTTAGTTTACTTCTACACAAAAGGCATGTCTAAGTATCACAAAGAAAGACAATACCATGGAATTATGCCAGGAATTCTTATTTAATGTATTTTTAAAAAAATTTGTTAAAGATACATTTTAAAGATTAACGTGGCAATTAAAATAGTGAACATTTTAAAGCATTTTAAAGCATCTGTTTCCACAGTGGCTAATGTTTGATGTCATTTCAATGCTTCAGTCATTCAGAGCAGTAGTTATGCAACTTTAGAGAATAATATTCTAAGTTTGTATATGACATTACACTAAAAGTTTGTTTTCTCTAGACAAGTTAGTTTTGCTGTGTAAGTCCTGTGGTGACTGGTACACCTTGGTGGACTGAACCATAGTGTTAATAAGCTGTGGAAGTTCTAATAAACTTTCTTCTGTGTTCTAAAATATTATTTTAATATTGTCATTCAAGTCAACATCACAGAAAGGGATTTGTTAGCTAACCAGTGCCTGTCTGAAGTGACTTTGGTTAACAAGAGAAGTCTTTTGTGTTGTAGTGGGTCAATCCCAGCCAGCAACCAAGCACCCACAAGCTGCTTGCTTACACACTCCTTCCCTCCACTCTAGGGGAATGGCGGAGACAATCAGAAAAGCAAAAGAGAAAAAATAGCTTGTGGGTGGAGGCAAAGGCAGTTTAACAAGTGAACAGGAATGAGGGGGAAAGAATGTAAAGGCAAACACTCATCGCCTCCCACCAGCAGTCTCTGAGAAACAGCTACATTGGACAAACTACACCCCACCCCCCACCCTAGTTTTTATAGCTGAGCATGACATTATACAGCATGGGATAACCCTTCGGTCATTTGAGGTCAGATGTCCCAGATGTGTCTCCTTGTCTCCTCCCAGCTTCTTGCCAAGCCATAGCCCACTGTCTGGAGGGGGGGGGGGGGGTAGAGTGAAAATCAGAGAAGGCCTTGGTGCTGTGAAAAATAAGCAATAGCTACAGCATAGGTATGCTATCAACACTGTTTTAGTCACAAATTTAAAACATAGCACCCTACTGGCTTCTATGAAGAAAATTAAGACCATCCCACCCAAACCAAGTACATGTAGAAAGAAAACTCACTATAAAAAATAAAAAGTACACTTCTTAAATTTATTTGCAGTCTAGTGGAGATATGATTTAAAAATTATCTAAGGATTTCAGCATCGTTTGAAGATTTTTGAGTCCATATGGAACTATCTTAAAATCAGTAATTTAACTCGTCTTCAGTATGGTGTATGTCATGAGGGAAAGGGCATAATTAAATTTTGTCTTACTGCTGTTGTTCTCCACTCACCAGAATGACTCATGAGTGTCGAGGAACTTCTATATATGTCAAGAGCAAAGCCTTACAAGGCAAAACCCCAGGACCAGGCAACCACCTTTAAAGTTTAAAGTCACCTTTACACCACCACTTCTTCTCAGCTGTACCAAGCAGTACTTTTTTTGTGCCTTCCTCAGCAGTACTTTGTTCTACCTTCCTCAGGAAGTCAATCCGCATTTTACAATATGTAATTTTATATATACATATTTAGTGAAATTCTGTCTGAAAGGAAATACTTTCTTCTCACAGTAGAATCTTTTATCTAAGTAAACAATCTGATGTCTTAGTTTTGCTCTCTGGAGATATTAAAAAGCATTTAGTTGCTATGGACTGAAGACCTGTAGAATTTCAGGTTTTATTATAAGACCGGGAAGCAGGTGTATTTAGATGCATTCTTGTGCATGGATAGACATAAATATACATTTGTATTAAATTCTGAAACACAGAAACCAAATGCATATAGCTAATAACTATGTTTAAAACCCTACATAGACCTTATAATTAATTACAGAAACAATTTCAAGTTCACGAAGAAAAGATCTAGAATGAAAATTATCTTGAGCTGGAATCTTGTATTCTAAATTTTACTCTGAAAGGAATGTTGATGAATTCTTCATAACTGGAAACCAGAGACCATTACCTAATTGCTTTAATTGATGAAATGTAGCCCCACAAAAGAATGTTGGTGCAATCCTTTTTTTGGGGGGTATTGGAAATTTTGTCTGAGGTTAAAGATATTCAATTCATAGAAGCAAACATTTTTTTTTAAATAATAAACAGGAAGTTAAATTTAAAAAGTCAGTAGTAAAATTTAGAGTTCAAATCAAGATATTTTATTTTTAAATATGTTGGTTATTGTTAACATACAATCCCTTTTTTATCTTTTTACTCTCAGGTTTTTCTTCAAGCATCTTGGAAAAGCCAAACATTAGTTTTCTTAAAAAAAAAAACACCAAACAAACAAAGAAAGCAGCTAAGTTAAAAGATTTCATATTCTTTACATCCCCAGCTTTTTAAGAATTAGTGTCTACTCCATGAGTCAGATAACTCCATGAGTAAGTTCCTGGCTTCTGTTGGATTTCTGAGGTTCTAACCAACCTTAGGCGGAAAGATCCCCTCTGCTCTTCCCCAAATGTTGTTATTGTATGAATAACGAAGTTCTAGATTATCACTATGACCCAAAATATGTGACTTATACTTTATACTAGATATAAAGCCTGAAATTTTCAGGATTATGCTAAAAAAAAAAAGAAAAAAGAAAAAAAAAAAAAGGCATCTGGAGTTAATTCTGCCCAGGATATTTTCCTCCATACTACCAATAAATAGTATTGATGATCTCCTCAAGTAATAGATTCCTGCCTTGGGCAAGATCCCAACAGCAAAAAGCTGTTACCTTTTGTGTAATGGTATTTTGTGTAATGGTCCTACCTTCTGTGTAATGGTATCCAACGTGAGCACCAGAGGTTGTGACATTAAGCTGATCATTTTATTTCATTTGTGCAGCTCTTGCTGCACAAGAGCTCTTAACTAATGTAAATTAATTAACATTTTAAAATATGTAAATCATGATTGTCATAGTTTAACTTTTTTATCAGCTCATCAGCTGTTATATAATCACATGCCCAAAACCAAAATGTAGCATTTGTGGAACTGCAACACAATAGATACTATTATTTTCAGGCCATTTAACACCACCAAGTAAAATTTTATTGTCATTGATTAGTTCCAAAGTGATGGGCCCAAAATGTTCAGAAGAAAAACTATGTAAAATACAGTTCTGGAAACATGGAGCTGTACTCCATTTATCAAAGGAATCACGCTAGGACTACTTTTCCAATATTTCAGCATAGGTCTTTAACAAGAGAGCTGTGTGCACTGTAGGCAGCTATTCGTTAACCATCCATCCAACAACTATCATCAAAAATAAGATTTTGACTTACTACAAATGCATTTAAAATTAATATTCCAAATCAAATTGTATTTTTTATTTCCGGTAATGATTCTTTGAATTCCCATACAATATTAAGTCAGGCTGTTAATGGAGTTTACAAGTTTTCATCTCAAAAGTTAGTTTATACACTCTATCAACTTTGACAACATCTCATAGTTTTTATAGATGTGAATTATAGTACCTTATGTTTTACTGAGAAGAAACAGTTTCTTCTTCTTGTCAGAACTATTTGAACCAAAGGGTAAGAATAACTTTCTTTATCTGTAAAGTGAAATAACAGCACTGAAAGAAATTTTCTATACTAGGTCTGAAGGTGCACTGGCATCTACAGCTGGACTGGAAGAAACTCTTCAAACCACTGTTCTACTCAGTGCTTATAATCCATGTGGCCCCAGGTCCCGTGGGTCTACCTCAACACATGCATCACTCAATACACGTTAAGCTCTTGATACACCTTAGTTACACACAAGACATCTCTTACGTATCCTAGCTACATACAAAGACTATCTGCCATGGTCATTCCTGAAGAAACTCTTTCTACTAACTTTACTAATATTACATCTATGCATGCCTTGATCACTTCTGTAGCAAGTCTTTGGGTCACTGCACCCAGGATGTTAATCAAGACATTTAGGTATGCAAACTGCACTAGATGCAGTATCAACAACTTGGGACATGTGGGGGAGAAATTACAGAACTGTCCAAAATTCCCATCTGGGGTGTTCCTGTCTAATATTTTTAGTGAAGGTCCACCTTGTTTCAAGCTGATCTGTTGTCTCACACCAGCCCATTAACTCACTTGTTCAGATGACTGGCTGGGGAGTTCCTGGACCACCCAAGATACTAATGACTTAGGTGTCTGTCAATAAACATACAAGCATAGTGCTGATACCCAGCTACACCACAACTGTAGCTGAAGAAAAAACTTGATTTTCAGATTTACAACTCCCTAATAACTTAAGTGCTATCACTCTTGCTACATCTTCAACCACATGTCTAAGTGCAGTGTTCTCTGAAACTTACTACAAAGCATTCACTGTGTCCACCCTCTTTTCGTCCTGTCTTGTACTCTGTCGCAGGACAAGTAAATGGTACAATGTCCTGCCTTTTAGATGTTGGGCAATAAAGCTCTACTCCTCTAAGAATTTTTTTGCAGAGTGTTTAATATGGCTTTAAGTCCATGAGATATCTCAATGACATCAAAATTATTTTATAGGGAGCTGAAATTAAGCACATCTGTAAATTGGTTTTAGGAGTATTTCATAATGATTACCATTCATGGGATGATTAATACTTTTTTCCACATACATAGATAGATTATACCACATTCTTTTTAAGAAAAGCACAAGACTACAGGAAGTACTTTACTATTTTAGTTTGTAGATTAGAGAACTTTGTAGCATGGTAGAGCACACACAAAAAAAAGATCTAACAGTGATGACTGTTCCCTTATCCTTTTACAGCCTGATTTTCTCTACACTAAGTCCAGAAGAGAACCAGAGATATGGTTCACTTATGAAAGCCAACAGTGAATACTAAGCCAAGCTGAGAATCCTGGGTTCACGTCCTAAGGTGCATCCTATTATCAGAGCACTTCATTTTGGCATTAGCCATTCCTCTTTTTAGAGACATTACTACAAGGTAAGTCTTAAATTGGATATATACATAATGGAAATGTACTTGCATGCCAAAGGTAATTTTAAGAACCCTTTTACTCAGAAGGTAGGAGATAATTTTAGTGTTATAATTTTGATTTTTTTTTTAACCAAATTGGCAACAACAGCTTTTCAAGAGTAAAAAAGAAAAAAAAACTGTCAGTGACAGAGAATGTTTTACCTTAAAGACTGTCAAAGATTAACCAGAGAAATTGTCCTGGTTTCAGCTGGGATAGAGTTAAATTTCTTCATAGTAGCTAGTATGGGGCTGTGTTTTGGATTTGTGCTGGAAACAGCGGTGATAATGTGGAGATGTTTTAGTTGTTGCTAAGTAGCGCTTACACTGGTCAAGGACTTTTTCAGCTCCCCGTGCTCTGCTGGGTGCACAAGAAGCTGGGAGGGGACACAGCCGGGACAGCTGACCCCAACTGACCAAAGGGATATCCCACACCATATGACGTCATGCTCAGTATATAAAGCTGGGGAAGAAGAAGGAAGGGGGGATGTTCAGAGTGATGCCATTTTTCTTCCCAAGTAACCGTTATGCATGATGGAGCCCTGCTTTCCTGGAGATGGCTGAGCACCTGCCTGCCCATGGGAAGGAGTGAATGTATTCCTTGTTTTGCTTTGCTTCCACACACAGCTCTTGCTTTACCTATTAAACTGTCTTTATCTCAAACCATGAGTTACCTCACTTTTACTCTTCTGATTCTCTCCCCCGTCCCACACAGAGCAGGGAGTGAGCAAGTGGCTGCGTGGTGCTTGGCTGCTGACTGGGGCTAAACCACGACAGTCCATTTTGTCACTGAAAGTGAATAAAATATTAAAATCTGGATGTTTATAATTTTATTTTTAGTTTCATATTTAGGTATTAAAAGCTATTTGAGTCCTTAAATATGAACTAGATCACCTACTTTTGAAAATGTTGCCTACTATAGCACTTGTGTTGACAGCAGCTGAATGTCTAATACTCCTTCTATTAAAGGTTTTTAACAATGTTCTGTTACTCACTGTGCTGCTGATGCAGCTAAAATCCATGAAGCGGTAAAGAAGCTGTGTGACCTCTCAGAGCAGTGACCCACACGCACTGCAGCAACCGTGCAGAACAGATTTTTTTCTTTACTAGGGCTAGAGATAGTTTCACTTTCCTAAATCTAGAGACAACACAGAGCCTCTGCTTTGCAGAAAGACACTTTAAATATCCCTTTTTTGTTTATTTACTGAGTGATCATGCTTATCTTGCTGCAATAGCTAATTTTAAATATTAGTCATCTTTATAACATTCTCTCATCTTTCCATGCAATATCAGCACATTTACAAAGTGTGGTGATTTTTTCTCTTTTGTCCTTTGCTCCTTATTGTCAATTACATGATTTGAAGACGAAGCACAGCACCTCCTTTGGTGATAAAAAGTAGATAAAGAATTTTCTGTCACACACAACCTCCTGCTTAGACTGCAGGAGGTTGAATCTTCACTATACGTAGTAGGTGTTGTGGAATGTCTCTGTACATGCAAAATAGGAATAGAAGCCCTTCAAGACATAAATAGGTTTGTTTTGCTTTATGCTTGCCTGCATAAAAATGACTACCCAAAGTGCAACAATGTGGAGAAATAAGAACCATTATTTTGCTTCTTACAGCTTTGCCTCTAGTACAAAAAGACGACTGATACAAGGAAACAGATTCTAAGAAAGCTGAGGATAATGGGCACATAATTTTTGCAGCTCACCACTTATCAGATGATGTAGATGTTGAAAGTGATTTCCTATAAACTGGTAGCTTCCCAGTGTGAGCACACATTTTTATCATACAAAGAAACATAATGAGAAAATTATAGGATGGTGTTGGCAATATCTTTTAAAATGTTTTTGACATTTATTTTTAATAGAAAATTTATATAAGAGAAAATATAGAACAGCAGATAAGTGAAACAAAAACTCCAGAAGTTATTACTGTTTTCAACAATCCTTTGATCATTTTTCTCTCATCTGTGATTCAAGAGAATTGTCAATTATACCTGTCTGTGTAACAGAAGAGTCAGTTTATTCTACAGCTGCCTTCACATGGACGCCCAGTGTCTGATCCCCTTTAACCTATTGCTCTTTGACCTCAACATTACCCTACCTTTTATCTTCAGCTTCTCGTATATATTTCTGCAAAGCCAAGAAAATAATACTTCTAAAGATCTATGGGTTATCTGATGATAAGTTTTATAAGAATATATTTTTCTACTTTTGCCCACAAACTCCTGCATCTCCATAGTACATTTTCACATCTAGCAATTAAGAATCATCAATCATACCTTACAATGCAGGAACTAAGGGTTACTTGTTCAAAAGCAAATACATGAGAATTACAAGGTGCCTCAGGTGTACAGCATATGCAGTAGACCATACTGTTATTAAACAGCAGGACTTCAAATAAACATTGAACATGAAGTGTATTCAATCCATTTTAAATTTTCTTTGCATGTATTGCAACCCCTAAATTGACCCTAAGTAAGACAATCTTTATTTGAACATTGGATTTGCTTCTGGGTCAATAGCAAGATCAATAATAAAATCAATATGCTGGTCCATTGACTGCCAGTCTGAAACAGTAAATGAAAAAAGAATCTTTGCTCTTGAAACTACAGATGCTCTTATTTCCTCATCATAAAAGAAAGTGAGCCAAATGACTATTGCTTTCTTACTTAGATAAATCTATATTAAATTTAAATGCGTGACTTGAAAGTAGGTTAGAGAGTTTTCTGCAGGAAACCTTTTGCTCAGTTAAGTACATGTGGAAACAGAAAATATGCAAAGAATCCCATCTTTTTTTATCCATCCTTATACCTTAGATTATATTTTAAATTAAAAAAAAAAATTTAGTAATGTAAAATCTTTCAAAACGGAAGGGTAATATATACAGCATAAGGCTAGTGTTGCCTACATAGTGTTAATCTAGTTCAAAGAAAATAATTTTAAATATGTATTTCATAAGAGATTAAAATAAAGCATCAAAACCTGGAAATAGTATCAATTTATGGAAGAGCAAAGTAGAGGAGAAACATGATTAATTTTTAACCATTTTAACTTTCGTAATGAAATGTGTACATTCTAAGATAAGCTCACATTAATTAATATTTATTGTAGGTAAGTATATAGGGTTTGTTTTCTCTTCCACCTGAAAATCTACACTCTCTAATATTTCAGATGTACAGCATTTGAAACAAAAAGGTTTTTATAACATCAAACGAGTGCTGTAAGAACTGTAACAGACAAAGACACTTCATCAATAACTGTTAACCATTTACTTTTGAAAATAGTACTAGGCACTAGCTAAGATATTTTCAGATTAAAAACAATGCAAAAGTAAAGCAAACAAAAAAATAGTTTATTTTAGATTGCCCCTATAAAAATCTCATGGGTACAATAATTAGAAACATAGAAAATTGTTCACCCATTCCACATGCCATTCTTGTTTTACTGACCTTCGGAAATTTTTATTACTACCCATCAATTCAGAGTGCCCTCCAAGTAAGAACAATCATTACTGCAAATCTGCAGCAGGTTTCATAGTCATTCATCTCCCACACCACAGTCTATTTCTGTCTCACAGACCACATAAGACAGAACCTTAACTCTAGTTCTGGTGAGTGATGGGGAATATTTGATAATATTAGCAAGGAAAAAAAAAATCTATTCTACAGTGAGTGGTCTCACATGATGGATTGTGTGTTATCTTTAATTTCAATTACAGTAATAGTAAAGATCAAGAAACAGTAAGGAAACACGAAATTGGTGAGAGGATACAAAGAGTCCCTTGGTGTCTGTAACAATGTATAAGAAACTGTTCTTTCATTCTATTCAGAAAATGAGTTAAGGAAACAAGTGATCTCACATATTTCTCCTCTGCTTAGTCAGAATACAGATGATCAAACTCAATCTCTGAAGGGCATAGAAGTGAAACACAATACTCAGATAAAACACAAAAGCTCAAAATAAAGATTTTAAACTTGCTTGAGACTTTAAGTACAGCTTGTAGCTGTCAGGGCCCTGGAGGCAGCATGAGGCAGGCTGTCTGCCCAAATCCCTGGGACTCCTGCCACCCTGCCATCAGCCCAGGACCCCATGTCAGCCCTCCGGGGCCATCAGTCCCTGCCCAGCAATGCTGCGGCAGGGCCAGTCTCCAGCTCCCCACAGCCCTGACCTGCCTGGCCATGGGACCTGCCAAGTTGGGCTCACCTGTGGGCCCACATCCCAGCCTAGCCTCAGCTTGTCTCTTGTCCCCATCTGAACGTGAGATGCCCAATTCCTGGGCCTGGGGCTGCCCTGGTGCCCCCCAGCTCCTCTGGGGTGGTGGGACGGGCCCCAGCTACCAGGCCCTGCCTGACAAACCCCCTGGGGTCCCCCTGACACTCCTGGCCCCCAGCTCATAGGGAGCCGTCGGCCATTCTAAGCCCAAATATTAACTCTGTACTTGCTAAGTTTATTCCACACTAAAGTTCCTTCTCTTGCACTTTTCATTTGCCATGTGGGATCTGCTTGATGTGATATGCAGGAAAATATCATAGTCAAGATGAGAGAAGGGGATATTTATTGTATTATTAAGAAACTCTGGATATAGTAAGGCGAATTTTACTAGCCAAAACTATACAGTCTATACATGAGTTAGTTAAGAAATGTCACATTAAATTCACTAGTCAGAGTCCGGTAACACTAACTATTGGCCAAACACTACAACTTCTCTTGGTGTGCTCAGTTCTGTATGCACACAGGGGTGCCAAGCACATCCATGAGAAAACTTCTTTGGCACTTGGTTTGATTACTTACACAGTTCAAAAAAATGTTCATATCTTCCTTGTCTTATCAGTTTAGAAACTTCTGCTGACCATCTCAGACCTTATCTTGTCTCAATATGCAGCTCCTTCAGCTTAAGATCAGACTGTCAGAAACAAACCCTGTTAAGGGACCTGATGAATGCATTGGACTTTGACCTGTGGGGATCCTGGCTTCCCACACCACTGGAGCTGAAACTGGCACACTGTCAGACCCAGGAAGTTTCTCCAGTCTCAGTGCAATGGATGTGGCCGCTGCTGTTCCTGCTGTCAGGTCTGGGCAATAGCAAGGTTGAACATTGTCATGGTTTCACCCCAGCCAGCAACTAAGCACCACGCAGCCACTTGCTTGCTTCCCCCCCTCCACCTGGTGGGATCAGGAAGACAGAAGAGTAAAAGTGAGAAAGCTTGTGGGTTGAGATAAGAAGAGTTTAAGAACTGAAATTAATAAATTAATAATGATAATGATAATGATAATGATAATGATAATGATAACGATAACGATAACGATAACAATAACAATAATAATAACAATAACAATAACAATAATAATAATAATAATAATAATAATAAAGCAAGTGATGCACAATGCAATTGCTCACCACCTGCTGACTAATGCCCAGCCAGTCCGCAAGCAGCGATCACTGCTCCCTGGCCAACTGGACCTAGCTACAACTGGACCTATCTTATATGCTGAGCATGACATCATATGGTATGGAATATCCGTTTGGCCAGTCTGGGTCAGCTGTCTTGGCTGTGCCCTTCCCAGCTTGTTGTGCACCTGGCAGACACGGGGAGCTGAAAAGTCCTTGATTTAGTATAAGCACTACTTAGCAACAACTAGAATATCAGTGTGTTATCAACATTATTCTCAGCCTAAATGCAAAAAACAACACTATACCAGCTACTAGATAGAAAACTAACTCCATCCCAGCCAAAACCAGGACAATATCCACCCCTTATTCTATACCATCTACTCCATGGCCAAGTCCTACACTTTCCAATACATTCCAATTAAACACCACCATTTTTCCTCTTTTGATATAGACACACAGATATGAGCCATTCCTCTAAAATGTCCATTGAGTTCATTTAGTCCATGCCTTTGGGCTTCATCTGTTGTAACAGTCCTTCAGGGCAGGAGGCATGGTTATTGCTGAGCTTGTCCGGTTCTATCATCACTGCACTTTGCTTGGTTTCATCAAACTTCTTCCTTCATTAATCTAGGTGATTCTCACTGTAATACTGTTGATATGGCATAAAGCCACCATGGAAGTAATTCTATCGCAATTGTCATACAATTTAATTCATTTACTATTCTCACCCAAGATCCCCTTGAGGTACAATTGGACTTCCTGATCCTTCTGTGTCACTCATCAAGTGCACCCAGGTCCTTGAGAAAAAGCAATCCCGCGAATGGGTTTGCCTTTGCCTGAGGCAGGAAGAACCCAGACTGTTTTCCCCAGCATATTTCTTATATGCACCACAGGGACTTTGTCCCCTTCCACAGAACATAAGAGTTCTGATTGGGCAGGGCCAGCTCGACTGGCAGATCCCCTCGTATTGACTAACCAGGTGGCTTTTGCTAAATGTGTCTCCCACACATTGAAATTTCCCACCCCTCATTACTCTCAGTGTAGTCTTTAATAGCCCATTTTATTGCTCAATATTCTGGGAGCCTGGTGCATTATAGGGGATGTGATACACCCACTCATGCCATGCTCTTTGGCCCAGGTGTCTATGAGGTTATTTCGGAAATGAGTCCTATTGTCTGACTCAATTCTCTCTGGGGTGCCATGTCACCATAGAACTTGTTTTTCCAGACCCAGGAGGCTTTACCCACTTGGCTTGCTTGATTGCAGCGCACATTTCACATTCATGGATAACCTGCGCAATAGCGTCCATGGTCAAGTCCACCCCTCAATCATGAGCCCACCTGTATGTTGCATCTCCCCGTTGATGGCCTGAGGTGTCATGGGCCCACTCAGCTAGAAATAGTTCACCCTTATATTGCCAGTCCAGATCCACCTCAGCCTTTTCAGTCTTAGCAGTCTGATCCACCTGATAGTTGTTTTGATGTTTTTCAGTGGCCCAACTCTTGGCGACGTGAGCATCCACATGACGTACTTCCACAACCAGGCAGAAATACCTTGCCACAATGTGGCAGCCCAGATAGGTTTGCCTCTACACTGCCAGTTGCTCTGCCTCCACTGCTGTAACCAGCTCCACAGGGCATTTGCCACCATCCAGGATTCAGTATAGAGATAGAGCACTGGCCACTTTTCCCGTTCGGCAATATCTAAGGCCAGCTGGATGGCCTTTACTTGTGCAAATTGACTCAATTCACCTTCTCCTTCAGCCTTCCACCTCCAGTGTTTTCCCACAAGACAACAGGACCCATCAGTGAACAGGGCATATTGCTCCTCATCTTCTGGCAGTTTGTTATACAGTGGGGCTTCTTCAGCATGTGTCACCTCCTCCTCCAGTGAAATTCCAAAGTCTTTGCCTTCTGGCCAGTCCATAATCACTTCCAAAATTCCTGGGCGACTGGGGTTTCCTACTCGAGCCCGCTGGGTGATCAGTGCTACCCATTTACTCCATGTAGCATCAGCTGCATGGTGTGTAGAGGGGACATTTCCTCTGAACATCCAGCCCAGCACTGGCAGTCGGGGTGCCAGGAGCAACTGTGCCTCAGTACCAACCACTTCTGAAGCAGTTCAAACTCCTTCATATGCTGCCAATTTCACTTTTTCAGTTTGACTGTAGTGGGCCTTCAATCCTCTGTATCCTCAACTCCAAAACCCTAGGGGTTGTCCTCGGGTCTCCCCCAGTGCTTTATGCCAGAGTCTCCAGGTAGGACAACTTGTCCTGCCTGGACTGCCCCAAGGGCTACTGCATAAACTATCTCCTGTTTGATTTGTTCGAAGGCTTGTCATTGCTCAGGGCCCCATTGAAGTATCGTGTACAGTTTGGGTGCCTGCTATAAAAAAAGGATGTGGACGGGCTGGAAGTGGTCCAAAGAAGGGCCACTAAGGTGATCAAAGGACTGGGAAGCCTGCCATATGAGGATAGGCTGGGAGAACTGGGTTTGTTCAGCCTTAAGAAAAGGAGGCTTAGAGGGATCTCATCACCGTGTACCAGTACTTCAGGGGTAGCTACAGAGAAGATGGAGACTCCCTTTTTACAAGGAGTCCCATGGAGAGGACAAGGAGGAATGGACACAAGTTGCTCTTGGGGAGATTCCGATTGGACACAAGAGGGGAATTTTTCACAGTGAGGACAGTCACCCATTGGAATAATCTCCCCAGGGAAGTGGTTGACTCGGCCACATTGGACACTTTTAAGATTCAGCTGGACAGGGTGCTGGGCTATCTTGTCTAGACCTAGAAAGGTTGGACTAGATGATCCCTGAGGTCCCTTTCCAACCTGCGATTCTGTGATTCTGTGATGCTGTGATTCTGTGATTTTTCCAGGTCGCTTGGTAGACAGGGCTTATGATCAGACTGTATTTTGAAATATGTGCATTTTACAAAAACACAAAACACCTAAAAAAGCTTGTGTTTGCTTTTTGCTAGTTGGTGGAGACATTGCTGTTATCTTCTTGATCATATCCTTTGGGATCTGACGATGTCCATCTTGCCGTTTGATTCCTAAGAACTGGATCTCTTTACTTTGTTTTATGGCAAAACCGACCTTCAGAAGGATTTGGACTATTTTCTTCCCTTTGTCAAAACTGTCTTCTGCTGTATTGCTCCACAAGATGATGTCATCAACGTATTGGAGGTGTTCTAGAGCCTCACTCTGTTCCAGTGCAGTCTGGATCAGTCCATGGCAAAAGGTAGATAGAACTGTGTTTCCACCCCTGGGGCAGTGGATTCCAGGTGCACTGGACACCCCTCCATGTGAAAGCAAACTGTGGCCTGCACTCTGCTGCCAGAGGGATTGAGAAGAATGCATTAGCAATATCAGTTGAGGCATACCACTTGGCTGCCTTGTACTCCAGTTCATATTGAAGTTCTAGCATGTCGAGCACAGCAGCACTCCATGGCGGAGTGACTTCGTTCAGACCACGATAGTCTTCACTCCATTAGACTTCCGCACTGGCCATATGGCACTGTTAAAAGGTGAGCAAGACTTACTGATGACTCCTTGGCTCTCCAGTAGGTGAATGAGCTCATGGATGGGAATCAGGGAGTCTTGGTTGGTGCAATATTGCCACCAGTGCACTGTTGTGGCGGCGATCAACACCTGTTGTTCTTTGACCCTCAGGAACCCCACAACAGAAGGGTCCTTCAGGAGACCGGGCAAGGTAGACAGCTGTTTAACTTTGTCTGTCTCCAAGGCAGCTACACCAAAAGCCCAACGGTACCATTTTGGGTCCTTGAAATACCCTCTCCTGAGGTAGTCTGTGCCAAGGATGCACGGAGCCTCTGGGCCAGTCACAATGGGGTGCTTCTGCCACTCATTCCTGGTTAGGCTCACTTTAGCCTCCAATACAGTTAGCTCTTGGGATGCCCCTGTCACTCCAGCAATGCTGATGGGTTCTGCCCCTATATAGTTCGATGGCATTAAGCTGCACTCTGCACCGGTGTCCACTAAAGCTTTATATGCCTGTGGGTCGGATGTGCCAGGCCATCAGATCCACACAGTCCAGTAAGCCCGGTTATCCCTTTCCTCCACCCGTCTGGAGGCAGGGCCCCCCTAGTCCTGATCATAGTATTCATTGCTCACTTCTTGTAAATATGAATCACAAGTGGCTCTGTTAAGCTCAGAAATAAAATCAGCACTTCTACTCCTTTGTCTGGGGACCTGCTCACTGGAAACTGAAGCAGAAATTTTGCTGGAATAACCATCTTTTTTGATGGGTTTGGGTTTTTTTTTTTTCTTGCAACTCTGGAACCAGTATCTTTAGGATCAAGATAGGTTTTCCATCCCATTTCCTCATGTAGTCTCTGTGGTCACACAGGTAAAACCACAGGGTGGCCTGTGGTGGGTATCCACTATATCCTCTCTCTTGAGCAGAGCGACACTTACTGTTAATGGCTCAGACACTAGTCTGTAGAGGTGGGGAGCAGGAGCCAAGACAAGGGAGGAAGAGAGACTGTCTTTGTGTTGCCAGAGCTGGTCAGTGAACTTAACCACTATTTGTTCCTCTCTGTCTTTACAGGTCATTACTGCCAACAAGTCTGCATGCAGTGGTTGTATGCTCCATACAAACTTCCACTGTATGGGTCACGTACATTGGGCTTCATCTGGATCTTTGGATTACTGTTGATTGTCCAGGTCAGCACAAATCACCTCAAGCATGGCTAATTCCCTCAGGTACTGGATACCTTTCTCTGTGGTGGTCCATTTTCCTGGGTGATATCTAACATCTTCCTTGAAGGGATACCTTTTCTTCATGCCTGACAGGAGCTGAAAAGTCCTTGATTTACTATAAGCACTACTTAGCACCAATTAGAATATCAGTGTGTTAACAACATTATTCTCGGCCTAAATCCAAACCATAGCACTATACCAGCTCCTGTAAAGAAAGTTAACTCCATCCCAGCCAAAACCAGGGCAAACATGAATTCCAGAGATGCAGCTGGAGAGTTGCATACATGCATACACCCCCCTGCACACACTCCTCCCCCGGCATTTCTGGCCAGAAAATATAACACAGACAGAAAGCACCCACATAAACACCTATAGCTCTCACATACATGAACACAGCCAGACAGCGCTGTTGTTTTCTCTGCTAATCAAGTCTGGATTTCACTGGTGAAAAAACACACACACATACAGAGGATTGAAAGTCCCCAGCAGAAAATACACTCCAGCCTCTACAGCTACAGCCATCCCCAACCTACAGACTCCCTGTGACCTGAGCAACCTTCTCCAGGTGCTAACACTGAGGTACATACACAGAATAAATGGTGAATTGCACACAAAATAATGAAGAACATGATTTAATAAGAAGATGGGACAGGCTACAGTGATCAGGTGCAGGGCACAGTCAGACAGGTGTACTGATCAGCAGCTTGTTTACATATATACTAGCCCCTTCTATTTTCTTCTTTCCACTTTCTATGCTTGTACTTCCATGATCCACTTTGATCCCTCCCTTTGTCCAACCTTTTGTCCTGCCAATAAGGCCATCCCTAATTACGTTTTTTTTTCCTATTTGTCCCAGTTTAGCTAAATCCATATCCAAATTTGATATTTTTCATAGCCCTTCTATGCCTAAGCTTTAAAGGAAGCCTTCATTATATGATAGCAGGCAGGATTCCAGCCAGTTTCAACATTGTGCATTGTAGCTAAAAGAGAAAATAAAAGTACATATTGGACTTTGAACGTATTCTTGCCAGCTTCACTGCTGCATCTTTGAACCTCAGAAATTCATCCAGCTTTCATCTGGTTTTCCTTTGACCTTTCTGGGAAGACCATATTTCCTTCTACTTTGTTAAACTTCACCTTACTAATTCAGAAGTTGTAACTTTTAGCAAGAAAATGTACATCAATAGCAAAAGTGTACTTGTCAAGTTTCTGCCAGGTTGTCTGGAAATCTTATTTTTGTGGACAGGATCTGTATTGTCAGTGCTCTCATATGGCAATCATCCAGCTATAAATTCTGAGTCAGTTCCAAGGCTTTTGGTCAAAATAGTACTCACATTCTGTTCTGCTTTTTACAATTAATTTTAAAAGTGTTTTAGAGCACCAGAGAAGTTAATAGGTGTTAGGGTAACTGTAATATACATGCTGTCACAAGCTGCAGAGACAATGGTTCTTACTAACATACCTGAGATTTCAGTTTTGAAGGCAAAAAGCAAACCTAGACTTGTCCATGGGAAAATCCACTTGCAAGTAGAAAATACATGCACTGCAGATATGCCAGTGACAGACAATGAGCTCAAAAGAGAAGCAGAGGTTAACATCCATGTCATGGTCTGAAGTGTATCAAATAGGCTTTAATGGCCCTGACCAGCTTCAACTGAGTCCCCACACACCCTTTCTACCCATGGGCCCAGGATCTCCATTTCAATTCAGGCCTGGCATGCCCTGTTATAGGTGTACCTGTCTCCAGTTGTGTCTCCTGGACAGACCCCTCAGACCTACAGCCCGGTTAACTTGTCTCCAATCCCTGTCACGTGAGTGTACCCCTCAGATGGACTTCTCAGACCCCATTTTGTAGCCCCATGATCCTCATAGGAACTCCTGGTTGGTCCCAGCATTGACTCAATGCTCACCAAAAGTACTGGGGTCTGTTGGTGGGCCCTGTTACTGGCTGCACTCAGGCCCTGCAGGGCAGTGCCCATCAGGGGGACAGGGCTGCCCCTGGGGTTGCTGCTGTGCCTGGCTCAGTCCTGAGGGAGCCACCAACCCTGGCTGTACTCTGGCAGTCATCTAAGGTCTCTGGGGGGACTGGCCCACAGCAGTGCAAAGCCTTGACCCCATGGCTTCCCCAAAGTGACCAGCCTGGCCCTGGGCTCTGATCTGCCCATAGACCCAAAATGTTGACTAGCCCCAGGCTCCTGAGTGAGCCCCCTCTCCCCAGTCTTCTTTGAACTCAGGGCTCCCTAAGGACAGCTTGAACAACTCCTCACCACCCTGCCCTGGGCACATCAGGAAGAGCCTGGATGCCCTGCCCAGCTCCAAATGTTGTGTGTTTTCCCTGCCATGGTCCTGACCCAGCTCCAAGTCCCCTTTGTCATGTCTCTGTTGCAGCTTAAAGACTCTGCCCTGACTGTGTATCAGCTCCAAGTTCCCTGTCCCACTCCCAAGTGCCCTTTGCAGTGGCCCTGCTGTGACACCATGGCCCTGCATGATCCTGACCTGCTTCTGAGTCCCAGTCTGAGCCATGCCCCTTTCCCAGTTCCCTGTCCTTTCTCTACATCCCCTAAAGCAGACCACTGATGTCCCATAGCAATAAAATCACTGTACATTGCATCCTTTCTAAGCCCAGATCTCTATGAAGTTGGAGGACAATCTTTGCTGGGGAGGACATTTCTGTCAGAGCCCTGAGGGCACTAAAAATAGTCACTGCCTCTGCTCAGCCTCCCCTGGGGCCTCCTCCCATCCCTACCCATGGCCCAGAACCTCATTTCAGCTCAGGTGTGGTTGTCAATTCCTGTCCCGGGCAATGTCATAGGTGTGACTTTCTCCAGCCCTGTCTCCTGGATAGACACTTTGGATCCCCACTGTAGTCTCATCTCTGGCCCTCTCTCTGGCCTAGCATCCTAGATGGGACTCGGCCTTGTGCTGTAGATAGCTAATCTATTATACGAATTCCCTGATCATAGGTTGTACTTTGTATTCAGCCATGTCTCCTGAATAGACTCTTGATCTGTGTAATATCTTGCCTCCAGACCTTTCTCTGGTGCCACATCCTGCTGCTCTTGGCTGGACACTCCACATGGACATAGACCTCATCCACCGATGGAGCATGGCATCTGTGACTTGTTGATTGTTGATATCCCTTTTACCAGTACCTGTGTCCACCCATCAGATCAGGTGCTGCAGAACTGAGCTGCATCAGCACTGGCACAGCTGGCTCCTATGTCATCATAAAGCAGCCCATCTCTCACTGCTTTCACTGATGCATTATGCTTAGCGTAAAGCAGGTAGACATGCAATTTATTTTTAAACTAGTTTATACAACCTTCTAGTCACTACATGGTGACTTGTGCTGATGTTATGAAGGACAGAGACTATGTCCCTCCAATCACCTTCCAGATGGCATTTTCACATAATACATGGCCAATTCGGCATGAAGACCCAGCAGCAACTGTGATGCTATGTTGCCTTAGTAATAACGTTTTACTATCATAATCTTGTCTATGTTAAAATTCTAATATGTTTTAAATCCAGTTTAGCTTTGGGATTAAAACAAGTTCCTTTATGTTAGCAAACAGGACTAAGGCTAATGAAGACTACATAGGAAATTGTCTGGTATGCAGACGTTCATGGTACCTGAGCTGAAATCACTAACCTGTCGATATTTCTATTCCATAAGCTTATTGAAGTAGAACACATTGAAGATAGATGGTTGTTTTATATTAAAAAAATAAAATCTGAAATTTCATGCAAAATATGTAATAAAATCTTGATACAACCATTTTTCCCATTGCACTCTCTTTATTTCTTAGAATAGTCTTTCTGAAATACTTTCTATCAATTTACATTAAAACAAACCCCAAATATTGTAACTATCCTCCCAGCAAGCATGCACAATCTGTGTTTTTTCTGTTGCTCTGTTCCATCTGTTGTCTGTGCTAGAAGACCAACTGAAAGTAGTGAGACCCATCCTCTTTATCCACCACCATCTGCTCCCAAAGCAAATAAGGTACACAGAGGGAAGGTGTCACTCACAGCTTGTCCAAATATAAAGTCAGGATATTTCTGAAGTGTTTTTACTAGGGCTGTGTAATGCATCATGGAATCCATGTGTTCCTTATTATTGGGACAATATACCAAGAAGCAGATTGAAATTAAGGGTACTCGTAGTATAAGAATATCAGTTTCTGTAAGAAATATTGACTTAGACCTTTTGAACTTCATGTACTTGTTTTCCTAAATATAAGATAGAAAAGTCTACAAGCATCAGTAAAAAAAAAAACTCCCACATCATGTTGTCTCATTTAATATGCATGACTACATATTCTTTCATGTTTTATTATATAATTTTCTTATTTATGCATATGTCCATATGTAGGCTGTTCAGGACTTCAAGGCATATGCTGTTGGAAGCATTTATTATAACTGCGGTATGAGAACATACAAGCCTTTCCTGTTCTTAGTTGCACAGTCTTCATGCTCTAATGAGGTACTTACTCAACCTGCATAGATGAACTTTTCTGCCACTCTGACTCTTTAACATAAGAAATATAATTGGATATTCAGACTCCCTGAAAGTAGGTGAAACACCACAGACTTCAATCAGTTCATTCCACAGACTCAAATACAGATGAGGCTATAGCAGAAAAAAGGACAGAGAGCAATGTTATCTATATTGCAACCTTTTTGTTCAGTTTTCAGTCTGGCTGTAGCTCACACTCTGCAGTCAATGGAAAGAGTAGTTCTAAAGCACAGCATCACTTATTGAAGGTTATGATCATATTCTTTATAAGAACCATCAAAAAAAATATAAAAAGGAAGATGTTTCTAAGTCTAATTTGAAGTTCTTTGACTGTATTTAGGGATACCTACCTACCAACTAAATGAGCTCCTATTTTATAAGAGGTAAAGTTATTGAAATATAAAATAGGACACACATTCTTACTGCACACAAGAGATTTGATTAAAATCATTGTGACCTCTGCAATTCCTATCCTAAACTACTGAAAGCCATTGTTATCTATGCAAGTGCATTTGATTTGTAAAGCTCCTGTGCTACAGTTTTTACTTCTATTATAATATTCTGTTTTTTTCTTCTAAAACAAGAATAGCATATTTCATTGAAAATGGAGGCATTCTATAATGAAGACAGTACAAGAGATCATTGCAAATTTTTTCAATTCAGTTTGCTTGTAATGGAGAGTGTTGACTTGCTTTTTATCTGGTACTGAGGACTAAACAATACATTTGCATTTTCTGAAGAAAACTGGGAATAGATAAAGTTTAGCTAGTTGAACGACAGTCCTGTTGATATGTTGATATGATGGCAAAGCTAATAAAAAGATTTAGTCATTCAGGTGTTCCCTCTGCAAATAAGTTGTAACATTTGGATACTTGATAATTATTTTGATGACCGGTGGATGAGTGCTGCTTATTTCAATAATAAGTTAAAGACACAAGGTACATGTTCTGAGGAGTGTGCAATGTTGAGAAACTGGTTGCTACATAGCTTATGGTAAATACTCTGAAGATGATCTAATGAAGCTGGTGACAAAAAAAGTAACTGCCAATTATATATGAATACCAGCTACTACTAATCATTGTTCCAAAAAGCAACATAAAGCAAATTACAGGATTCAGGATTAGTTGCCTTTCTACTGAATGAAGAAATAGCCGATAGCAAGTTTTCCACTCTGTGCCCGTCAGAGTTAAAGTGTATAGTCTAGTGGTTCACCTCTGCAGTCAGAAGTATAATTACAATTTAATTTCTATATTAATTAATCACTTATTTGCAAAATCTTCTTCTCAATATTAGCAAATGGACAGATGTCTGCCTTCCAAAGCACTGAATTACAAAACATATAGTAATAATTAAATTTTTGTATTACCTAAACATAACAGAAATACTCTGTAAGACACAGATGACCGGGGAGATGATGACAGATGAAGAAAAAATGATATTTGATAAACAAGGTAAGCAAGTCAGGAAGAGTTTGAATATCTTCTACGTTTAGCCTAAGCCAAATCTAAACATCTTTTATTATACTTCATTCCTTACAGGGCAAAGAAGTAAAAGGATTGGGGCAGTAAAACATCATGATAATTTTTATAGCAGCACAATAAGACAAAGGATTCTTTGTAGTTAATCTTTCCCAAATGAATCAAATAGCCTGTTGAAATATTCATTATTACCTAATATTATGCATTTAACTGGAGTAACAGATTCTTTAGAAACAAAAATGCACCTCAGACTTTCATGATTCACACAGAAATAGTTAAACTTAAGATCCTTCGGCATGTTGTTATCCCTGCTTTGAGCAGGCAGTTGACTAAATGAGTCCAGGTGCCTCTTTCATCCTAAATTGTTTTGATTTCATCTTTTGAAATCTAGGGTTATAGTGTAGGCACAGTGAAACAGCATGACATTTATACAGCATTTCTGCAACACCATAGGTGGTTTCTTCTAATTGTTATAGCTGTGAAAGCAAGGTAAAGAGGTTTGTTTTTTCTATTTTTCCCCCTTGAATTTTATAGAGGATGAATATTATTTCATATCTCTCAAAATCTTTTAAGAAGTTAAATATTTACACTTTCCCATCAAAATTATATATAACAAGAATGAAGGTGTAATGTAAGGTTTTACTGAAGAAGGTATTTTGTTGCTCCATTGAGAAAACAACCTATAGCCATCATTTACTGTATCTTCTACATTATCAATCTCTTATTTTTCTCCAATGAGTTTCACAAGAGCGTTATATTTATTATTTATGTAATTACTTTCCATATTAAAAAAAATGTGTTAAATTTTCTCACAGGCTTAGTGAGCTTGATGAGTGGTGAGCTTGCCCAAGCACTGTGTTTTCAGACATCCAATCACATCATAAAATAAATTCACATTTCCTTGTATATCCGTAAACTTCCAGATGAAAAATGAGTTTATTAAGCAACGTTTCAGACTACACCTTTCTTATTTTACTGAGAATCTCCAATTAAATAAGATAAAATATTTGTGTAAATAAGATAAATATTATTTTCCTTCAGTGGATGGTCTAAGACTTACCAGGAAACACAATAAACTTATATATGTGTAAGAAAAAGGAAAAAAAAAATCTGAAAACTGAAGTCTATTGTCAATATTTAAATTTTGTATTTAATTTAAGCATAATACTTTTTTTGTAATTGTGCTGGTTTTGGCTGGGGTAGAGTTAATTTTCTTTACTGTAGCTGGTATAGTTCTGATGGCACATTGATGTTTTATTTGTTAAGTAGCAGCTAAGTGTGGCTAAGCAGTGCCTATACGAGTCAGGGTCTTTTCCATCTTTCCATGCTCTGTCACATGCACAAGAAGTTGTGTAGCTAATTCAGCTGACCCAAACTGGCCAGTGGGATATTCCATATCAAATGACATAATGGCCAGTATATTAACTGGGGGAGTTGGCTGGGGTGGGGAGTGATAGCAGCTGGGGACTGGCGGGGTTAGGTCAGCAGGTGATGAGAGGTTGCATCCCTTGTTGTTTGTTTTGGTTGTTTATTCCCCCTCCCCCTGGGTTTCACCTCCCTCTCTCTCTCTTTCTTGTTGTTGTTGATATTATTATTATTGTTTTAGTTTAATTATTAAACTGTTCATATCTCAACCTATGAGTTTTCTTCACTTTTACCCTTCCAATTGTCTCCCCCATTCCAATGGTGTAGGAGTGAGTGAGCGAGCGGCTGTGTGGTGCTTAGTTGCCAGCTGGGGCTAAACCACAACAGTAATGTTGAAGAATTTAATGTCAAATAAAACTTGATTAGCCAGATCAATGTCTGTGTAGAGGGTGGTCAAACACTGGAACAGTCTTCCCAGAGAGGTGGTCAATGCCCCAAGCCTCTCAGTGTTTGAGGCATTTGGAAAATGTTTATAACAACATGCTTTAACTTCTGGTCAGCCGTGAATTGGTTAAGCAGATGGACTTGGTGATCATTGCAGGTCCCTTCCAAATCCTATTCTATTCTATTCTATTCTATTCTATTCTATTCTATTCTATTCTATTCTATTCTATTCTATTCTATTCTATTCTATTCTATTCTATTCTATTCTATTCTATTCTATTCTATTATTCTATTCTACTTATGTGAAAGTAGAATATGCTATTTGCCCACATGCCCACTTTTTTAATAACTATTTCATTCTGTATTATAACTACAATTTAAAAAAATATACATATTTCACTTTTTCTCCAAATGAGCTATTTTCTGGTTACAACTTTTTAAGTGTCAATTAGTGTCTACCATCAATTTTACCAATGTAGTGCCACTGAAAGTAGATGGTTATTTTTCATTTCACATATACATCTGTATCCTAAAGATGAGTTGAATAAAATGCCCAAACTACCCAAAGAATTTGCTTTTTCTGTTTGATTTTGTTTGTTACTCTCAGAATGTGAGTAGTATTTGATGTCCTTACAAATACTAGTTTCGCCTTTCATGTGACTCAACTGCTACTCCTTACTGCTGCACAAATAAATATATAATGTGCTCCTTAGATCCACTTGTGAAAATTCAGTTCCAACATTAGTTTCCTGCTCCAACCAGTAGTTCTCCATTGTAGAAAGACATTCCATAATTCAGAGCTTTAATGTTATGTGCAAGTAAATATTAAACTATTAATGCTTTTGCCCAGTTTCTTACTAGATAGTTACATAGCAATAAAATGTGTTGTATACATGTATAATAACAAGGTATTGTATGCATTATATTCAGGTGTCATCTATGTTTTATTTTAGAAGAGATTATACTACTGTATAGCCTGGTATAGAATATGTAATCAGAATCCACTTTAATTCATATGCTTAATCAAATAAATTCACTAAAGAAATTTAAAATTGACTTTCACATATAAGGCACAAATACAAAACCACTGTATCTTTTAAAATATCTTTTGCCTACGTTTCCTTTATATGGATACATTTAATTCAGATTATTCTAAGTTTGTTATGATTAGCTGGAGGTTAACTAGTTAGATTAGCTAACACCTCCATAGCAGTTTATGTCCCTTACTGAACTGTCTTTTATTTAGAATAGACTTATGTCCAGTGTCATTGGTGGGATAATCCTCTCCTTATAGAGATAAATATTTAACTATATATAAGTTTTGAGGTAAGCTATTCTACTGAAAGAAATGTAAACTTTGTCATAGTGGGCTGTAAGAGACTAATTTGTATTCATATTCTCATGAAATAAGAATTAAACCTTTTTTATCAATAGTTCATATCGTTTCTAAGGAATAGATACAACAGACCTGTCATTAGTTATTAATTAATCAGACTTGAGTACTATGTCAGATAATTTCATTATTTTTTATGAAAGTACATTTCTAACGGTCTTCCAGATTTACATGTCATTGTCATCATATTATTACTATATTTTGCAACTACTAAAGTTAGTGTATAACTCATTCTGATCTGACAGGAAAGAATTTCATACCATCTTGATCCCTTCCAGATTTTTAGACTTTGTTTTTTAAGGAAACCGCCTACACAAGCTGCATTCTTGAGGTTAACTGCTCCATTCTTCCAGTGGATGACAGCTGTTACGGAGAGGTAGCACTTTGCCTTGTGCTTTCCCTCTTTGCATCCATTACTTTTAATTAACTAGTTCTAATAATGCTTAAAGTGCTGAAAATAAAATTACCTCTCACAGTAATTCATTTCCAGACAGAGTCTTGAGGCAGCAAAATTTCCTGAGAAATTTCCTGAAATTTTACAAGTTTCCAAGCCAAAATAATTCACACATCTTTAAAGATATTCTGACAGTAGTTCTCGTTTTTTTTCAGAGCAAGTGCATACTTAGCATTTTCATTCAGTTTTAACAAAACCTGAACACTTCATACATGGGGATTGTGCTGTGGCAGTGGTAACTCCCCCCCCACCCTCACCCCCAATTGTACATTAATTAGTTCCCAGGGTAGCAGTGCTAAATTAAGATGATATGAAAAATGTTACAAGCAATCTTTGGAAGGCACTACTGATTTGTGATTCAAGACTAGATATAATATTCAGACTTACTTACAGTAAATGGTATTTATTTATCTAATGTGAAACATGAGAAAACAATGTTAAAACTGGTTCTTGTGTCAGGATGACGTCACCCTTCTGCTGCAAAAATGCTGAAGCAGAAAAGGCATATTTATTTCCAAAATAGGAAACACTGGTCTTGTAACTAAAGCAAATAGGTAATCAACAACTGCCTTTTGCAAAGAAACTATCTTATTTACTTCCCTCCTCTTTATTGAGCTTTTAAGCATTACTTGCTGTGCACTGTAACAAATTAGCGTTTCAACTTCTTATGACTGTCTCCATTTAAAGATTTTTTATGTTTTTTAATAAATTTGCTAGATAAAATTAAGTTGTATTGTATATATTTACATAGGAATACAAGAATCCAGAACAGATCTGACAGGGACAATATAACATGTCATTCTATGACTGATGTTTCCAGTCACTTCGGGTAGTTCTACAATGTTCAGTACAAACCAGGCTAAATTGAAACAGTGGATACAAGCCTTCTCAGATTTTGAATCAGTTTACTAGCACATCCTTGTTTTGGCTAGGTGTATTGGGTTTGCATGGCAAGGTTTTGGTAGTAGGGGGCGTACAGGGGTGACTTCTATGAGAAGCTGCTAGAAGCTTACCCTGTAAAACCAATGCCAGCCACCTCCAAGACAGACCTGCTGCTGGCCAATGCCAAGCCAGTCAGTGACAGTGGTAGTGCCTCTGTGCTAACATATATAAGAAGGGGGAAGAAAACCATGCCGTTGGAGCTGCAGAGAGGAGTAAGAATATGTGAGAGGAACAACTCTGTGGGCACCAAGGTCAGTGAAGAAGAAGCAGGAGGAGGTGCTCCAGGTGCCAGAGCAACCTGTGGTGAAGTCCATGGTGAGGCAGGTGTCCCCCTGTAGCCCATGAAGGAACCCATGCCATAGTACATGAATGCCTGAAAGAGGCTGTGACCCCGTGGGAAGCCTGTGCTGGAGCAGGCTACTTGCAGGACCTGTAGAGAGAGGAGCCCATGCTGGAGCAGGCTCTCTGGCAGGACTTGTGACCCCATGGGGGACACATGCTGTAGCAATCTGTTCCTGAAGGACTGTACCCAATGGAAAGGATGCATGCTGGAGCAGATCATGAGCCTGTGGGAAGCACCCATGTTGGAGATGTTCATGGAGGAGTGTCCCCTGTGGGAGGGACCCCATGCTGGAGCAGGTGAGGGTGAGGAGTCCTCCCCCTGAGGATGAAGGAGAGACAGAGGAGACAACGTGTGATGAACTGACCACAAACCCCCATTTCCCATCCCCCTGTGCTGCTGAGGGAGAGGAGGGAGAGAGCTTGGAAGTAAAGTTGAGCCCGGGAAGAAAGGAGATGTGGAAGGTGTTTTAACTTTATTTTTTCATTACTGTATTCTGATTTGATTGGTAATAAATTAAATTAATTTTCCCTAAGTTGAGTCTGTTTTGCCTGTGACAGTAATTGGTGAATGATCTCTCCCTGTCCTTTTCTCAACCCATGAGCCTTTCATTATATTTCTCTCTCCCCTGTCTAGCTGAGGAGAGGGAGTGATAGAGAGGTTTTGGCGGGCATCTGGCATCCAGCCAGGGTCAACCCACCACGATGGGAGGGAGTTAATTTTATTTCTAGTAGCTGTGCTTTAGTGCTGTGTTTTAGATTTATGATGAGAATAATGTTGATGACACAGTGATGTTTTAGTTGTTGCTAAGCAGTCAGGGACTTTTCAGCTTCTCATATTGGCCTGCCTCAAGAAGGCTGGAGGTGCACAACAGATTGGAAGGGGACACAACCAGAACAGCTGACCTAAACTGGCCAAAGGGATATTCCATACCCTATGACATCATGTTCAGCATATAAACTGGGTGAAGTTGGCCGGGGCATGGTCGCCGCTTGGGGACAGGCTGGGTGTTGATCATTTGGTGGTGAGCAATTGTTTTTCATTTGCATCACTTGTCTATTTTGGGGTTTTATTTATATCTCTCTTTGTTATTTTCCTTTTCATTACTATGATCATTGTTATTATTACTATTTCAGTTCTTAAGCAGTTCTTATCTCAACCCACAAGTGTTCTCACTTTTATGATTCTCTTCCCCCATCGCACCGGGAGCAGGGGGTGAGCGAGCAGCTGTGTCGGACTTAGTTGCTGACTGGGGCTAACCCATGACATAGTGTCTTCTTAATTTATGCTTTGAGGTAATGAGGTAAAGTTCAAGATTCTGAAACACTTCAAAAAATAAGTTTGATTCACAGCAATGTAAAATGAAGGTTTATAATTTGCATCATTTTCTACGGTAGAACTGAGAAAAAAATCTTGAAAATTACAGAGGTGAACAACAGCTAAAATTCTGCAGACATCCCACAACATATTACAGTCTCATGTGAAGAATGGACACCTAGCACTGAGCACAGCATTCAGTTCTCAAGCATATGCATACCACAACAGCAAGGAAGAAGACCCTGGAATCAGCATGGAATAAAAATGTAGCTCTGTGTGCTGTCCAAGTAGCCCTAATCAGAGGCAAGGTTGATTAACACCGGTGAGATAAGATAAAATAAGTGTATTATTTTAATCTGTATGTCTTAGGGAACCACTATCATGACCATGTATTGTGCCTCAAGAGATTTGCCTCAGGATGATCACTCCTATTTTTTGTTTACTTTTCAGTCAGAAAGCAGCGGAGTAAAAACATCTTATCAAAAATGAAGGGAAAACAAAAACAAAAAAAACCAAAACCCAGCATCATCATCACTTTTCTTTTCTGATTTTATTATCAATTTCATGTTTTTTTCTTACACCCAAGCCCAGTACAAACAGAATACTGTATCCACAAAATGCAGTGGTTTTAGCATTGCCAGTTTGCAATCCATAATAGGGGAATAGGTTCCTTTATTCCCAAAAAACATCATCTTGCTCTATTTTTACTATGACACATTTTCTTCTGTTTGCATTGGCTTGCTATTCCAGCTACATATGTACATGGTAAGCATTATGATGTTGAAAAAACTGTGAAATATCTTTAATAAATTAAATAGTCTATTTCACTTAATCACTTTTTTATGATTGCTGATAAAAAGTGAAGAAACAAGAAAAGCAAGATATATTGTCACCATTAGACAAACTATTTTACAGGACACTAATAATTAAACTCTCTCATTGTTGTTGAAAAAAGCAGTCAAAGTGAATAAAAAGAAAACAGAAACACTCACAATCCTATAATGAGTTTAACAGCTTTGGTTATGATTATGTCAAGTTAGACTAATAATAGTCTACTTAAAATAATGATATAAAAGAAATCCAACAAGTCTTTTGAGATGGTTATGATTTATTCATAAGCATGGAAGACAGGCAAATCAAGATATAATAGTGGTAAATTTTTTAATAGTTCTCCTTTAATATATAAAATTCCAAAGGATGTTAAGAAAACATAAGTAATGCTAATATGAAAAAAAGCAGGGGATAGAATAACCCAGGATATTACTATAATAGTAATTCCAGATAAGCATCTGTAACTCCAGATGCATACAGAGCTTGAGGAAAGCATTGGAACAGAAGTTCAGACTTCAGTAAATTAACAAGACAAAACAGGTATAATGTAGATGTGAGAGGTTTTTTTTAAATTCTGTTTAGGCCTCCTATATATAGGCATTTAGGCTGTTATAAGCATGCCAGGGTGAAGAGGTGCATGTGTCATTACTTATCAACATTTTAAAGAAAGGCTTGGAGAAATTACATGTGACAAAATATGCAAAATATTTAAAAATAAACCAAAATAAATAAAAATGACAACTTTCCTAAGCAGGAATGTTTCTCACTATATCTTGTAGGATCTAAAGTATATCTAACTTACAAGTAATGTACTAAGGCTTTTATTCAGTTAGAAAACAGGTGGGTTTAAACCAAAGTTAACTATAACTTCTAATTCATCTAGCAGCACAGTTAATATTGTCAATTCGAAGAGAATGATGCCTTGGAATTCCTTCTGTAAGTCATAAGGGAACTATTTTAACCGGGTCAACAAAATGGTTAATCGTCTACTTGATGCTGCTACCTGCTATAAGGAAGCACATGCTCTCTTTGCTCCCCTTCAGCTTGAAGAGGACATATTCCTGTGAGTCATTGATTCTAGGTATGCAGAATGCATAAAGACTTCCACTATTACTGGCATATCCTTAATTTCTATTTCAAGACTCTTAGTTACTTTTGATTAACGGCTGGCTCTGTTGTACCTAAAGAGGAAATAATTTCATTCCATCATCTTGGAATTAAAATTCGGTTTCAGTCTAATGCATTAAATTAAGTTCTGTTATTTCACAGAGTTACAGAATCACAGAAGGGTAGGAGTTGGAAGGGACCTCTGGAGATTGTCTCGTCCAACCCCCCTGCTTGAGCAGGGACACCTAGAGCAGGGGGCACAGGAACGCGTCCAGGCAGGGTTTGAATCTCTCAAGGGAAGGAGACTCCGCAGCCTTTCTGGGCAGCCTGTGCCACTGCTCTGGCACCCTCATAGGAAAGAAGATTTTTTCTCATATTGAGGTGGAACTTCCTGTGTTCCAGCTTGTGCCCGTTGCCCCCTGTCCTGTCATTATACACCACTGAAAAGTGTCTGGCCCCATCCTCTTGACTCACCCTTCGGATATTTATAAGCATTGGTAAGATTCCCACCTCAGCCTTCTCTTCTCCAGGCTGAACAAACCCAGGTCTCTCAGCCTTTCCTCATAAGGGAGATGCTTCTGTCCCCTGATCATCTTGGTAGCTCTCTGCTGGACTCTTTCCAGTAGTTCCCTGTCCTTCTTGAACTGGGGAGCCCAGGCGTAGTCACAGTCCTCCAGCTGTGGCCTCACTAGGGCAGAGTAGAAGGGGAGGATAACGTCTCTCGACCTGCTGGCCACACTCCTTTTAATGCACCCCAGGATACTATTGGCCCTATTTGTGCCTTACATTTTGTGTAAATGGATAAAATATTGCCTCTCATTGGAGGAACACATAAAATAAGGTCTTGTTCAAGATTAAGACATCTAAATGTAGGAATCTACATAAAAGTGTCTTTATATCAGCTAGTTTTCCCAATTCCCATTTTACTCAATGGAAATCTAATCAATGCAGCTAGCAGAAGCCACAGTCAAATGTAGCTAGGAAGATGTTAAAATAGTGTTACTGCATAGCTGGTTTGTGTCATTTAGGATAATCTAGGGTACCTAAGGTATCTATATATGGTTGATGGATACAAATCAGTATTTGCAGAAAAAGCTCACAAAAGAAGAGCAGCTCTGGACGACACTAGATGAGTAACAGAATTTTGTCCTCAGTGGCTACTTCAGAGGGTTCTGTATCAGCACAGGAGTTTAACACTGGTAAAACCAAACTAGTATGAACAATTTTCAACACAGCCTTAGAATCCAAACTTTCTATCCCTTCTGCCTTTACAGGTTTTGACAGCTCTCTAAGATTATCACTAAAAAGAGTCACAATGTTAAATGTAAAAAGATTAATAATAGAATTTCAAAAAACCCAACAGATATTTGGTCTGAGCAGTAAAACTTTATAATAGCTATACTTGTTACCTGTTTTTATTAATTTCCATCTGTTCTATAACTAAAAAAAATATGCATTTTGCCTGAGTCTATTTGAATCAGAGTATCAAATGTTAATGTTTTGTGTGGAGTATTTGCGGGAATGTCTCAGACAAATTCATGTGTATAACAACATACTGAAATGCAAGGTTTTTCTGTAGACAGTTCTTGTTCAGGGCAGTGGCATCACAAATCATTATATCTAATGCAGCAAGTATCATGATTTTATATGATTCTGTGATTCTGAAGTAGACACAAAAAGATTTCTGTTTATATAGTGGGTCATGTAATCATGTTAACCCTGTTGCCTTCATAATTTACTCTAACATTTTCATAATCAGCAAAAACATGTGCACTTGGAGCTAGTGTTTCAATGACAGCAGGGTTCATGTCTTTGAGCTATATTAGCTATTTGCAAAATAACAGACCTTCTCTTCACAGTTTATCTTCTTTGTGACTTGAATTGCTTTTATTCAGTACACCCCTTTCTGCATTTTTGATAATTAATATTCTCATATGTGATCACTATCTAAGATTTTATACAGATATTTTACTGATCAGGAGAAAGAGAAAGTTTTCACAGCCTGTGGAGTGATATGAAACAATGCACGTACGCTCTGAACACAAAATATAAAGCAAGTTGCAGGAAATATGTTTAATTGCTAAAACATTTTGAGTACAGTTCTACCAGAAGTCATAATCTGTAAGTCTTCTACTCGGGGTCTAATAAATCACTTAGACAGATTGATGGGAAGTATTTTAAAAGAAGTTACCAGGATCAAGTTTGGGTGTTAAGAAATATTCAGAATAAACAGAGTGGAAAATCCAAAGAGACTTTCATTTATGTAATTGGGCTGACACATAGCAAATGAAGCCTAATGTTGACAAATATGCAACAATACATGATGACAGGAAAAACACTGGCCTCAAATGTAAATTCCACATAACTTTTTTTTTTTTTTTTTTAGTATCCTAAAATAGATCTAAACTGGGAGCAAAGTTTTCAGAAGAAGGATAAGACTGTAGGGAGGGACAATTTTAAATTGTTATCTTACAAATCCTATGTTAAGACTGGCTAACAAAATATTTATTGACTGTATGGAAATTAGTTGTAATTATTTATTGAACAGCAAATAAATATATGTATTTCATAAAAGAAAGTGTACCATAAAAGCATGTGCTAATAAACTATATAGATTATACCAGAAAAAGATGTTAATTTGTGAGCTGGTTTTCATATTATTTAGTCATATTTCTAGGAAGATTTATATTTTTGTAATATTAAAATGTATTTATTTTATTCAGGTTGAACAGTTATTTTGACTAGTATCTATTTTTCTGTTTATTAAGTAATCAAAATCACTGTGAGACATGCAAATACTTGATTCATATTATTACAGTTAATAATGCATAATATCTATTCTAACAAATTCTATACTTTCATTCCTTTTCAGTCCTAGTTCTAAATTATGTAAGTTCTGTTCTAGGAGATGCTAAAAGAACTTTGCTTGGTAATTAGTTGCAGGTATCTGAGGTGTTACCTTTTTGGTTATTGTCTGAATTTAGACAGACTATAGATATTTTCTGGTTCATGCTTCCCTAACTGTTCTCCAAATTTTGCCTTGTTGATTAAATGTTAGTTTTATTCTCCTAATTGAAGAAGGAATGACCAATATATTTAAGGTTTGGGGTTTTTTTTGGTGTTGGTGTTGGTTTTGGTTGGGTATCTTTTGTTTTTTGTTTTTTGTTTTTTGGTTTTTTTCTTCTATTTCAGGGATAGTAAAAGGCCTATAATCCTTCTGAAGCATTTTAAAATGTTTGATACTGTGCAGTTTTCATCAATAACTAATAACTTACAACAAAATTTACAATATTATAGGCTTAATTTCTGTGTGCTGGGAAGTTTATTTTTGCTGGACTACTATAATAGCTCCAGCACTTTGAATGTCTGCTACTACATTATATAGTCATTATTTCTTTGCAAAGATTAATTGTTCCATATTTGATAGATGGGTGTATTCTGAGCTAGTGGCAGACAGAATTACACTTTCACAAATATTGAAGATATTCAAAGCCTGACTGGACACAGTCCTGGGAAACCTCCTGACCTGCTGTAGGTGACCGTGCTTGAGGGGTTAGAGTAGATCATCTCCAGAGGTCCCTTCCAGCCTAAATGATTCTGTGATTCTGTGAAATGGATAGAAAGGCACAGCAGCAGTGGACAGTGACTTAAGTCACCATGTGCTCCCAACAGAAAAGATTCCTGAAAGTCAGACAGATTTGGTTGTGACAAATGGATAAAACCCAGCAGCAGTAATAATACAGAAAGAAAGTTAAAAAATAAAAGAAGAAACTTAAATTAAATCAAGTTTTCCTGGAGTTGTCTGTACCTATGCTATTGTTATCTTTCAGTGATTTATTGTCTTCGTTTCTCCTGAAAGTATATGAAAGCCACATTGAATTTAAAATGTACGCACATATACAGTGGAAGTACAGTGTTTAAAAAAGAAGTAAATGTACCATATTTTTAAAAAGATACACAAAGTTAAAGTCTAGTCTTGAGATAGTGCACTGGGTGTAAGTGAACGGAATAATAAACGTTATTAAGCGATTCATCCTATTTGGATGAATTAACTCTTGAGTTTTAACACGTGTTTAAGCTTTTTTTTCCACTTCTGTATACACTTGTGCTGAAACTAAAACAAACAAAAAAGAAAATTACAGTATTTACCATCTGTTCTTCCATAGTGTCATCACTGATTGACTTTTAAAATGCAGCTTTTCTACCTTTGTAGTCCAGCTATTTCAGAATTGTTTGACTCCCACTTTCCCTGCTACTTTCCTGTAATTGAAAATTTACCCCCATACTGCATGTCCTGTATACATTTTCTTTTGTGTCTGTCAAGTTCTATGGACATTTGTTTCCCAGTCCTTTGACTAGTAGCCCCTTTCCAAAGAAGCTTTTAAGCAATAATGCCTCTGATCAAGGCTCAAATTGGGTTATCCCTGGGTATCCTTTCTTTGATTTCTTCATGTAATTAAAAATAGACCTCGTCCTTAATGTCTTTAAGTTTGACTTGAAATAAAAAAAGTCTCAGATAGAATTTGAGATGTTGGACTGATCTGAACCATGACTGGGGGAAGAAAAATGCACATTTTTCTACAGAGAAGTAAATGTGAGTCTCAGTCTATGGGAAATCTATGATACTTACAATGCACAACGAAATGAGTCAAATGTCTAGTCAAATGGGCAAATGCTTGAACCATAAATCATTGCATGATCATTAGCTATTGATTTAATGGTTTTCTATATTTCTTTAACTGGTTTAAAATATGTTTAAGTATTTTTCAAATTAAAAAGTTGCAAGGAAACTAACTAAGAGCCTATGTTGAGAGAATGGTGTTTAGATACGCACTTTTTAAAGGGAATTCAAGTAATGTCAAATCAAAGGACAGACTGAAAAATGGATGAATACAGGATTTCTGTCTGGGTTGTGATTTAGATGTTTTCTGACAAGTTATTAAAACTAGAATATTGGATAAATTTGCTTTTTGGGAAATGGATCCAAAAGTGAAAGAAGAAAGGATACATTCCTTCAGTGGAATTCCATATGTAAACAATATTTTGAATTATAATCTAACAACAGGAAGGAAGGAAGGAAGGAAGGAAGGAAGGAAGGAAGGAAGGAAGGAAGGAAGGAAGGAAGGAAGGAAGGAAGGAAGGAAGGAAGGAAGGAAGGAAGGAAGGAAGGAAGGAAGGAAGGAAGGAAGGAAGGAAGGAAGGAAGGAAGGAAGGAAGGAAGGAAGGAAACAACAACAAGGTTGACAGATCTATTCTTTTTTTGAGTGAAAAAAAAAACCAAGAAATACCCAGTTTAGCTTTAAACATGGCAAAATCTGTCTAGTTCTGTCAAAGTACATCAGTTCGTGAATACAGTGCTCGAGCAGGCTGTAATGCCTCACATGGGAATCAATCTTGAGAAATGCAGGAACTGATTATACTTCAGCTATATCAAAAATCTTATCAAGACATCTCTATCACTCTGTGTAAGCTTTAATAAACAATGATAATCTTTTATTTTCACCTTACTGACAAGTTGAGGCAAATTCCATGCAAATTTCAATATGCAAACAATTGTTGCTTTAGCTGGTATTAAATACTGCCAGAAAACTAATAAACTTTCAGCTATTGGAAGTAGTTCTGAATTAGTTCTTGCCTTGTTACAAATTCAGTTTAAATGCATGTCATGATGCTTATTAATGACATTTTTAGAAGCAGTTTTGAAACTTGATTTGATCAGTTTGGGTTATAATTAAGAAAAAGTGAATTTAGAGATTGGACATTAAATATTGTCACCATCCCTGGAGGTGTTCAGAAAACCTGTAGATGTGGCACTTCAGGGCATGGTACAGGAGGCACGAGAGTGTTGATTTGATGGCTGGACTTGATGATCCTAGAGGTCTTTCCAACCTTAATTATTCTATGATTCTATGCTTTCACTATGTTACTGTTTAAAGGTGCAGCATTTTGGGTAGTTAGACAAAAAATAAAACCATTAATAATGTTACCATGCCAGAAGAGGAGAGTAATTTTTCTTCCCTCTCTCTTTTCTTCTTTTTTTTTTTTTAATCACACTTGTGGACAGAAAGAGTAGGAAGGCTGTCAAAAAACTTTCTTAGGCTTCTGTACCGTGTTGTGCTGAATAATTACTCTGCAGAGGTTATATAACAGGTATTGTATATGCTGTTTTGGGAAGATAATTAAATTTTTTACATCTTTAAATAAATTACTCTTATGACTCTTCTGTTGTTTTTTGTTTTAAGGCTAGACTTACTAATACAAAGCTTAGTTCTAGTAAATAAAAAAGAAAGATTCCAGTGACTTCTCTTCCAAAAACTTATTTTAGTATTGATTTAAAAAGGCTAAGTTTTTATTTTATA
Source organism: Phalacrocorax carbo (assembly GCF_963921805.1). NCBI lineage: Eukaryota > Metazoa > Chordata > Aves > Suliformes > Phalacrocoracidae > Phalacrocorax > Phalacrocorax carbo. Next base: position 167,034,382 of record NC_087513.1, read on the forward strand.
TTCCTACCTAGTTGATATTCTACCGTTCCTTTATTACAATATCATATAGCTAAGGTTTTTGTCCATTATAGGAAAGATTTATTATAGAATCATAGAATCATTAGGGTTGGAAAGACATCTAAGATCATCAAGTCCAACCATCAACTCAACACCACCATGCCTCCTAAACCATGCCCTGAAGTGCCACGTCTACGAGGTTTTTGAACACCTCCAGGGATGGTGACTCCACCACCTCTCTGGGCAGCCTGTTCTAATGTCTGACCACTCCTCCAGTAAAGATTTTTTTTCTAATATCTAATCTAAACCTCTCTTGACACAGCTTATAGTATCCTGTTCGCTACTTTGGCTTTTAGCTATGACATTTTTAGGCAAGTTTTTGTGCATTGTCAAAGGCATTAAGTACCTTAGTGCTCATTAGTATGTATCTGTGGTCAGAAACTGGTTCTGTGTAATGCTGTAGTACAGAAAAGGTATTTTAAGAGAAAACTGGTGCTATGGTACATGCCCTGGGATGTAGAATGAGGACATAATACCTAATTTCAGAATCTATTTGTCTTTTCTTGTGACAGATGTGAAAATGCTGTTAGCTAAGAATGTAAGAAAAACATTAGACCAATGTCAAAGAAATAGCAGGCACTTTTCAATGTCACCCAATTTCATTTTATGAAATTCAACAAATCAGTTGAGACAAAGTGCTTGACCATTCCCAAAGGGTAGCACTATATCAGTACTATATTTTTATCAGGCATATAAAGCAAAAACATTACAGGCAAAATTAAGTATGAATACACAAGTTAATTTTTCCATATCTTAACTTCCAAGCACACCTTTTAAATACCCATATGATGTTTGTAAATAGTAAACTTTGAAGTCATAAACAAATACTTACATAATGAAATCATTCATGTTTCATCCCATTTGCTACCCACCTTTTAGTCATTTATGAAAATTATCTTTTAAAAATCTGGTTTCTTAGACAAAACTTCTCAGAAATATTCAGGATCTGTGGGAAGACAATTCCAGTTATATTTCAATACTAAGATCAGTGTAATTTTGCAGTGTAATGAGGCAAACTAATAAATAATGACAGGGTCATATAAACATTAAGCGCTGTAAATATTCCAGATCAAGTAAAACTTGATAACAATTGTCTGGAAAGATTTTTTCCTTTATATTGTTGTTCAAATTGTCAAATAAACTTCAACAATATACTTAATGGTTAAAATAACATGTCCAGGATAGCAATTGCAAGAGTTCCATATATTTACATATATGACCAAAATGTTGATGCTCCTGCAGTGCTCTCTAAACTTTTCTTATTCAGTTTCTAATGCAGTTTCACAAATATGAATATGTTTTTTAATCAGACGAATATCAATACAGTTATTTAAATTCATCTCCTGTCAGGCCTAGAATCTTTCAGTTTTTCTGTAACTGACCCTAGGAAATATGAAAGTGTGGTGAAAAAACATTTTTCTCAATAACATCTAAGTCTTAAAGGTATGGATTCTCCCTTTTTTTCTTTATGTAATTGAGTGTGTGTATACACATGTGATGAGTTTCTTCATCTTTCTTACTTGTTTCACTAATTTCAAACAACATTGCACTCTTCAGGTACCAGATTCTTATAAGTCAATCACCTCTGGAAATCTGTAATAGTGGAAATGTTTAATTAACAGTGTAAGTTCTCTCTCTCTCTTTTTCACTAGAATGTGTAAAGCCTGAGTTTCCATTATCTCCATGCAGTTACAGATTTCATTGATCAGTCAGTTCTCTCTTTCATTTTATTTCACAGCCACTAAGTGAAGAACATGGGATCATAGCCCTTGTACTGATTCTGCTTCTTAACATTGGTTAGCGCAAGATCAAAGAACTTGCCTCAAGTCTGAGTTTGAAGCACACCAAGAAAATAACTGATGGAACCTATGTTCTACTTTATCTAACAGAACTGAAGAGAAATACACAATTAGAATTCAAATACTGTGCTGGCTCTTTCATAGATAGCATTCAATCATCAGTAGAAATTTCTACATCAGTTGAAATTTAATTTATGCATATGTATCAGAACAATAATGGCTGTTCTGCTAACCTTGAAATGCAATATATTTCATTTACAGTTCATTATTTTCTTCTTTTCTTCCTTTTTTTTTCTTTCCAGCAAAGAAGCCACTGACACATGACTTTACATATGGTGCTTGAAGTTCCTGCATTATCATGTTTTATAACATACATAATCAACTAGGGAAACACTTTGATTTCACAGTCAAAGCTTTAGGAATTGTCACTTGACTGTTTTTAACAGACTTTGAAAATGCTGCTAGCACTTCCTGACAATTTTAGTTTAGGTGCTGCTGACCTGACTAACTGTGACTGTGTGATAACTTTAGCAGTGTGCAGCCAGATTCCCCCTAGCTGTTTTAGCCTTTTCATTAATAATCCTCCTTGGCCCTCCTCAACTTGGTGATGCTTCTCAGACCCAAGATTTATAAACCAGAATAAACGAATTCCAGAACATTTCTATCATATCAGAGGACCTGGTTTTCCTAGACCTCAGACTAGATGTGTTGTGAATTCAACAACATTTTCTTTCACTGAGGCCCACGATCATTGCTTTGACCGTCTGAACACTGTTTTCTTTCGGTCTACACGCACATATCTGCATGCTCACACACACGCAGTTTATATCCTAGCCCCACAATTTGTGGATTTCCTTTTTTGGGGTTGGTTGGTTTTTTGGTTTTTTTTCAGTGTTCCTTTGCTTCTCCACTCTTTTTGTCTCTTGGAATTCCTCTCTTTCTCTTAGTATTCCAAATTTCTAAATGGCTGTTTCCATCACTCATAGTCTATAAGCCCTACTAGAGATAGAAGAGGCTTTTGACTGACCAGAAAGCTTTTTCATCTATCCCTGTAGCTCATGATGCAGCAGCTTTCAATAGTCAGAAAGAACAGCTCCAATGAAAATCCATTCTGGGCCATCACAATTACAGAAGAGAATCTACATTGTTACCCAGCAGGCACATGCTTTCACAGTCCATCCTGCCCACAGGAGATCTGAGAGTTTAGACAGATCTGCCTAATTAATAACCAAGCATATGTCAACAAAATCAGGGTATCTTTCACAGGAGCTGTAAATGACAACTCCTCATTAACAAGTAGTCTTGAAAATTTTCAAGTAATGATTGCAAGCTTTGTAAAATAAGAGCTTCTGAATAATATGCATACGTTTTCTACAATTTAATTTATACATTTGTAGCAGAAAAATAATGCCCTTGGACCATTCTGGCTAAAACTTTTTCAGAACACTATATGGTAAGGGAGACAGCTAGGAAAATTAGTTAAGTTATAAGCAACTGAAAAGGAAATCCTAATAAGAAGCATCAGAAATCATAAGAGTAGGCAGTACTAAAAATTCTCTCTAGCATCACTTAAATACTCATTAGGGATAACTACAAACTATGATGGTGTGCTACAAATATCTTGGAAACCATGAGGGAATCAATCACCAGCTTAAAAAAAAAGTACAAAATGGAAAGTTATATGTGAATGAGAGATCACTTCGCCAGAAATCAGTACTTCTTATAAGTCACAGTCATTGACTAATTCTGTCCTTCCATTTCTTTGTCATTGCACAATGCACAATAACAAAGCCTTTTTACTAAATTATTCCAGTCTGTATATTGGATCCTTTTTCAGCTGTGACTTTAGGAAATGCTCAGCATAATAGATAAATAAATAAATAAATAGATATATACCTTACTATACCAATAGCTTTAGCATGTATTAATAAAGTATTCTGTAAAGTAGCATTTCTAATTAGTTAAGACATAAAGAACATATGTAAGTAAAATAATCTAATTAGGGACTAATCACATTTACAGAACCACTTATCATGCCTCTGAAATGTCAAAATATATTGTGTTTTTTGTCTCAAGAAAATCTTTCTAGCTGAATCATGCCTAGATGGTTTCTGAATAGTTCTGAAGAGGAAGACTCCTAATTTTATGTGAACTCAAGTACATTTTGTTCAAATTATCTCAGTTTAGAAAATTAATATTTTTCATGAGTGATTAGGTAAACTTTGAGCTAGATCATTTTAGATATAGATCAGTGTGTGTGTGTGTGTGTTTGCTTGCCACTTGCATAGATATGTGTATTTTGGGGGATTTTGATTGAAATTCAGATAAAGTTATTCAGAGTTCTACAACAATAATTTATGTATCTCATATAGAATTCAAATAAAAGCCTTCAGTTAAAATGTGTCAAAGTAAAAAGTCCAGTAAAATTCCAAATAATATAACTTTTGCACATATTGACTCTCACTCTATAGTTACATGCATGTTTTCATATATGTGTACTCTAAAAAAAGTCTGTTGCTTGAATGTCATTGACATTTCTCAGGGACTAAGAAGTCAGGATATTATCTGGTAGTTTGAAACCCTCAAAGCTAAAGTTTAATGGAGAAATAATAACCTCTACTTCCTGCAAGAGTTATGTTAAATATCCTGCCAGTCTGTCCTGTCTTACATGTGAAAAGTCTTTTTTTTGCTATTCTGCTTTAGGAAGCTAGATCTTCCACATTTGTATCAGTAATACAAAAGAACATATGTTGATCATCTGATTCAGAGTGAACCTGTGTGAGCATCCACCAAGAATGTACTAGCCTTTAGCAAACAGGTACATAGAATACAGCTGGATGGGTTTCATCCACATTTTCATTTCAAATCCTATTATTTTGCAGTTGAAGTTATTGTAGTTAAAATTACATATGGAGTTTGCTGTTTACCCTCATATTTTCCCTTGCATTTACTTTTCCTTTGGGGGCATGTGATTTTCCTTATTTGTGGGTGGGTTTTTTTTATATAGAAGAGTACTTTGGGAAAAATCCTTCAGCTGTTTATTTTATGAGAATGTAGGATATGAATCATGTAATTAACCTGAAGGACTGTAAAGTATATTTAATTACCAGAATAGAAATGCAATAGCAAAATCTAAAATGTCATTCATATGCCTACTCCTTCATTTGAATGCTTTAGGATTCAGATTAAAATTCATAAACAAAAAGTATGAATATATTAAGGAGGGCATATAGCCTTTAGAGTTCTCTCATTAGGTCTCATCTAAGATTTAGACTAACGAAGAAGTGTTGTTTCTATGGAAATACACTTAGGTGTCTTTCGTTAAAGATCTAAGGCAGTCTGCAAGAAGAGAATAAGACACAAACACAAAAAGAGTAAAATCCATCTTTTGTTTGTCAAGGACAAGTAGAAAATGTCAGAGTAGTAAGTGATTGCAGCTATCATTTTAAAAGTGTTTACTTTAGCAACAATTTTCCATAGATTACATTTGAGATAAATATACATTTAAGCCAGAATTTGCTCATAGCTATACGTATGTACCAAAATCAGCGAGTTCCTAAAACAGGTCCCCCCCGTCCCTTAAATCATTAATCTCTCTTAGTGTTTCAGAAATAAGATTTATTAGATTATTTTTAGTGTGTTGACATCATAATTTTATTTTTTCTTTTATTTCAAAGGTAACAATCCTTGATTACTTATTTATATTAGCAATTTTGGTATAGGTTTGAACCCTTTTGTTTGGAATGGTCTGTTTCTCACTTTTTTCATTCACTTTTTTATTTCATCATTAATAATATTATCTCTTTCAAACACCAAAAAGTCAACTGAGAAGTCAGTCTTTAGCTAAATTTCAAAAACAGAGAAATTCCTATGAATTATTTTTTTTTTCAAGTAATCCAAAACATGCTGTAAAGCATTTTTGTGAAATTTTCTTTATGAATCTTTGACTGCTCATAGAATTATTATTCCAGGTTTGAGGGCTTTTATCCTACCCTTATTACAAGACTAAGTGATTAACTTCAAAGATTTTCGTCCTTTAGCACATGAGTGAGTCAGAAAGAGCATTAATTAAATAGTTGATTAAAAGCTGTTTTTGAAACTATCACATAATAAAGAAACCATTTCCTTCTGTTTTCAAGTGATGCTGGACAATCTTATAGAAAACCATAGGGCTGAAGTATAAAGAGGGGGACAAACATTTTGTGTTTTCCAGAAAACACTTATTTGTATTACTATCACAGAAACTCCCAACTATTTGAATGTAAAGCTAAAGGAGCTACTAGGGAGAAAATGTAGTTCTTCCTTCCTGTAGTTCATGAAGCCACTTCATCTATGAAATTACTTCAACATCAAGAGAGCTACAAAAACATTAGGAAATTTTTTTTAATGCAGTGAAAAGTGGGAAGTCTCTGCTTAAAAAAAAAAAAAAGAGTTTTATAATAGCATTTATTATTATTCTTAACTAAGCAAGCTGCACCGATAAAATTATGATGCAGAGTCTTAGAAGTTCCTTTAATAGGGTGTTTGACAGGTATGTCAGTTAAGGATCACCCTTTCTTCATGCAACGGAATGACATAGCTGTGTTGCTCAGACTCAGACAGTATTTTCTTTAGATTTCTTGATCTGACTGAGAAAAATAGAGTTTTCTCCACTTGGATAAAGATGGCTGGATTCAGATCTTGGGCAATATTTAAGTATTCAACAAAACACAGTCTTCTGAGTTTAGGACTTCTGATGAATTCTGAATGCACATAATATTGGGTGAATATTGGGTGTCACACATGGTGTGACAAATCAACAAACCCCTAAGAGTGAAGAAGTCTCAGAGATGGGTAAGGACAATGTGCTGATGGAGTTCAGGGAAAAATGTAGGCAATAATGGAGTGTTGCAAAGAAAGCTGAACTTACCTCAACACAAAGGGGAGTAGAACATGGCCTTTTGTTTTAGACAAATAGCTGTATCAGTTGAACAGATCAACTGGCTGTATCAGTTGGGTGAAACAAGTGGATGTGTAACGGTTTTCCCTGAATATCAAAAAATCAAAAGACCATCCATGTCTTCCTGAGCTACCAGACCAGCATGGGGCAAGTATACAGCCCAACATGAAGCACAAAAACTGAAAAAACAACAAAATGGTCTTTGATGAGAGAAATGGGTTTGAGCTTTCTTCAGTGCATGTATTCCTTTTTGGCAACAGAGGACAACCAGTATTTTGATGGTGAGCATATAGAAACTGGTAATGGCAATCCCATTTGTATTGTGATACAGCTGTATGTTGGATCCGGCTGAATGCTATATTGTGCTTGTATTGTGATGACACTACATTGCTGCATCACTCTGCTACATTAAAATCTTTTGTAACATCAAAAATCTTCAGAAAAATTTTAAACTCTCCTCCTATGGGATATCTAAAGAACCTGGTCAGAATGTTGTACTTTAACATATGGACTGTGAGAGCTCAGTATCTTTGATGTTTAAACCCAAAGTATATGGGAAGAATCCTTAGATACATATTTATTATGTGGTTATGAATTTGTCGACAGTCTTTATCTCCAGAAAATAATTATAACAAAAAAAAAGATTAAAATTATTTGAACAAAAAAATTTACTGCATTTATAATGTAACAATAACACAGTGTAATTTATAGTCCTTGGAGTTCAAGTGTATTTTCTGCAACAAAGGTGGGTATTTAAGCTGAAGGAAACAAAAGTCAAATTTTCAGAGTATTTTTTCAATTTTGTTTGGTTTGTTTTGGTTTTTTAGAGCTCTTAAGAGCTTAGAAAGTGCTCAGTATTATTCTCAGTTCTCTGTATTATTGTGAATACACATGTCTGGGAACCAAGTTGAAGTACATGATACAAACTAAGAACTAACTTTTCAAAGTGATCATTTAAACCGAAACACTACAGACCCAAAATGTTTCTGAGAAATGTTTGGATGTTTAGGGATACATATATTCTAATGAAACTCTTATCCCAAGCCAGGTATACTTCTAAACAGTACTTGGCCATATATTAAATTTGGATGGAAATAATTTTTAAAAGTCTCCTTTCCTCGGTGTCTTGATTTAGCCCCAATCAGCTACCAAGCACCACGCAGCTGCTCACTTACTCCCCACCGGTGGGACGGGGGAGAGAGTCAGAAGAGGAAAAGTGAGGCAACTCATGGGTTGAGATAAAGACAGGTTAACAGGTAAAGCAAAAACCATGTGTGCAATCAAAGAGAAACAAGGAATTAATTTGCTCCTTCCCATGGGCAGGCAGGTGCTCAGCCATCTCCAGGAAAACAGGGCTCCATCAAGTGTCACGGTTCCTTGGGAAGACAAATGCCATTACTCCAAATGTGTGTGTGTGTGTCCCTTCTTTCTTCTTCCCCCAGCTTTATATGCTGAGCATGATGTCATATGGTATAGAATATCCCATTGGTCAGCTGTCCCGGCTGTGTCACCTCCCAGCTTCTTGCGCACCCAGCAGAGCATGAGGAGCTGAAAAAGTCCTTGACCAGTGTAAGCGCTACTTAGCAACAACTAAAACATCTCCACATTATCACCGCTGTTTCCAGCACAAATCCAAAACACATCCCCTTACTAGCTACTATGAAGAAAATTAACTGAAACCAGGACAGTATCCACCCCTTATTTCATACAATTTATGTAATGCTCAGGTCTCTCACTATCCAATATAATCTCATTAACCACCGCCACCCTTCCCATCCTTTGACATAATGCAGAGATATCATTTATCATTCCCTTAGTCTATGGACCATCCCTGTAAAATGTCTGTAGAGCATCCACAAATGTCCACAAAATGTCCATTGAGTTCATTTAGTGCATGAGTTTGGGCTCCATCTGTTCTGGTGGTCACTCAGGACAGGAGAGGTGGTGTGCTGTGTGGAGTTACTGGGCACCAAAGCCAGCTCAGGTCAGGTCACTGCTGCGCTTGTACTGCATCTTGTAAGGCTTGTCCTCCATTGGTTCGGGTGGTTCCTGCTGTAGCAATTCCTATAACATGCAACTCAAATCACAGTTTTCATCAATTTAAAGGCAGAACCATTACAATCTCCACCCAGGTCCCTTTGGGCCAGGTTATAGTTTTAACATTGCAACTAACACCTCCCCTTGCTCCCAGCCTGGTGTAAGGGACTAGAAACTTGTCTCAACATTGTTGGTAGGACAGTTTTAGCCACCATGGCAACTAGGACAGTTTAACCACCATGGCAACCAAGCAGGACAGTTTAACCACTGAAACCTCATCACCACAGCAACCAGGACACTTTGACCCAACAGGAACACATGTGCATCCTGTTGCCTCAGAGCACATAGCCCTAGTCCTCTGTGCACACACCTGGGCCCAGCGTTGACTGACCACATGTGGGGTCACTTCAGGGACAAACAAGGTCATTTGTGTTCTGACTGCAGCTCTGATCAGAGTTGTTCAAAACTAAAATCACAAAATAAATAGGTAAATAAATAAAGTGGGTTACATTACAGACAATCCGTCATGGTGGAGAGCACTGCACCCTGCTCAGTATCTATGGCAAGATGGAAAAAGGTCTGTATGAGAGAATGGTATGCAGGCTAGGTACCAACCTCAGGATTAACCAAAGTGGTATGTAAGGTAGTAAAGGATGTGCAACATGTTACAGTAGATGTATTGCTTCTAGTGTTTAAACACAATTTTTAAGAATTTTCTTATATAATTTTCAAAAACATTTTATTGGGCCTAGGTTAACCCACAACACTGATACTGATAAAGACTTGTTAAATAGTTTAAATTGAGAGTTTTATTAGTATCAAATTGATAAGAGACCCCTTATTTACATAGAATTAATTAACTTTTAGTTTGCTCTGGGCATCTTTCTTACTGACAGCCACTGACAGTGTAAAATAGCAGCTGCCTTAAAAACACAGGAACAAGACAGTACTAGAGGACCCAGGGCTGCACACATTAATGATTAATCAGTGATAAAAGAATTGTGGAACAACAATTACATGAAGCTTCCCACAACTGATAGCATAACCAGAGCTGTCTTTGAAGTAAGGCTTCATAAGGCTACAACAAAAATAAGTAGTTACACTGCTTCAGAATCTGCTATACAGAACTGATCACTCTCATACTCTGTACTGTACTGCTGCATATCTACATGTTACCTTGTTGTCATTAAAGACAGCTGCATTTTAGTACTTGATCTAGGATCCTGTTAATTATATTAATTGGTTACCCACTTTTAAGGTCTTTCTGTTTGTTCTGGACACTGCAGTATAAGATAAAATTCTGCCATCATCTCCAGACTGCTGACCACATTTAGAAGAGTGTTTCTTATTGCAGTATATTCTACAAATTCTGCAATGATTTTTTTTCACCTTAAAGATATTAGTATTTTTTTCTAAAAATATTGTATTTGTTTTTAAATAATTTAATAACTTTAAACAGATAACAAAAAACAACAAATATTTGAAATAGATTTAAAAATTCCTGCTATAAATTAAATATGAAACAAATTTTTTAATCAAAGTGGCTATCTGATTATTGAACTGTGTTATGAGAGGCCTGTGCTATAATAAGTGATATGTAAGAGTTATCAGCTACTTTGGATTTCCGACAGGTAAAAGTATAAGTTCAACCGGGAAACCTCTTCCTTTGTAAAATAGTTTGAGATTACAGATGTGATTTCTTTTTGGTTTTAGTTTTGAATACCAGACAACTCACAAATTCATGGGCCCTGATGGGATGCACCCATGAGCGCTGAAGGACCTGGTGTATGTTCTTTACAAGCCACTCTACATAATCTTTGAAAGGTCCTGGAGGACAGGAGAGGTGCCCAAGGACTGGAGGACAGCAAATGTCACTCCAATCTTCAAAAAGGGCAAGAAGGAGGACCTGGGGAACTATAGGCCAGTCAGCCTCACCTCCATTCCCAGAAAGGTGATGGAGCAGTTCATCCTGGAGGTCATCTCCAGGCATGTAGAGGACAAGAAGGTGATCAGAAATAGTCAACATGGATTCACCAAGGGGAGGTCATTCTTGACCAACCTGACAGCCTTCTATGATGGCATGACTGGCTGGGTCAATGAAGGGAGAGCAGTGGATGTTGTCTGTCTTGACCTCAGTAAGGCATTTGACACTGTCTCCCATAGCATCCTCGTAGGCAAGCTAAGGAAGTGTGGGTTGGATGAGTGGACAGTGAGGTGGACAGAGAACTGGCTCAACAACAGAACTCAGAGGGTCATGATCAACAGAGCAGAGTCTGGTTGGAGGCCTGTCACTAGTGGTGCTCCCCAGGGGTCTGTGCTGGGTCCAGTTGTGTTCAACATATTCATCAATGACCTGGATGATGGGACAGAGTGTACCCTCAGCAAGTTCACTGATGATACGAAGCTGGGAGGAGTGGCTCATACACCAGAAGGCTGTGCTGCCATCCAGTGAGACCTGGACAGGCTGGAGAGCTGGGCTGAGGGGAAACTGATGAAATTCAACAAGAGCAAGTGCAAGGTCCTGCACCTCCAGGGAAGAACAACCCCATGCACCAGTACAGGCTGGGGGCTGAACTACTGGAAAGCAGCTCTATTGAGGAGGACCTTGGAGTGCTGGTGGACAACAAGCTGACCATGAGCCAACCATGTGCCCTTGTGGCCAAGAAGGCCAATGATATCCTGGGGTGCATTAAAAGGCGTGGGACTTTTTTCAGTGGTGCCCAAGGACAAGACAAGAGGCATTGGGTACACATTAGGACCCAGAAAGTTCCACTTAAACATGAGAAAAAAACTTCTTTCCTGTGAGGGTGCCAGAGCAGTGGCACAGGCTGCCCAGGGAGGTTGTGGAGTCTCCTTCCGTGGAAATATTCAAAACCCGCCTGGATGCTGCCCTGTGCCCCCTGCTCTAGGTGTGCCTGCTCAAGCAGTGGGGTTGGACAGGATGATCCCCAGAGGTCTGATCCAACCCCTACTATTCTGTGATTCTGTGATGCTGTGATCTGAACAGGTGATGTGGACATTTAAGTAGAAGAGGGGAAGTTCAGATCAGTCTTCTCTGTTATGGGAATTCTATTCCTTCCTTCCTTCCTTCCTTCCTTCCTTCCTTCCTTCCTTCCTTCCTTCCTTCCTTCCTTCCTTCCTTCCTTCCTTCCTTCCTTCCTTCCTTCCTTCCTTCCTTCCTTCCTTCCTTCCTTCCTGCCTGCCTGCCTGCCTGCCTGCCTGCCTGCCTGCCTGCCTGCCTGCCTGCCTGCCTTCCTGTTGTTAGAATATAATTTGAAATATTTTTTACATATGTAATTCCATGGGCGGAATGTATCCTTTCCTGTAAAACACTGTTTTAAAGTGTTCAGTAGGAAATATAATCCTTCTTGCTTCTAATAGACATCAGGTTACCTTCTTTTTAATGAGAGAATAGGTACAATATATTTGTATATTGCAACATTGTATATTGCAGCAACGTATATTTGGAGCAAAATCTAATTTAGGTAACTGCAGAAACTGCTAACATTAAATACACAAGATCTGTTCTAACTTCTCTGCAGTTTGAGTCACAATGGAAGAGAGCAGAAAATTGGATACATATACCAAGAAAACTCTTGCTAGTTTTTCTAATAAATGAATGTTCCCACTACTGCAACATATATATTTGGTGGATTTTTTTTTTTTTTTTTTTAATGTAGGGAGAAGGATACAAGCTTTAATTAAAAGCAATCTCTTCTTTTGTTTGTGTCTACTTGGAGTTACTTCTATGACATCAAGATGAGGTGTCATGACAACGACCATGATGTCAGAGGGCTATGGCTTCAGTTGGAGGAATAAACAGAAGCAGCAGATGAATTCTTATGAAATAAACCTCTGCTTCCATAAAAACGTCTTTGTTAATAAGAGCCAAGATAAGAAAAATGCAAAAGAGATGTGACATATTTGGGTTGATTTTTTTCCCCTAAACAGACTGTCCTTTAATATTCAAGATGTATCCCAAACGTGCTGATTTCTATAACCCTTTCTTGTAACACTTAACCCATTACAGACACAATAATTTTTTAAAGGGGCCTTCAGATAATCCTGCTGATTCTTATGACAATAACAACTTTCATGCCCACATAAATGCCTTCTGTTTAAAGTCAACTAACAAGTAATGCCATAGCCGTGCTCTGTGATCTCATGATTCATTCCTCCAGCTGCTGTGTTGTGCAATGCCTAGGGCTATAGGTGTAATTAAAAACTTAACTGGAAGGCAGCTGAAGTCATAACATGGAAACACGAAGACGTAATTTCTCTGTATTTTTATTTGTATCTGCATTAGACTCACATTTCACATCTTAGGAAAAGAACTAATTTCTCAAGTAGGTAGGTTGGTAGCTATGGTGGGTTTGACCTTGGTTGGCTGCCAGACATCCATAGAGTTGCTAAGTCACCTTTCTTAACAGGAGAGGGAGAGAAAAATAAGATGGAAAAGCTTGTGGGTTGAGAGGAGAGGGAGATCACTTACCAACTACCATAACGGGCAAAACAGTCTCAGCTTGGGAAAGAGCAATATCATTTATTGTTAAGTAAAAATAGAGTAGGATGATGAGAAACAAAGACAAAAATAAACACACTTTCCCCTGCTCCCATCCTCTTTCTAGCAGGCTTAGCTTCACTCCCTCATTCCCAGCTCCTCTACCTCCTTCCACCCGACACCTCAAGTGGTGCAAGGGTGATGGGGAATGGGGGTTGTGGTCAAAACAGTTTGTCTCTGTTGCTCCTTCCTCTTCATGCTCTTCTCCTGCTCCAACATAGAATTCCTCCCATGGAAAGCAGTCCTTCACAAACTTCTCCAGCAAGCAACCTTCCCATGGGTTGCAGTTCTTCAAGAACTGTTCCAGCTTGGGTCCTTACCATGAGGTAAAGTCCTTTAGGAATGGACTGTTTCAGTTTGGGTCCCCCATAGGGTCACAGATCCTGCCAGAAAACCTGCTCCTGCATTGGCTCCTCTCCATGACCATGGTCCCTGAGAGAAGCCTGCTCTGGTGTGGGGTCTCTATGGGTTGCAGGTTACTTCAGGACATATCCATCTGCTCTGCTGTAGGATCCTCCACAGGCTGCAGTGCGGACATCTGCTCCACCATGGCCCTCTCCATGGCCTGCATGGGGATAACCTGCTTCACTCTAGTCTTCTGTAAGGGAAACTGTGCCTGAAGCATCTCCTCATGCTGCTTCTCTCACCATGGCTTCTGCAAGATTGTTTCAAATTATTTGTTTAATCATTCCTCTCTCACACAGCTGTTGTGTAGCATTTTTTGTCCTTGTTTCCCAGGAGGCACCACCATCTTGGCTAAGGGGTTCAGCTGCATCCCATGGTGGGTCTGCTGGAGTCATCTTAAACCAACTCTGCCTAGCATGGGACCACTCTGGTCTCTCCTCACAGCAAAATCTTATTAACTGAATCCAATACAGTAGCTTACCTGTTGAAATAAGAAAACACAGTGAGGTTTCTTGGCAGTATAAAAATAACTTTATAGTTTTCTTTTTTAATATTGATTGCTATGAAATTTTTCTATTATTTTCTCTAGGTTTTTTGGGGTTTTTTTGGTAATGAATGTTTTCTTGCTTCAGATAAAATGGGAAAGATTCACCATTTCCCCTGGCAAAGTGTGAACTCCTCTGCGTTACTTTGAAAAGTGTTTTGAATCTCCCTCGATGATTTGAACACTCTAATTTTGGTAGCTTTGAATGTGACAGTATCTTTTTCTTAAGACTGACATTAGTGGAATGAAAGTAGTGAGAAGTAAGGAGTTCAGATGAGGAGATGATACAAAAACAACTAGGTTCATCAAGAGTTCTATATGTGAAAATCATGAATAAAAGGAAAAGTTATAAACAATAAGCAGAGGTAACATGCTTTGGCAGTACCTGAGATATGAAAAGAAAGGAAAAGCAAAAGTGGCAATGGTGTTGGAGAGAGTCTAAGAGTGATGTTGTTTGAATACTTAAATATTTTGATTCACTTCCAAAGCTGAAAGATGAGATAAAAAATAATCTAGGTCCATGTCTTACATGCTATGATGTAAGATAGTAAAGCCCGTGGTCAAAGCTCTGTTCATTGCCGTACATCAACCGGTTATACCACTTTGGGTTCAGTGACATTAAAAAGCAAGTTAAAAAATATTAGTTCCAAGTCAATTGAAACTTTCATTTCTGAATTCAGAATAAAAGGAAAATAAAAACAGGTGCATAGAAGGTAGAGCCAGGCTCTTTTCAGAGGTGCACAGTGACAGGACCAAAGGCAATAGGCACAAACTGAAATACAGGAAGTTCCCTCTGAATATCAGGAAATATTTCTTTTTTACTGCAAAGGTGACTGAGCACTGGGAGAGGTTGGAGGTCCTGGAGGTCTTCAAAAGCTGTCTGGGCATGGTGCAGGGCAACCTGCTACAAGTGAACCTCCTTGAGCAGGAGCAGGAACAAGATGACCTCCAGAGGTGCCCTCCAACCTCAACCACTCTCTAATTCTGTGATTGCTGTCCTTGTCCAGACTGCCCCAGGACTATCTCCATGCTGCCCATAACCCAGGCTCCATTTCATTCCCCCAGGTTAATCATCCCCTTCTTAGCAATGCCACAGCACAGATGGTCTCCAGCTCCCCACAGCCCTTCCCTGCCCAGCCATGGACCCACTGAGCAGGGCCCACATGCAGGTGCATGTTGTAAGGGGCTAGAAACTTGTCTCAGCGTTGTTGGTAGGACTGCTTTAGCCGCCATGGCAACTAGGACAGTTTAACCACCATGGCAACCAAGCAGGACAGTTTAACCACCGAAACCTCATCACCACGGCAACCAGGACACTTTGACCCAACAAGAACACATGTCCATCCTGTTGCCTCAGAGCACATAGCCCTAGTCCTCTGTGCACACACCTGGGCCCAGCGTTGACTGACCACATGTGGGGGGCTCGGACCCTCTAGACCCTCTAGTGACGGTACTGGGCATGCGTCCCCATCACTGAATGGGAGGCGTGGGTATGCAAAACTGTTCTGAGAACAAGGCTATAAAAGGTGAAACCAGCAGAGACCTGTGGGAAGGGAAGGGAGAAGGGGGAAGAGGGAAGAGGGAAGAAGGAAGAAGGAAGAAGGAAGAAGGAAGAAGGAAGAAGGAAGAAGGAAGAAGGAAGAAGGAAGAAGGAAGAAGGAAGAAGGAAGAAGGAAGAAGGAAGAAGGAAGAAGGAAGAAGGAAGAAGGAAGAAGGAAGAAGGAAGAAGGAAGTTCTCCCACCAGATTCAAAGATACATTGGACCAATGGGGTGCCACAGATCCATGGTGGTAGCTGTCACAACTCTCTCTCTCTCCCTTTCTCATTTTCTCTCTTTCTCCCCTGCATACTTGTTTTTGGCCAAATAAAGTGACCTGGCGCTTGACTCCATTTTGTGTCTTAATTCTCTTTCCGAGAATGTAAAGGGAACTTAGTTACGATAAAACATTTGAGTTAATCAGAAGATAAGCCCAGCTGTCCCCAGCCATCTAGAGCTACCTGAGGTTGATTGGAAAGCAAGGGGGTTTAAACTCTGCCAAATTGTTCAACCCAACAGTAGATCATGACACATGTCCAAGCTGGCCACTCAACATCCCTATCCCCAGGGCTGAGATTGCCCCAGTGTCCTTTGGTTAACCTGCTGAGCTAGTGGGATGGGCTCTGGCTTCCAACCCTGCCCTGCCTGACCCTTCTGGGGAGCCCTTGCTTCTCCCTGTCCCCAGAGAGACACCAGCCCCTGCTGTGCCTGACAACTCATGTCACTGAATTTTCTTTACAAGGGATAGCAATATTTCAGCTCTGCTCCTAAAGTTTGTCCATTTTGGGATTATTTTTTTTTTCAGTTTAATTTATAAAATTTTGAAATCTACAAGTTATCAGGAAAGCCATAGGTCTCATTCGTTTTAATAACTCTCTTCTTTCTCACTATGATTTTTCATTATTTTTGTTACAGCTTTCATATGAAATTATAACTAACTGAAAAAAAAAAAGTATTACTTGTGTATTATACTTAGCAATGCATACAGCTTTTGGTCAAATGTTTTTGTTTGTTTCACTGTGTAACTTAATGCATGCCCTGAAAACTCCAGCTTCACAGAGAATAAATTCAATTATTGCCTTGCATAAAATAAGAGCCAAATGAGTATGCTAGCATTGCAAATCTAAGAGATAACTTTTCGTCAGTAACTGCAAACAAATGTTTCTTTCATTTGAAGTCAGATATAATCTGTGTTCCCACAGTGAGAATAAGGGTAATCAAGAAATATTTTCTAAATTAATTTCATGTAAAAACCAGTACTGTGATAAACATTTAATAAGACAGAACACAGAACTCTTTGAATTTCATGAAGCTGCCAGTAATTTTTATTGTAAAATTCTAAAGTGTGTGACCCGGACACAAACCTCCCTCATCTACCCAGGATCTCTGTGGGAATACCAAAATGAGCACAGGAGTGATAAACAAAAAGTGCTATTGTGGGGCCTTCAAACTTCTACAGAAAAGTTATTGTGTTCATAGTAGTCAGAGCGCAGCATTTCTCAAAGATGTAGAATTTAGTCCAAACCATCACTTATCCTAAAATGAGCTATGGAAAATTATCTCAGCTTTTTTGCAATGGACCTTCTTGAGCCCAAATAAGTCATTTGTGGTATCCTTACTATTAAATGGGTAATTATAATGATGTTGCATAGCGACAAATCCTGTGCCTGTCCTTGCTGCCCAGGAAGACAAGTATTAACACATGTAAACTGATTTGCACTTAGTTGTGTAAAGTAAACTGAATAAACTCAGAGTGGTGGGGTACCTCCTACAGAGTTCATAGACCTAGCCTGGCAAATTTTCAGGGCAGCACAAGAAGAAAAATTGTTTCTTGACTCATTGCTTTGTCCTAATATGTGATTACCTCATCTGATTACCTCATAACACTATCTTATCTTGCTTGCACATCCATGAAATGTTAATGGTTTTCAAATGACACAAACTTTTATTTCAGTCATGGTTTATTTAAAAGGTCATTTTCAGTGTTTTATGGTTTCCTCTGTTCTCTGTCATTTTATCTTAGAAATGTAAATCAGTATTTCCTAAAGATACTTTTTTTTTCATATAGAAATTATTGATCTCAGCCTTGCAAACCTCATTTAATTAATATGATTACTCTGGAGAACCCAGTAATACACAGCAAAGTAGACTGAGTTTCAGGAGGAAAAAGAAAAGGACAAAGGCAACCAATACAGTCCCAGTTTTGTGCATCACAATGTTTTTGTAATTGTAAGATGAATGCCAATCCTTTATAAGCTTTATACGTCTGCTAATTAAACATCATTCATGTGGTCACTAGGTCTCTTTAGAATGTCTTTTATTTTAGACTTGAATATCTTATTCTCTTAATTCATAGAATGCTGGCCAAGGTTAATGAAAGTTATAATTTTCACTATTATCTATAATAGTAAAGGTAAGGGGCACCATGTAAAGCCCCTTCTAGTAGATATCCAATGCCAAATGCAACTTTCATATCATGCAGCACAGCTGCATAACCCCTGCCAGAGGCCCAGGTAGCTGTTGCCCTTCATTATTCACACCTATGCTACCGCAGCAGTCATTCATGAAAAGCTGAAATTTCTGATTTTGGGGAAGGGAAAAAAGGATGACAACTCACGACAATGAAAGAAATGGTCTTGAGACTTTCTACAGGATGACCAGCGCCATACCTTGTGGTGGGTTAGCCTTGGTATACAGCCAAAGACCACTCACTCCCCCTCCTCAGCAAGACAGGGAAGAAAATAGGATGCGTAAGCTTATGGGTAGAGGTGAAGATAGGGAAATCACTTACCAATTACCATCACAGGCAAAACAGACTCGACTTTGAGAAATTAATTTAATTTATTGTCAATTAAAATATATTTGACTAGTGAGAAGCAAAGACAAACATTAAAATACCATCTTTCCCTCCTCTACCTCCCCCACAGCAAGCAACAAGGAGGGGAGGGAGTGGGGATGGGGGATTATGGTCAATACACAGAAGTTTCGCTCTGTTACTCCTTCCACCTCGCACCTTTCTGCTGCTCCAACATTGATCCTCTCCGTAAGCTGCAGCTCCTGAGCAAAAATTCTGTTGCAGCATGGCTCCTCCACATGCCACAGTTCCCATGAGAAAATCTGATCTAGCATGGGGTCTCCATATCTTCAGTTCCTTCAGGAAATATACAACTGCTCTGGCACGGCTCCTCCACAGGCTGCAGTGGATATCTGTTCCAGCATGGTCTCTGCCATAGACCACGTCCTTCCCCTCCTTCTTCTCTGACCTTGGTGTCTGATGGATTGTTTCACATTATTTCTCATTCATCTCTCTCACAGCTTCTATGCAGTGTTTTTTGCCCTTTTTAAAGCATTTTCTGAAGTGAGGCATCACCAGCTTGGCTGATGGGTTCAGCTGCATCCTGCAGTAGGTCCATAGTAGCTGACTGGAACCATTTGTGTCTGGAATGGGACAGCTCTGGCCTCCTCCCACAGAGGCCACCCACTGCAGCCCCCTTCTACCAGAACCTTGACACCTACACTCAATGAATTCATATGTCAAACCTGATGGCGAGTATCAGCTTTATTTTCTCTCTGAGCACCAACATATTTCATGGGGACATGAAAGGTGCCCTGAGCTTTTGTCACCAGCCTCAGCAAATCTGAAAATGTGAGAAAGAAAAATAGGACTGCTTTATTTTTCAGACATGAGATAATGTCAGAATTTCTGACACTGACTCCTAAACATTAGCAGACATATTTCTACATTCCTTGTATCCCTAAACACATGACCCATGCCTTCCATTGCTTGTTTTTCCTATGCTATTTATCATCATCTCTAATACTTCTCCTTGCCACAGTCCACAGGAAGGCATATATCCCAAGACAGAGCAAGTCTCCTTCCTGTAGAGTAAGAAACAACTTTAGTTTTCATGTAAGAATATTCCTGTAACTGTAGAGTGTGAAAAACTAACTTTGGGATTCTACTTATTATGTTGTAAGAGAGGAAAATCTGCCATCTTTAGAAAGAAAATGGTGGAAAAGACAAGGGAAGGGAAAGAAACATGCTTTGAAAAAAGAGTATAGAACTATGGGGAAGACAAAGTGAAGAAGTTTGACATCAGACAAAGGCATGAGTTATACATGGGAGGGTATGGAGGCAGCCACTTGAGAAGGTGTTTTGTACACCAGCAGCACCACAAATACAGACAAACAAACAACATTCACTGACAATACCTGGCCACTATAGGACAAGGCTGCCTTTCATTGAGTTACAGAGTAGGCTTGAATAACAAGAGACATATCACACTCTCCTACATATTTTGTCAGAGGTCTTGCAGCTGCCTTCCTGAAAATACAGACTAAGCCTGCACTGAAGTGCCATGTATATCAGTACTGATGTCAGATATGACCTGGGGAAAGTGACTTCTGATCAGTCCTTGTGTGGTCAATATCTCAGACTTGTGCCCCCTTCTATGATTCCCACTGTCCACAGTTAAGTGAACCAGAACTACCCTAACAGTCACTGTTCCTTTTTCCAAGACAACTTCAGGGGAAAAAGGTGCTCCTTTAGAGAGGTCCTGATTCATTCCAAAAGCAGTTTGCCAAGAAAGATCAGTTCCTTTCTTGGAAGTAATAAAATCCTGACAGCTAATTGTTACCCTCTTCTAAGGGGAGGAGATAACTAAAAGAAGTTAAACTAAATATATAAACTAAAGATAACTAAAAGACTGTGGTTGGAGGAAGACCCTAACAGCTACCTGATGCTAAACATAAACTAATGTACCAAGATAATTCTGGATTAACAATCTCTTAACATTTACTTCAAAAATTAAAAACTACCTTCTTTGAAATATATTAATTTGTATTTGTATGTCTATGCATTTTGCAATAAGAGTTATAATGCAGAATAGAATCACAGAATCATATAATGGTTTAGGTTGGAAGGGGCCTTTAGAGGTCATCTAGTCCAACACCCCTGCAGTGAGCAGGGACATCTTCAACTCGATCAGGTTGCTCAGAGCCCCGTCCAACCTGACATTTTATGTTTCCAGGATGGGGTATCTACCACCACTCTAGACAACCTGTTCCAGTGTCTCACTACCCTCATAGTAAAAAACTTCTTCCTTATATCCAGTCTAAATCTACCCTCCTTTAGTTTAAAACCATTAGCCCTTGTCCTGTCACAACAGGCCTTGCTAATGAGGTTGCCCACATCCTTCCTATAGTCGCCCTTTAAGTACTAGGAGGCTGCAATAAGGTCTCCCTGCAGCCTTCTCTTCTCCAGGCTGAACAACCCCAACTCTCTCAGCCTGTCCTCATAGCAGAGGTGCTCCAGCCCTCAAATCATTTTTGTGGCCTTCCTCTGGATCCACTCCAACAGGTCCATGTCCTTCTTGTGCTGAGGGCTCCAGAGCTGGACACAGCACTGCAGGTGGTGTCTCACCAAAGCAGAGCAGAGCAGAGGGGCAGAATCACCTCCCTCAACCTGCTGGCCATGCTGTTTTTGATGCAGCCCAGGATCTGACTGGCTTTGTGGGCTGTGAGCACACATATCTGGCTCATGTCCAGCTCTTTGTTCACCAGTACCCCCCAAGCCCTTCTCTCTCCAGGGCTGTTTTCAATCCCTTCATTCCCCAGACTGCATTGATACCAGGGGTTGCCCTGACCCACATGCAGAACCTTGCACTTGGTCTTGTTGAACCTCAAGAAGTTCTCACAGACCCACCTCTTCAGCTTGTCCAGATCTCTTTGGATGACATCCCGTCCTCCTGGAGTGTCAACTGCACTCCTCAGCTTGGTGTCATCTGCAAACTTGCTGAGGATAGACATGATCCCACTAAGTCACTGATGAAAATGTTAAACAGTACTGGTGCCAGTATGGACCCCTGAGGGACACCAATTGTCACCAGTCTCCATCTGGACATTGAACCATTGACCAAAAGGGAACAGGTAGGCTTATTAAAAAGTCTTATTATAAAGTTCACAAGAAAGTTCTTGATTTTTTTTTTTTTATGAAATACAAACTTAATGAGCTTTGAGGTGCTTTAGTGACCTATTTTCTTTTCATATAACCATATAAGCAGCACTCATTTACTGCTCTTAGAACCACACCATAATGTCTGAAATTATCAATATTTGATATCAAGCTGGACCTTAAAGATGGTTATTCAACTTCCCTAGTGGATCAAGACTTTCAATGTATGAAGATACATTACACTAATTATAATAAAAGGGTTTAACATGTCATATTCTTTAGCAAACAATCAGATTAAGACTAGAAAATAATTTAAAATTGAGTTAAAAAGATCAGGAAAGGATTTTAATATCTCTTAAACAAATTAAGGAGTCTGATTTCCTCCCAACATTAAAAGACTTTAATGATCTTACATCACCATGGAGCTTTTTAAAATTTACACCCTTAAAAATAATTTGTATCTTTTACATCTATACACATATATAGTAGCATTATTTTAAAAAGGGCTAATTTTATTGATCGTATGGGAAATAATCAAAGCTTACATTTGATGAAGAAAATAATTCATAAAGTATTGATACGTTGGTGATACTGTGTCATGGTTTTAGCTGGGATAGAGTTAATTTTCTTCACTGCAGCTGGCATAGTGCTGTGCTTTGGAAGTACTATGAAAACAATGTTGATAACACACAGATGTTTTGGCAGTTGCTGGGCAGCGCTTGTACTAGTCAAGAACATTTCTAGCTTCCCGTGCTCTGCCGGGTGCACAAGAAGCCGGGAGGGGAGGGGAGGGGGCACAGCTGAGAGCGCGGATTCAAACTGGCCAAAGGGATATTCCATATTATGTAACGTCATGCCCAGTATGTTACCTGGGAGGGGCTGGCCGGGGGAGGGAGGCAGCAATCGCAGCTCAGGGAGGGGCAGTGTCAGTCGGTGGGTGGTGAGTGGTCATATCATTTGTGGGTTTGTTTTTTTCCCCCTTTTTCCCTTTTTCTTTTTATTATATTGTCATTGTTATTATTTTCATAATCATTATTATTCTAATTATCAATTTATTTTATTAAACTCTTCTTATCTCAACACACAAGTTTGGTTTGTTTTTCTTTTGCTCTTCCGATTCTCTCCCCCATCCCACAGGGGTGGGGGGAGTGAGCGAGCAGCTGCGTGCTGTTTAGTTGCCAACTGAGGCTGAACCACAACATACTGCTTAGTGATAACACAAGTTCTGTGCATTTACAGTGGCACTTGACAGTTTGCTATTTAAAACGCTGGTAAGTTTTAGCTGACCTAGTCTCAGCATACTGCTTGGCAATTCCATGATAACATGCTGTATCATGCAGGCATGTTTTCCTTGCAGTTGCTGACTGTATTTACAAAGAGGGAAACAGCTCTCAAGCAAGCAATCCTTCAGTAATATTGAGATATATGTATCTTTTGGAAGAACTGTTGGTGAAATATGAGCACTCACATCACAGCTCTTATTAAGGACAGGTAGCTCAAGTAAAATTCC
The DNA here is from genome assembly GCF_963921805.1 of Phalacrocorax carbo. Taxonomy (NCBI): domain Eukaryota; kingdom Metazoa; phylum Chordata; class Aves; order Suliformes; family Phalacrocoracidae; genus Phalacrocorax; species Phalacrocorax carbo. The sequence goes on from NC_087513.1 coordinate 167,057,724, forward strand.
ACAGGAAACTGAGTTTAATTTCAAAATACTCTAGACTCTGTTACAGTCAACTCACTGGCTGCAAAAATCAGGACCCTGTAGTTCAACCATCCTATGAACTATTTTCTGTCACTGGAACAAACTCAGACCCTCAATAATATCCTTGCATCTCTAATAGCTTTACAAATGGAAATCAGTTATGAGAGACTTTTAAAGACTTTTTCAGCATGGCCAACTTACAGCAAAATAATGTTCCAAAACCATAGTGTCTAGGGACAAGACATATCATACAAATGAGGTCTTCTCTCTGCCTGGAAAAACATAAATGTATTTTTAGGACACTAGTAGTAAGATTCTGTAAACCATATATTCGCAGAGCAACAAACCCAAGTCAGAGAAAATCATAGGGCTACATGTATTTCTTAGGTCCTTGTTGCGTCTTGGTAGGCATAACTAATGGACTCGATCTGCTGTGACTTAGGTGCCCAAAATAGAGGCATCTGACTATATACTTGTGTCTTTAATGAATAGTGAATAACCTTTAAAATAAATAATGAATAAATTCCAAACTATGATTCAACTGATTTCTGTTATGTACCTAATTCAGGATGAGATTTATTTTTTAGGGACTTATCTCTTTCCATTGAATGGAAAGGAAGGCTAAATTGGCTATCTCCAGTTAGATATTAAACTCAGAAACATATAAAATACCATAAAACGAATCCTGCACAGTTTGTCTGCATAGATAATTTCAGTTTAACTGAAAATTAGTGAGAAGGGTTTTTTTTTCTCAACTCCATGTATTTTCTGAAAATCCAGAATTCCTTATGTTGAGCAGATTTAATATTTGTTGGCTGTGGCATTATTCAAAAAGAGCTTACTTTTCAGAATGTCACAAGGAAGTAAAAACCCAGTGAGTGCCCTACAACAAAAAAATCCAAAGCCATTCTGAGTGAGATCCTTCATCTTTAGAAAACCTCTTCAAATACCATAGTGGCAAAGGTATCGCATCATTCATTTAAATAGTTGTATATTTCCACATTTGTAAAGATTGACAGATATTTAGCTGAAAATGGAAAATATTTTGCTTTCTTTTAGGTATTTCTGGTAGTGTTAATTTATGTCTGAGTAAAAAAGAAATCTTCCCTGCTTTTCACCCTCTCTGATTTCCCATATATACTCTGTTATCTCTAGCTGAGAACCTCAATAATAATAACTCTTAATTATAAGATTATTATATGAAGGGAACATAATGCAGAGGAATTATTTTATTCATTAACAGCTGGAAATCTTGCAATTGTTAGTAAGCACTAGCTTTACTAAAAGAAAGGTAGGTCGTGAGGTGAATTTCTGCTTGAAAAGGTTTTTATTTCCTTTTTCTGTCTTTTCTTTTTTTAAAGGAAATTGGACTTCTCCATCTCTGAGGTTTATTACAAAGCTTTCTCAGGTTTTGAAGAAGTCATACTTTTTTTTTTTTTCCCCTGAAAAGAAATAAAAAGATTTACATGCTTTGAAGGTAAAATAGAGTCTCTATGGATGAAAATGCAAATGCCTGAAGGATCCCATGCATATTAATAGCATTGTTTGACTAAACAACAATTGTTTGATATTTTTAAGTAGATTTTTAGAGAACAGAAAAAGAAATATCACATTGTGGCCCTTGGAGGGGGCAGGAATGTCTTTTATAAGGTTTTCTTTTTTCAGGGCATCAGTCTAAATAAGAGCCAGAACAATGTCAATATATTTTTGTGAAGAAATTGAGAACAGTAAATCTGAACACAGAGTTTTATTATATTTAGATCCAAAAGAAAAGGAATTTACTTATGCAAATATCTATATTACTATTTTTGTCTTCTCCTATATTAAATATCTATTCAAGAGGTCTAAGAGGATGATCTTAGTGAGTTAAGAGTAAGATAAAACAAGCATTTTTATCAACGCTTTAGTAGAAACAAGAAAAAAATCTTCTTGGAAATTAATGCCATGATTAATATATTTTTATTTGAATTTTGCTTTAGCCTATTCTACATTTCTCTTCTGGAGCTTGTGATAGTTCAGCAGTAGAATTAAACTGATGAGAGAATATGAATTCACTGTCAATGTGTCTTTATTTTGGAATATGCTCAGAATGTGAGTCTATGACCTGATGAATGCTTACCCTGACGTGTATTATGTATTTGTGTAGTTCTGTGGGGTTTTTTGTTTGTTTGGCTGGATTTTTTGGTTTTGGTTTTATTAGAAAAGCTTAGTAGATGGTCTGATTTAAATGGGTCAGGGCACCATATGGCATGCTGGTTGAGTGTGTCGTACTATGGCATGACACCCATTTTTAATGTCACAACTAGACTCAAATTGTAGAAGGTGTAGTGAATTTAAAAAAAGTGCAAGATCCTAGACAGCTACCTTAGAAATTTGTTTGTATGTATAAATAACTATACATTCAGCATTGTGCTAAGCATAGATTTCTACAGCTGAATTATACTCAAAAACTTGGTTGTTACTTCAGATCAAAAATATGATCTAACTCGTGGAAGTGTATGTTGCTTACCCACACTACTGCAAGTCAGTTACTGGTGACCCACAGCCAGGCAGGGATTCACTTGGTCAAACATGCATCCAACGTAATTTGAAGTACTCTTAATTGTTTCCTTCCAAGCCGATTGATGTTCTGTAATGATGCAGGTGTCTTGTAGGCCCTATCACATGTCTGCCAACCACATCTGCATATGTTGAACACTTTAGGGCCTGTGATGTGATCAAATAGAACCCGATAACTATGTTTAGGCAATTAATTGCCACACTAATTTTCCCTGTGCAGACCTATCTTGAGCCTGCTGTCAATGTAATAATAATAGTGTAGAGAAAGTATTTAATGAATATGTATCACATATTTTGTCACAAATTATCATGTCTGTATTGGTTATTATACAGAGCACGAACAGGCTGCTTCTTCATTTTTGAAATTGTAAATAAATATTATCCTGAGAATCAAACGACAAATAGAAATTCTCAAAATGCATCACAAGAAAAAATCCAACACAAAACTATGTGCAATACCCCACAGAAAATAGAACCTACATTAAAACAAACAAGAAAAACACAGTGGTAATGCAAAATCTGATTAGAAAAGTTCCTTCTAGATATAAACATTTATATAATATATGTTTACATATGCATATATATGTATATAATATATTTTTCTATATATAAGAAAAAAAGGGATATAGATGTAAACATAATCCAAAAAGGGTAAAAGTCTCAAAGACAAACACCAAAGAAACTTCATTCCTTGGGAATTGTTTATCCTTTACTAGTAATTTTTTATGGCCAATGGATCACTACTATGTCCTTTGCATGCTTACTAGTCCTTTAGAAAATATATTTTGTCTTTTTTATTAATTCCTTAATTTCTTCACTGTAATACCCTCAGTTCTGTTGTTTGTATTTTTTTCCCTAGGTTCCTAATTCAAATGATTGTTTTTCTAAGAAAAGCAAGGGGGCAAGAGAAATGAAGCATATTTTTCACCACATCTCCATAATGAGACATTCAATATTAAATTTAAAACATTTAGTATCTTTGTGCTGTATTTTAAAGTGGTTACAAGGATAATTTTTAAAGTAATTTTCTTCAATTAAAGATTTCAGTACTCAGACAGGTACTTAGAAATTACACATACACCCATATATGCTAATGTTTCAGTTTACTTCAATTATTGCTTATTAGATTCCTATACATACCCATATCACTTTAAACTAGAGTCAGCTATCTTTATACTCATAGAAATCATTCAACCACACTCATTCTTCCAACCAGCCTCTCACTATGGCTTCTTATTCTCCTACACATAAATCTCAAGTTTAATTACTTTAACTAGAGCTTCATGCTGAGGAACAAAATCATCATACTTTGCAGCTGCAAGACCCTAATGGCCCTACAGCCTGCTGATATTTATTGTGTGTTGACAGTGACAGCACCTGATCTAATTTGAAGTAAGTTGTTTCTTCTAGGAGAAACTTCAAGTCCCTGCATGCAGCATGAGTTTAGTGACTGTAATAGAGCTGGGTTTTGATAATAGGACTAATTTTTCAAATGTTACTTTAAAGAAGTGAGGAACTGATCAACAAGTATTGAAGGGAAAAAAAATACTTTCAAACAGCAGATTTTCTTTGCAGAATTACAAGACTGTGTTCAAGGGTGTGTTCAAGGGCACCATATGGATCATTACCAGCAACTCATGTATTTTTAGTAAGTAAATTAAGGTATTAACAACTAGGATGCCACTTATTTTAGTAGTAAAAATAATGTGCCCGGAATTCCAACTAACCTGGAGACTATATATGTACTTTTATAATCTTTTATGTACATGTGATTTCATTACAAGATGGACTTCAAAGAGCAGACTAATTGTTTATTTTTACTAACACTCAAAATTTTAAATTCAAAAGCAAAATAATTGACATGCAAATGACTAGAATGAAGTAGTAAACTGACAGTTTTTTCTAAAACTTTTTTTAAAACTTAGACAAAACACTGAATAACGATATTATATTATCAAAGTATTTAAATTACTATTTGAAGAGATCATCCTTTCAATATCAAATGTAGTCACACCTATATAATGCTGAATTTAGGGACCTGAAAGCGTTAATGATAAAAAAAGATACTCAAATTTTTTGTATAATAACAGAAAAGATAAAAGCATTTATACAAAAATAAATTTTAGCTCTGGGCTCAACATAAGTGTGTGAATTACATGAGCCACGCAAAATTTTTCTTCATAAATCCTAATTTATGTTATCGCACTCATTTTTAGTAAAGATAAAGGAAAAATGAGCAATATTTTTTTCTGCAGTAAATACATTACTTCATCTGGTTTTCCCTAGCTGGCTTGCAGATGTTGGAATTCAGCAGCCTCAAATCATCAGGGGAAGGCAATTTTATTGACTTTGGGTTAGTAACATGAGCTGTTCTATCTGTGTCCCCAGATTTTAGAATCCCAGCTTAATATGTATTTTGAAGTCTATATCCCACATTCAGCTTTCCCACAGAAGCTATTCAGATGACAGTAAGTAACCAACAGTACCAGAGTCATGCACAAATAGATAGCTATGGCTTTTTTCACCTAATAGTGTTGCAACACATCTCTCCTTTCCTTCTTTCAGTACCTGCTTAGAATCATTTTGAAAACAAGGAAGCTGTGGCATGGTTATTAACCATGAAGTGAATCTGAATATTTACAACGCATGACATGCAGAATATATTCCGACAAGGTAAACATGTCAAAGAAATACTACTTATGCTTTTCCTAAGATGATGATATAATTGTGCTTCTGCCCCTAACAGTGCTATATCAGTGGTGTACCATGTCAAATAAAGAGGAAATACTGTTGAATGAGAAGAAAGAGACATGTTCTGAGCATGAATAGGAGCCCTCCCTCTGGCATCATTGGATTATTTTTTTCCTTAAAGAATTTCTTGTTTTCTTGATGGGGAAGAAACTGCATTATAGGTGAAAGGAAAAATAATCTGACATTCAGTTACTGAGAAAAAAACCAAAGGGCTTTTATTTCTTTTGTTTGTTTTTTTTTTTTTTTTATTTGTTTGTTTGTTTTGTTAATTAAACCATTTGTACATTTACCATTTTAAAAAAACACCAAAAGGTAAATGTTCACATACAAGATACCTCTACTCTTGCTCTTTTTTAATTCCTTTTGCTTGTCATGGACCCCATTTGCTATGAAAGTTATTTTAAATATAAGATCAACAATAGACTTTTTTTTGCCATTTGAATTTAATTCAGTCAGAGCCATTTTGTGGCCAGAAGCATAAATGAAAGGAAGGCAGCAAAATAATTTGTCTAAAAGACCCAGAACTGTTCTGCCTCCTTTGTTTGCAATTCTTTCTGCAGCTAAGAGGAACTCAAATCTGAACTGTGGTATTTGATGCAAATACCTCTTCACCTAGAGAGATTTATTGTTGGTGAATAAACAGAGCAATAACTGTCCTTAGTCTGCATCCTTTCAAGTACTGTAACTGGAAATCATCATTTTGTGCTTGTGCCCTTGATGATCCTTTCATGTTTGTTCATCTAGTTTTATGTTCCTCCTTCATTTTTCTTCCAATTTAGGACACTTTCATCTTACACTAAATCTAGGAAATAACAGAGAATTCTACAGTGGGTATTAAAATTAACATATCAGAAATGCCTTTTTATTTTTGCATTTATATAATATGTGTTTCTCCCTTTCAGTAGGTAGGATCTTAACACAGATGAGACAGTCTTCACTGCACCAAGGAAGTCTATATTAAGCTGAATCTTCTGATTTCTCCTAAAATGTGGTACTTAATGTTTTCTGTATCTTAACAAGTAGATTTCCTCCTATGAGTGATAAACATCATCTTGGAGCACTGATTTTCTTGTAATATGATTAAGGAGTTATCTTATAATGTCCAGTGGGACTTACAGGTGTAAATAAGGAATAAAGGTAATGGATGGACTTAAAGAGTTCTCCATGGACCACCGTCATATGGTCTGTACACCACACCTCTGAAACACCTCTTAGCAGACATTTTCAGAACAATTACATCCATAATACTGATGTTAAATATTCTAGCAGTAGACTAAGAATTCACATCTGCTTCTGCAATTTCACCTCAGAAAGGAAGAGATTGTGCCCACAGTTTTAATTTCTCAGAAACAGAACACTGCACTGTAAAGTGAACATTACCTATTTATGTATAACATATGCTCCTTGTACAGCCTTGTGGATATATACCCTGTATTTCACAGAAGTGTTAATTCTGCTGAAAACAAAGTATCCTATATTTGAATGGGGCTATAATTTCAGCCAATTATAAAAGAAATACAACTGCTTATATTTGTGCTGAGTAATAAAAATAAGTCAGAACTGATAAATCTAATTTACAGATGGTGGAGCATGCCTATATTTACATGCAACAAGCTCTGGATACTTGAAGTTTTTATTATAAGGTAGGAACACATGTTTTTAATTGAAATGCTAAGAACATAATCACCTGTTTAAACATCAGCCACCCTTCATGTTAAATATTAAACAATTTTGAATCTGGTTCAAAACCATACCCAACAGAAATTAACTCCCCCTTGCACACTTAAATATCTCTTCTGTTATCTGCAGGCCATATACCTGGAAAGAGGCCAAAGCAACATCTTTTCATTTAAAATGAGAAATACCTTTAACAGTGAGATTCACTGAGATTTATTTTAAACTCTCATTGATGTCTACTGCTTGAAGTCAAATGACTTCTTCACTGTGTTTAAAAAAATAAAAAATACCAGTCAAAAATTAAAAAAAACCCAAACATTGCACTGACTTTTGATCTTTTTGCCAAGAAAAAATTAAACCTAGTAGTAAGTAGTACAGTATTTCTGCTGAATGCATTTCAGGACAGGAATCTGAGCCCAGCTGAAGTTAGAAGTGATATCAAAGAACCTGTGTCCACACAAATGAAGACTGTGTAAAACAGAGCAGGCTACCACCTTATTCCATTCTTATGCCACGTGACTGAGAACATACATACTGCACTGCATAGTGCTAATAGTTTATTCAATTTTCATGGGACATCCTGGCCTGTTGCAATTTTCAGGCATTAATCCAGCCAGGAACATGGTGTTCTCCATACCTCCCCTGAAGATAAATTAATGCCATTTGGTGGGAGTTTTAAAATACACAGTGACATACACTTCCACTAAATATGTAGAGCAGGCAAGGCCCTTTGCACTCTGGGGACTCTGGAATGTAACTCTTCTCAGGCAGTGTGTTGAAATCCTACGTGCCCATTTGAGTCTTCTTTGGCTGGAGACAAAAAAGGCACTAACAGCTTGTTCTTTCAGGGCAAAAAACCTGCAGCTCCTATCTCCCTTCTGAATATGGGCTTAATTCCTTTTGCATATTTAGTCATGATGTAATTGCATAGCCCAGTTGTACGGTATTGCCATTGCTAGTTATAGGCCATAAGCTTTGTACTACACTTGCAAGGCCTCAGGGCTGAGGCTTGCCAGGCCTGCTCTGTTTGAATGTCTCTTTACATGCCTGAAGTCTTGTTTTACCTGGTTTAACTGTGACAGCCTTTTCCCTAATTGACCAGGCAGCAATGGCTAATTTTATCCTGGCACAGTACAACCACAGTTTTACATAGATAGTAGTAATAAAAACAAAATTCCAGAGAGAATGAGGTATTTACAGCTCTAATGCAGTGATGTGGTGTAGAGAAATACAATTCTAGTACAGTAGCAAAGACTGTGAGAAGTGGAAACAGGACATGGTGCAGAGGAGCTCAGGCATGGTGTGACGAGGTGGGGCACAGGTTTGGCATTGGAGATGCCACAACTATAAACAACTCACCCATGGTCAGTTAAAGAAATGCAGACCTGGAGATGGACAAAACTGTTTTTTGGGGTAAAGAACAGAACAAAAAGTAATATCTAACATAGATATAAAGGTCACCATATATAGTAAACTTGAATGTAATATGACATTGCAGACTAATGAGGAAAGAGAAAGGTGTAGAAGCTCCTTAACAAATGCATAAAAATGTCCCCAAGTGGTTATTGGAGGAGAGAGAAAAAGCTATAAACAGCATATTTCTCCCAGCAAAGGACTCCAGAGGCTGACAACTTAGAGTTCTACCTGTAAGTGTATGCAGAAGCAAAGTGCTTCCTTTAAGGGTATCTGGCCAAAGACCTTTTTCAATGTAACAAGTGGTGATAAGAAAGGGAAGAAGCCATAAACAGGAACATATTGCTACACAAACCTGACTGTTGCATTTTTAATTGTCTTGTGAGAATTATAGTGAATTTTTCCACTTGTAAACAAAACAGATATTTTTTTTCCTTTAATAATTAGATCTAGACTAATGGTGATTCTTGAACTAGACTGTTAAGTTTTCCATTACAGTAACAATAACATCTTGGCTTTACTTTTACAGCTATATGTATTTTGCTTCGTCTTTGCCCATAAACAACATATTGAGCATAACACTAACTTGGTTTTAATTATTCTTTACGATAAAGAGTTTGTTGCCACAGGAGAAGCCTAGTTTCAAGTTACTTATTTATGCACAGATTCATCCCACTGAACTTCATGGATCTAGCTAATACATCTGAATAAGGGTGTACTCTATCAAGTGCCTGCTATAGTCAGTGGAAAGACACTGGCATGCCCAGAGGTCAAATATGCTCTTAGTGACACTGCACAAGCAAAGTTGTTCACTTTATGAAAATTACAGAGAAGAAATGGGACTGATTCCTAATTTAAGCACCTCGAAGTGTCAAGTCAAGCAGAATGAATCTGACCTTGAAGTGATAATCTTTGTTTAAAGATGAAGATAGGGTCTATTGCTATTTAGAACCCTTTCCCATTATCAATCAATAAATCCCTTAGATAATAGTAAAACACAAATGTGATATATACACATAAAACATATATAAACAGAAAGTCTTTTTACTTAGAGGGGGAGGCAGAAGTATGAATGGAGTAACAGACAGGATCCAAAAACTTATTTCACTATGTTTTAAACGAAGATGATATGCAGAAGGAATGAATGTACTACCATCCAATGAGACCTGGACAGGCTGGAGAGCTGGGCTGAGGGGAACCTCACGACACTCAGCAAGAGCAAGTGCAAGGTCTTGCACCTCCAGGGAAGAACAACCCCATGCACCAGTACAGGCTGGGGGCTGACCTGCTGGAAAGCAGTGCCTCCAATGAGAAGGACCTGCGAGTGCTGGTGGATGGCAAGCTGACCCTGAGCCAGCACTGTGCCCTTGTGGCCAAGGCAGCCAACGGTATCCTGGGCTCCATTAAAAGAGGTGTGGCCAGCAGAACGAGAGAGGTTATCCTCCCCCTCTACTCTGCCCTAGTGAGGCCACATCTGGAGGACTGTGTCCAGTTCTGAGCTCCCCAGTTCAAGAAGGACAGGGAACTACTGGAGAGAGTCCAGCAGAGAGCTACCAAGATGATCCGGGGACCGGAGCATCTCTCCAGGCTGAGAGACCTGGGTTTGTTCAGCCTGGACAAGAGAAGACTGAGTGGGGATCTTACCAATGCTTATAAATATCTAAAGGGTGGGTGCTGGGTGTCAAGAGGATGGGACTAGGCTCTTTCCAGTGGTGCCCAATGACAGGACAAGGGGCAATGGGCACAAGCTGGAACACAGGAAGTTCCAGCTAGACATGAGGAAAAACTCCTTTCCTGTGAGGGTGCCAGAGCAGTGGTACAGGCTGCCCAGGGAGGCTGTGGAGTCCCCTTCTCTGGAGACATTCAAAACGCACCTGGATGCGTTCCTGTGCCCCCTGCTCTGGGTGTGCCTGCTCAAGCAGGGGGGTTGGACCTCTCCAGAGGTCCCTTCCAAATCCTACCATTCTGTGATTTTGTGATTCTGGGAATTCAGAATGATATCAGGAATTAATTTCACTGTACACAAAAACCTAAATTGTCCAAAGATCTGAGGCAGTGCATATTCTATCAAGTGAAATTGGAGTTCTGCAGCATGCTATGTTGAATTACCATTATTCTACTTTGCAGGAGAGAAGGAACATAGATATTAAAGTGGAAGAAAATAGAAATGACATACAACAATTATCTGGAGAAAATAAATTCTGAAAAAAAAAAATAATATCAGTCAATATTGAGTACTTACTTTTGCATTTTGTTCTCTTGACAATTTTTTTTCTGCTTCTCTGTCTAATCAAGATGGTAAAGAGATTTTTAGTTGTCTTTAGCTCATAAGAAACTGGCCTGGGACCTGCACATAACAGAAAGTTCAAAAGCTAGTCAGCATCCAAAGGTCACAGACTTTAAGTCACAGATGACCCTCCATCAGGAACCAAAATTTCTTGAGTTTCAACATTACACGCTCTGTTCAACCTCATCCAGAGCTTCCACAGAGGCTGTATTTATATGTATTTATATGTATTTATGTATATATATGTACTGTATATATATGTATTTGTTTATTTCAGTCTGCAAGCTGAAGCAGCATGTAATACCTCTGCGTTACCTTTTCTGTTGACTTCTGTAATTACATGTATCACTGTCATATGGAATATTATGATTTTTCATGGCAAAGATTTTGAATTGCTATAATAAAATATATGAGTTAGATTATATAGAGGGTAGTACTCTATACTTTGCATTCATAGTCTCCAGAAACATGTATGTTAACACCAGTCTGAAAGACACTTATTTCCTTTGTCTACAAACAACAGTAAAAAAAAAAATTATTTATTAAAAAACACACTTTATCAAGTTTTCAAAGAATTTTGTGTTTTCATTTAGATAGGTTGAAAATAAGATTTTTTTATTGCAAATGAAGTTTTCTAAATGGCAAATGCTGAAGAAGTGAATAGATTAAATCTGTTGGGTACATATTTAACATAAAGACAGGTTTTTAAAAAAATAAATATCTCACTGCATTATTTATACATTAACTACAAATCATTACTGCTTAAATCTTTGAGTAGTGCAATTCAATCCGATAGCAGAATACTGGTTCAATTTCTTAAATGGAGCAATAGCTGTACACAGTAAGAATGGCTTAAACTAACATATACGTATTTATCATAAGTCCAATTCTGGATCCGTCAGACTCTGGATAAAAGTAAGGCATTTGGGTTTTGAATGAGAGTTATAATTTGATTTGAAAATACATATTATCGATTATAGGGAAATTTAAGTTAGGGCTGATATGCATGGTTGCAATAGTCATATTTGGAACAGAGGTTTAATTTTCTTTTTTTTAATTCTAAACTAAGTATTTTCCTAAGATTCTCATTTTATCCTATCATCTTTCCTGTATCTCAGCATTCAGATTTGTTAGGTAGAAAAACTGGACAGGAAAAATTGAAGCTTTTCTAGTGGAAAGTTTTTAATTTTTCTCCTACACTTTATAAATTATGTTGACAAGTACGTAGCTGTTTAGTTCCCCACAGCACATGATCTAATATATTTAAATGATAGATGTTTTGCATTTTACTCAGAGGGATCATGCTGGTTTGGAAATCTTACTGATGTGTTATACATTTATATTTAATTTACAAAATGCATAAATCAGGCACCTAGTATTTATATTTAAATGAATATTTCTTTATAATTAATTAATCACATTAAAAATGAAACCATGTGTATACCATGATTTATAATAATAATCAACATAATTTATACCGGCTATAACAATAAACAATTTTTTTCTGAAATACTTTTTGACACATAGATTAATCACAGAGAGAAATTTCTTAACTTTTATGTAAATTTTTTCTGAGTCATCCAAACTGAAAGAGAAAGAGAGAGAAATAATTTATTAAATAAAAATAGTCACTTCCATCTGAAACTGCATATTAGCTAATGACCAATTATACTTCCACAGATAACCATATACCCAAATTATAAGAAACTGGTACTTGAAGAAGTAAAATACTCTACAACAGAAAAGTCTAAAACTGATCTGCTAACTCAATGTATTTTTTTTTTTTTTTTAAATAGCAAAATTGATCAATGGCAAATCCCACTATTTGATCTGTGCTACATAAAAAAAAGAGAGGATGGCTTCTCAAGTAACGTGATTCCTATGGAGGGAATTGAAGCTGTCATAATGTATATACAGTTATATACATAATTATAACCTGAGGAAAAAAAGTAATGGCAGTGAGGATCAATTTACTTGAGGTTGTTCTGGAAAAGGTTGCTCTAGGTTTCTTTGTGCAACATAGATGTTTTACAGTGTGTGGTAACACTGAAACTTTGTGCTGCTTAGTTTCATAGGAGTTTTCCCAGCGATTCCAAAGTGAAGCACAGTGTTTCAGCCTTTCTGAAAAGACATATGGCCAAAGAGGAGAGAAGATCTTTTAACAGAACTACTCTTCCCAAATGCATTCCAGTATTTCTAGGTTACCTTGCACTGAGACTGTATCTTCCAGAAAGTTACATGAATATTGCTGGTGTCACAGACACACCATGGTTTCCTTAGTGATTTTTTTTTAATGATGATTGATTGCCACAACACTAAATGTGTTTCCTATTTTACATTTGACTTCATATGTCTTCAATATTGACTGATATTAGTTTTCTGCCTTTTTTATATATTAAAACAGTCTTTGGTACTCTCTTTCTTCAATATGTAAAACTCAACCATATGTGGAGCAACACAGAACAAAAGAGCTCAGAGTCATAGACTCAACATAAATGTAATCTATTATTTCCAATAGTTTTCTGTAATTATTTTAGAACAATATTTCGTAGAACCTGTCCTGGTTTCAGCTGGGATAGAGCTAATTTTCTTTGTAGTACCTGGCATGGGGCTGTGTTTTGGATTTGTTGGAAACGGTGCTGATAATACAGGGATCTTTTAGTTGTTGCTAAGTAGTGCTTACACTAGTCAAGGACTTTTTCAGCTCCCCGTGCTCTGCCGGGTGCACAAGAAGCTGGGAGGGGGCACAGCTGGGACAGCTGACCCCAACTGACCAAAGCGATATTCCATACCATACCATATGACGTCATGCACAGCATATAAAACTGGATGAAGAAGGAGGAAAAGGGGGGGACATTTGTATTCCCAAGTAACTGTTATGCATGATGGAGCCCTGCTCTCCTGGAGATGGCTGAACGCCTGCCTGCCCATGGGAAGGAGCAAATTAATTCCTTGTTTTGCTTTTCTTCCACATGCAGCTTTTGCTTTACATATTAAACTGTCTTTATCTCAACCCATGAGTTGCCTCACTTTTACTCCTCCGTTTCTCTCCCCCATCCCACTGTGGGGGAGTGAGCGAGCGGCTGCGTGGCGCTTGGTTACTGACAAATTAATTACGTAACTATTTTCAAAGTCACCAACCTCTGGCAACCATGAACCAGCAACTGTGTTTACATGGAGATAAAAGTGGTGTGCCCTTCATTTTTAAGTACAAAACTACATATTGAATTTTTTGAACTGGTGAAAAACCTGAACAAAATTAATGTGAATCTACAGAACTCCATACTCTGTAGCAACGCAATCCAAGTGCCAGTATTCATTCACCTTGATGCATTCTAAGCCAAGTGATATATTGTCGCATTGAAGCAATTTTCCTGTCAGAACTATCTGCCTGTACTATTTCTTGTGACATTCACTTTTTACTATTTTCTTTTGTGACACCTTTCGTTTTAATTTTCTTTCAAATATAAAGAGCAGTCTACAGTATGAACCTAAAACAGTGGTTAAAAAAAAGACATCGGGAATAAGTCTGGTCATTGTTAAATAGCTTTTTATTTCAAAGGTTGATGAATAAAATGAGGTTAAATATTCCTATGTACAGGTGTTTTTAGAAGGGTGTTCTGTTTTTTCAAAAGTACAATTTAAACATTAAATGATGCAAGGAATGTAATGAGGATAAACCATTGCATTCTTTAGCCCACACCATTCTTAAAATTGCGCACACAATGAAACAGTTGAATGTCAGTTATAGTAGCGCCTTAGCAAGTCTTATTTGTGCTGGCTGTGCTGTGTTTTTTCTATTTACCTTTAAAAAAATAATGTTTTGACAGTAATGCTGTTTATGTCCTTTAATCTTGGCACACTGAATAAAAAACAGATCAACGCTCTGACATATTGAATTTCTACCTAGTTTTGCCACAAAGCTTAATATTTTTGAAAAGAGCAATGTTTGCGCTTTTTTTCTTTTTTCAGGATAAGAGTGTTAGATATTAGAGGTAAAATGAAAGGCTGTTCCATTACTACAAGAAGAGTATTGGCTATGTTCATCCACCCTGCTTCTATTACAGGTTTTTATGATGCAAACAGATAATGTTTATATGTTTGTGAAAGCATGAAAATTAAATTAGGCCTAAATTATTTTGGGTGCTAGGTGAATCAGTCTTCCTGAAATAACAGCCTATTAAAGTATTTTCTCTTAAAGTAGGTGTTCTACATAGTAAGCAAATAAAAACTTCTTGTGTTTGGATACTTCCAGAGAGACATGGATGTGGAGTAAAGTTAGAAAGACAGGTCCTTCACAGGATAAAGATATATGTTTATTTATAGCACTTTAAAGTTAGTAAAATTAGATTTTAAAGGCAAACTATACATGATGACAGGAAGGAATAGGTATTCATGAAACATGAACTCAGTTCATAAAGCCTAAGCCATTCTGTTACATAGGTTTTTCTATGGTAAAGTATTGAAAGATAACTCAAGAATATTTGTGGACTCTCATAATCTTTCTTGATTGTATTTTATACTAACTGATGTTTGGAAAAGACAACCCCATGTAAGCCTAGAACAAACTAGAAAGAACCAAAAGCTGAACCTCAGCACTATTTAGTCCTTGCCCATTACCTGAAACTAGAGACATTCAAAGACAGTGATGAGAACTGCAAGTCCAGTATTCCTTTCTAGATAGCAACTTCACAAACATTTTCCCCTTTGATTATTTTGATTTTCTTGCTATGAGCACAGCCCATCTCAGCAACAGAGCATGATTCTGCTTCTATCTCTTGCTTAATCACCGAAAAGCTATAACCAGCTGTAAATATACATTGTGATCACTGTTTTCTAGTTAAAAGACACTTATAGCAGTAACTATTTTAAAAAATACACAGTATAACATCCTACTGGTGATGATTCTTTTGTTATCATAAAGTACATATTAGTAATAATTTCAATGTTTCATTTTTCTTCACAGTGTCACCATGAATTCAGTATTTTTAAAGAAAACAAGGGATTATTCTGCTCCTACACTAAACAGAACAAGGGTCCACATAAGAAAATACAAAAATCATTACATATTTCATGTGGTGGGGTTTTTTTTATTTGTTTGTTTCATTTTGTATTTAGATTTTTATCTGTTTCCATAATTGAATGTCCAGAGTTACCTAGGTGAAATTCTCATAAAAATGCAGCTCTTATAACATGGCACTTCTTCTAATAAAATATTAATAGCTTTCACTGTTAGTAATGATGCCAAAAAATTATTCGCCATATTGATTTTGTCTACAAATTTTCATATGGCTAGGCAATATAAATTTTGTGACCACTTTTTTTTCTATATTAACAACAGTTGTTCAATTTACTTAAAAGTTGTTATTGTCTACATTTATTTTAGCCATTCCTTTTTCTGCCTTGTGCAACTGAGCATCATGTGTCTTGTAAAAGTGTCTGTGACAGTACCCTGACTTATTCAGAGCTCTGAGGTAAATTTATTTGTACCTTTTCCATGAAATAAAGTACCAAGCTTAACAAAATTACTTTAAATCTTGAAATCTAGATTTCATTACTTGACAGAAAACAATATTCAATGAATGATGAATCATAAAAAGAAGATACTCTTCATTACAGTAACCAGTCCATCTCTACAGTCTCCCTACTATCACTACAGTGGAATTTTTGTTTGTTTCTCCTTTGAACAGGAGGTTGGGCTAAAGGACTCCTATGTCCTTTGCAGCCTGAATGATCCTATGGTCCTATCCTACCTGGCCTGCCTGTGTCTCTTACAAAGACTAAGTCTGCCTTAGATCCTGTGCATTATCTACCAACTCTAGTCAGATATCTTAAATACTGTAAGGGCACCTCAAATGGCATTAAATCACTATATATAAGTAATTGAAGCAATGGCAAGGCCTCTCTATTTGAAATAGATGTCTAAACTCCCATTACAATCAATTTATACTTAATGTGGAATTCAGCTACCCACAATTAGGTGCTCAGTGAAATTTTTTAAGCTGGGTAACTGTAGGTTATCCAAGACACATAGAACGTGTTTTCAGTTATAGCAGAGGACGTGTAGGAGAACCAGACCCTCAGAGGAACAGTTGATAGCCCAGTGTGATACCTCACTACATAAACTTCTAGCCATAGTCATGAAGTCAATGGAGTGTGTGGTTCAACTTACCTCAAACTAGACATCTAAGGCTTGCTCCAATTGTGTACAGGTGTCATCAAGCATAAAAATCAAATGCTTGGACATATCTGATATAGCACCATGGCCTTGCAGATGTAACAGGATTTATGGGAGAGCCATGGGCTTTTGCAGTGGCAGCTGGACACTAGGACAAATACCTTAGGGTATCTCGATTTATAGAGCAGCCTATATGTACCCAACTGATTAATCTGAATAAACTCTCTGTAGTCTGTTGATATGATGAGGGGGTCTCAATTCAGCTGCAGTGTATGTGTTCCTAATGTCATTTCAAATTCCCTCAGCTGACATGGGTACCTGCTAGCAGCACGCTTATGTTTCAAATTCACCAGTGTATCCTAAATGTTACTAGCCATCTTTGCAAATGAGAATTGAAGACAGATTCAAATATCCATAAGAAGGGATTTTTTATATATATATATACACACATACATCATATTTACCACCTATTTTTGCATATCTAAGTTTAGAAATTGACCATCTGGAACTACATTTTACCCAAGGAAACATTAACTGTGTTGTACAACTAAGAGTCCTTTCCAAACTGCTGACCCCTCAGGCAAGGAATGGATTCTGAGAAACAATGCTGACATACAGAATTACAGAATTACAGAATCACAGAATGGTAGGATTTGGAAGGGACCTCTGGAGAGGTCCAACCCCCCTGCTTGAGCAGGCACACCCAGAGCAGGGGGCACAGGAACGCATCCAGGTGCGTTTTGAATGTCTCCAGAGAAGGGGACTCCACAGCCTCCCTGGGCAGCCTGTGCCACTGCTCTGGCACCCTCACAGGAAAGAAGTTTTTCCTCATGTCTAGCTGGAACTTCCTGTGTTCCAACTTGTGCCCGTTGCCCCTTGTCCTGTCATTGGGCACCACTGGAAAGAGCCTAGTCCAATCCTCTTGACACCCAGCACCCACCCTTCAGATATTTATAAGCATTGGTAAGATCCCCACTCAGTCTTCTCTTGTCCAGGCTGAACAAACCCAGGTCTCTCAGCCTGGAGAGATGCTCCGGTCCCCGGATCATCTTGGTAGCTCTCTGCTGGACTCTCTCCAGTAGTTCCCTGTCCTTCTTGAACTGGGGAGCTCAGAACTGGACACAGTCCTCCAGATGTGGCCTCACTAGGGCAGAGTAGAGGGGGAGGATAACCTCTCTCGTTCTGCTGGCCACACCTCTTTTAATGGAGCCCAGGATACCGTTGGCTGCCTTGGCCACAAGGGCACAGTGCTGGCTCAGGGTCAGCTTGCCATCCACCAGCACTCGCAGGTCCTTCTCATTGGAGGCACTGCTTTCCAGCAGGTCAGCCCCCAGCCTGTACTGGTGCATGGGGTTGTTCTTCCCTGGAGGTGCAAGACCTTGCACTTGCTCTTGCTGAGTGTCGTGAGGTTCCCCTCAGCCCAGCTCTCCAGCCTGTCCAGGTCTCATTGGATGGCAGCACAGCCTTCTGGTGTATCAGCCACTCCTCCCAGCTTGGTATCATCAGCGAACTTGCTGAGGGACATGCTAATTGGGACAACAAGTCTTCCTTTTGTTATAGTTTTTCATTGATGATATACAACATAAAGATAAAATTTGAACTGGAGCTTTATTTTAGTTGAGGTGTAGCTAAAACCAAAATTATTCTCTCTAGAATTTAAAATTTGTCACTAAAATTGTTTTCTCATTTAGGCACTCTTATTGGCCACATGTCTGGACAGCTGCTCAAGACCTAGCACTGAAATTACCTAAACACCAGTCATTACTAATGAAAAAAACAATCTAACTGTAAATAATAATAATAATAATGAAAAAATCTTTGACTGTTCTTCTTTTTTGTTGATTATTACCAGAGCTGTAATTCAAGCTTTGATACATGTTCATACATATCCCCCTACACATACATTGTTTTATTAAGCATTCGTTCATTCATTCCTCTAAAATGTCTATGCATAAAAGTTTACTGAAATTTGCTAAATCAAAGCCATTCTTTCTTAAGCAAATAGAATTTAAAATTCACTGGCAGTTGCATTCAGACAGAAATATGGAGACCATCTGTGACTAGAGACCACAGCACATATCCAGACAATCCCTCGTCTCAGGAAAACACTAGCCCCCTTGACTCTTAAATGACTGCCTGGAAGGCACATTTACTTCCAAGACAAAGAAATGGGGAGGTCTAGTATGTTCTTCTTAGCAGAGACAATATTGTAGCCTTGTTTTAATTACCTATCATAAAATCACAGGAACATTATGGGGTTTATTTTGTGTCTTTTTTTTTTTCTTTCTAATTTATTTTTCAATGTAAATAAGTTTTACTTTTGGTCTGGAAAGGTTTTGGTTGGTTTGTGTTTCTTTTTTAACAATGCCAGAAACTTCTGAAACATCTGCTGGTTCATGAAATACCATAGCAAAAAAAATTATTCTAAAAACTGCAGAAGAATCCACCAGGAATCAGTATAGAGTTTTGTAAATAAACCAGTTTACATAGATTATTTTTTAGCTGGAAACACATTAAAAAAAAAACAAAACACCAAAACCAAAACCAAAACCAACTAAACAAAAAGAACAAAACCCAAAGAAAATATAAAACAACAAAAAAACCCACTCAAACTTTTAAAAAAAACCCAAAACCCAAACCAAACAAAAACTGTGAGTGAGAATAATCAAAAAAGAATAAAAGTTTCATCTTCAACAGCCAGGAGGAGTAGAAAAAACTTCTGTAAATTAAAAGGTGTGTACATCCAGAGTGATGCAATGAATACAGTTTTGTTTCAAATCAAAATGGAGGAGAAACACAAGAATCAAAACACGGAAAACAACCTAAACACTATTTAGATGCTGTTGCATTCAAGGAACAGTAAGAATTATGTAAGACCTTTTCAGACAATGTGCAATATAAATATGGCAACTCTTATGTACATAATCTGTTTTTTCTTTGTTTATCTGATTGTCGACCTTATTTAAAAGTCTTAGTAATTACTTGCAGTGTTTTTTCTGGCAGAATTTTTTCTAAGGAATAGTTATTTGCTACTTTCAAAATCATCGCTTTATAGCTACGTCTGACAAACATATACCCCTCATCTTTATAGTCTTCAGAGACATGGAATTTAAAGGCAATTAGATTGTGCTTATAATTTAGGTCATATTATGGTTTCTGAGTGGGATACAAATTGTTGGCATTAATTATGTATTAACTTTAAATAGTTCTTGCCTTTTAATATAAAACCAATTTCCTGATGGCTGTGGACTTTTTCATCTTCCTCTTTTGGCTTGTAAAACCGTTTGTTTACTCTATGCACATGTGTTAAAATAATGAATTCCTGCTGAAATCTGGTGCAAATGAATGTTCTGTTCTTTCATTTCAAAGCTGAGTGACTTTTGGACTTCTGACAGAATTGGTTCGAGACATATAGTTATAGATCGTATTGTAATAGGTACACATAGACCTACAATACTGTGGGTCCCAAACCTCCAATCGTTATTAATTTTCTCATTAAATCATTATGTTTTACTTTATGATAGACAAATAGATATTTCACAGTGCTACAAAAATCCTTGCATTTTTAAATTTTTTTATTTTTTTTTTTCACATAGATCTGAGAGTACTAAGTATAGAAGTTTACTGAAAATAAGACCAGGTCAACCAGTTATGCACACAATGTATGCCAGGTTGTATGAGTCTTCACACTTTTTCTGGGAGTTCTGCCAAGTAAGTGGCTATGTTTTATCAAGATGTCCTCCTTCTGCTTTGGGTCCAAAACTCCACCTAGAGTCTCTGACATGGTATTTAAGTTTACATTGCTGATATGCACAAAATTTGTAAGAGATTCTGGGATCTGTGAAAAGCATGACATTTCTAAGACCGAAAGAATTTTTCTTATCAATTCTGTAATACTACAGGCAGTTGTGTACAGGCAGTTGGGAGGGTTTTCCATGAAGTTGTAGCTCCATCCTATAGTCCATTGGCTCACCAAAGAATCATTTAATGGCTCTGTTTACTCGTCTATGTTTGATACAATACACTTATCACCGTGACTAACTGATAGCTCTTTTGATATCGTTAGTCTCAGAGAAATACAATGACACTTTTTAATTCTGGGTTTTGACAATTAGTATTTGAAATTTGTATAATGGCCTGATGGAATGTCCAGCTGCCACATAATGCTGACTTTGCTGCTCTGGTATGGCAGCTTTTTGCATAAGTTGTTCTGTAGTAATTTATATATCTTTATGATACAAAGAGACACCATACCATTAAACAACATTTTCATTATGTTTCTATTCCTGTAAGCTATTTCTGCTATTGTTTTCATAGACATATATGGTTTGCAGTAATAGAAGCTTTAAAGTCTTGATAATGTAATCAAAACACTTGATAAAATACTCCAAGGTAAATAATCTAACAGAAGTATTAAATTTTAGAATTTTTTAGTAGACACTATTTATTTTCCCAAAGAAAAAAAAAAATAGAATTAACCATGATGTGTGGGAAACTGAGAAAATATGGCAGAAAAATGAAAAAGGAGGGATTTAAAAGAGTATAAAAGGAACTGATTTGAGAGAGATTTCTTTCTATTCTTTTTCTTTTTTTTTTTTTTTCCCCCTGAATAAAAGCATTAAAGGACTGCTCAGGTATATTATATTTGTATCAGTTAGGAAGTCATAAAACCTTTTTTCACATTGACAAAAAGTCAAAAAACAGAGTCAGACTTAAAAGAAAAATAAAAAGGAAAAAGGAATAGTGACACAGGGTAGAAAAGCAGGCTGAAGGTGTAGGCTGAAAAGTATCTACAGATTTACCTATCTAATGAAGCATGCAGCTTCAGGTTGACATTATTTGCAAACGGGGATCTTTCCGCAAAGAACCTGATTCCTGAAGTATTTTTCAGGCTGTCCTTCTATCTTTGGATAGGGGTAATCTGGGCAAAGAATGGATTGAGAGCAGCCCTGAGGAGAAGGACTGGTGGTTGTTGGTTGGTGAGAAGCTCAGCATGACCCAGCAACATGCGCTTGCAGCCCAGAAAGCCAGCCATATCCTGGGCTGCGTCAAAAGAAGTGTGGCCAGCAGGTCTAGGGAGGTGATTCTGAGTATTGAGTTCAGCTCTTGGGCCCTCAGCATAAGACATGGACCTGCTGAGCAAGTCCAGAGAAGGGCTGTGAAGATGATCAGAGGGCTGGAACACCTCTCCTATGAAGACAGCTTGGAGAAGAGAAGGATCCGGGGAAACCTTCTAGCAGCCTTCCAGTACCTGAGGAGGCCTACAAGAAAGATGTACAAGGACTTTTTACAAGGGCATGAAGTGATAGGACAAAGAGTAATGGCTTTAAACTGAGAGAGGGTTGATTTAGATTAGATATTAGGAAGAAATTCTTCACTATGAGGGTGGTGAGGCACTGGAATAGGTTGCCCAGCGAAGCTGCCAATGCCTTATCATTGGCAGTTTTCAAGGCCAGGCTGGAGGGGGCTTTGAGCAACCTGGTCTAGCAGAAGGCATCCCGTGGGCATTTAAGGTCCCTTCCAACCCAAACAATTCTATGATTCTAATGTTCTGTAAATAGTGTTTTTATATCTTCCGAACAGGCAAAATGCCGTAGTAACAGACAGATATGAAAATTACCATGAAAAATATATTATGCACTTCATGTTTGAGTTTTAAGGACTCTAGTCCAGAAACACTGTCACAGCAAGTTGTGAGTTGTTTTTTAAAAAATGCATGCTATTATTACGCAATTTAAATAATTATGCTTTGGGAAAAGTAATCCCATAGGTAGCAGTCTATCTATTTTGGGGGCCAGTAAATGAAGTTTATTGATTAAGATATAATAAACGTACATTATAAGGATTTTTAATCTCAAGACAGTTCAAAAACAATTGATGTCAACAGAAGTTATTCTGTTTTACTCAACAGAGCTTTTGGTCAGTCCAAAAGTTAATGCTGAATGAATCAAATTTTCAGGATTAGCCATGTTTAATAATAAATAATAAGAACATTAATATCCAGATATAATTTCTAAATTAGTAAAATTAAGACTTGATAATGAGATGCTTCCTATTCTCATGTTACTCCTGGAAAAAAACAGGAAGTAAATGAAATTTTAAAAGGAAAATGACAATAAGGAAATAGTTAAGACTTAAACCATCTTTGAATTAACATTGCAGAATATGGTTACAAATAAATCCAAGATTCAAACCAAGACAATACATGCACATGTATAATATTCAGAGTAATAATGAATTGTGCATAGCCAGTAGTTTTCAACATGATGTATTGCTTATGTGTAACAGAATCTGAAAACCTTAGTATTGAAATATATACATATATACACACACACAAAGAGACAGGCAGAGAAACATATGTATATATATGTATGTATATACAGCATATGGTTTTTATTGCTTTGTTAAACTAGAAAAATATATTAAACTTAGAAAATGAAATCTTTCCCTTATGCCTTCCTTATTTAGCTGATTACCAGAAAATTCTAAAGCTTGAGCACTAGTTGCACTGTGAAAAAAAAAAATAATTACTTTCCCACTAACACACATGAAGTTTTAAGGAAAAAATAAGTGAAGTAGCTCATAAAAACATCTAATACTCATGCTTCCACTCTTTTTACAGTGTGTTTCTTTACTTTTTTTTCCTCCAGAAATAAATAAAATAAGACTATAGTATGGTTCAGATCATGTAGGTCACATCATCTTGAAACTAATACATAGTGACATTATGCCACCTGAAATATTCAACCAAAAAAGATCCTTGTCTCTCAGCCTCAGTGTCATTTTTAACTATGTTTTAGTCTTTTTTTTTTTTCTTGATGTTAGAACTCAAAAGATCTGAAAAGCTCCTACAATAACTGAAACATTGAAAAGCTGCTGTATTTAGTGGTCAAGAAAGATAATCTAAGGTTAATAACCTGCTCTTCGGATGAAGTTTTTAGGTGGTATGACTATATAAGTACATTTCAACAAACATTTTTTTTGTCTATTTTTCTTTCCCAGATACTTGTTGAACAGAGTATTTCATTATGAGTTAGCCTGAGAATCTTGGTATTTCTGATTGTGTAAAGAGATTTGATTCTAAATGCCAGCATAATGCATTAAAAAAAAAAAAAAAAAGCATAATATATTTAGTGACGGTACCTATTTCTGAGTGTCAATTTTGTTCAGCAAAATAACTCACTGTCCACTATGACCTGGTATAAGGGAAGGATTTCCCTTCTCAAAGACCTTGCTCAGAGCTAAGTGAGATGTGAGATATAGAAAAGAACAAGTGCTAGAGGACTAGATAGATACAGTCTCTCCAAATTCTGCCCTAATTTACTCTGATAACTAAGAACAGGAAACTGAAGCTTAGAGTAAAATGCCTGAATTTCAGAAACAACATGCACATGCTTCATTATTACTAACACAGGGGAAAAGAGCATAAAATATTGCAATAAGACACTTTTTTATCATCTTTCATGTCATCTAATCAAAATATTGGCTCCTATTTACTGTGTAGCATGATAGTCAGGAAGGGAAGTTGTGTGAGAGAACTGGATAATGTGTGTCAACACCTACATTAGGAATGATGTGGATTCAATAAAGCAAGCAAAATGAAAACATAAGTTAACAGCAGGCCTCCTGAGGTTGACAAGGCCCTTCTTCACTTCATTAAGGAAACATTTCTTATGAGGATGCAGAGTATGAAGAAGTAAGAGCTACCCTAGTAGAACGTTTGCTGTCTGTAATTAGGAGCTTGCAGCTCTGTGCTCAAAAGCAAGTCTTTCATAGTTTCATAGGAGAAAAAATATTTTTTATAAATTTATAAGATTATAATAATTAATTTTATAATTTAGAATTTATAATTATAAATTTATAAATAGAGTTTATGTAAAGATGTTCTAATTGCCTGCACAAAACCAAGACAAGACCATAAGGCTTGCATCATTTTATTTCAGTGAGAGTTTTTATATACATTCATTTGGAGGCAGGGTGCTTTTGTTTTGGTTTGGTTTTAATTTTTTGTTCATTCACAAAAGAAAATAGTGTTGTGAGACTGCACTGAGTACACAACACAAAACATGCCATAGTTATGTTCTATCAAGTCTTGTTTTTCTAATTAAATGTATTTTTTCTCAGAGATATTTGGATTCAAGCTAACATTACAAGCACTGCTTTTTAATAACCAAATCATTCTTTATAATGTGTGCATTAATTTGTTTCTCCACAGTCTGCAATTTATAGTTTATTCCTACTGCTGATCTCTGAGTTTGTCACTGCATTGATACTTAGGTCACTTTATAATAACCACTTCTATAATGTTATCTCTCTAAAGACTAGCCTAAACATATCTAATACCCTTTAAACAAAGCACACTAATTAAACAAAAGCACATTAATTCAGCATCTTACTGACAGCTGTGCTGGGAAGTTTGGTAGGTGTGAAAGGTTGATCCATTTTGTTTCCAGGAAATAGGTGAAATGGCCATTTTTCCAGGAGAATTATGTTATGAAAAACATTGAACTGTACATACAACATGTTATGTTTTGGTGCTGAAACATAAAATTTTAAGAAAACATAAGAAGGTGAATCAATAATACTGATTCTATAAAGTGAAATAATCTCAAGACACACTGTAATAAATCAAGATTTTATAAACATAAATTTGGTGTATTGTTTATTCATAAATATCTTTGGCTGTGTATTTTAAATAGATATTTATCAAAACAGGTTTCCTGTAATGGTCTACAAATAATGGACTTTTCCAGTGATAGAAAAATAGTGACTTTAACATGGAAGAACTTCAGTATCCTACATTTCCATTTAAAACAACTGTCCCTGCTGAAGTCTTCTCTTACTCTGGTATTCTGAATAAAATGGAAAAAGAAAATTTTAAAGTTAACCATCCACTACAAAGACAACTCTTAAGCCTTAAATTATGAGCGGTCTTTCTCTATAAAGTTATTTAAGAAATTTTCAGCTAGTATATATCAAAACAGTTCTGGATGTTACTAGATCTTTAATGTAGCTGAACACTAGCAAGACTTCCTCTAAGTTAAAGTAAATTATCATTATATGCTCATGATATAACATGGAGGCTCCTGTATCTTGTCTGCTTGGGGCTAAAAGATCTACATATTTACACATCTTTTCCTTTCTAGCACTGTTCATCACATCTCTGACTGCTAGATTTCCTGCTGCAAACAGCGGTTTCTCCCTTCCTCCCTCTCTCCCTCTTGTCACTTATGGACTGTTCTTTGTCTTCTTTTCCTTCCCAATTTTCTATTCCAAATTCTCTGCCCTCCCTATAATTCCTGATTTTTAACCCTTTAACATCATTTCTGTAAGCAGTTGCCAAATTCACTTGCCCAACAGAGGTGAGGTAACCACAGTTCCCTTCCCCTACGTCCAAACAGCAAAGAGGCTGAGCATGTAATGCCAGCAGGCAGGCAAAACCATGTACATACTAAATGTATACACATATGCACAGACAGCAGCTGAGATCAACACAGACAGAAAACACTCAGCACTCACATGGACACAGACAGAGCCAACCGCCTTATCCTGTTCCCCTCGCTGACTGTTCAGGATGAAAGTTCATTAGTGGAAAGTGTATATACATACATACAATGCATACAATACAGATCCCTCCAGCATCTGGGCTCAGACCTCAGTCTGCCCAGTAGCTGCCGCTGGATCTCAGTCTGTCCACTTGCAGGCACCTGGACATACAAGCCCCCAAGTTCCCAGCCTCACACTCCCTTTCATACACTAACGCATATGCGTGGACACACATACACATTCTCTCACACTACAAATCTCTCTAGTATATGCCCTCAGACACTCAGCCTACCCAACAGTTGGTCCCTGGATTTCCTCATCTCTCAGTTGCCTCATGCACAGACATGCACACAGAAAAATGGATGTCTCTTGACAGCTGATCCAGGCTTATGTTCTGACCAGTAGTGAACCCCTAAACCACCTGGTAGTTGGCTTGCACCTCCTGGTTCCTCCAGCAGCCAACTCACAGGCCCTCTGTTCTCTCCAATATCTGCCCCAGATTTATGGCTACTTCAGTATTTGGTTCCCAGGCTGCTTATCCTACTCATCAGCTATTCTGGCTTGATATTCTTCAGTGATCACACATCAGAACATGTATACACACAATATCATGCACTGTGGCACATCCAGCCGCTGGCGTCATTGACACATGGTGCCTCTGACCCCTGGTCCAGTGTCTGGCACTCAAAACCCCATACACACCCATGCAAATGGAATAGAGAGTCCCTTACCCACAAAAAGTTAGAAATGGATTTTAATAAGAAGATAGGAGAGACTGTGCTGATCAGGTGCAGGGAATGGCCAGGTAAGTGTATGGACTAGTAATCTGTTGGTACATGACTAGCCAATTTTATGCCTCTCTCCATCTATTTCCCCATACTTTTTCTTCCCCAAACCTATCTGATCTGTCTGTTTACCTGTCTTTGGGGCCTCCACTGAACATCCAATAATACATCTTCCATAATCCCAAAATGTTTTTTATGGCATCCTATAATGAGTCTTGTACATTCCCAAAATTCACTTAGGTCACCCCATATAAATTCTGTTCCATTCCCAAATCCTCTCTGCTTCATCTGTAATAAGGACCATAGGTTATTTTCCTTTGTTTGCAAAGCCTCCTGGTGTAAGTTGCCCTGATCTTACTGCAGATTACCAGTGCACTAATCACTCTTTCTGGGTGGACCTAAGAATCAGCCAAATCCATGTGCTCCCTGTTCACTGAATAGTTTACTAGGTCCCTCCACCAATCATTATTCTTCTCATTTTTGCCAGTGTCCCTGTGTTCACGGTCTTAGACTTTAAATAGACAGCCTAACAATCTCCTTATCTCTCTTTCTCCTACATAAGTCCTCTTCTTTCAACACCTCTTATTTCCATATCTATTACTCTCTTTTGCTTTGCACTCCTTAATTTTATACTTCTACTGTTCACCTTTGCCACCTTTTCCCCTGTTTTATAATTTAATTAGTACAGGGAAATGAACTACCTCATCTTCCTCGGGATTTAATTAGAAATTCTACTTCAGCAAAATGGGAAAATCCATGCTGAGCACTGGCACACAAGCAGTGCTTACTATCTGTTCTGTTTGGATAGCATATTAGATAGTCTCGTACTTTTACCATATCCTTTTAATTACAAAAGCCTATTACATGCCCATTTCTGTCCAGTAAGTCTTAGTTCCCTCTCATATTGCTTGCCAGACACTTGAATCTCCTCCAAATTCTGCTTATGATCCAGCAATACTTAATACACATATTGCTCAATCACTACTGAAAACCCCGCTTTTATCTGTTCACGGTATGAGACAGAAGGACCACACAAGATGCAGCATAAGGAATACTCCCACACAACCAGGCAGCACCAGAGAAAGACCAGGTATCCAGCACAAAGCCACTTGAAATTGAGAAAATGTCATTGAAACCAAGGAACAGATACCTATCCAAACAAGCACACAAAAAGAATCTCTCTCATACTGAGGTCAATTCCAATGAAATATCATTCTAGCATAGCAGAAGACTGTTTTATTGGTTTCTCTTAATGAATTGTGTTCATTCCATAATTAAAATACATAAATAATATTCTTTTAATAATATAACCTAAGCTTTTTCAGCCATGTTTCCCCCTTGTTCTCATCCAGGTGCACTCACATGGAACACGTACAGGCTAAATCCTATCAGAGGAATAATAATTTCACAAATCGCATTTTGTTAGAAACTCTGTTCAAAAAACAGTCAAGAAAATACAAACCTAGACTCAGTCTTCTTTAAGGGCTGTATCTGTGGTACCACTAGTGACTAAGATACTGGAAAAGTTTTTTTTTTTTTCTCTGAAGTGGTTACCATCAACGAACTGACCAGACAGAAGCAGTGATATCTTCATGTTCTGGAATAAAGTGAAAATAATTATTTGCACTGATTTAATTCAGCTAAAGATGAACAAACATGTTGCATTTTCTGACAATTTTAATTGGTCAAACTCCATAGGAAGCTACTCCACGTTATCTTAACTTTTCAGTAAACTGAAGATCACAAATGACCCTACCTTTATAAAATTCAGATACCTTCTTACTTCTATTAGGAGTGAATTGTTATATAGCTGTGGAAAACTGGTGCTATCTTCAGTCATGTGTTACAGATGTCAAGGATATTTCTGTTCTTTTAGTTGAAGTGAGATTAAGAAAAAAAAGAGATTGTAGTTGAAGCTTATGATATTGTACCTGGGAAACAACTCCATTTGTGAACTGTGTAGATGATTCAATTTTTCCTTCTAGGAGTCTTTTCAGATCTTTATGTCTGTCTTTCACCACTGCCTCAAGTGATGGACCACTCTATTTTTTTTGTTTTGTGATTACGTCAGCTGTCATTGGCCAACCTCAAACCATAATTCTCTATGCGTTAAGGAGGTTGAACTACCTGACAGAACTGAAACTGTTGATTCAAACTTTTCATAAGTTTGAATTTAAAAAGAACAAGAAAGAAGTCTAAAACCTAAGTTTTAGATGTCTATTCCTAAGCTAGCTTCATCTAAAGGCCCCTTTATAGTCAAAGGGCAGAAAGAGACATTTTTAGGCCATGATTCATTCCATCTTAAAAGAAAAAAACTGAAGATGGCCAAATGCCCCTTTCCCAGGAAACACCAGTAGCTAATATCCAACATAATCTGAATAACCCAACTCAAAATTCATCACACTACTGATTCATTTAAATCGTGGAATAAGGCACCTTTGAAGGTAACTTACTAGTAAGTTACCTCTGTTATTCATTATAACTGTATGTTTTTTCTTCAGTATTAGCTGAAACATGGTGGTCTTTTGCGAGTTATGAAGTGTGTCTTTTTTATAGATTGTTTTTTACTTTTTTTTTCTACAATGAGTGAGAATACTTACTTTTCTTTAAAATGAAGTTAAAAGAAAATCTAAACCAAGAGTGTAAACACTGATTAACTATTCTTCTGTAACTCATGAGCACATAGCAGATACACCATTTTGCCAACAGATTTTCCACTGCTGTGGTTGATAGGAAGTGAACAGAAAGAAGGTACAAATTCCTTCTGAAATAAAAAGATTTTGTGTCTACTCTTTACTGATCTATATATTGGTGGTATTTAGAATATTTTCATGAAATTTATCTGCTTAGGAAGGCATGATGCACAGATAAAATACAGTGTGGCTTCTTTGACTTAGAGAAAGCAGTTGTAAAGTCTGAGAATTGCCACACAAAAAAATGCATAAAGTACCAATATGTAAGAGTGAAAAACATAGCATCATGAAAGAAATCTTAATTTTCAGTAGAATAAAAGTGTGTGTGAACTTAGAATATGCAAAATTGAAATTTCATTTTAAATGTTTCAAGATAATTAAGCAAAAAATTTTGCATAATGAAGGAAAGTCAAATACAGAAAAGTCAATCTTTTGAAGTCAAATAAGGGCTTAGATCATGGTATGAATATTTATAGAAATTAAGACCGGAACGTAGAGTTTAGAGCACAGAGTTTGATTAAGAATTCTGAAACAGGGGAGGGTGGGAAATTGAAGAGGCAACTTGGAAATGGACTCTCAGGACTGTCCTCCCACAAAGCCAAAGGCCAGAAGTTCCAGAATAAAATGCAACAATCAGAAACCAGTTTTCAATAATCCAATCTTGAGAACTATATAGAAAGTCTGAAGTATTATTTATATTTCCTATTCCTTTCTATTCTCCAAAAGTAATATTTTCTTAAATATGTGCAATGTCCCTTGAAACAGAACATATATGTTTACTTCCATCCTTCAGAATAATACTGGCAGGACTTCAGGCACTTTTCCCCCCCTGAAAAGCAGTGTTTCTCACTACATATCAATAGATTCATTTTTTTCCTCTTTTTTTTTACAGTTGTTTGTATATTCCCATATGTACTATAAGCAAGAATTTATACTCAGGCTTAAGAGAAATTACATTCTGTTATGATCCATGTGAACATATAGTTCAGTATGACATTCAGAATGCCCAGAGGAGAAAAAGAAATCAAACTAAACCCAATGATTTTAATATTCAAAAGACAAATAACGTCAGAAGCAGAATGTCACTTATACTTTATTATCTCATCCTTAAAATAAAATAAAGTTAAATTAAGTTAAAATTTGGGTTAGATTTTCTGATTAATAACTTTCTGTAGATATAGTAATAATTTAAATAGTAGGATGTACAATATCTCTTTTAAAGATCTAGCCACACCTACAGTAGAGGCTTGATAAAAGATATTTAATCGCTTTATCTAACACTGCTAAAATTTTATACCTCGGTTATATCTTTCAGAAATCTTTCAGCACTATTTCAGGGTCTATACATGTAAATACATATATTTGTATATGAGCATATTATGCATTCTATATACACACCATGCATATTATACAATTATATTTGTATCATGCGTATTACAAAATAGGTATTTTGCTCTTAACATGATTTTTTTCCAAATGAAACTATTAATTAACTTATTAATTACAAAAACTATGGCCATAAGAGCTCTTAAACTCTCTTAAAGTGCTTTGTATATTTCCAAATTAAAATTAATTTAATTTTATTCTTATTCTAAAATTAATGAGTTTCTTTGGAAAACCAAGTGGTTATTACAATAGAAGTCTTGAATCAGTTAATGCTTGTGCTAGAAGAAAACTGCAGCCAAAAATTTCCTCTTTCAAGTTTTCAGGCCAGCTCTATTCTTTAAAATGAAATCTTCCATGAACAAGTACTGTCATTTGTCACACCATAAGCACATCTTCTTTGACATCCAAAGCTTATTTAAAAAGACTCTCTTTCAAATGTCTCCCACCCATACTCCACAGTTCTTTTGTTGCAGGCCATTCAAAAAACACATGAAAAGATGGAGGAGGAAGTGAAATGAAGTTACAACATATGAAGTGCAAGTATTGCACACATGCATAACCATCTGTAGGCCAAGCTTTGAAGTCCCTGTTTGGCAAAACTGAAACTTCTTATCCTTATTTCCCCAAATACTTGGGAGAAAACCACTGCTTTCAAGCCAGTCCTGGCAGCTAAAGCATTTTGTCCAAAACAACCACACAGCAAGTGATTTAATATGTGCCAGGAAAAACTTAAAAAAAGGAAAGCATGATTTTAGCAGAAATTTTGTAGTGGGGGAGCACTTTTGAAAAGGTTATTGGTGTACTCTTTTTGAAATATACTTTTATCTTGGTAATCCCTCTTTATCATGAAGGTAGATTTTTTTTTTTCAGTATGAGATCCCTTTTCCAGTTCTTGCAGCTCAAGTCCAGCAGGAACAACATGAAGTTAATTAACTCTTTAAATATATACTTATTATTTCAATATTAATCCTTTTTCTCCCTAGCAATATTTTGGTGTTGGGCTTTTTGTGGTTTTTCTTTTTTTCAATAAAATTATCAGAGTAGTAACATTAGTAGATAAAGAAAAATGTGATACATGAAATGAAACTTATTTCATAATTGGCAAATAAAAAATGAAATCAAGTACCATATGCACATATATAAGTAAAACATTTTCCCAGCTTGCTTTCTTTACTGAAAGAATGTTGTTGGCTTTCCCCCACTTTATTTGCCTAAATCAGTGTTACACCAGGAAAAATCAAGCATGTCTACATTCTGAGTGACTGCCAGTGAGAGATTGACCAAAGCCCTTTCAGATCAGTGAATAACCTTGAGGCACAACTGCCTAATCTGCAGTTGATGAAAATTAGTCAAAAGTATCAATAAGTTGTATCAGATATACACTGATGAATTTAGAACCCGTCCTGTGTTATAGTAAACAGCTTCTGCTATTTTTACCTTCCCAAACTGATGAAGGTACACAAAGAGGATATATATTAGCAACCTCCAGCAAGGAACTATGTTGTAAAATATTGCAAAAAAAAAGTGATTTTATTGTAAATTTCTATAAGGTTTAGTTACCAGAAACTTAGGAGGAAGGCAAAAAAGTAAATTTTCATAGTCCTTCATTCCATTTGTCCTTTCACTCTTTATCTTTTCTGATTACTTCATTTCAGTCCTATTATTTGAAAGTGAAATCCACATCTCGGGTTCAAACAATATTCCATAGATAAAAGTGCATGTCTACCACTAACAGTTTCACAGCAATGAAAATTATGATCCTTACCCCTGTAACAAAGTTTGAAACAATATAAAAAACTGTATCAAATTAATTCATTTTCTGAAGAAACTCTTGCTCTATATAAAAATGACGCACTCCCTGGCTCTTTGTGCTTCAGGCCATAGTTTACTAGTTCGGTACAAGTATCTTTCCTCTGAACATCCAGAACTGTACATGACTGTTCTCTTTGATCTTCAGTGAATCATGCATTTACACCTCACATGAACTTTTAGGAAATAGGACTTAATAAATTTTGCAAACTAAATGCTATTCATTTATTTTAGTCCCTTTTTCCGCATTTTTATTGAGAGTCAGTTTTATTCATAGCAAGAATGAGCTTTAAGAGCCTGTCTTGATGAAAATCAACAAATATTAAAGCACAGCTGTTTGGAATCAGCACAGTGGGGGGAACAATTGTTTTATGAACATGCTTTTGTCCTACCTAAATACTGAAGACTATATAAAAATTAGCTAAATTTAAAAAACGTAGGACAAATGAGACACATCAAGGTGAAAAGTGCAGAAAAAGGAATTAAGTGAAATGGAAACATGTTTAACATCTATATATTTTAATGTGTTCTGGTTCATACTGTAACTCTCCCTCTAAAGAACTGAGAAAAAAAATCTGGTTTGCATTGGATAAATTCGTTGTTTCAATAAGAAAAATAGGCACAATGTGGTTAATTGGCACTGGTGTAGCTTTGTATTGCTAACTATTTGAAATTAAAAACAGCCTCTACAGACTGCAAAGGGAACTTACTATGAGTGGACTAACTTGTCAAAACTTGTGAGAAACTTACATTATGGAAGATAGCTCCGAATTATATTATTTTTCTGGAGCTTGCTTTGTCATTTCAAACTGCTAAATCATGTTTTGCTCTAAAGCACTGACTTATAAATTCTTATAATATGACAGAAAGAGAAGTCTTGCCATTAGGAACAAGATGCGAAATGAGGTGGTAGAAAAGAGAAAGGGGGTGGAGAAAAAATAAAAGAATGAATGGGTTATTTAGCTATAAAATTAAAGAGGAGTGCATCCAAAGAAGGGCAATGAAGCTGGTGAAGGGTTTAGAGAACAAGTCTGATGAGGAGCAGCTGAGGGAACTGGGGTTGTTTAGCCTGGAGAAGAGGAGGCTGAGGGGAGACTTTATCGTTCTCTACAATTACATGAAAGGAGTTTGCAGTGAGGTGGGTGTTGGTCTCTTCTCCCTAGTAACAAGTGATAGGACAAGAGGAAATGGCCTCAAGTTGCATCAGGGGGAGGTTTCGACTGGATATTAGGAAAAATTCATTTATCAAAAGGGTTGTGAAATACTGGAACAGGCTGCCCAGGGACTGGTTAAGTCACCATCCCTAGAGGTGTGGTTGTGGTGCTTAGGGATATGGTTTAGTGGTGGACTTGGCCATGCTATGTTAATGGGTGGACTTGAGGACATGTCCTGCTTTTGGCTGAAATAGAGTTAATTTCCTTCCTAGCAGCTGATATAGTGCTGTGTTTTGCATTTAGTATGAGAATAAAGTTGATAACACACTGATGTTTTAGTTTTTGCTAAGTAGTGCCTACACTAGTGAAGGACTTTTCCAGCTTCTCATGCTCTTCTATCTTACTGGGCTGGGGCAGGAGGGAGTTAGCGGCTGTGTGGTGCCTAGTTGCTGGCTGGGGTTAAACCACAACGTGATCTTAAAGGTCTTTTCCAACCTTAACAATTCTAGAATTCTACGATTCTAACATTTCCTAGAGAGTTAATAGCAGGGAGGATCCATCTACCTACCAGTCCCATAAAAATACTGTGAGATTTCATTCCAAGATGGAATTCTCTGATTTCTTTTGTACCCCTAAGGTGATGTCTACACTAGAATATAGTGAGGACCAATAAGGGTAGATCTACAGAGTAGAACAGCTGGTGCTGAGGCCTTGATGTCCACCCTATACACATTTAATTGATATTTTCTTTCTTCAAACTAGTTCCAT
Source organism: Phalacrocorax carbo (assembly GCF_963921805.1). NCBI lineage: Eukaryota > Metazoa > Chordata > Aves > Suliformes > Phalacrocoracidae > Phalacrocorax > Phalacrocorax carbo. Next base: position 167,092,748 of record NC_087513.1, read on the forward strand.
ACCGATGTCATGAACTGCATGTATTTATGGCATTTTTGTGTAGTTCTTAATTACATTTTTCGTCTTCATACGCAGGGAATCCAGTTCAAGCACTCAAGTACCACTCCATGATGCAACCTAAAGCACAGTAACAGAGATAACTGGGAGATCCATTCCAAAATCTCACTCCTGATCCAGAATGAGACAGTAGTGTAGATGAACCTTATGAGGACTCTTCTGACACATTAAATAAATGTAGATAAATGTAAATAAGTGTAAATAAAACATACAGGATGCTTTATCTGCTCCCTCATGCAGTCTTCATGACCTCTGATCTGGACCATTTTGATTATGTGAAAGTATTTCTCAAAGACAATCGTGAGTTTTCATTTTCACTTGAAAAAAAGTCCAAGTATGTGGTCAAATTATATTAACAGTCAGTATTGCAGTGTTTCTACCCTGCAGTTCAGATGCACCTGTAAAGAACCTTTTCCAATAGGTGGTGGAAGGTTTTGATATTAATATTTGACCATTATGGGGGAAAAAAAAGGCAACACCAAATTTTGATCTCTACCATCAGCCTATTTTCTTATAGGTAGTATGATTAAAGAATTTGAGAGAGACATTTAGAGAAACATAGAGGCTGAACTAGCTCAGAATTTCCTAGAATCTCTTCCCCTTTCTTCCCATATTTCACGCCTCAAAAAGTAGGTGGACACAGCCCCAGACTTTGTTCACTAAAAAGCTGGGTTTACTTAGACTAAAGTATAACATTAACATTGTATGTATTAGATTTGAAATATAACCATGGGAAAAGAAATTGACAAAATTATCTAACTCATAGATACCACTCTTTAAAGGACTTTGACTACCATCTATAAATAACCCTATTTATTCTGGTGCTGCACCAAGAAGTAGATGCTTTTCCAAAATGAGTGACATGATTTCTTTGTCTATAAAAACTGTATGGATAAAGATGCAAAGTGTCTGGACTTACCAACATTATAAGCTTATTTTCCTACCTTGCCTTTTCTTCTGAAAGAGGAAACTGTGGCAACAGCAATTTTGTATTCTTTCCCATCTGAACTGTTATAAAGATCCATGGCATCTCAACAATTATTTTTTTCTCCTCACTAGAATCACCTGTTTTAATTTTAGGCAATATTACAGTCAGGGTGTCAGGAATTAGTTTGTGAACTCTCCCTATCTAGCACAAGAAGCAGCAAAGTCCTTGCAAAGGAGGAGTGTCTATGATGACTTGCAAGCAGCTTTGCCAGTATACGTATCAAGTCAGAATTTGGATTATTTTAGCTGAAGCATTTCTGTCAGTGGGTGAGCAAAAAAGAGACAGGAGTAGTGGTAAGCTAAGGCTATGAATATCATCTGTTACTTAGTCAGTTGCTGTAGGCTAGCAAACAAAATTTGGATAGATACTGTTACTTGAGTATTCAAAAACCTCAGTGAGAAAACTGCATTTGGTCAAAGGAGACTGTTGGAAAACCATTGCTAATAAAAGCATGGATGAAATACAGCATTAAAAAAAATCATATTTACTTTAAAAAATAGTTCTATTAGGAAAAGCAAAAATTCAGGAAAAAAGAAAGATATTTAGAACCCAAGGACATTTTATTAATCAGGACAATTTATTATTCATGTCACAACATCCTTATCATTATACAGAAATATTAGTTCCAGCCTTGGAGCACTGTACAGATACTACTAAAATTGTCCTGAGGAACCTACCATTTAGGTAGACAATACACATATTTAAGAAAATAAAAGTGAAAAACAATGAGAATGCAAAGGGAAATGAGTGACATACATCTACATTCCCCTTTTCTTTTTCATGTAGTCCAAGAAAAGAAAATATGACCCCTCATAGTAGATACAAGACTCAGAGGTAAAAGTGTACATGTTGCTTATATTCTGGTGTGTTAAATTTTTGAGAAAGGTTTTAAGCACAGACAAGGAAATTATACCATTTAATGGGGGAAAAATCTGTGAGACACTATAGTGTCATTGTCATCTAACCACATGTACAAGTATATTGTAAATCATTTTATATTCAGCTAAACATATAAAGCATACTACGAAAAAAAGTTGGCACTTTTCTGTGTATATTACAAAGCATGCAGTTTTCTGTCCTTGTAGACTTTCCTCTATTACTTGGATGCAAAATTGACCTCGACTAACTTTAGTTTAATATTTCTATTCGAATTTAAATTTTTTACACGTATATGTATATAATCGCCATCATCGTTGTCTCCTAGTCTTCTTTCATGTTGAGTTCCTTAATGAGGGAATTAATCCTTCCCTCAAATATAGTGCTTTTCAATGCAGGAGCCTGAATGCATACTCGGTCTATGTAGGCATACTCAGGCTTCTTGCCATTCATTCAGAGGACTACAGAACATGAAAATGTAGTACTTCCATCTTACAACCATTTAACACAGGTCTTGCATATGTTTAGGAATTTCAATAGATTTCTGACAAGTTATAAAACTATTGTTGAAATGCATGAAATTACATTTGTACTTGAAAAACTTTACCGGAGGAAAAACAATTGATGACAAAGAGATGAACCTATAATTTGTATTTTGATGGCACTGAGGATAACAGATAAATTTGATATTGGTAAAATTAGATACAGATTAACAACATGGGATTTGATTTTCTGGATACAATATGTATGGGTAGTTTCTTGTGTTATCTTACCATTGTTTAGAATCCTCTTATTTATTTTGTTGACTTATTTAATCACCCATCAACTTTTACTGCTGTAACTTTAAATAGAATGACAACCTTCTGCTTCTTTTTTCAATTTTGTTACAAGTGACATTTTGTCTGTTCTTCTAAATACTTCTGAATTGTTTTTTCTGACAATTTTTGTGAAGATAAATTACTTGTCTTTAATATCAAAATGAAGTACAGTAGGTACAGTATAAACCATATAAAATTAATGGTGTAATTACCAGTCATTTTTTCCTTTGTTTTGGAGAATTAAGAATTAATTGGGACAACTGAGAATGAAAAACAAAACCAGACAAAAATCTTCTCTGATAATTCTTAATACACCTAACACCTGTTGTAAGAAAGGCAAGGAACAGACCCTGGGTTTCAGGAGGGCAGACTTCAAGTTGTTCAGGGTAGGCAGATAGGCAGGTTTTCATGTGAGGCTGCCCTGAAGGACAGAAGAACTTGGGTAAACTGGTCTTTTGTCAGGGACAACCTCTTCAAGGAACAGGGCTGTCCATCCATTTGCAGAACAAAATAGGCAGGCATAGCTGGAGGTCAGCTTGCCTGAGCAGGAAGCTCTTGACAGAGCTCAAATACAGAAAGAAAGTGTGTGGCAGGTGGCTTCCTTTGAGGAATATTATAGCATTGCCTGGGCATGCAGTGAATGATTTAGGAAAGTCAAAGCCCAGCTTAACATGAAAATGGCACTTACATGAAGTTGTTTAAATCTATTTGACAACACTATAAATAATTTCCTGTCTTCCAGAAGACTTGCATTTACAATCACTTTAATTCATGGATCTCAGGATCACGAATAAGGTCATTTTATACTCCAAAATTTTGATTCAGGGGAAAAAAAAAAAAAGCTTTTCTAATACCATTAGTATTTTTAGTATTTAAGCTTACAATTTAGTGCAAGTCTGTCTATTTAGACAGACCGCTGCTCATGAGAGCTGAGTTTAAGTGTAATCTGTGAAGATAGCATATAACTTATTTTATAAAATATATTTCTTTCCACATAAGAAATTAATTAGGTTGATTTCCTTTGTTGTTCCTTTTCACAGAAAATAGAAATCTAATGTTCATGAGCTGCTAACACAGTGCCAGTGCTAACAGCACTACTTTAGTGATGATCCTCTTTTCATAACTGGTAGGGTCTCAGTCACAAGTGTACAATTAGGAGAACAGTTTACTTCTTGGAAATCCAGTACAAAGTTTGTATCATTTTGTATAGGACTAGAATTACTCCTTTCCTCACCATTGCTGGTAGAACATAATGGAGTCCTGTATTTTCTTTATTTTTCCTCTGCTTTCTCTAAGACAAAATGTTATTGAGTTGGGGCGATTTACTGACAGAAGCAGCCTGAAAAAAACATCAGAAGGAGTTGGATAGATTAAGAATTGTCAGGGAGCTTCTGCCCTTTGCCATGTGTCTTTCCACCATATATGCTGTTCTAGCTCTGGCCTCATCTCAAGCCCATTTCACCTGCTTCAGTATGAAATGGATCTACATGTTTATACGACAATATTCATCCAGAGTATACTAATTTGCACAAAAGCAAATAAAATACTATTCCAGCAGCTGAACTACATTTTAGATGTCTTTCTAGCTACAGTGGTTGAATTTGAAAGGTTGTGTGGGTAGACCTTATATTTGTTTCTCAAGAGCAGCCCAATGTAGATGCCTTTTTATGAGAAGGAACTTTAAACAAAAGGCTACAGTCAGGAACATATATTTTTTGATGGTGAGATACAGCTTTGGGTCTAACATGTCTTAAACCATGTGCCAGATTTTTTCTATTCCTGGAAATATCAACCTACTCAAAATTCTCCAAAACTGGCAGAAAAAGATAGCAAAATAGATATAATCTTGAAGTAGCTACCTTAACACAAAATAGATTTCCCCATTTCTTCTCTCAGAGGTCCCTAATCTTCAGATACGCAGGACTGCAGTGTTTTCAAAGGCAAGTGGAAGCTTGTGGTTTTGGTTTTGTAGCATGAAATACTTTTTTGGGGGTCTTGTGCATTGACAGATATTTGTCAGTATTTCATCTGTATTTAGATTCTTTCTTTGTGGTTTTATGGAACAAACTAAATCCATGCATTCCAAGCATTTCACAGATTTTTTTTAAACACAAAATCCAGGCAAATATAGTCTAAGCAGTATAATTCAGATAAAATTTGCTAACAACTTTATCCAGTTAATTGAAAGGAAACAGTGCAACAGTCGAATACATCAGTAGGCTCAGATGGTGAAACATCTCAATGTGAGTGGCTAATTGATTTGAATGATGAGGATTCCCATTAAAATAAATTACTTTGTTAGCTTATTTTGAAAGAAATTACAAAAAATACATTCTGCTTTGTGTTTTTACTTTAAGAATTCAGCATGAGTGCTAGATGACACAATCTTATACAAGGTAATGAAATTTCAGGTGCCAACACTCACTCAGCCTTTGAAAGGTACCTGTTGAGAAATATTGAGCACAGAGCCGTATGACCCAGTTCCTAATGCAGGAGTGTAAGTAATGCACAGCTCAGAACAAGCTCAGGCTTTGAGTTTAGTTAAGTTTCTAATTTGCAGTCAAATGAACTGAGGCTATTTAAATTTTAAAGCATTTTAACCTTTCTGGATTTCTCACCATAAGACACAGGCACACCAGAGACACAAAAAAAGGTCTTTGTTTTATACATATATTTAAGAATTGAAGTAGATGAGGAGGGGCAGGAAGACAGAGGTGTTGTATTAGCCTCAATGCAAGTTAACTGGTCTTGAAGAGACACAGATTTTGTGCAAAACCAAAAATTTATTGTGGGTTTAATTAAAGTCTTAATAGTGTAGCTGAACAGTTATTATTAGTTCAGTCATAATGACATAAACCATTATAGTCTAAATTATCTAGTTACTTCAAAGAAAGAAAACAAATCTTCACTTATAATAAGGTTTTAAATTATTACACAGACACATATACACACATTTTCTTTCTTCTTAACATCCTCAATGTTTTCTCCATTAGGCTCACCCCTCCATGTCCCTCTGGGTCTTAGGGTCAAAGACATCAATCTTCAGAAAGAAGGAGGTGGGGAGTATGGGTTTAAGAGGGTCATTGGAACCCCAACTCCTCCACAGGGGAAGTATGATTTTGAAAAGGGTGTTTATTCCTCCTCATCCTAGGGCCTAATTTTATACATTTTCTAAAATTTTTCTAAACTTTCTTCTTTCTTCACTGGTTTTCATGTCCTTATAACACCCAAATTTATAACCCCTAAAGACAATTTTCCTTTGCTTCCAGTGTTATAGAAACAGAGTCATTGAAATATTTAGGTTGGAAAAGACCTTTAAGATCACGTCCAACCATTAACTTAGCATTGCCACCACTAAACCATATCCCTAAGCATCACAACCACACATCTTTTAAATACCTCCAGGGATGGTGACTCAACCATGTCCCTGGGTAGCCTGTTCCAATGCTTGACAACCCTTTCAGCGATCTAGTCAAGCCTCACATTTTCTGTGCACAGAAAAAGGAGGAATAGACAACTGCAAAATAAGAATGGAAACTGCTATGACTGTCTATAGGTGTTTGGTTTTTATTTTATTTTGGGCAGGTGTATCTTGCTGCTGAGAGGAAAATAAATTTAGACAACTGTTTTATCTCCTAAATTACTGTTTAATAAGGGAGCAGAATCACACAGATGGAAATTTTTTTTTTCTTTTTTCTTTTTGTGAAAGAAAAGACATCAGAGAATGTCTTCAGGATAAATCTGAAATGCACAGAGGTATTTCTAAGTATCTGCTAAAGGAGGAGATTTTGCTGTTCTTCCCTTGTTCTCCCCAAACATTTCCTGTGTCATTAACACCACAAAACTTCTCACACTGTGGATATGATTTGTTTGGGAACTATGTGTGCAGGAAGAGCAGGTGCATGGCCCACAGGTCTGAAACCCAGGTTCCTAAATGCTAGTCATTGTAGAACTTAGCATTATGTAACCTACATCCCCTATGGCTTTTTTCCCCAAATTCCTCCCAGTTCATGGAAAATGAAGGCAGGAAAAAGGGTCTTAATATTTTCATTCAGAAGTTTAGAGAGAAATGATATCTTTATCTCAGTTTTATCACCCCTGAGCTGTCCTTAATCTTTTAGTCTACAAGACTGCTCTAGAACTCTTCCCTTGTATTTGTGTTCTTTATCAGTAGGTTTACTACAGTTAATAAAACTATAATTGTTCTTATCCCTTAAGCAGGACAGTCTAACTAGATGTGTAGCGGGTGGCAGCACTTAGGGTAGCATCATTAAGAAGCCATGACAGAACAACAAATTTAAATTCAGATTCTTTTTTCAGATACTCTTTCTCCAGGATGTTTGTCATCCTTGCTGTAATTTGACAGAAACAAAAGACTTATATTATGAAATAGCATATTATATATAGTTAAAACATGGAAAAATATTTATCAAACAGAAAACATTTTTTCTTTGTGATTCATGAGTCTTTTTAATGCTATCTACTAAAAGTAAGTATTTGTTTAGACTGCGTGGGAAAAATTTTCATGAGGATTTATAACATACATCTTTATAAGACTGAAGACATAACAACGATGTAGGATGCCTAGAGAAACTCCAAACTCATATGTATAAACAAACCTACAGATTCATTTAATTCATATTTATATGTATGGCCTGATCCAAAGCCAACTGAAATTTGGAATCGCTTTGCATTGACTTCAGTGAGCCTCAAAATATGTTTCTCGCTTAGGAACTTTATTGTATTTGGGCCCAGATGTGTGAACTTCTACACTGCTTAAGTGTTTCCAGAATAAAGTCCAATGTTTTAAAAAAGCTACACTATAGCCCATAGTGTGAAAGTTTGAGATTTGTAGTAATGTCAATTCAACTCAGAAATTACATTTCCTATGGAAATATTTTGTTCCTGTCTGAAAGCTTTCTATTTTATGTAAACATCATATTATATACTTTGATATACCTTGAGCAATTTTCCCAATGTTAATTTAAACTAAATTTCAAATAAGTTATCACAAATACTGTAAATGGACTGGAAGCTTGAACTTGTACTTACAGATCATGTTAGAAGATATTCTGTGGTTTTCTGTCCATCCTACTACACATGTTATAAACTTGTCTTGGCTAAAGTTTGTTACTGGGAGTAGGGGAGGAAAGTATTAGCATTATCTTCAAAAAAACACCAGTTAATTTGAAGATTCTTGTCTTCTAGCCAAATATACATTCAGATTAAAATAGCTGTTCTATAAAAATAGCTTTGTATTTATGATCATTAAAATATTCCCAGAGAGTTCTGTGCTATGTGCTCTTATAGAAAAAATATGTTTGCAGTAGCAAGGAGATAAGAATCATCTGGATTCAGTTTATAATTATGGGATAGTAAGTCACATTAACAATGAGAACTTTTTTAGATTTAGTTAAATCTAAACTGCTTATCCTTCCCCTAGACATTTCTGCATAATCATTTCAATGTTTGAGTTTTTTATAAATCAAAGTACAGTGGCAAAAGACTAACAGAATTACTTCAGTGTTTTAAACTTAAAAAGGGGGTTTTAAACAATATGAATTGCATATTAAAATCAGACCTCTATCCAATATTTTACCATTTTTTGAGAGAAAACTGAAAAACTTCACCTTACTTAATATATAAAAGTAACAAAGGGGAAGTTAAATACTTACAGTCACAAGATGCTTATTAGCAAAGGTGAGAATCAGGATTTCTGAGTCCCATTTCAATGTTTTATTGTTAAACCATGCTGCCTTATAGGAACAGAGAGGAAACAGAGAATCAACTATCACTCTTTCATGTAAAACTTATTTTCTGAAACATCCCTATATGTAACATTTCCAGAGGTAGCAATGCATCCCATACTGAATATCCAGTGAATGTCACACTGAATCCCAACTAATTCCTTTTTCAGTCCTCTTGATTCTCACAATGACAAAACACTGGATGACAGGAATATAATTAAAAATATGCTTTTTTTTTTTTTCCCTAAACATCTTCATAGGCCACAGCTGGAGGTGGTTATGATGAACATTTAAGAAGTGCTGCCCATTCCACTATCCATTCTTTACAGTCTTCAGAAACAGTATTGAGGATGGTATGGTGATGATAGGCATAGCAACAGTGGTCAGTTGTGGCATCATGGTGCTGTCAGTCCCAGCCACAGTGGCCTCTACCTTCTCCTTTGATGGGAAATGGCTCAGAAACAACTTTAAGAGAATTATCAGGTGTATTGGCTACTGCTGAGGCTGGCAGTTCTTCCATGCAGGGCAGGCAATGGGTGGGTTGACCTTTTTTTCTCTGGCCATAATTCTTGTTGGTTTTTCCCTTAGAAATAAGTGTAAACCATCTATACAAGAATCTGGAGAGAAGCCAAATTATTATGGGAAACAAAAGACGAAAAAAAATGTGGAGGGAGGTGATGGTGTTAAAGGGTCACAAATGTAAAAATGAGGAACAACAGGTGGACAGTGAGCAGAGAACCCTTGGTGGGTCTAATGGTGTTCTACCTGGAGACAAGACAAGGAAAAAGTAAGTCTCACAGTTGGCAGGATCCCTTTCTTTAATCTATTCTTCCCGATGGAACATGGTAGTTGTCTAGGACAACTTGTTACATGAGTATCTAGTTTCCTCTCAGAAAAAATAGATTTTGAACAGTTTAAAATAATATTAGATTGTACTGATTTGAAAGAATGTAAAGAAGAAAGGACATCAACTGCAAATTCTTGTTCTTAACATTATGGCAGGGAGATTATAATGAATTGATTTTCTGCAGAAAACTCTTATCTAGCCTTGTTAGCCTGTTCATTCCCTATCAGTTTAACAATGGTATAGTATTGCCTCTTCAAGAAACAAACTTTGTTATTTACAGCCTCCTGGTACAACACTTCCAAATTCCCATGCTGGGAAAGACCTGCTTTTGCAAACAGAAGTATCCCATTTAAGCCAATCAAACTGTTTATGTCTTGTAACAGGAAAGAATTCTCTGTGAATTAGCTTACTCCTCTTCAGTATTAGGATTATTCAGTTTTATCCTGATGAAGAGGTTAAGCCAACAGGACCTACTACAAATAAATAAATAGATAGATAGATAGATAGATAGATAGATAGATAGATAGATAGATAGATAGATAGATAGATAGATAGATAGATAGATAGATAGATAGATAGATAGATAGATGGATGAATAAATAAATAAATGAATAAATAAATAAATGAATAAATGAATAAATAAATAAATAAATAAATTTTCTCTAAGATACATTCATTTAAAGTGTAAAAAATCTATTTTTGATCTTTACAGACCACCAAGCCTCATCATTAATGTACAGAAAATATTTAAAACTCTGAATTAGAAGTTTCTGAAAAACGTACAAACAGGAGTTTAGCTCCTGAGGGGACTTTTAGCAGAATACCAGTAAGTGCTCAAGTGTTAACACTGAAATGTAATGTAAATGTTAACTTATTATAACAGCTGTGTGTATCATAACATTAAACTTATCTGAGCATGCACTAGCAATGAATTCTAAAGTTGTGTGAGAAGGGGGAGACACAAAAGTGACCTGAGTCTAGAAGCTTACAGAATTAACCAAATCAAGTTTTTCACAAATTAAATGTAGCTTATGAGTAGTTCTGTTGCAGCCAGTAGGCAAGTACAATTCTGTAAATGTGTATAATATTTAGTATTATGAATCTTTCACATATGTAAATTAATGAATGTGACAGTTCCCTTTTCCATAACTTAATTGCCCTTTCCACAATATGTCCCCAAAGGAGATGCAGAATTTTTCACCAAACCAAAATATTTCTTAAAACATGATGCTGCCTGTAACAAGTCACCTCAAAGTTAGAAATAGAATAAATATAATAACATGGATAATAAAGCTAATCTTACAGTCAGCAGATTGAAATTCTTGGTCAGTATGAAACCTTGTGTAAAGCCTTGTTTGTTTAAGGGATGAATTAAGACCTTCGGGTGTATATGGGAAGTTTTACTTCATCCAACCTTGGAACAAACCCTGAGTTGTTAAAATTAACTCATTTCTGACAAACTCCTCTGTCACACAAAATATTCCGGCTGTCCTTTAAGACTTTCAGTGTTTTCTTCCATGTTCACAGTACAGAAGACTAAGAGAAACATTTCATTCTTGGGAATCCAACTAATCCTATCTTTATAAATAAATCTTCCTTCCTTTCTCAGCTTCACATCTTTCTCTCCTGGGGTTTTCATATCACTTTTGTTCCAACATTTCAGTATACAACTTCTCCAGCTCCTCCCTGATCCAGGAAACTTTTTCCAATCTCACAGAAGCTCCTGAATTCTCTTAAAACCTTCCCCCGCCCCCCACCCCCCACTTTCCTTCTATTTTAGTCCCCTAAGTCATAAGCTATGTCTATATTAGTAATTAAAATGAACCAGGGACCACCTTCTGGTCCTGAGGCAAACAGCAGAGCACAGATAGTGCCAAGATTGCTAAACTCTTATTTTCCCACACCCTATACCTCTGAAACAATATATATCTTGCCAAACTGGAACTGTCCTTGGTCTGTGCTGTCCTCTAACAGTGGAAGAGCAGATGGCACATGCCAAAACCATGCCTGGGAACCTCCTGACAATTAAGCCTAGACTAAAAAGGGCACGACTTTCCCAGTGCCCATAACTTAGCTAACTTTTCACCTTGCTTTCATGATTTCTGTCATATAGACCTACACAGGGATTTAATATAGAATTTCCTAGGTTAAGAGTCTTTCTTATCATTACTGTCCTCACAGTCTCTCTTGCTCAGTGTTGCCAAAGTTAGATTTCCTTCCTTTTTCAAGCTGTACCAGTAAGATACAGTGGTTATAATTGTATCCGTTGTACTGCTTTATTATCTGCTGCCTGAGCAGCAACTTACTGCATGAATCTTGAGAATTCTACCTGATTGCTATCTGCCCCTCATTTCATAGCATGGCCTCTGTGCCCATTTAGTGAGTGTTTCCCTCAAAGTTTAATTTCATAAAGCAAAGGCTAACATTTGGTTCTGTTAGTTCTTATGCAGAAAGACATCCCTTAAACTGTATTGCAGCTCACCATTTTTGCAACAGTAAAACAGCGAGCTCAGGGCAAGGACTCTGAAAGAATGTTATCTTTATTTTGGCAACAGACACTGTAGTAAATCAAGTGATGCTGTATACATGTGGGGAGTGTTTGGTGGAGTGCTATCAAGCTTACTAGCTTGTGAGGCTCAAAAGAAAGGAAATACTCATTACTCTTTGATAGTTTATTTAAAAAATACGAGAGGAGAAACTGCATAGAATTAAAGCCACTGTCTAGCAGTGCATGTGATTTAAGAAGCAAAATTAAAGAGCTTTTCCTGAAATTAGTTACTGTACCCTTTATTAGTGTGGGCATGGAATGAACAGCTTGATCTGTAATTTGGAAAGATATTTGGAAACAAGTCTGGCTTTTTCTACTATGACTTTGGAAGACATGTGCATGCCATTTAATATATATCAGGTACTTTTAAGTATCAGCAAGTTTTTAGTACTTAAAAAGAGATATAGCCATTGAGTTAACAGAACTAAGTTCTATTTAGAAAGTATATTTCTAAGTATTTGTTACCAAATTAAACAATTCAGAAGCAAATTTGCAAATAAATTGTAAACAGAAGAACTGAAAACTACATCTTTAATCAATGACTATACAGCATATATTATTAAACTGGAGAAAAGCAGAAATACCCCAAGTTACCAAGAAAAAAAAAAAAAGCTGTTCAGCTTCCCAATATGTCTACTGAGTCATCTTACCTATTAAAGCACTTAAAAAAGTTATTTGAAACAGTGTTTAAAATGTTAACCTGTACAACCAGGCAAGCATGAAATTAAACTTGGAGTTGAACTAGCACTGCCCCATGACTTGCCCTTCTTTCAACATCATTCTAGTGTTACATGAAAAGACTGAAAGGTCTGAAAGATCAACACTTTCTGCCAAGTAACAGGCACACATGTATTAAATGTAAGTGGAAATCCTGCTTGAAGAATCTCATCTTCATATTGTTAGTGCTATCTGTAGCCTTAGGGCGTTTTTTTAAAAATTTTTAGTTTTTATCAGTATTAGTTTTTGTTTCATTTATGAAGAACTCAGTGAGGCCTCCTTGAAAGCACAGACAATTCTTTAGAAGCTTAGCAACAGGGCTGATATGCTAAATAGATGTTCATAATGTTGGCATGAGTTGAGCAATATGTCATTTCAATTATCTCTTCAAAATAGTTTCCCAGTTATTATTTAAGACCACAACAGCAGCTGTAACAGAATGTTTCTGAACCAATTTTCTACAGTGAAGTAAGAGCCCAGATAGCAAAACATAAGTGCTGAATTAAAAGCAGTGAACCAGTAAAGAACAAATTAATAAGGTTTAACTGAGTAACCGTATAGTGCAATTTACGAAGTGAAAAGAAATATTGATAGAGGAAAGCAAATGAGGAAAGTATACCAGTATTCCGGAACAGAGCCAACCGCATTTTATTTTACCATTTGCAGTACTTTGTGCACCAGCCAATGTTGCTATTGATTAATTGACAATACTAGTAAAAAAATATTTGCGAGATTGTAACCTAAAAAATTGTTATCTTCAAACTACTTGAAACCAGGACACTACTTTATCCTCCAATAAAGTTCATGTCATTAAGGCCTTTATCTGGAACTAAAAGTCCCTCCTTTTCTTTACTAATTGCAAAGACAATAAAAAGATAGCAAGGACATTATTTCAAGAATAAACCTGTTCGGGTTTTTTGTTTCCTTGGTTGGTTGGGTTTTTGTTTGTGGTTTTGTTTTAAGTTACAGTCTGTGTTGCCTTTTTGCTTTAAGTATCTAATTTTCTATTAAAAATTTCTGCTTGACACTAAGAAGAAACAAAGTGCTCCTTTAAATAAAAGGAAGTGGAAGAAATTACAAGTCAGTTTGCAATAGACAAAAATAATTTATAAGTGTATCAAATGTAATAAAAAAGATACACATCTAAATTATATAGAATTTTGAATTACTTGCCCAGAATGCTGTTAAGACTTTGAACTGCTTACATCAAGGTGAACTGATTAAGGCTTCTCCTGAACAATGAACAGTCTCTGCTATATACTCCCCACCTGAAATTACATAACTTATTTCAGAGCTGCCTCATTGGTGGTTTTTATTCTGTCTGTGCCCATTCCTTTCACTCACCCAAATATCAGTTATAATCAACATTAATAACAGTAAAAAACTTATAAAAATTCACTCACAATTCTTGTGCTATTGTATTTTATCAAAATTACTTCAATTTCTAGTTTATCAGTTTTCTGGATTTCATGCTCCAGGACTCTCCGTTTGTTATTATCTATATTTCTTTCAATTATATTCTCTGTTATCTGCTATTAAGAGTACACTCTTAATTTAATTTATTTCTTCCAACTCTGGCTTTTTCATCTTCCATCTGCAAACCAAACATCCTACCTTCATCATTACAAGCCATTTCAATTATTCTTCATGTTGATCTGACATGGAATACTCTCTCTATACATACGCACACACTCACACAACCCACTTTGTTAAAATTAACACCGCAAAATCAAGTAACTATGAATGTACCATACAATTGCAATGATGATCAATCTTCAGTAATTTTCAGTTTCGATTTCTGGTTGATTTTTGTTCATGATTGGTTTTTTTTTGAGGGGATTGTAACCTCCTTAAGAGTTTATCCTTAAGATATGGGGCTATTTATTTTTAAATAACATGTAGAGCAACTTGTTATGCAAATGGCTATATTTTATATTCTTTGATAATGTAATATGAAAAAAGCATAAAAATACTTAAGAAGTTTTAATGTAATTCGGTTTTCATTAATTTCTCTCTTATTCCTTTTCTTCATTTTCTTAACATGCTGCTCTATGGTTTGGACTTTGGCACTTGTCCATTACTTCTCTTGCCAGTGTGCTAAACAAAAACTTTTAGCCATTTTTATGATATTGCAATTCAGCACAAAATGTAGGCACATCTGAACTGACAGCAATTGTTTTTCATAAAGTAAATTCTGGATGAGTAAAAGAGAATGAATCTCTTTAATCCATTTTAATTTATAACCACAGTAAGGAAATTAATATTTTCACCAAAAAAGCAAGTTATTCTGTTGAAGTCCATGATATACAGAATCATTTTAGGTGGGACAGGGGGTATAGAACAGATACTTTGAAGTGATTCATGAATCACTGGTCTCATTCTAATTATTCCCATTATAAAAGTACATTTGCAATTAAATGGAAATAAGAGGTACAAAATGTTGGCATGACCCCTCAAACAGTGAAATGCATGTTATCACTGAAGCTCGGACAAGTGGGGAATAAATATGCATCAGCTTATGAGAGAAAGTGTTTGTCACTTAAGAGATCTGTGCCCTAGCAGTGGTTTCTTACTGTTACATGTTATTCTTTAAAGCTGATGATTATTTCATTGTAGACAACATCACAAAAAAACCACAACCCAAAACCAAACCCAAACCAAGCAATACCACCCCCCAAAAAAACAACCTGAGCAAGAAATAATGCACAGAATGAGGAATATTAAATAGACAGCAGAACACTTTAGGTGTCGGAAATTAATGCTTATGAGAGTAGCTCAATTTGGAAAGCTCTAAAGTGTGTTAGGTTTGGATTAATCCCTACCTACATTTAAAAAATTAGAAGTCTCATGATGTATATAACAACACTTTTTGCCTTTAAGCTTAAGGCAAAGCTAATATTTTCAACCTGACCTTGTCCTTGCTTATCTTCCATGTTAATTCCAAAGGAGTCAACTCTCAGCTGTGTGTGTGTATATATATACACACATACATACATAGATATGTGTGTATATATACAAATATACATATATGTATTAAAAATAATTTTCTGCCATTGCATTACAAAGTAAATGTACCAAATAGTGGTAAAATGTTTTTTCCAAGATTATTCTTTATATGATTTTGCTACAGTAATACTTTACTAGAGGTGTGGACAGACTCTGTCACTGAAATATTCTATTTAATGAACTTCTGGTAGCAAAGGTGCTACTACTCCAAACATGAGTGCATTTGTTTTAAACTACCTGGACGATCTGGAATAAAAGAATATAAAATTGCTCCAAGTTCAGGACTGATGTAATGGGAACAGAGTCTCATTTTTTTCAATTTTTCCACTTTTTTATCTTCATAGGTGTTTTAATAATTAACAACTTTACCTAAATCAGTGATAGAGATATAATAGCCAAATGTGCATGCCAAAAAAAATATTTACTAGAAAATGCAGTTTTCTACAAAGTCTATAATTTTTTCTGATTTTTTTCATAAAAAAAGGTCCGGAAAGGTTGGTGGCAGTAGTAATGAGACTTGAAATGTAGGCTTATAGATATTATAATTCCACTTTATCTTTTTATGACATCTCAGTGCTGTAGCAGAGAGCTGTTTACAAATAGGCAAACCTCTGATTTGCCTCAAGGGAAAAGAAAACCACCAAATATTGCTGGGGAAATAGCTTAAGTAAGATGTTTTATTTATACCAGCATTGCAAGAAGCTTCAGCCTCCTGAAGCCTTGTTTAAAGATTAGTATTATATGCCAGGTGTGATTTTAATTTTCATCTCTTTTTTTCTTTTAAAGAGTTGCTGATTAAATGTCAAATTAAATGCAGCCAGTATTTTTTTTCCTTGTTTACTTTCAGTGTTGAAATAAGAAATGCATAAAATAAAAATGTAAAATGGCATATTAGGGTTTGATATACTATACAAAAATGCAGGATTGGATTGGATTAAGGACTGGTTCTTTAAACAGCCACTCAGTCTATAAGAAAACTTCAGCATAGAAAACTGTGATTTAAGGATGAGAAGTATCATAATTCACTAACAAACACAGATGTCCAGAAAATTTCATGAGCTCTTTGAAGCAGGAAAATAATATTCTCACATAGGATGATACGAAGTTGATCTGAGTTACAGCATTTGGAGTGAATGGATGCTGTAACGTTCAGTGTAATCACCCAGCCAACAACTCTTTCACCAAGTCTCTGGTTTCCTCTTATTGGCAAAGATCCAAGAAGGAACACTGCTGCTGTTGGACCTGTTTCTCGTTTCTTAGGAGGTACAGGATAATACAGTAATACTACTTCATCTAACAAGAAATTTTGGTAAATTTACAAGTAAATTTTTTCTTCATCCTCACTTTCTTAGAATTCAAAAATTAGTGATATAGCTTCAGAATTCCAAAAGATAAGTTTTCAGTGTTTCAAAGAAGGGAGAAAAGTCAATAGATGGTATTCGTAATATCTTGAGAAATATTTTGTTGTTTCACTTATTCACATGTACAAAATAATTAACAATAGGAGAGATTGTATAGGCTAATTGGAGTTCTGAATTATATTTTTGTTTTTACTACATATAATAAAAGCTTAACAAATTAATAAACATTATGGATGGTTATGGAGCTATTTGATTTAGCCTTCTTTAATGAGTCTCACATTTTCTGTCAGATACATTTTTCAGTATATGACTAAAATTACTGTTATTGATATTAACAGGGTATTACTAAACCCCCTCTTGAATACATACTCATCCTTTTGTTTTATGCTTTCAGTGAGTTATTCTGCTCAAACTAGATAAGCATCTTTCAAACTTTGAAAATTTATTTTTAGGAGTTCTTTTATAGAGAAAAATAAAGATATTTTATAGAAAAAGTAGGGCAATCAAAAAAAATTAAATGCCTGTGTGCATGCTTCAGTGTCATCATTTATATGTAAGTTTCATATATTTTATTCACAAGACCTCTGCTTCCTTCTCTGTTACATGATAATTCTGCTTCACTCTGTTTGACAGTGAAGGTAACCTGTTTTGGATTCAGAGTAATTTGTAAGTCAGAGGGAAATCTAAGAAACAAACTCTGCAAAAAATGCAGTTTCCACTTTTACAGTGTTGTCAATGTCAGTTTAAATGGTCAAGACTTTGAGATGTTGACATGAATTAGCATATTGAATACTGAGGGAAAGTTCCCCACTGAAGATGAACTAGATATTGAAATGCTCATGAGGTTATTATGTTCCACTTCTACATCTTTTAGATAGAAAAAATATTAACTGTTTTGAGCTACAGCAGTGTTAAACTGATGAAGACAGTTCAAATTAAAACAACCTTTACACTGTGCTTCCTGTAATTTTATTCTAATAGACACTGTTGGGAGTTAAAAAGAATAGGGATACCCCAGTGCCACAGCAAAGGAGAAGGAACTGGAAAGGTAAAGACCCTGTACAGTTTTCCTCATATTTCTTTGTGTATCACCTTGTCTTGGCCTAAAATGGTCTAAAAATAAACCCAAAACAAAATAACAAATTAAGGGAGAAAGGAACACACACAACCCAAAACAACAAGAAAATAGCATTTTGGAAAAAGAGGAGCAAAAAAATAAAATTGAAAAAAATATATATCTATATAAAGCTAACAGGTCTGAAAACCTTAAGGAAGTATCACTGTGAAGTAAGTTGTGGAGAAGGCTTTCCTTCCATGGGGGAAAAAAACCCCACAAATACTTTCACTAGTTAATAACCTGGATACATATAATAAATATATGACACTATAAATATACTAACTGCTACTTTTGGGAGTTTCCACTGATTTCTGTAGAAGATGTGCAACTACTGCATAATATTTACATCTACAAGGCTTTGAGTATAACCTTTACCCTTCACTGATTTCCTTCACTTCTTTCTTCTAGTCATGCACTTTTTAATTTTAAAGCCATGTTTATTCCAAGCCATTCTTATCTCTTCAAATCTTTGCTTCACATATGGTATATCACATTTCTTAGGCTTTTGTGTGTATGGATCTGTGTGCCAGATGTTCTAGGGCACCTTTCCATTGTCTCTATTGATGTATTCTGTGCATTCATTTCAACAGACAGCCAATATCTGGGAGTGTATATTATATGCAAGAATCATTAAACATATCTTCTTACTCAGAGATTCAGAAGAATATTTGAGGATTTGATGCACTCATTAAGGACTGGAAGCAATAAATGCACCTGGAATTTCCCACCAGTAAGTTATACTGTTTAATCAAACTTCACAAGAAATTCTTTTCCTTATGCTTATTCAATATAGTTTGCACCCTTTGTGCTTCACCTTGAGCTACAGGTTGAAATAAACCACACCTGCTGATATTGCTCAGTTTCATATGGTTTAACTACAGACCACTCTAATATATTCAGATGTCGTGGGAATATTGGAGGAGTTTGGACATATACCTTTTTATATATAAATTAAGGAAATTTTCATCATAGGTAATAGGTCATACCTGTACTGCAGCCTCTGGAGGACTCCATGCGACAGTAGGTGGATATGCCCTGAAGCTGCAGCCCATGGAAGGCAAAAACTGTGGCCTGTGGAAAGAAGCAGATTTTCTGGCAGGACCTGTGAAGCCATGAGGGACCCACGCTGGAGCAGTCTGTTCCTGAAGGGCTGTACCCTGTGGAAAGGACCCATACTGGAGCAGTTCTTGAAGAACTGCAGCCCGTGGGAAGGGTACATGTTGGAGAAGTCCATGAAGGATTGTCTCCTGTGGGAGCAAGCCCTCACTGGAGCGGGAAAAGAGTGTGAAGAGGAAGGAGCAGCAAAGAGGAAGTGTTATGTACTGACTGCAACCCCTGCTCCACACCCCCCTGCACTACTCAGGAGGAGGAGTTAGAGAAATAGGAACAAAGTTGACCTGGGAAGAAGGGAGGGGTGGAGGAGAGGTGTTGTTTGTTTTAATTTTTGTTGTTGCTTCTCACCATCCTACTCTATTTTTAATGGGCAATAAATTAAATTAGTTTTCCTCAAGTGTTGTCTGTTTTTTCCTATGGTGGTAGTTGGTGAGTAATCTCCCTGTCTTTATCTTGACTCATAAAATTTTCCACCTTACTTTCTTCTCCTGACCAGTTGAGGAAGGGAGAGTGAGAGAGTGGCAAGACAGGAGGTTTAGCAGCCAGCCAAGGTCAAACTCACCAGAAAGTATCACACCTTTCATAACAATTCTTCTGGCCTTATTCTTTAAAAGACTTTTAATTTCTCAAATGGCAAGACTATTTCTTTATATACTGAAGATCACATGCCCCATTTCAGGCTTGTTTTTCAACATTAATAGTGGAACAAAATATTCAGATTATCCTTGCACAAAAGGATACAGCCTTATGAGTCATTACAGCACAGGAAAAGATATCAGCAAAAGAGCTTCAGTAAGGGAAACATTGCAATTGTCAGTGCATTACTACTATCACAGTATGAGTGGAATAAGGTTGCTGCAAAAATAGAATGTATGTCAGGTTAAGACCATATGCTGAAATTAGGCAAAGAATATTTTACTTTTTTTTGGTCATAGGGATACAAGAGAATCACTAGGCCTGAATGAGTGATATTCTGTTTCAGTGCCCTCCTGAAATATCACAGAACTGGCTCCCACTCAAGCTTACCTCTGTCTCCACAGAGTAGCACATATTGTGTTCTGCTACAGAGGAACATAACACTGATAATGAAAAAAATGACCAGCGAGAAACTGGGTCTTACTGAATCTAGTTTAAAAAGAAAATGTGCTGAAAGGACATACAATCTGTATAGAGGTAGTTAATCATTGAGTTGTGTGGGGATTAAATTGAGCTACTCCAGAAAATAAGTAAACAAAATTCTTATTTGAAGGGGATTGCAGTTTATAGAAGTGGCATTCATTCCGTCATAATTTAAAACCAAGGAACTGACAAACTGAAGATCATTTTTAGGGTACTTTCATACACACAGACCGCATTTTCCCTGCCAGACTGAAATGTCGATAGCAGCTCAGTCTCTTTCTACCAGATAAGGAAATACAGTATGCATATTCAGTCTCTTTCACTGTCTAAACCAAATCTTTATTTATGCTTCCATGCTTCTTCTCAATCCCAAATGCATATTGCATTTTTTCCTTAAGCTATGCATATGAAGCTATGAACACAAATTCTTAATTGTGTAGAGGTAGATTTAAAATTATGTTTATGTTTTGTGGAGGTTTGATTCTTGCTTTTTTAAATTGGAGATGGGTATGATTTGCAGTACTACAGAAAGCTGCAAAATTAAAATTTTCATAGTAATGCATTTTTATTTGTATATGTAATTAACACTATAAGCGTAAAATTAATCTAAAATTAAAAAAAAAAAAGAAGAAAACAAGTTATATAAAAAAGTTTGAGTCTGGACTGGTTTCTTACATCTGATGCAGAAGTAATTAAAAGTATGTGTCTGATATAACTGCTATTAGAACCGTGACTACTGTAGGTTTAAATTACAAAGTAATTTTACAAACTACCTTTCATTGCCCTGTGTACTTTGATTTGGCAGTCCCTGCAAAAGAAAATTTTTGGTGGAACTTTAAGACCAGTAAAAGAAACAACAGCTGTTAAGTGTACATTTGCTACAGAGAAATATTTACAGTTACTAATTAATAAAATATTTAATTACTTCTTGTTGCAAGTAGCAATAAAAATAAAATGTATTCTGGTATACACAATTCTCCCATGAATAAAACTTTGCACTATCTGTTTAGAATAACAGCTTCATTACTACTTGATTAATCAAATTAGCTTAAGTGAATTTCAGATGTTTATGATAATCAGGTATTTCTCACATGCTGCAATTTTTAAAATGAGGCTTTTAGAAATCTGAGGGTGACTGTGTTGGTATTAGTGTAAGAAATCCTCCAAATGAAAGTCAGATTACTTGAGGCAGCAGGGTTAGTATACAAAGTTATGTGAAATAAACAGTGAAGAGGAAGCATATGAGGGAGAAATCAAATTCACATCCACCTCTCAAAACACAGGTGAATGCCCTCACTACTGGAAAGGCTCTTCTGAAGTGAGACCATGCCACTTAGGAAAAAAGGTCTTTCACTTGATAAAGACCTGACTTCTGGTCCACGATCCTAGGACAGCTTAGACATTAAACAGAGTGACTGCTTAACATAAAATCGATAAGCAGTCTTAAGAACACAGAAAATATATATTTTCCCTTCTACATCAGTAGTCCCAATCACTAAACTGCAAAATAAAGCTTTCACTGGGTGGTAATTAAACCAAAATACTGTCCATTCTCTGGACTGGAGAGCAAGTAACTTAAAACTGGTCATATTTGTAAAGTGAATCTTCCCTCCCTCAAGGGCAGAATGGACTAGTCTATACCAGCCACTGATAAAAGTCTCTGGACACATGCAGTTCCCTTAGCCTGTCTGGTCTTCTGGTGGAAGAGTATGTGATACAGGCCAAAGCTGTGATAGGAATCATCATACAAATAAATGGTATGAATAATGGTAGAACAATGTTAAACCTCTGTTTACTTCTCTCTTTTCCTCTATCCCTCCATAATTGTTTACTTTTCAAAGAAACCTTCCCCAGTACCATGGTTAGACTGACAAGCCTGGAGTCCCATGGATCCTCCATCCGGCCCTTCTTGTGGATATGTGTCACATTTGCTAAACTACAGTCAACTGGGACCTTCAGTCAAGGTCTCTGACATTCTCAGCAATGTAGTTCATCTGAACCAGATTAGTCCTCTGAGTCTACTGAAGCATGTAAAATGTCTCCAGTACTTGCTGATACAGGTTACATTATTCTGAGGAAGAATATATAAGATTACTGATGCAATTTACAGGTAATTCATCAGATTATGTAATAGCAACACAAACTCAGAATTCACAAATTTATTACATCAAACCTACAGACCCATCTAATTATCACTGTGCAAATTTCCCTAATGTACATATACTGTTAAGACCATTATCACAGAATAACAGGCATAATAGCCTCTAAAAATTATTTTAAAATGAGCTTCACTTTAATAAAAGTAAATTAAAAACTCATTCCAAATTTTTTTTCCCTTTTTAACAACATAAATCACAATACTGTGTTCTAAAATATATCATCATAATCATGGGTGGCTTTTTGTTTTGATTCTTGGTTTTGTCTCTGTAATTATAAAATAAATAAAATTCAGGATTTGTTTAGAAACACTTAGTTGTATAAGTCACATAGCTTTCTTAACAAAACCAAATCAAATCTCAGAGATACTACATGCATTAACATGCCAATGTGCCAAATTAAATCACAGAATTACAGAATCACAGAATGGTAGGAGTTGGAAGGGCCCTCTGGAGATCGTCTTGTCCAACCCCCTGCTTGAGCAGGGACACCTAGAGCAGGGGGCACAGGAACGCGTCCAGGCAGGGTTTGAATCTCTCAAGGGAAGGAGACTCCGCAGCCTTTCTGGGCAGCCTGTGCCACTGCTCTGGCACCCTCATAGGAAAGAAGATTTTTTCTCATATTGAGGTGGAACTTCCTGTGTTCCAGCTTGTGCCCGTTGCCCCCTGTCCTGTCATTATACACCACTGAAAAGTGTCTGGCCTCATCCTCTTGACTCACCCTTCGGATATTTATAAGCATTGGTAAGATCCCCCCTCAGCCTTCTCTTCTCCAGGCTGAACTCTTCTCTACTCTTCTGTAGAAGAGTAGTTCCTGTAGAACTGACTCTTCTCCAGGTCTCTCAGCCTTTCCTCCTAAGGGAGACGCTCCAGTCCCCTGATCATCTTCGTAGCTCTCTGCTGGACTTGCTCAAGCAGTTCCACATCCTTCTTGAACTGGAGCACCCAAAACTGGACAAAGTACTCCAGATACGGCCTCACTAGAGTGGAGTATAAGGGGAGGATAGCCTCCCTCCATCTGCTGGCCACACTCCTTTTAATGCACCCCAGGATAGTGTTGGCCACCTTGGCCACAAGAGCACAGTGCTGGCTCAGGGTCAGCTTGCTGTCCACCAGCACTCCCAGGTCCTTCTCAACAGAGCCGCTTGCCAGTAGTTCAACCCCCAACCTGTGCTGGTGCATGGGGTGTTCCTCCCCACGTGCAGGACCTTGCACTTGCTCTTGTTGAATTTCATGAGGTTCTCCTTGGCCCAGCTTTCAACCCCTGTCCAGGAACTCTCCAGCCACAGAACTATTAAGAAATGAGAAGTAGAACAACTAAAAGATGCATTTAGGGAAAAACAAAACAAACCAAAACAGAACTCCAAAACGTTTTGAATTTGCAAGAGTTTTGTTTGCCTGATTGTTTTACAGTATGATGTTACTATTGATTATCTCTGAATATGACTAAGTCAAAGAAATCTAACATGACTAAGCAAGTAATATTCAACAATTTCACATATCTCCTCCTGTCTTCATTGTATTGTTATCAACTGGATATTCACAAAGGCTACTCAACAAACAGATCAGATAGTAAAGTCTATAGTATATACAGTGGAAAACAGAATGTGACTTGTTTGGTCTCAATATCAAATCATTTTATGTCACACTACTAACAATATTTTTTTAACAAGATTTAGCTGATTGATAGAAAACAGTTAATAAAATGAAACAGGCTAAAACACATGGATGAAGCAAACTATCTGATTAATAAGTGTTATATCTTATATGTACCTATGCCACAAAAATACTGCCAAATTATTCTGCCCTGAGACACTGCAATTAATAATTATTTTGCTATAAATACCCTGTAAGTGTAATATTAATTACATACCCTGTAAGAGCAATATTATTAGCATGGAAACTATTTAGAGGTTCAGACGTAAAAAAATCACATCTCATGCAGAAGATGTAACATTTAAATAGAAGCATAAACTAGAAGTTTGAAGTTAGTGTTTTCTTAAATCGTTCATCACAGTATTATGTGATGCAGGAGTTTCACCAAAATTGAAAGAAACATTTTACAGTCAATAACAGAATTTGTCCCAAATGATTTCATGTCAGAAATACATAAATTATTCTGTGGATAGTTCAGCAAAATACTTTATGCAGATTTCAGTTCAGAATTGTTCTTCTAAGTTATTTTTATTTTATTTTTTTTAATTTATATTCACTATCAGCATTACACATAGCATTTCACTTGTGTTCATGCTTTACCTAGTGAACTATATTAATACTGCAACATGCAGTCCAGTTTTATTTCACGCAGTTATTGTTTTCAATTTAGATAAGTAAAAATGTACTGTTCACTTAAACACCATCCAACCAGGGTCTATAAAGAAAATTGTTGGGAAGCCAACTGGAAAATATGCTGTTCACTGAAGTCTTAAATATTTGGGTTTGTGGTGTTTGGGTTTGTGTTTTGGTTTTTGTTCTTTTTTTTTTTTTTTTTTGTAAATGACAGCAATTACACTAAAAGAGTTTACCTAGGACATTACTTATTTCCATTATTGTCTATGCTTTTTGGCAGGCATCAGAAAGATAACAGCTGAATGAACAAATAGAAGTTTAACGGGTACAAATTCTTAATGAAAAGGTCTTATTTTCTTGAATTAAATAAAAATAAAATGGAATAAAATGTGAAGAGCGGCAGCATATCGGTTATAACAATTTTAAAAATGGGCTTATAAAATGTGAAAACATTTATCGCTGCTATTATTTCATTGTATGGAGTTACCAAAGAAACCAGTATAGAATTCAAATGGTGACACATCCTCTGTTTTTTTGCAATGGATCTTAAATTAATCTGAAAAAAATTTGTAACTTATGTAGTAAAGTATATGAAGAACAATTGCAAAGGAGAGTAGATTTTGTTGTCTGCTCTCTCCATGACACAATGGACAAAATTTTAGAAAATTTAACTTTAATAGTCTCTTTGACCATATATGATATGCAGAACATGGACTGGAAGTGACAGAGAATCTTGCCAAATGTAGTTGGGGAGGAATATCAATTAAGTGCTTCTAAGGGAACGACTTTACATGTGTTACCAGTCAAGAGTGACTCTTAGGATATCTAAAATTCCGGTTTTATTCTCATGAACATGAAAAGACTAGATACCTGTGGATTTAGCAGAGGGTTGCAGTGCATTGACACCATGAATGTGGCATAAGGCATGAGGTGTGGAACATTACATGTGGTCGTTTCTACGCATTCTTCTTCCTCTCCCATTTAGGCTGGGGATGTATTGATCCATGAGGCAGTTTATGTTTCCTTCTATCATTAAGGCAGGCTCTTGGCATGCAGGTCTACAAGAACAAGACACCCTCTTAGCACACTTTTATATGCATCCACTCAAGTATATTCTGACTATGCTTTAATTTATATCTAAAGTGTAAATAAATTAATTAATGTTTTTTGCCTAGTCCTTTATGTGCCAGCCAAGGTAGCTGAAAATCTTGGAAGCCTTTGAAAGTGACTCTCAGAGAGTGACTGATGTTCATATACTCCAGATTAAGGAAAAACAATTAAGCAGAATAGTCCACTTTTTCTATTCTTTCTCAATAATGATTCTCACAAAATTATTATTTCTATTGATATCAACTTGAATTATGTTTTTAATAGTTATTTTGGTAAGTTTTTTTTACTTTAAAATTTATTTCTCAAGAAACAATTTTAAAGTAAACCAATCTGTGCTGTGCTGTTTTATCAGTTTAAATGGCATCCTATCAAATAAGTATTTTCAGTTTGTTTTGACTTTTAAAAAGCAGTATGGCAAATATTGCATAGAAATATTTACTATTATTTAGTAAGGCTAGGCTTTTATTATTTAGTAGGCTAGGCTTTAAACATCATGGAAAATTTCTTATATTCTGCAGTATCTGCTGAAGACCACTCCAAGTCTGGAAGTTCATATCAAAAGAGCAGTTTAGAGGATGCATTTATTTCAGACTTAGTTCATATGTGGTATTGTGAGTCTAATAACTATAAATACAAACAGTTAAAAACAAAAATATTAAATTATAACATTTCAATAAAAATGTAATATATTGATGTGATATGATATATGATATAAGCCAGTATATTTATATACTTTAATAATAACTATTTTATATTTTATAACTTATATTATAATTTATATAGTGTGTTATATTTTAATAATAAAAGAATAGAAATTATAATATATTAACAAATATTTATTATAAAACTTTATTAACATACTGATTATATTGTATTCTGTTATATATATTTATTATATGCTATATATTATAGTTATTTTTATTACATTATCACACACAAGTATATAATGTAGTGCAATATTACAATATTAAGATATGAAATATAATAATGTAATATTACAGTCTGATTTTTTAATTGTTGACAGAAAATCAAGGATGATTCCTATGTTTGTATGTGAGGCTTTAGCCTCCTACATAGGTCTAAAAGCAACTGAGCCTAATCCATACACTGCTGAAAAACGTTTTAGTTATACTGTACGCATAAAGTGAATTTTTTTATTATTGTCATTTTAATCTCTGGTACAAACCTTTGTCAATTATGATAAGCCTGGAGCTCTTGTTATTAAACTTCCATTGCCTTTAAACTATGTTTGTTTCATATTTTTTCATTCATGTTAACATTTCAGTGACTGCCATAAAATAACATTGAATTGCCTCCCAATCCCCAGAGACCAAGGAAGCCTAGAGCATTTGCAATTAATATTATGGATTTGTAAGACTTGGCTGGTACAATCAGTATGTGTCTCCTGATGTGCAAACTTCCATTAACTAGAGTCATAGAGGGACACATGTAACTGCATGTGCCATTCCTGAGATAAAGGGACAAGGCAACTCCTAGAACCATAGAAATCTCACAGACAGGCAAGCAAATGGACAGATTTTCTGAACTTTGCAGAATTAGATCTATCAAGAAATGAAAAAAAATATTCTTCAAAGAGATTCTGTGGACCCATTCTGTAAAAATCTGGGTTATTACATTTGCAAAATGGGTTAAATCATGCTACATAAATAAGTAAGTGCATAAATAAACAAGCAAAACCGTTATGAGTGTGAGCAGAGAGGCAAACTAATCCAAAATTACTTACAATTATAAACAGCCCATGTTGTCACCCCATGGCATGGCAACTTGAAGGCACCTGGGTTAAGTGGTTATCTTTCCCTCAGGGAAGGTTTACTTTGTGGATTCAAGAGGGACAATAAAATTGGTTTCTTAAAGGGGGAAAAATGATGAAAAGGAAAAACACTGGCAGTTGGGCAGGTGTAGACAAAGGCCACTACCTTTACCACCCTCCCACCAACATATCAGCTTTAGGGAAACAGAAGTCCCTCACAATGTTATGGTTTGCTGCTAGGTGTGAGAGACTCAGAAAGTGCATCTTTGCTTTCTTGGGGGTAATAAGCACGGAGCACATCAAAACACTCCAACAAAATTAATTACAACAGATTTTTGAGGCCATGTTTTAGTAAAAAAGCAACTCCAGCTTTAGGAATCCTGCTTCCACATGAAAAACCCCACAGCCACCTTGACGGTTCAAAACGTGTTTAATGTTTTTAACAGCTGAACTCTCTGCCAGATGGCTTTATAAACAATAATGCATCATCTGTCCGTTACTGACAGGATAAATCTAGTATAACCATACAGTCAGCAGGAGTATGTTTATATTGTTTGCCCTGGCTATCTTAACAGTAGCACATTTTTGTACATGCAGAATCAGGGTTGAATTTGTCCAGTTGAATAATCCTATCATGGACACATATGGCATAAATATTGTGGGATCGTGGTCTGAACTGCATTCTTGGGTTCATTCATGGAGCAGTCATAGTGTAATCCTCTTTGCCATTGTTTCTGTTTGTTTTTGGATGTCAAGTTGCAAGAGAGGTGACTAGGAAGTATTGTTCTCTGTCCATCTCTCTTAAAGTGACAGAAGAATTTCTCTTCGAGGTCCCCTCACACGTATTTTATGAGACATAACGGGATTTGCAAGGGATCCTATGACATCAGAAGAATGTGCCTTAAAAAAAGAATTTTGGCAATTCTTCACCAGTACTTCATTCTTATGTAAAGCATTTATTCATCTGGGGTGCTACCTCACCAGGTCTTTCTAGTCTTTCTCCACCTGCAAGTTAAATATTACATTAACACATGAGATTTTAATTTGTGCTACCAGAATACCAAGTCACAGTAGACAGACTTCCCAGTAATCATCCCAGCCTAGAGCAGACAAGAATCTGCCAGTCATCAGTGCCAAGGCTTCTTTCATACCAACACTGTTGCATTGACTGGAACAGATTATACTTAAAATTAACACTTGTGTTATAGTAAAATGAGAATTACAATTATTACCTCCAGAGCAGAGCTAAAGTTAGATATTAAGGAAATTAATAATTATAGGTAATGCAGAAAAAGCCATAGTTAGAATGGCATTGTACAAGTCACTCATATGACATTGTTTAAAATACAGCAGATGTTTCTCGTAGCTGACTTCAAGAAAAATGAATTTATGCTAGAATAAATGGATGCAAGGTTTACTAGAATAACGAGATGAGAGGCTAATAGATCTTTGACTGTTTATGAGATATAACTGCAATCTACATATCTACAAATGATGAAAGACAGCTGTCCAGACAAACACTCTTGACACAACAGTAAATGGATATAAAGTGCCCATGAATACAATCAGACTGGAAAGGGTATTTTCCATCAATCATCCAGTGATATTGCATAGCAGCTTTACTCCCAGTGAAGTATGAGAAAAAAAAAATGTAGCTACTTTCAAGCAAATGTTGGACATATCATGAAAAGGATTACATACTGTGATTGTCTAAAAGAGCATGGAATTGACTCAGTGATCCAAACATAAAATTAGTACTATATTTCTATATACCAATTTTAAGATTAAACTGAAGTTCCTGAAGCACAGAAGGAGCAATTTCATGAAGACTGCAAGAAGAGAAGAAAAAGAAGATCAGTTCAATTGAGAACAAAGGTGAATATCTGTATAAAAACACATGGGTGAAGTAATAATAAAAATAGTCTCTCCCAAGCATCTGGATGAAAACTCAACTCAGACAATCTTTACTGTACCACGGGAACATCTGTGAACTAAAAAAATTATCCAGCTAGACAGACTGGACATTGTATTTACATTTGCACATATATTTGTATTATGTATATGTGTATGTATATGTATATAATTGCAAGCAATATGATATGCTTGATATACCTTAATCAGAGAATAAATTATCCACAATAAACTCTTGAAATTTTGGTTAGCTCTAATATGCTGACCTTTGCTTCATATTAATACTCAAGTAGGTTAACGCAATGAGAAATCCATTTTCTCAAACAGAACTTTGTTGTAAATAATAGAAATGATAACGATACTCTTTAGGGATTCTAAAATTCAGAAAGTATTTTTGAAGGAAGATGTTAAATATGGATAAAAATATTTATATGTCCATATATAATTTGTCAGTTTGCAAATTTGTAGGGTAAAATTTCATACTTAGGAAAAACATAGCTATTAGCTATGCAAATCTTTATTTCCACAGGTGTCACAGATTATTAAGTGCCACTAAACACTTGTAAAATATATATCTATTTAAAGTTTTTGCATCTTTCTGCAGTATATTGATTGATTCCATGTATGATATTGTATTAGGAGTATTGTGGAAGATACTGTATTTAAGAAACTAGATAAAAATGAACTTCCAAGCTTGTGAGACATCTCCTACCATGGTTATTGTTCCCTATGTATAAGCACAGTATTTAGAGTTATAGCAGCATTTTTTTTAATTAAATCTTATTTCAAAACTACATAAAACTATTTTCTTTAAAAAACTTTTTAGCACTGTTCTTTGAAGGCAATAGTAAGTGGAGATTGAATTATGAATGTAGGTTAATCATACTAAGTATATCAGTTTATTGCATGAAAAATATTCCCCATAGAAACATGCAGCTTCTATACATTCCTTTCTATTCACAACGTATACCCTCACTTTAGCAAGACCAATGGTGTCATCACCAGGTTGGTGAGATATGAGCTGGACAAGGGGATGATCTGGAAAACTAGCTGGACTGCTAGACTCAAAGCATTGTGATCAGAGGTGCAAAGTGCAGCAGGTGATGAGTAACTAGCCCTTCAGGGATCAGTAGTTGGATCAGTACTGTCTATTGTCTTCATTAACGACCTAGACAATGGGCTGGAATACATTCTCAGAAAGTTTGTGGACAACATGAAATTGGGAGGAGTGATCAGTACATTGAAAGGTAGGGCTGTTATTCAGAAGAGCCTGAAGAGGCTGGAGAAATGGGCTGACAGCAATTTTGGCAAAAGTGAATGTAAAGTCTTGCACTTGGGATAACCCCACGCACCGTACAAGCTGGGGGCCAACTGACTGGAAAGCAGCTCTGCAGAGAAGAACCTGATTGTCCTGGTAGGCAGTAAGGTTACCATGAGCCAGCAATGTGCCCTTGTGCAAAGATGGTAAAGAGCATCCTAGCTGCATTATAGTGTTACCAGCACCCTGAAGGAGGTGGCCCTTTCCTTCTCCTCAGCCCTTGTGAGGCCACATCCAGAGTGCTGTGTCCTGGTCTAAGTTCCCCAGTACAAGAGAGACATGGACTTAATGGAGGAGGTCCAGCAAAAGCCCATGAAGATAATTAGTGTGTTTTGGTGTATTGGAGTAATTAATTAATTGGTAATTAATATATTGGAGTATCTGTCATGTGAGAAGAAGCTGTGAGACCTGGGACTGTTCAACCTGGAAAAGAAAAAGGCTACAGGAAGATGTTATTGCTGTCTACAAATACCTGATCAGAAGGTACAGAGAAGATAGAGCCAGGGTCTTATCAAAAGTTCAATGAGAAGCAATGGACACAGGTTAGAACATGGAAAATTGCAATTAAATATGATGAAGAATATAGTACTATAAGGGTAATCAAACATTGGAACTTGTTGCTCAGAGTTTGTGGGATCTCTGTCCTTAAAGGTGTTCAAGACTGGACAAGACACAGCTCTGAGCAACCTGACGTGATTAGACCTGTTCTCAGCAGGTTTGGACTTGAGACCTATAAGGGTCCTTTTCAATTGACAGTATTCTGTGATTAATACACTGCATTCTGTATTTTCAGAAATACAGAGCTCTGAGCAGGGCTCTAGCTGAGGGGCCACACTTGCCATGGACACTTGTCAGAGCAGGGACTATGGGGCACTGTCCATTGCAGTGACACTCCTCTGTTCAGGCTGAAGTAGACCGGCACCATCAGCCTGAGGACCTCAGGTACGTGGGCTGCGACATGTAACACCACAGAGGAGGGGTTGGTGTTAGGTGCTTTTCTTGTATAACAATTTCAGACAGAAATAATGAGCTATTCTGTATGAATTCTGAGCGTGAACATTAGTATAATTGTAACAGGACTAATGTTTGCTCTGTTTTCTGGGGGGGTTGTTAAGATTTTATGTGGGCTACCAAGATATTTTCATTGCCAGGTAAAAGGTGCATTCCATTTTTGACAATAAGATTTTAGTGTAACTATAGGGTTCTGATTAGTTCCCTTTGTATTTCCTATCTAAGAAACTAGGACTACAATTAATGCCTTATTTCTGTCTAATTTTACAGTCATGCAACTGAATTTTAGTCATGTATTACCCAGGAGAATTCTTTATGAACACTGAAACTATGTGCTGACCTGCTAGCAGCTCATTTGATCTGCTCATGCTGATATCCCCAACTTCCACACAGAAAATGGGAGTTGACTTTTAGAAGCCCCTTGGACTGTCAGATAATGAAGGAAACCATGCTGTAATCACCTAATTGTTAATGGAAGCAGAATGATTCCAAAACTGAGTAAGCAAAACAGTTTTGGAAGGTAGCAGGAACTCTGTATGCAGTACTACAGAAACTACTCTTGGAATACAAAATTAATTTCAAGAAGGAACACTGAAAAGTATTATAATAATGATCTGAATTCTAGGAAGCTTGTACATGAGAAGCTTATGAAAGTTCTTAAAACATGGCTTATTCATAGTTTAAAATTGATCATGTCATAAAAAAAGTCTGCAAATAGGTGTTACCAAAATTTGTAATTACTGTTTGGAAACAAAAGTGAAATAGGGGTCCAGAGAAGGGCCACCAAGATGATCAAAGGACTGGGAAGCCTGCCATACGAGGATAGGCTGGGAGAACTGGGTTTGTTCAGCCTTGAGAAAAGGAGGCTCAGAGGGGATCTCATCACCATGTACCAGTACTTAAGGGGCAGCTACAGAGAAGATGGAGACTCCCTTTTTACAAGGAGTCGCATAGAGAGGACAAGGGGGAATGGACACAAGTTGCTCTTGGGGAGGTTCCGATTGGACACCAGAGGGAAATTTTTCAGTGAGGACAGACAACCATTGGAATAATCTCCCCAGGGAAGTGGTTGACTCGGCCACATTGGACAACTTTAAGCGTCATCTGGACAGGGTGCTGGGCCATCTTGTCTAGCCTGTGCTCTTCCTAGAAGGGACTAGATGATGCCTGAGGTCCCTTCCAACCTGTGATTCTGTGATTCTGTGATTCTATGAAATAAAGCAGACAGTATAGATATAATGCATAACCTATTGTAGTGAAGATAATTAGTCATTGGACAAGTCTATCTAGGGATACAATATGTTAAGGAATTCCCTATACACAAAGTCCTTCATAAGATGTACAGGCCTGGATGATTTTCTGAAAATTATACAATAGATGACATAGAAGTTGGAGGGTTGTCACAGGGAATTTTCTGGAAGGGATTCTTTGGTCTCTGTCATCGATGTGATTGGGAAGGGCAATGAGTGGTCCCCATTAATCTTAAGATCCTTTAAATGTGAAGGTATGTTATTGATCTTAATCTCAAGTTATTAGAAAAAATGTGACCTAAAAAAGTATTTCAATGTAAAATAACATTCCATTTAAAAATAACAGAATTCTTATAGTTGCATTTACATTGCCTAGTGTTATCTTCCAGAAAAGGTACCTTTGACATATTTTATTGATAAAGTAAAGACAACATTATTTTTCTCTTTTAATAAGATATCCCCAGACTGAATAGCTGCACATGCAATATTAGACATACACTAACTGGTAGATAAAATCAGCTGAATGTACTCTTTTTATCCTGTGATATCTTAGCCTTTTTTACTCTCTTGATTGTCTTTCCCTACTTGCTTGAATACCACTTTAAAAAAAAAGACAAGCTAGAAAAGTTTAAAATTTGGAATAGTACATTTGGAATCAAATTAATTAAAAAAATAATATTTGTAATCTTAAATACAGTAGTAAATTTCTTGTAGCCAGATACTGCTTTTTGTTACCATAAACATACACAATAGGCATTAATTGCACAGATATTCTGTAATTAGAATACAGCAAAATATAATAGTTAAGTTTTGACTATACAAATGTTGCATAGGAACATATGTTATTGAGTTGTACCAGCAGTTAAAAACCCAGTAAAACCAGAGCATATACAATGTTATCTACATTTATATAGTTCTTTTTTGAATGAGTGAATCCACATTTTTACCAACTGTAGAGTAATAAGAGTATTTTAAAAAGTTAATAGAACCATTATGGAGTTAATAAGAATTATCCCAGCATTTAATATGTTATTCTATATTCCTCTGTGTGAAGAAATACAAGTGTAAATTTCCTGTATTTAAAGTGGTTCTGTTTAATCACAGAGAAGATGACATCTTTTCTATTTTGACAAATACATTTAATTAGAAATTAATTATATTGCATTAACTATACTGCCTTTTCTGAAAAGCCTTTATTAAATATTGCTAACAGGGAAGGATTATGTCACATATTACCACAAACTGGACCATATTTTCCTTGTGAGTTTATTTTGTAAAATTCTTGATATTGAGACAGTTTCAGACCACTGAGGAATCATTTCACAGTAATAAAAACAAATTACTTCAAAATGTTTGGTGCTTTTTTTTTCCTTCTTCACTCACAAGCTTGCAGTTTCTAAGAGAGTTCCGAAATATTTTGGATAGAATTTTTATCATTATTGGGTGCATCATGCATTCAATCTAACTTATTCATTCACTGGAATTCTATACCTAGTGTTTTGGTGAAGAAAACAACAAAATGGAAAATCTTTAAAAATATAAGAACTGAAAAGCTTAATTTTGGTAGAATGCTTTTAAGTGGTAGATTTATATTACAAGTATGCATTCAAACAAAGAAAGTGCAAGTGGTAGAGAATAAGGTTAATTGTATGTTTATTGGTTTCTCTTTGCAATTCCTACTCACGTGTCATTGGCAGATAATTTTCACATATCCTAAGGCTACATACTCACAAATATTTATGGTAACTAACTATATGGTATCTTGAAAATGCTGGATGAATTTAGATTGTTCTGTTAAATTTGCACTATCCTGTTTGGCTATTCATAAGGAAGTCATAATGTAAACAAGCACAGCAGGATTTTCAGAGTTCATTCTGCTCACCTCTTAAAGATTTCTTATTATAAGAATTTCTTATTCTTGAGTTTACATTTACTTTTCTTTTTTTTTTTGTTAACCAAAGAATTCATCATTTGTCCCAGTGCATAAGTAATGAGTATTATTCAGACAGTTTCAGTGAGAAAACAACACTTCATTGTGAGAATTCAAGTGAAATGGTTCACTTTTTAAAAATGTATTTTGTTTTAAACTATGATGTATATCAGCCATTTATTAAAAAAGCCAAACTCCATTGACTACTTTTTTTTTTAAAAAAGTTCTGTTTATTTCCTCTCATCCCCTCTTTTAAGAAGCTCTAGATCTTCTTCATTAAAACTCTGACAGTTATCCAGAGAAATTTCTGAAGTGACCACACAGGCAATTTTCAGTTTTTATAGTTTCAGGCTTCAAGGTAAGCAAACTCATAAACTCTGAGGCTTCAATATTAACCCTAATGCAGAAAAAATAGGGATATTGAATCAGTCATTCCATAACATATCATGTCTTCATACATGCTAAAGATCTATATGTGCTGAGCCAGAAATTCCAGAAAGGCCTGGGGCTTTACACAAGTCACAAACTTTCTGAGGCATCTATTACTAAATGTCAACTTTTATCATCACGTTCCAATAAAGTAGATTTATAGAAGCTGTAATATGGAGCTTGATTTGTGAGCTGAGACAGTACAGTGTAAGCACATAACTGAAACATTGAACACTGTTATCCAAAATTTTGATCCTTAGAATGACAGTACATAAATTCTCCAGCTACTTAAAATTTTACAGTAAATCCCATTGTAGACCTGTTTGTTACTTATTAAAATAATAACATAACAGTAGCTGGATCATGCACTGGTCCTTGCCATTTCACTACCAATCTCATCTGTGGGATCTCACCCAGAGGAAAACTCAAAGAGTACTTCCATTCACCAGAGAAATCTTATTTTATGAACACATACTCTTTTCCTCTCACTCTCATTGTCTGCAAGTAAAACATTTGCTTGATATATAGATTGCATGATTCAAGGCTTTCACTGCCTAACTGAATTTATTCCAAGAATTTTCCTGCATGTGTTTTTTCCTCCCTTTTGATGCTGTTGACTGTAGGTTCTGGATTAATTTTTTACTTTGGTTATATTTTTAGTGAACAAACTTCAGCTATCCTCATTTTTACTCCTCAGTAAATCACTCTTCTGGTTAGGCTACCCAAGAGGAGAAATGTCTCTTCTTTCTTTTCTTTCTTTTATTCAGACTGAAAGAACTCTACAGAAATTATTAATGTAGAGCATATGCTATTCTTGATCTGTGGGATTTATTTTTGTATTACTGTAGTCACATATAACTTAATTCACATTATAAAATGCCTTGTTTAGTATCTTTTTAATTTTTGTTTGCTTTATAAGGAAGTGACAAAATTGCATTCTAAACAGAGGAATTACACTTTCCCTTAGTGTTTGTCTTAATCTCTCCTTAACAGCTTTTGAATGATAAAGACCACTCAGAATAAGTATATTTACCTGAAACATTAAAATATTTGACATCAAAGATCTGGAAATAATCAAGTCCTCTGAACATCTTATGTGGATGAGAAAATGATGAGTTAAAATATAAATAATTTTAAATTATAATAAGTGATCATGTTTCCAAATTTAAACTCACTGGATAAAGAGAACTGGGAGAAAAGAGGGGCAGTCTCTTTATTAAGACTATTCAGTCTTCCAGATGCACTTCAATCATAAACAGTTCTTTTAGCTCCATCCACCCTCACTCCCACCCCATGCCTGTGCCATTTCTGGATGATTTTCTCTGCTTTTCTTGTTGTTCTTTTGTATTTAAAAAGTTGGTATCAGTAATTTCAGGCAGTTTCTCCTTTTTCCTGCTAGTATGCTGTACTATTCCATAGTGTACAAGCAAGATCTCTAAGTAAAATTCAAGGTATTCATCAGGCTGCTTCTCTGAAGCATGTTTTTTATTACATTTGGTTCCTTGCTCATTTTGAAGATCAAGATAGAGAATACTCTATATATTATATTATATGACCTTGAAAATGTCTTATACTCAGTTCCCCTCTTTCTCAAAATGACCTGCATTTGGCAATCATAACAACACCTCACCACGACGTACATTGGCCTGTTGCCAGAGCTGGAGGGAAGGTACAATGCCTGTCAATTATGATTTCCTCTGCATTTTGTTGATGAAGCAACTTTCCAAACACTTTCTGAAAAAATCAACTGGGGATTATCTTTTTTGAATTATTTGTTTATTCTTTAATTCCTCTCTCCCCTCTGTGTAAGTTTTCAATGTTATTCAGCTGGCCTGACTTTTCCTATTTTAGAATAATTTTCTGGTTTGTAGAATATTACAGCTTCAGGCACCTCTTTTATTTTTTCTCCCCATTTGCAAAGATGTGTGAAAAACATGTGGTGCTTCTACATTTTTTGTCAATACTTAAAAGACAAAACCATCCCCTTTACCCCACCACTACCCCAATCTTTTATCTTGGCAATTATCCTGGACATGGGGTTTTTTTAGAAATTTGAGTTTTTCCTTTTCTTAATTGTTGCAAGACTTAATAAACAAGTTCTTTTCACCATTTGCATAAGCTTTGATTCCATAACAACAGTGTTCAGCTGAAAAAAAGTGTCCTTTTTAAAAATTATATATGTATAGAAGATGGACAAAGTTACATTCTACCACCTCTTTTGAAATATGCATAAGTAAAGAGTAACAGAGATATAATTCACTTTTAAACCTCTTAGAGTAGTTTAGTAAAGAGTCAAGTAAAAAAGAAATAATTACAACAGAGAAGATAAAATTGATCATCAGTAGAATTTAGTCTTTAGAAGCTGTTGACACTTTTGTCTCAAATCATTCTAGTTTGAAGAACAGATATTTAAGAAAAATGTTATTTATGTTTATTCCTTTAGAATTTATAGTATCCAGGCATTTTTTGAAATAGAGCTTACATTCTCATGGACTGATGAAACAACTGCTTTCAGTCAAATTCTATCTCTTAAGGCTGAGTTGATCATATCAATGACTCATCAGATCTACTTTTCTGCATTCTTACTAGATTCTGGCTTTTTATGACACCTCCTAATAAATACTTTTCCCTTTGCTTTGTGGAACAGTTTTTATGACATCTGAACGGATGTGAGGTAATTTTATTAATTTTTACTGCTAATATTCCGAAAAGGATGATTATGAAAATTCGTTGGCTCCAGAGATGTTGCACTTGACAGCAGGACTTACACAGCTCAAACCTACTTGTTTCCATTTATTTGAATGAGGAAAAATGCTTTCACTGAGCAGCAAGGACAAAACACTGCTTTCTGAGGAATTATTGATTTTGCAGATATAAAGTAAGTGAGTGATAGTTATTCTGAATCTACTAAGCTGCCCTAAGTGATTTGTGAAAGAACTCTACGAAAATCATATATATATATGTACACACACACACACACACACACAGAGATACATGAAGCTGGACTGAAATTATTGGAAAAAGTGTTCCATACTGTCTACAACAACTAATTTGCTTTGGATTGCTCTGGGGTGATGTGAGCAACAAGGCCACTGTCAGCATATGACTACTACCTGAGTTGGAAAGAAAAAAGTTATGAAAACAACAGCTGTTGGTGGGAATAAATCTGCATACAACCAACATCTTAAAGAAGGCTGATCCTGGGGTTAGGCTGCTGTGTGTGATGGCAGGCCATCAGCCAAATCACAGACATGTTGAATGGTTGGAAAGTGTCTTTTTTCCCCAAATCTATGGTGTCTGCCTGTCACAGGTCGACCACAGTGTTTCATGTGAGTTTGTATTCTGTGAAGAAAGTGTATGTGTTGTAGCATAGATATCTTGGAATAGAAATCATAATCTACCCACTATACCTATGTTCCTTCATAAATAAATTTTAAATCTTATGCAACTGAGTGTTGTGATTCTGTCCTTGTGGCCAGTTCATCCCTAAATTTCTCCATGCCACCTCTGCTTCATGTCTTCCTAGTCAAGAAAAAAAGAACATCTCAGCAGAACAATTTGCAATGATGTAGCACTTTAATACAGTACTGCCTCTCCTTGTAACAGGAGGTACACTGCTGGTACATTCAGCTTTGTACTGAGTGTACAAGGCCACAGGGCTGAAGATTGTTGGGCCTGCTCTGTCTGAACTTTTCCTGACCTGCCCGCAGTTTCGTTTTGCTTGCTTTAGATGCAACAGCAATTTCCCTAATTGATCAGGTGCCTAAGGTTAATTTGCTCTACTTTTAGAGCAGTACAACCATAGTTGTAATAAACAGTTATTCTGCATAGAATGAGGTATATACAGCCCTAACACAATGACATAGTGTAAAGAAACGCAGGTATGGTAGTACAGCAGAGGCCTTGAGAAGGAGGAACACGGGACGTGGTACAGAGGACCTCAGACATGGGGTGATAAAAGATGGGGCACAAGATCAGCACTGGAGACACCAGAACTATAAACAATTCACCCACGGTCAGTTAAATGTCAGCTGGACAAAACTGGTTTTAGGGGTAATAAAGGGAAAAAAAAACAAAGGCATGTCTAACATAAGGGCACAGTATGTACTGAATTTGGATGTAACATGGAGCTGCAGACCAATGAAGAAAGAGCAAGGGTGTAAAAGAGCATTAGCAAATATGCCAAAAAGCCACCAACTGCACCCTTAGAAAGATGGAGACCCATCAATGTGAACATCATAGTCGTCCCAATAAAGGTCTCCAGAAGCTGACAACTCGCTGACAACTCACTGTCAACACCCTCGCCCCTAACACACACACATACCGGAATAAAACCACTAACCTAAGGGCCCAGAGGAGCACTGGGAGAGTGAGCATAACACTGGGAACAGGGCCTGAATCTGAGGGTCATGTGCACAATGATTCTGAGTGCATTCTTTCTATTTTTGGTAACAAAACAATCTAGAATAATAATTATTAGACTATTAATTTATACTAACAATGAATTTTTTGCTTTTCTTATATATAAAGTGCTTTTACTGTTTGGCCTTCAGCAAGGTTTTGAGCGCGGCAAGTTTAAATACCTGTAATGGCTTCACGTTTCTTGATGACCATTGTGTCATCAACTAATTTTAACAGTAAAATGTGTGTCTTAATGTCACCAATTGTAAATGACCTGTGTTGAGTTATGTTATGTGGTTAGGGAAAAAAAATTAACATAAGCTTGTAAAAATAGTTTAATCAATAATCACCTTCAAGCAATGTTCAGCAAGAAGTTTTCTTCCAAGATCAACATAGACATCACTGGAAATCAGATAGTAAAAAGAAAAAAAATTAAAAAGCAGCATGTTCAGTAGAACCAGTAAAACAATCCAAGGTTAATGGAATTAGTTGATACATCAAATACATAAAAAGCAATGTTGGTATTGACATTGAAATACATAGAGCTTGGGTTTTTAAAAACTGCTGCATTCAATGCAATTAAGATGAGTGTAGCTATGAATATTATATTAGATGCCACAAGAGACAATGGAGCCACAAACATTTTTTAAGAGAAATTGAGGAAAATATATTTGGAAGATAAAATGTTTGAATTAAATTAAATATGTTATGACCTCAGACTATTTTGGATACTTCAATGTGCAATTTGCTAAATGAAAGTAAAATTGTATTTTATTATTATTATTTTTATTGCTTTAAAACACTTTAAAAACAGAAGTGTTTCTTTTATAGAAATCTAAGAATATTGCCGAGTATTTCACACTCTTCTTTTTATGCGTATTTTCTGATTTTCCAGAAAAATTTGGCTGTTGTGAACCAAATGATATTTTGTTTCCCACAAAGAATCAAGAGCCACTATGAATACTCCTGAAAGTAGAATTAATTTCCATTGTATAAGAATGAGCAGCATAAACTGTAAAGATGATAAACTCACCTTCCCTAAAAATAATGGTTGCATCCTAGGTATGCAATTATTTACAGTATGTGGTTTATAAAGACGTATTTTTTTAAAAAAAGGAGAAAATGTTTCTCAGTTCTTTTTAATCTTCAGTAGGTTATAAGCACCAGTTCCCTTCAACTTACTTCAGAAAAAGAAAGAAAATAACTTTAAATCTTAGCAGTTGTTTATTTGATGTAAACAAGGCTACAAAAAAAGTTTTTAAATTTTACAACTCATGTTTTACTATGATGCCTAATAGATACTCAGATTTGTCAACCTTTTTCCTACAGCCATAGAATGCTTACATTATTTAGCATGTGTTTTACTTTTCACTGAATAAGACAACATGAGAGAAAGTTTAGACTTGTTATATTTCAATGACAAAAAACAATCACAACATAATATCAATATATTATATCAACATCTAGATTAATGGGGATGGAATTTGTAGCAGAAATGAAAAAACAATAAATACGTACAGTCCAAACAGTAATTTATGTGAATTGCTTATTTTCACACACTTGTGTTAATCTCCATGTCCAGGATGAATAGGAGAAGAAATAATAGGATTAAGTGCAGCAATGGAAATTTTGACCGGACATTAGGAAAACTGGAATAGTTTGCCCAAGGATATTATGAGTCTCCAAAACTGAAGGCCTTTGAGAGGAGCTTAAAAATATACTTGACAGGCATGAAAAAGGTAAGTCTGATCATGCTATGAAGCAGGAGTGGACACTCTACAGTTCTCTTCTAGCTGGACTGTGTAATGTTGTGTCATTTACCTTTGATCTACCCTCTGCTGGTCTGGGAATGCCAGCTTCATGGGACAGCTGCAGATCAGTCCATGAGAAATGCTGGGTTTCTTTGTTAGCTTGCTATTTAACGTCAGCTTTTTTTTTGGAATAAACCCAAATTTTAGAAAGCTTCCCATGAAGTTCAAACCCTGTTATTGAGTCAGATTTAGTGCAGAGCTTATGTCTGACACCTTCTAGGGCTGTGGCATCCCACAGTCTCTTTAGTTTTAGGCTTCAGAAACACTTCAGAAGCCTTCCCAAGCCCACAGTTGCTTTGACATTATTTTCTCAGCAGTTACACAGCAAAGAGAGCTCTCATTTCTATTTAAGATCCCTAGGGACAGAGTGACAGGAAACCAAGATGTTTATAATTAACAAAAGGTCATCTTAGCCATAAAAAAGACAAAGCAAAACAAATCAACAACAACAAAAAACTTTTTATATTAGAGAAGTAATCTGCAGAGTTGCATTCTTTTAAAAAGCAGCAAAATACAGGACAATGGCACTCCAAATATAAAATTATCCTGCTCTTTTTTCTGTGAGTTAATGGTGGCCTTAGGTCTAGAAGCCCTTTCTACAGTCTTGAGTCAAGTAGCAATGCATGTGTCATTGAACTGTTACTTTGCTAAGAAAAGTATCGGGTTTTGCTTTTTTTTAAAGGCTGTCATTCTTAATTTCAGTTAGAAACAATAAAATCTTAAAGATTCTTTTTCTAAAATCCAACAGTAAAGATATTACACAATTGATCAAAGTAAACATCAACAGTACTGTAAAGAGACGTTTTTTTCCAGGCGCAAAGTGCCAGTGTAGTTGTTCAGGTGTAAGAGCCATTTTGTTCTTTTGTTGTTGTTGTTTATTTATATAGGTCTTGGTATTAATATTTGCTTTGACATATGAACAGTTCTGCCACATACACTTTGATAGATATACTGAAATAAAGATTATGAAGTGAAACCTCTAAGTAATTTACACCCAAAAAAATTAGTTATCTTGAAGGCTTCACTTTGCTTCACTTATACAAAATAAATTGAGAGTGTTACATAGATTATATAGTTCCAAGAACTCACAAGAGAGATGAAGAGTACAGAGAGTAAACCTTGATGCATTAAGTTCACAGACTTTGCAGGTATGCTACTATCTTATCCATATCTCTTTTCAGAGGTAAGATTTGTAAACTGATGGTATTCTATTTCTGTATGTATAGATACATTAGACAGAGATATATAGCAAGTCATATGCTTTTCTAAGAAAACAGTATTACAGTATATTTTTAAGACTGATGATGAATGCTAATATATCTAATTACAACAATGTGCAACCTGAATCAAGATGGCATTTTTATACTTGGCTGTTCAAAATATCTTAGTCTTACACATGTATTTTTATCTTAGGGCTACTAATGCAAGTGTGTAAATAAATATAAGAAATGCTTAAATGCAGTCTCCCTATGCAGTCTCCCTTTCTAGAATATTATTTGTGAATTTGAAATATTTAACTCTACTAAATAAGATATATAGTACATGCAGTGAATATTGGGAGAGAATACTGTTAAAAGCCTGTATCAAAGAATGAAGTGGCAACAAAGGTTTCTGTCTTATTTAGTTTTGGCTTTTGGTAGTGGGATAAGGGCAGTTACCATTCTGATCCTATACAGAAAAACAGAGAATGAATTGTAAGGGATAGAGTGAAACCTGGTGGGTTTTCCACCATTACAGGATTTCCACCATTATACTGCTTCAGTCATCGCGAGCAGGTGTTCAGAAGCCAAAAAGATCTACTTCACTAGAAGCAATTCTTGTGCTAAAGGATGTTACAACATGAAGAGTTATCCAGCCTGCAGTGTGTAGAGATGTCAACCATGGGTTTGTAAAATTCCATAATACACAAGGACATGGAGGATTTATCCTTGTGGTTTAGCCAGCAACTCAGCCCCACACAGCCACTCGCTCACTCCGCCACCGGCGGGGTGGGGGAGAGAATCAGAAGTTAGCTCTTGGGATCCCCCTGTCACTCCAGCAATGCTGATGGGTTCTGCCCCTATATAGTTTGATGGCATTAAGGTGCACTGTGTGCCGGTGTCCACTAAAGCTTTATACTCCTGTGGGTCGGACGTGCCAGGCCATCGGATCCACACAGTCCAGTAAGCCCGGTTATCCCTTTCCTCCACCCGGCTGGAGGCAGGGCCCCTCTAGTCCTGATCATGGCAGTCACAACTCACTTCCTGTAAATGTGAATCAAGAGTCTCTCTATTAATCTCAGAAATAAAATCAGCACTTCTACTCCTCTGTCTGGGGACTTGCTTACTGGAAACTGGAGCAGCAGCTTTCCTGGAAGAGCCTCCCTGAGTGATTGTTCTTCCTTGCAGCTCATGTACCCATGCTGTAGGGTGGAGGTAGGCTTGCCATCCCACCTCATCCTATCCTCTCCGTGGTCACGCAGGTAGAACCATAAGGTGACCCGTGGTGTGAATCCCCTCCTTTGAGCCAAAGGACGCTTATTCCTAACAGGTGAGACACTACTCTGTAGAGGTGGGGAGCAGGACAGATCTTCTTTGAGTTGCTGGACCTCTTGGGATAGTTTCTCCACAGCAGAGACAAGCGAGGAAGAGAGATATTTGTTTCATAATCCCGGAGTCTATCAATCACCTCTGCCACCGTTGGTGTCTCATCATCTTTCCAGGACATCACTGCCAATGAGTTTGCATGCGAAGACGGTGCGCTCCGTACAAACTTCCGCCACATGGGTCGTGTGCACTCGGCTTCATCTGGATCTTTGGATGACCGTTGATCGTCCAGGTCACCATAAATTACCTCAAG
The DNA here is from genome assembly GCF_963921805.1 of Phalacrocorax carbo. Classification (NCBI taxonomy): domain Eukaryota; kingdom Metazoa; phylum Chordata; class Aves; order Suliformes; family Phalacrocoracidae; genus Phalacrocorax; species Phalacrocorax carbo. Next base: position 167,137,287 of record NC_087513.1, read on the forward strand.
CACAGCTAATTCCCTTAGACACTGGATAGCTTTCTTCATAGTTGTCCATTTTCCTGGGTGATATGTAACATCTTCTTTAAAGGGATACCTTTCCTTCACTCCGGACAGGAGTCGCCTACAGAGGCTGAGGGCTTGTTGTATTTTTCCCCAATTGCTTTGTCAATGCCCCCTTCCCCAGAAAGGTATCCCAGTTGTTTGGTTTCCTTCCCCTCTAATTCTGGTCTACTGGCCCCATTATCCCAGCATCAGAGCAGCCAGGAGGCAATTTGCTCCCCTAGACGATGGCCAAAATCTTTTCGCATATCTCACAACTCGCTCAAGGAGAGGGATCAGGTAGTCTCTATTTCATTTATGACTTCTTCCTACTCTTCTCCTCATGATGGCCCCTGCTTCTTCATCATCCCATTCTAAACGAGTTGAATTCCGCTTCTAAGATTTGTTCTTGTGTATGGGGCAACTGATACTGGCATGGGTACATTCTCTGATTCAGCTCAGATGACATTCAGCTGTCATCAGGGCTGGAGTGGCTACAGTGCCAGTCACTTTGCATTTCAGTCCAGAGACATTCTCTTCCCCTTGGGAGCACTGAATACTGTTGAGCAGGGCTCAGTATGCATGGGCCAGACCCCAGCATGTTGCAGTTATCTGTGTCTCTCTAGAGTTCCCAGCGTAACTACATACTTTCTTGAAATACTCTACTAGTTTTTCAGGATTCTGTACTTGTTCGGGGGTAAAACTCCAAAACACTGGGGATTCCCACTGCCCTAGGTATTTGCCCATGCTATCCCACATACCCTGCCACTCATAACTATCAGCCTTGAGGCAGATTTCTGGGTGATATTCTTAAATTGCTTTCTAACCTTAGTCAAGATCAAAACAACATGCCCAAAACCTAACAATAAGTATATCTTAACTACCCAAGGATGTTCAAGATACAAAAAGGTTGTTGTAATAGAGGCAGATACATCATAGAACAAAGTTGCAAAGGTATTATTCTGTATTTCCTCCATATAAAATCTCTCTGAGGAGGAGGTATAACTGCTAATTGCCTCAAAAAGGTGGTATCCAAAGTACAGTAACGGTTTCAGCAAAAACCCGAAATACCAGATAAAACTGAAAACCAGTGTTTGCATAACAAATCTTGTAGGCAAGACATTACTAATCACAGCAGAACACAGCAGACCAAACAAACTAACACCAATCTTTAACATGAATGGCAAAAACGAGAACGTGGTGCTGTGACAAGTAGCTGCTATTATCTCCAACCCTTGAGCCCTACATTGGGCGCCAGAAAAGACCGTAGTGGTTTAGCCGGCAGCTCAGCCCCACACAGTCGCTCGCTCACTCCCCCACTGGTGGGATGGGGGAGAGAATCAGAAGGGTAATGCTCATTGGTTGAGAAAAGAACAGTTTAATAATTAAAATAAAACTACAACAACAACAACAATAATAATGCAATGAAAAGGAGAATAACGGGAAATGTGAAACCCAGGGTGTCGGGGGGAAGGGTGGCCGAACAACAAAAACAACCCACACGTGACGCAGCTGCTAGCACCCACCAACCCAATGCCGCCAGTCCCTGAGCCACAGCCACCCCGCCATGTGCCAACTGCCCGGTTAATGTACTGGTCATGGTGTCACATGGTATGGAATGAACTTTTTCCAAGATCTTGTAGAATTTTTGTGCAGACAGTTGAGCTTGGTTAGGAAAGGAAAAAGTACATGTAGCACACGACATTCTTAGAGAGAGAAGCTCCATTTTGGATTCCTTTTTCTATAATAGGCAATTAAGAGAGCACAGAGCACGAATTTGAGCAGCCAACAGATGCTGTTCATTTCTGTTTTTTCACCTGGGACAGCCGATATATGAAGTTTTCTGTTCTTTCAGATTTTTTTTTTTCAGACTGTTTTCTTCTTCTTTCAGTTAGAACAGTCAATGGCAGTTACTTTCTCAGGAAGTTTTATCCTTTTTTACAGACTATTTTTCACCTTTTCAGATGATAAGTTGTTACAGTTCCTGGGTTTTGCAATTATCAATGGTATCTCAGGATGTCTCTGGTTTCCAGGTACCCAGCTGCGCTTCAAAGATGCCAGCTGCACTTTTCAAGGATACTTCTGGTTCAGAACCCTGGTTCCCAGGCTCATAGCTCCCAGGTTGGCAGCCAATTTCTCTGTCAGTATTTCAGCAGATGCTTTCTTCAGTAATTTTCCCCTTCTAATCAGGTTGCCTTTCTGACTGCTCACCTCAGAGGGAGAGAGGGAAAGGAGGTGTAATTTCAGGATCCATGTTATCTGTCTTATCTATGTCGTAGAACTGTCTTACTCCTTTCTATAAGTGTCCCAATCCAGACAGCATTTATGACTCATGACACTGGGAAGAAAGCATAAAGAATACTTGCCAAAATAAACAAGGCTGAACCGGGACTTTATGCTTTATTGTTTCTTTATGTTTGAATGCCCTTACAGGTTTGGAAAGGCTTAAAATTTCAGTTCAACTGTAATTCACTATTCAGTAGTTAAGCATGTTAAAATTCTATTGGAATGAGAAGAAAAAAAGTTTCTTTTCACTATCTCAGGCTTGCTCCTGAGGCAAGAAAAATAACAAAAAAGAGAGAGAAGGACTGGGTTGTGCACAGCATAATACAAGACTTGTGCATATGACTGTAGAGTAAAAAAATGGGAAAGAGTGCAGCAGAACCTATGGTTTTGAATTACTGAAAGCGGTCCTGTAAAGTTGCCAATACCTTCCTGCCAAATAGAAGAAATATGGTAAGATAGAGGGTATAGTTAAGCACATGATTAGTATGCCAACAATGACAATTACATTCTCAATTATGTATTTATGCTAAATATATGTCGATATCCTATTTTATGTAAACTCTGAGTCAAAGAGCTTTCCAGAACACTTTTGCTTAAGAATATGTTTATGTCTAAAATCTGCAATGTCTTTTCCTCAAATGGAAATGTCAGGCTGTTAAATTGTGCAAGTAAAGTTAAAAAGACCCTGCCTGGCCACTGCCTGTCTTCCAAAAAGGGAACACTACAAAAGGGAATAGATACCAATTAACAGAGCAGGTGTGATCTTTCAGAGAAAAAATATTTTCCTGTGTTTTTCTCCTTTGGCTCATACACCATCACCAAGTTCTATGACTGGTAGCTGCAGTAATATTTCTTTAAAAGACAGGCAAGAAGAAATTCAAATGACTATCACCGGTATGTGGATGGAGTTAGTCCTTTTGCTCTCTGGAGAACGATGGTACCGTTGATGGTATCTGCTCAAAAAGAAGTAATGATGTCTAGCCAGAACTTCAAAAATATTATGAACTTTAAATTTAAATGTCAAATTCAAATGCCTACCATGTAGACACTGACAAGTGGAAAATTATCCTAAGTGCTCATCACAGTCAATACAAAGCAACAGAAATTTCTATGACAAATACAACTTCTGTCAGCAACTTAATTCTGCTATTTCAGCATTGATGTCAGGTACCCTTTGAGATCCCTTAGGATATTTTCAACATCCACACAGGGTCTACAGGAAAAAAAACCAGTACAAATTACTTTCTAAACTGGCAGCTAAAGCTTAGGTGGGATATCATAGAATGCATTTAATGTCATTAGACACCTATACACAAGTAACTGAATTATCTTGAGGTGTCTAGAAAAGGATGAGATTATCTAAATATTATAAACAGCAGTTCTTCTTAGGGACTGTACAGGGAGTCTGTGGTGACTAGCTCAAGTAAAGTTGTTTGCCATGTAGGTATGTACAACTGGAAATCCCATCTTGGTTTACTCTGAAGGGAGCAGGTAGTGATTACTATGAAATGAATGGATAAAATGAAGTAGCTTAGAGAAGGAAATGTATAGATCTGAGGATGGAACAAGACTGAGAGTAAAAGAATTATGTTTAGGTGTCTATAAGTTTGTTAGGTATCTAAACTTTCTATAGGGTTGATAAATATTTAGTGAAGTAAGTGGAGTCCAGACAGTCAACTGAATTATTTAGTTCACTTCGAAGTACACACCTAAAACATTACTCAGTTCCCTAAATATCTGCACCTAGAGATGTTTAAGTGTAACTCTAGACATCTGCATGGGTCTGACAGATATTATACAGGTCTTACAGAAGACAGTCATGCTTCTGGAGCTGAAGTTGAAGGCCAGAAGGTATATCCCTCCCATCTACGTTCTAACGCTAAATGCTTACATTTGCATAATAGAATTCTGCCTACAGCTGACTATAGTGGTGGATATAGAATTCTGTTAGGGCTAGACTGTTACTCCACAATAGTTGTAATTCACCACTTAATTCTTTGCAAATTTAACTTATTTATGTCTATATGGCACTACAAGAATGTGATGAAACATGAAGCCCTGTAGAATACACTCGTGTGAGTTGACTATCATAATAAATATTTGTCTGTAATTGTAAATTTTATGTTGGTGTCTGTACATATACAAGTAATTAATTATTAAAGATGATGTTGGCTGATAAATGTCAAAAATATACAGCTTGATTCCTCAGTTAGCAAAGCCCAAAATACATGCTCTAAAGACTCCACATAGCTTCATTTCCTTCTTCATATCAGCTGTTGACAATTGGCATTTGCACGACTGTTTGCAATGAAATATTGTTTTTATCCTTCACATGTGTCCTCTTTATTACTTTCATCTCAAGCATTTTCAGAATGTATATGCAACCTAGCTTCTAAATTTCCTTCACGTTTAATAGCTAAGGCTTTTAGAAATACTGTGACATCAGAAGATAAAACATTTAACAGCTTCAAAGTTTCATTAAAACTTTAATTAAAAATTAATGCAAGATAACTTTATTATTATTATTATATTATATATAAGATAATAATAATTATTATATATAAAATATAATTATTAAATTTAATAATATAACAATATAATATATAATAATATACATATAATATATAATAATTATATATAGTAAAATTATATTATTATTATTATTATTATTATTATTATTATTATTATTATTATTATTATTATTATTATTATTATTATTATTATTATTATTATTATTATAGTACCCTAAATCTGTTCTTGAGCTCAATTAAATAAAGAGGCTGAAAAAAATCCTACCGATGTTCTTGAAGGCCAGGTCCTTTGCAACTGTCTTTTTTGCAGTGTGTGTTTTTCTTGACTTCCTGAATTGAACAAACTGCTGTTCCTTGACTAGCTTTATCTCTCATTCTTCTTGCCTGTTTCATGTAGAAATAACTTTAAGCTGTGCATGCACTTAATGAAGAATCAATATCCCTATCTCTTCAGTAATTCTATTCTTTTAGACAAGACCTATAAGCTTGTTGGCATCCATCCTCCCTGCCTTCCAGCCACTCAGTTTTTATACTGTAAATTAAAAGCAACTAAATAAAACATTTACACATTTCACACAGACAGTAAAACAAAGTTTTAAAGTAACAGTACTGCAAATAACTATTATTAATACTTTTTTGATTTAAATGCAGTTTATATCTTTTAGTCTGATTACTTTGGTTGTAAACAAACTAAAACATGCAAAATGGTTAACTACCTTTTATCTACAGACTTACTGAAGACCTGGCAGGTGATGACAGGTAAATTTCATGCAAGAATTATAAATTGCATAGATAGATAACATGACTCTAGCAGAATAAACTACATTTTGTGGCCACAGTAACTACAGTTTTTGGTTCTTTTTATTTAGCTTTATTTATTTTATTTGGTTTTATTTATGTTGTGGGCATTTTTGATGCTCATTTTGAATGTATTCATGATAAAACTGGCAGGTCTTTTTGCTGGCTTATAATTAAAATGCTCAAAGTAGTCTGAAACTTAAGATGTTATAAACACTCCTTTAACAAAATTTCTGTAAATTTCAGTGGTATTCTGATTCTTGGAGAGTCTCTTGACAGCTATTAATGAAGCAGATAAAGAGTGATCATTTGGTGATTGTCTTAGCTGACATATATTATCTTCTCAGGCATGGCCAGGAGTCCACAGGAACAGGAGAAAATGCAGTTTTTCTCATTAGGTTAATCCTTGCCTGTGCTGGGCTTAGAGCTGCTTAAATCATTGTATTAGGGACTTTGGCACAGAATAGGTGTCTCAAGAAAAATACTCTACTGCAAGTGTTGGAGGTGAAAAAACTGTTGAGATGTTACTTGAAAAAGTATAGAGCACAATCCTACAATGGCATGCTTACAGATTATGTCAACCTCATATCGGCTATTATATCTTGATTTCTCTGACTTTGTGAAAGACATTAGGCAGACTAAATAATGTGGTTACACCCCAAAAGACAGTCAGCTTTGCCACATTCATCACCATGCACTGTGTCTGATGTAATCAGTGGGTCTGCCTGCTGCAGGACCATAGATCTGCCAACAAATAGGCAAATAGTAGAGTAAATAAAAATAAATTTATGTTTGTGACTTCAGGAGCTGTAGCTGATATTACAAAGTAAAGCAATCTTGTCTGAGAGCACACATTTCTATTTAGAGAAGGACAGTATAAACAACCATATAAAATTGTCAAATGTTTTAAAATGGAGGGGGGAACTCTCTGAAGTACTGCTTACTGGGACAAAATATTTGTAAGGATAAGTCCAGCCTCTTGTAACACAGCTAAATTTTGTGACAGAGTTTTTAACTTGTCAGTTGCATCCATAGTACAGCTTCTTTGAAAAGTATACATCTTTCATCTTTTTAATTTTCCTACTGAATCATAGAATCATAGAGTGGTTTAGGTTGGAAGGGGCCTTTAGAGGTCATCTAGTCCAACACCCCTGCAGTGAGCAGGGACATCTTCAACTCGATCAGGTTTCCAGCATGGGGTATCTACCACTACTCTGGACAACCTGTTCCAGCGTCTCACCACCATCATAGTAAAATTTTTTTCCTTATATCCAGTAAAAATCTACCCTCCTTTAGTTTAAAACCATTAGCCCTTGTCCTGTCACAACAGGCCTTGCCAAAGAGGTCGTCACCATCTTTTCTACCGTCACCCTTTAAGTAATGGAAGGCTGCAATAAGGTCTCCCTGCAGCCTTCCCTTCTCCAGGCTGAACAACCCCAACTCTCTCAGCCTGTCCTCATAGGAGAGGTGCTCCAGTCCTCAAATCATTTTTGTGGCCCTCCTCTGGACCCACTCTAGCAGTTCCATGTTCTTCTTTTGGTGAGGGCTCCAGAGCTGGGTGCAGCTCTCCAGGTGGTGTCTCACCAGAGCAGAGTTGGGGGTAGAATCACCTCCATCGACCTGCTGTCCATACTTTTTTTGATGCAGCTCTTTTAAATACCTCCAAAGATGGTAACTCCAGCACCTCTCTGGGCAGCCTGTTCCAATGCCTCACCACTCTTTTAGTAAAGACATTTTTTGTAATATCCTATCTAAACCTCCCCTCATGAGGCTTGATGCCATTTCCTCTCATCCTATCACTAGTACTTTGGGAGAAGAGACCAACACCCACCACACTACAACCTCCTGTCAGGTAGTTGTGGAGAGCGATAAGGTCTCCCCTCAGCCTCCTCTTCTCCACACTATACAACTCCAGTTCCCTCAACCTCTCCTCAGAAGACTAAGCATGAAATCAAGACTGTCATGTTAGACAACTACTACTGCAAAACCAGCAATATCCAGGCTTTAGGACACAGACTGCAGTGCCATGCTCTCAGAGATCACAACTTCTACAGAAAGAGCAAGTGGATCAGTAACAGGAGTGAGGGTGTTGCAAAACTAAAAGACCATGATTATTTTCAAGCAGAGAGGTGCAGCAGCAGGATGGTGATGATTAAAAGGCTGGTGTGGCTGTTAGTTCTGGAGCCTTGGCCTAGCAGCTAGCAAAACAGAAGAAAAAAGGTTACAACAAAGACTGCTATATAGGAAAGCTAGACTAATTTTGCATTGCTGCAAGCATATTTTTGGCAAAGGTTTATGGTGAACACAAGGGCCCTTAAATACGAACTACTTTCTGAACATGATGAACCATTGCATGTGTCTCCCATTAGGGTAGAACATGACACCTTGGATGGGACTTTCTGTTACTGCAGCCCCCTGCAGAGAAAGAAGCTGTCAAACACAATGAGAATGTTTCCCAGGGAGTATCTACCTGCTGCATTTCCAAGTCCTGATGACTAATGTGAAAGCCCAGATTTACCCCCTACCCTCCAATGTAGCAGCAGTGGTGAAGGAAACCACCCCATGGCTTCAATGGAGCATGTTCAGCAGTGGGAATGGCCAGTCCAGAGTTTTGGGTCTAGGCAATATGTAGAAGAGTACAGATCTGTTAGTTTAAACAGGTAGCACTGCATGAAGCTTATGAAACATTTATTGAGCTTGTAGAGCAAATTTGTGATAATTTATGCCATTTGTTTGAACCTCATTTTTATCTCAGCTCCATCTTAAAGCTGTCAATGTGCATGACTCTCTGTATTCCTTCGCTATTAATTGAAACATTATTAACACTGCAAAATATTTAGACTGGGTAAGTACTCTCCTACAAAGAGCAAGTTGTGTTTTGTTCAGACTTTCTGACTATTACAGTAGCAGCTGTTTCTTTCTTCCTTTCCATTTTGCAGCAATGATCCTCTCAATTTTGTAGATTCAGTCCTGGTGAGGACTGACTTTTTGAAGTTCTTCAGGGTAAAAAAAGAAAATCCTCTGACTGCTTCATAATAGACCATAGCCAAATCCCTCTGTTGTTCTAGACACCCAGGTATGGTCTCCCTTTTTGATCAGAGGTGTAGACTCATAATTTTAAACACATCTCCATATAGAGTTTTCCAAATACTGGAGAGTTTAAAAGGCTCATGTCCTCAGGGTCTAGTAGTTTTGTGGAAGTTTTGTGTTGTTGCACTGGTTTCGGCTGGGGTAGTGTTATTCATCATAGTAGCTTGCATGGTGGTATATTTTGAATTTGTGACCAGTGTTGATAACACATTTTTCTTATTGCTGAGAAGTGCTTACACAGAGTCAAGGCCTTTTTGGCTTCTCATTCCACCCCACCAGTGAGTAGGCTATGGTAGTATGAGAAGCTGGGAGGGGACACAGCTAGGAGAGCAGACCACTACTGACCAAAGGGATAGTCCACACCATATGATGTCATGCTCACCATAAAGCTTGGGGAAGAAGGAAGGAAGGGGTGGATGTTTGAAGTGATGTTATTTGTCTTCCCAAGTAACAGTTATGCATCATGGAGCCCTGCTTTCCTGGAGATGGCTGAACACCTGCCTGCCGATGGGAAGAAGTGAATGGATTCCTTGTTTTGCTTTGCTTGCAAACACAGCTTTTTTTTACCTATTAAACTGTAGTTATCTCAACCCATGAGTTTTCTGCCTTTTACCCTTCCAGTTCTCTCCTCCATTCTACAGAGGAGGAATGAGCAAGTGGCTGTGTGCTGCTTAGTTGCCAGCTGGTGTTAAAATACAACTGTAAAATATCTTTGCGTCTTGGTTCTAAACATCATGTTTAAATGCTGTGTTGGAGAGGTTTTAACCTCATTATTAGCAACAAAATGATGAACATTGGACTGCTTTAACAATTTTTATAAATTATGGTCAGTCTGTAATATCTAAGACTTAGTTCCCCTGTTAAAAGTTGTTTTAAATGCACAAGCTGTTTCAGAACCTGTTTTACCTTTTAGACCAATGGCCCAGGAATGCTCTGATAATACAGCTATCATGTTTAAGATGTACTTAACGCTGCCATTGTATTCGGAGAGCAGTTGCACATTGGCCAAGTCTGCCCGATGCTGTGCATCCATGTCTGCCACAATCACCTTGTTTCTTTTAAAGTGGTTTCTTACAGCCTTGTGTATGATGTAAGCATTCTGGATGGCAAGCCTGGTTGACACTTGGCTTCAGATCAAATCAGTAATTTCCCTTTTAGCAGCTTCAGAAGGGATTCATGCCCCCAAAGCTACCCACCTTCATATTTTTGTTGTTTTTCTTTTTTTTTTTTGTCTGATGTGTAACCACCATCCCTTTAGTCCAACTCTTTCAGTCTTATGTGCAATACCTATCTGCTATCATTTCAACTGAAAAAAATGCAGTCTCCTCTTCCTTTTTATCAGTCTTCCTTATTCAAATTTTATGTCAACAGCCAGCTGTAAATGTCACAATAAAATCTGAATTTATCCAAAGTTCAGGGCCAGTCAAGTGCAAAATCTAAGGGTTGTATTAAAGTTCTAAGAAAATTTATGGTATGAGAAATATAATCTGAATATTGTTCCTGAGTAAATTCCAGAAAGTTTTGCCACTGACAGCACCAAATTATTTAGAGACAAATGCTGAAGTGATATATATTAAGAGATATATTTCTGTAGTCACGCATGCAATAGTTATGTTCTCAACAAAGATTACGGTTCTGTGAGTTTAAAAGAACATAATTCTGCAAAGGTGTAAAGCTCTGTGCAAGAAAAAGTTTAATGAAAGTTGGGAATGTCCAATTCATAGTAAAAGAGTCTGATGTCCCTTTCAGTAGCAGGTCCTGGAATGTACAAAACATGTACTTCTGCTCTTTTTCACTTACTTTATTCGTTCCAAGCGTAATGTTGCGTTCAGGGCACTAAAGTAGAATAGAATAGAATACAATAGAATAGAAAATAGAATATTTCAGTTGGAAGGGACGTACAGTGATCATCTAGTCCAGCTGCCTGACCAATTCAGGGTTGACCAAAAGTTAAAAGTGTGTTATTAAGGGCATTGTCTAAATACCTCTTAAGCACTGATAGGCTTGGGGCATCAACCTCCTCTCTAGGAAGCCTGTTCTGGTATATGACCAACCTCTTGGTAAAGAAATGTTTCCTAATGTCCAGTCTAAACCTCCCCTGATGCAGCTTTGAATCATTCCCATGCATCCTATCACCAGATAATACAAAGAAGAGATCAGCACTTCCCTCTCCACCTCCCCTCCTCAGGAAACTGCAGAGCAGTGAGGTCACCCCTCAGCCTCCTTTTCTTCAAACTAGACAAACACAAAGTCCTCAGCTGCTCCTCATAGGACATGCCTTCCAGCCCTTTCACTGGCTTTGTAGCGCTCCTCTGGAAGCATTCAAGGACTTTCACATCCTTCTTAAATTCTGGGGCCCAGAACTGCACACAGTACTCCAGGTGAGGCTGCACCAATGCTAAATACAGCAGGGTAATCACCTTTTTTGAAAGGCTGGTTATACTGAAGGTGGCAGTTTAAAACCCAGTGTACCTGCCATTTTGGTGAAGGCACCGAGGCGCAGAGTTCTGGAGTGGAGGGTTGCGCTGGAGAATCCTTCCCAAAGCAGCAAAACCATGGCAAAGCTGCAGCAAAAAGTGCCAAGGCAAAAGCAAAAGCACAGGGATAGCCAGGGTAGCCAGCCCCCACCCCCTAAGAGCAGGAAGGTGAGCTCCTGAGATGAGGCAGCTCTGACTCAGCGTGGGCGGGGACAAGAGCAAAGGTGACAAAACCCCCACACGTACAAAAGTAGCCCTCAGGGAGTGCGATTGACCAGGAGCACGGCAAACAGGACAAACAGGGTGTGGCACGTCAGAAGGGTGTGGCATGGCAGTTTGTGTAGGCAGGGCAAGCAGCAAGGGCCAAGAGTCTCTCTCAGATCAAGCGCTAAATTCGCTAAGTTCCGTAAGTTCAGTTGTTGAGAGGGAGCGTAGCCATGGCGTCCACCCTGGGGAAGGCTCTATACTCCGCACTAGCCAGAAAGGATGTGTCAATCCAGATTGAGCTCCCAAGAAAACACACAGCTGTTCAGGTCTCCAGCTGCAGGGAGTGCCAGGTTGGACTGGAAACAAGTGGCAGTAGAGGGAACAACTGTTTAAGGCATGATCAGGTGGGCTATCTACTTGGCCTGGTGGCAGAGCTAAGGGAGCAAGTAGGTAGGCTAAGGATCATCAGGGCGTCTGAGCAAGAGGTAGGCTGGTGGAACCACACTCTGACCTCCCAGAAACCTGGACAGGGTGAACTATCAGAAAGAGCCTGTGATCAAAGAGATCCAGTATCATCCCCCCCACCAGGATGTAAGCAGGGTCATAAAGGGAAGCTACGAGTAGAAACAAGTCCACAAATGGGGCAGTAAGGGAACCCTTCCGTTGCCCACCACATCCCCCCAGATGCCTCTGCACAACAGGTATAAGGCTCTAGATGTGGAGGACTAGTCAGTCCATGATGTGGGTGTCGATCCATAGACACCTGAGGAGTCATCAAGATCAGAAAAACCTACCCCTCAGGTTACAACCACCTCCACAAGGAAAAAAAGACAGGTCATAGCTGTAGGAGACTCCCTTCGGAGGGGAACAGAGGGTTCAATATGCCAGGCTGACCCTCCTCATAGGGAAGTCTGCTGCCTTCCAGGAGCCCGGGTCAGAGATATCACTAGGAAGCTTCCTAGCCTGGTATGGCCCTCAGACTACTACCCATTACTACTCTTCCACATGGGTGGTGACAAAATTGCAGTACATAGCCCAAGGGTGATTAAAAGAGACTTCAGGGCCTTGGGATGGTTAGTTACGTGTCGTGGCTTTAGCTGGGATAGAGTTAATTTTCTTCACTGCAGCTGGCATAGTGCTGTGCTTTGGACTTTGCATGAAAAAAATGTTGAGATAACACACAGATGTTTTGGCAGTTGCTGGGCAGCGCTTGTACTAGTCAAGGACTTTTCCAGCTTCCCGTGCTCTGCCGGGTGCACAAGAAGCCAGGAGGGGAGGGGGCACAGCTGAGAGAGTGGATTCAAACTGGCCAAAGGGATACTCCATATCATGTAATATCATGGCCAGTATGTTACCTGGGAGGGGCTGGCCGGGGGGGGGAAGTGGCAAGTGCGGTTAGGGACAGGCAGCGTCAGTCAGAGGGTAGTGAGCTGTTCTATTGTTTGTGCTTCTGTTTTATTTTCCTTTTTCCCTTTTCCTTTTTTATTATATTATCATTATTGTTATCATTAACATAATCATTATTATTATAATTATTATTTTATTGTAATTATTGAACTGTTATCTCAACCCACAAGTTGTTTTTTCTTTTTCTTTTGCTCTTCCGATTCTCTCCACTGTCCCACAGGGGTGGGGGGAGTGAGCGAGCGGCTGCGTGCTGTTTAGTTGCTGGCTGAGGCTGAACTATGACATTAGGGAATCTGGGACACAGATTATATTTTCTTTCCTCCTTCCAATTGTGGGCAGTGATGTTTTAAGGAACACGTGGACCCAATCAATCAACACATGGCTCCGTAGCTGCGGTCACTGACACAACTTTGGGTTTTTTGACAATGGGATGGCCTACATGCCACTGGGATTGCTGGAGTTATGTGGAAGCTACCTCTCCCAAGGGGAAAGAGGGTCTTTGCTGACAGGCTTGCAGGGCTTACTGACAGGGCTTTAAACAAGAGGCAAAGAGAGAGGGGGAACATATCAGGCTTGCTTGTGACAAACTGTGAGATGATACACAGTGGTTAGAGACAAGCTGCTAGTGTGACACCTCAACCTGTTGCCCTGAGGTGTGCTGGGGGCAGTGCAGCACAGTCGAAGTCTTGCGGAGATGAGCTTGGGGCTCCTGAGGTGGTAGGAGCCAACAAGGAAACTCCCATGAAACACCTCAAGTGTACCAAGGTGTGCTCCAATAAGAAGGAGACACAGCCCGGATAAAATACCTCTACATGAATTCACCCAGCATGGGAAACACACAGGAGGAGCTGGAAACTACCATATTGCTAGAAAGGTATGACCTAGCTGCCATTACTGAGACTGGGTGGGATGAATCCCTGGACTGGAATGTGACTATCAATGGCTACAGGCTGTTCAGAAGGGACAGGTGAGGAAGGAGGGGCAGAGGTGTTGCTCTCTACATGAAGAAATCAATACAGTGTGAAGAGCTGTCCCTGAAGAACAGCCACGAGCAGGTCAAAGCTTATGGGTAAGAATCAGAGACAGAGGCAACAAAGGGAACCTTGTGGTTGGTGTCTACTACAGGCCGCCTGATCAAGGAGAGCCTACTGACAAAGCCTGTTTCCTCCAACTCCAGGAGGCTTCACGTTCGCAGGCTCTCATCTTACTGGGCGTCTTCAACCACCCTGGCGTCTGCTGGAAAAACAGCATAGAGAGCTGTAGACAATCCAGGAGATTCCTAGAATGTGTTGAGGATAACTTCTTGAGCCAGGTAATAGACAACCCTACCCAAGGGGATGCAATACTAGACCTGATGGTCACCAATGCAAGTGAGGTCATCGGTGACGTCAAGATTGGAGGCAGCCTGGGCTGCAGTAATCATGCACTGGTTGAGTTCACGCTCCTGAGGGATATGGGAAAAGCTAAAAGTATAGTCAAGACCCTAAATTTCAGGAAAGAGGACTTTCAGCTCTTCAAGAAGTTAGTCAGCAGGACCCCTGGGAAACAGTCCTCAGGGACAAGTGAACAGAAGAGAGATGGCAGATCTTTAAGGAGGTGTTCCACACAGCACAAGAGCTCTCAGTTCCCAGGTGTAAGACATCAGGCAAGGAAGGGAAGAGACCAGCATGGCTGAGTCGAGACATGCTGGTCAAACTAAAGAGCAAGAGTGAACTGCACAGGCAGTGGAAGCAGGGACAGGTATCCTGGGAAGAGTATAGGGACGCTGCCTGGTTGTGTAGAGATGGGGTCAGGAGGGCCAAGGCACAGCTGGAGCTGAATTTGACAAGGCATGCAAAGTATAACAAGAAAGGCTTCTACAGGTACGTCAACCAGAAAAGGAAAGTCAAAGAAAGCATACACCCCCGATGAACAAGAATGGTGGCCTAGTATCAAAAGACAAGGAGAAGGCTGACTCAACAACTTTTTTTTGCCTCAGTCTTCACTGGTAACCCCTCTCCTCACCCCTCCTGAGTCGATAGACTGCAAGATGGGGACTAGGGGGATAAAGCCCCTCCCACTGTAAGGGAAGATCAGGTTCGTGACTACCTGAGGAACCTGGATGTACACAAGTCTATGGGACCTGATGAGGTGCATCCCAAAGTCCTGAGGGAATTTGCTGATGTAGTCACTAAGTCACTCTCCATGGTATTTGAGAACTCCTGTCAGTCAGGTGAAGTGTCCAGGGACTGGAAGAAGGGAAACATTGTACCCATCTTTAAAAAGGATACAAAGGATGACTTGGGGAACTACTAACCTGTCAGCCTCACTTCTGTGCCTGGGAAGATCATGGAAGCTATGCTAAGGCACATGGTGAACAGAGAGGTGATTTAAGGCAGCCAGCATGGCTTCACCAAGGGCAAGTCCTGCCTGACCAGCCTAGTGGACTTCTATGGTGGAGTGACTACATCAGTGGACAAGGGAAGAGCTATGGATGTCATCTATCTGGACTTCTGTAAGGCCTTTCACACGATCCCCCACAGCACCCTTCTCTCTAAACTGGAGAGATACAGATTTGTTGGGTGGACTTTTTGGTGGATAAGGAACTGGCTGGATGGTTGCATCTAGAGGGTAGTGGTCAATGGCTCAATGTCCAGATGGAGACCAGTGATGACTGGTGTGCCTCAGGGGTCCATACTGGCATCAGAACTATTTAATATCTTCATCAAATACATAGACTGTGGGATTGAGTGCACCCTCAGCAATTCTGCAGATGACACCAAGCTGAGCAGTGCAGTTGACACACCAGAAGGATGGGATGTCATCCAGAAAGACCTGGAGAAGTGGGCCTGTAAGAACCTCATGAGGTTCAACAAGGCCAAGTGCAACGTCCTGCATCTGGGTCAGGGCAACCCCTGATATCAGTACAGGTTGGGGGATGAAGAGATTGAGAGCAGCCCTGCAGAGAAGGACTTGGGGCTACTAGTGAACAAAAAGCTGGACATGAGCCAACAATGTGCGCTTGCAGCCCAGAAGGCCAACCATATCCTGGGCTACATCAAAAGCAGTGTGACCAACAGGTCGATGGAGGTGATTCTACCCCCAACTCTGCTCTGGTGAGACACCACCTGGAGAGCTGCACCCAGCTCTGGAGCCCTCACCAAAAGAAGAACATGGAACTGCTAGAGTGGGTCCAGAGGAGGGCCACAAAAATGATTTGAGGACTGGAGCACCTCTCCTATGAGGACAGGCTGAGAGAGTTGGGGTTGTTCAGCCTGGAGAAGGGAAGGCTGCAGGGAGACCTTATTGCAGCCTTCCATTACTTAAAGGGTGACGGTAGAAAAGATGGTGACGACCTCTTTGGCAAGGCCTGTTGTGACAGGACAAGGGCTAATGGTTTTAAACTAAAGGAGGGTAGATTTTTACTGGATATAAGGAAAAAAATTTTACTATGATGGTGGTGAGACGCTGGAACAGGTTGTCCAGAGTGGTGGTAGATACCCCATCCTGGAAACATAAAATGTCAGGTTGGACGGGGCTCTGAGCAACCTGATCGAGTTGAAGATGTCCCTGCTCACTGCAGGGGTGTTGGACTAGATGACCTCTAAAGGCCCCTTCCAACCTAAACCATTGTTTGATCCACCCCAGGATGTGGTTTGCCTTCTTGACTGCCAGGGCAGACTGCTGACTCATATTGACCCTGCTTTCTTGCTTAGGTTTCTATTTCAAAATGTTTTTAAAAAAAAATTGAGTAAAATCACATATCAGCTAATAAAAGGAGAAATTATTTAGCTGAATGATAACAAAGACTGTAATAATAGAAATGTAATACACTTTTCTGCATCATTCTGGTGTATGAGTGGGTATGTGTGTGTGTGTGTGTGTGCAGACTTGTATCTATACAACATACATATATGTGCCTCTATGTTTTTACAGACACTGTGTGAATGTGTACTTATACGAATGTATATGTATGTATATACACATAGTTACATGTCTTCTGTTTTCTGTTATTCATATGCAGGAACAGCTTATGTATGTTAAACTATCTCTTTGAAAGTAAAGGATGATGATTTTATATATATGTATTAAACCTTTTATGTGTTCATGCTGCAAAATTAATAGGAAAGGCACTGGCAAATATTCAAGAACTGATAGTTTAACATTTGCATGTAATTCCCTTCATAAATTTATAGGCAATGCTTAAGACAAACCTCTCCTGTGCATAACAAATAACCTGTAAGATGCCTAGATAACTAAGTAGAAGGATCAAATATCATGACATTGGAAATACTTTCAGACACTTTGACTTATTTTTGTAAAAAAAAAAATTGAAAAAAATTGCACTTAAAATCAGTTAGCGGTTGCAAGATCAGAAAATATTTTATGCCTACTGCATTTAGCTTTCAATGACAATGTAAGTTCATCATCTGTATTCATGGAGTACTAAGTATACTTTCTCTCTTCTTCCTTCTTTGGCATGCTAATCAATTTCCATAAAATAGAAATGTGGCCAGAAACTCAAATTCGAGGTCTCACACAGGTTCACTTCTTCAAAGAAAAACTCTGAATACACATGACATTTGTATATGGCTAGAAATATAAATTCTGAGATTAGTTATGGTAGGTGCTTCCAAACAAATAAAAGAGATCTAAAGTCTTGTAAGAAAGATAGAAAGATGAATAAATCATACAGCCTGTAATCTTAGCTGTTGTGTGGTTACATTGGACCATAACATAATTTTACTTTTTCCTGTATAGGTGATGCCCAAATATTGTCATTTTCTAATTAGCACATAGCACATATTTGCTGATGACAAAATAGAAATAGCCAGACTCTGGAGACGATGTGGAGAAAAGGCAATGAATCTAAAGGGCATGCCACACTAGTGTGCTGCAGTGACCATAGGCTTGGCTGTCCTTATCCACCAGTCTCAAGAACTTGGTGGGGATAAGTGGCCCTGAACTGAGGCAAATGATGTGTTAATCATAGTCCAGTGGCTGAACAAAGCACTGCTGACTTGCCATCTTGCTTGTGACTATGCTGGAAAAGTCTGCAAAATACAGTGGCATATCAGAAAAAGTCTGCCATAATATAAAAATATTTGAAAGGTAGTGGACTTAGGCAGTAATGTGGGAAGTTTTATGAAATGTTTTCAAAAGAAAAGGGACAGAAGACTGGAAAATTGCTGTAATTTCATTTCTAGAACACCTATTTCTCTTACTACCTTCCATCTGTAAGCAAAAAGATTTTAGAAATGGACAGTTCAGTGATAATCTATTTAAGATCATTGCATGCTATTAGAGTGCTCTACTTCCAGAAGACAAGTTATTCACTAATAGACTTAGGTGACTGATGTGGAAGGCATTCTGAGAGCAATCGCATTAGGTCTACTGAGAATAACATAAATTTATCACTTGGTCTTACTGACAGAAAACTACAAAACATGAGGAATATTATCTGTAGAGAAAATTCACTTGGTTTCAACAGTAATAGGTACAGGATGAATTAATTTCTATCTTTTAGGATGCTTCAGTTTGAAAGCTGAATTAAAACAAACCACAAATGTCTGTAAGCCAGTGCCCTTAACTTCAGGCATCATTCCTGTGTCTACAAGATTATATTCCTGCAGCAGTATTTTATTCTCTGTATAGCCGATAAAGACAGGCTGGTATAGGGAAATTCTCTCAATATAAGCTAGGTGTAGGCCTTGACAGATAGCTGCTGCATGCAACAGAAGCCACAAAGTATGCAGTATTAAGTAAAATAGAGCAAAGATTAATTCCCATCCAAGAGGCCAAGAGAAAAAGGCTGTCATTTTTTTTTGCCTATTTCCCCCTAGATGAAGCTGTCTTTACCAGTGTTATGTCATTTGGCATCTCGTCTGGTCAGGTAGTGCTCCTGTGCTCCCACTTATCATTTTGTGTGTTTTCTTTCAGCTTGGAGCATCTGAAAGAATTTAGAGTTTTAGTACAATTTATTGCTACCTTAGCCTTACGGCATAAGGTTCTAGAAATGAAATAAACCTAGGCCTTTTCCTGACTATTGTTACAGAGAAAGCTGGTCAGAGCTGTTCAAAACAGAGTCAGACTTGAGCTAACAGTTAAATCAGGTACTAGGATATTAATTTCTCTTCTCCTGGCCCTCTTTCATTAGAGTGCAGCTGTTGTGGTTTAGCCGGCAGCTCAGCCCCACACAGCCGCTCACTCACTGCCCCACTGGTAGATGGGGGAGGGAATCAGAAGGGTAACGCTCGTGGGTTGGGATAAGAACTGTTTAATAATTAAAATTAAAAGAAACAACAGTAGAAATGCAATGTAAAGGAGAACAACGAGAGGCGCAAAGCCCCGGGGGAGGGGGGGAGGGGAGGGGGGAAGGGAACGAACTGCCGAAACAAGCCGCACACACCGCAGCCGCTCGGGACCCAACGCCGCGCCGCCCCCGAGCTCCAACCTGCCCCCCCTCCATGTACCGGTCATGGTGTCACGTGGTATGGAATGAACCTGCCATTGGCCAGTTGGGGT
This sequence comes from Phalacrocorax carbo, assembly GCF_963921805.1. Taxonomy (NCBI): domain Eukaryota; kingdom Metazoa; phylum Chordata; class Aves; order Suliformes; family Phalacrocoracidae; genus Phalacrocorax; species Phalacrocorax carbo. Next base: position 167,156,620 of record NC_087513.1, read on the forward strand.
CAGCCGCCCCCGCCATGGCCCCGCCCCTCCCAGCCCCACCCACCCCCCCTGCCACGCGGCAGAGTGCGGGAAGCTGGAAAGGCAGCCGACCCCCACAGTGAGGAGAATTAACCCCTTCTCAGCCAAAACCAGCACAGCAGCTAACAGTATGCACTTTCTTGCTACAGCTTTTTCTCTGTACAGGTAAGTACACAGGCAGAAATTTAGTGTTTAAATTAGCTGGAGTGGGTCTGACCTCGTAAATTTAGAAGTGAAACCCCTTGTTATTTATCTTGTTCTTATACAGTTTCTGAACTGATCCCTACTCTTAAAGATACAATTTTCTGAAAATCTCAAGTATTTGTGAATACAGATTTTAAAAAGAGCTGTCAAATATTTAAATTCCATTTTGTTGTCCTTTGTTGAGCTTTGCTTGTGACAAACTGCAGAATTTAATTTAATGGCAAAATAATCTAACAATCCATTTGGGGAATGAACATGGCTTATGATAGACTATGACATTGATGTCAATGTCCCTTAGAAGGGATATTGAACAGCTGCATAATCACAAAAGAAATAATTGCAGGAGTGTGCCACACATACACTATTTGCTGGGATTAATTTAGAATTTGTGGATCTACTCAAACACCCATTCATGCACACACATCAAGTTTAATGTGCATGAGCAATTCTTCTGTAGTGCATTTTATCAATACAGGTTGCTTCACCAGTGAGGAACATCTGTGCTGCTGGAGGAGAAAAGGAAAATAAGGAAGTATGCCATGTCCAGTATCTGTTCTTTTGCTTTGAAGTTTTTAGGAATCTTTTACCCCCAGAGAAAAGCTCAGTATTCAAGAGTCCCTGAACTCTCCATAATAGCCCAAGAGTAACAAACTCTTGCATGGTCTAGTAAACTATATTCCAATTTCTCTCCTTTGTGTTTAGTAATCATGAAACCTTTATATTTTCTCTCTAACTGAAGGCTTTAAAAAGTAAATTCATTTTGCTCTGCGTTTTCTATGAATGCTAAAAAAACCTAAATACCACATAAAAATCTTTATAATTCAAATTTATTGTACATTACATGTTTTAAAGATCTTAGTGTTTTGTTTGGTGTGCTGTCCTAAAGAGGCAGGGAATGGAATGACCATACCGTCAACTTAGAGGACAGCATATAACTATTCAGAGAAATTTGAACTTCCCCTTCAGATATTATGTTGTTTAACATATCAGTAAAATAATGCCATGGGGAAACCCCTATTTTCAAAGCTATTTAAATGTTTGTCCATGCTTCAGTGGCAGAAGAAATCTATTTAAATGTAAATAATTAAATGCTAGAAGGCATGGCTATTGGTATTAAACCCACAACAAATAAAGGCAACAAAATTTTGAACACCTGTCTTCCATCTAAGATAAGAATTGCACTAAACCTCCATATTATATAGTTATTTACACTGTCTGGTATATATGCATGGGTATATGTATGTATTTAAACAAACACAAAACTACATACATACATATATTTCATAGATCTCTTTGGTAGTTATGTTTGGGAGGGCGGTTTGGTTTTTTCCTTTTTAATAATTACTTCTACATATTCTTTGTCCAAAATTCCTCAGTTAATTAATTTAATTGGTGTCAGCATTAAACTGCACCAAAATAAGTAAAACTTCTTTTTTCTAAATGATTATTTTTCATAGTGAACTTGAATGAGGAATGTAGAGCAATTATGTTTCTAAATAAAGTCAAACACTCATAAGGCCTTTAAATGGCAATAAGAGAGTCAGAGTTAAATTTCCAAGCACTCAGGAAGGACATTTTCTGATATCATCTCTCTTATAAATAAATAAATTCTCCTGTTACCATAGAATGAACTCTTACAAGCATCAGTGACTAGCGCATTAATTACATTAACTTTTGTACGCTTTCAAACTCAAAGCTTTATTCCCTCATCTGGGACTGTCAGGAAGAATATTAGAGTCAGTTTGTTAAACGTTTCGTTTAGGCTCGTCTCTGCCATCTTCTCTTTATTCAGCCATTCCTGTTCTTACCCAGTAATCTTTCTGAATTGGAGATAGGCCAAGAAAGACATTATTGATCACCATCTTTTAATGTACCAGTAGAACTGCAATGCAAGGACAGATCATTATTTCATATTTCATCAGTGAAGTGACCGAGAATTTTTTTCCTTGTTGTTAATATGCAGGATCAAGGCTAAAAATAGGAGGAATAGTTTGTGAGGGAAGAATACATAATAGTCTAGGAAAGATTGTAGATAAGGAGGTAAGTGAGGGAAAGAGAAGATTAGATGGACCCGATAGAAAGCTGGAGTAGTTAGAAAAAGAAGATGAAAGAAAGGCTGATAGACTTGATGTACGTAATGAGAAAGACAACTCTGATGGCAGTGATGCAAAATAGGCAAGAGATAAAGGAAGTTTTAACAGGGAGAAATAAATATCTTGAAAAGGAATTTAAATGAAGATTTCCTGAAACTAAAGAATTCAACTCAGTAAATGTGATCTGAAAGACCTAAATATTTTATTCCTAAATAAGACAGCCAAGCCTTGACTCCTTGCTTGAGATCAAGTGCCACCAACTGGCGCATATGCACACTGCCTAGGGCTAGTCTACTTTGCATCTGATTTCTCTCAGAGGGGGATTTTTGGACAGGTTCAAAATGGAGCCTCTTAAGCAGCATGAGCAATTAAGTCTGCACTGTTCAGTTTCACTCTACTATTTAGCAAGACAGGCTTCCCCAAAAGATGTGGAAGGAAAATAAAACATACTATAGAAGAAAAGAAAAACAAGAAAAAAAAGAACATGGAAGCAGTAAAATGGAAAGCCAAATCAACCAAAATAAAGTTCAAAGGAAGCAGATGAAGGCTTTCTAAAATACATTAGAGTACACTGGGAAGTTTGCTGCCATATGGTGAAACACGTTGTACATTTGTCTCTGTTCTGACATTTGAATGTAAACTGGTAAAGGATGAAGCAGAGTTTCAGCCAGCTTAGATTATGGTATTGTGGTATGTCTGCACAATATCTGACTAGCGGCTGACACAGCTTTACTCTGTTGTCTGCCACCTCGTATCACATGAAGGGAGTTAAGGAAGAATGAGTTATTCTGTTTTCTTCTGCATGTCTTTCTGTCTCTCTCTGATTCATTTTCTTCTGGAGATGCACTTAGCCCATGTAGCTCCATTTGTAGCTGTAATCTGTAATGGATAATTGAAGAGATGAAAAACAAGACACCTGAACATCAGCCCTTTTATGAACTAAGACCACAGCTACGTAAAGCTGTGACTTTCTGGCAAGGATGAGGCACAATATCCAGAAACTAAAGAGCAAGATGTGTTGACTTTGAACATAACCTCCCCCACGCCATCAGAACAAACAAACAAGCAAATAAAAAACCTCATTATATCTTTTGGACTTCCACTTGAACTGTTTGGAAGTATAAAAATTACTGAATAACAGCTCACTTGTATATTTACCAAAGCCTCTTTGTGGCCGTTTGTTGGGGTTTCAACACCTTAGGTGCTGGAAATATCTGATAATGACACTGAAGTTTTAATTGTTGGGCAAGATTGTTGCAGGGGATCACCCTGATTCTGAACAAATTTTTGCTTTATGAGACTGAGGAACAGGAAGAGAACAAGAGAGCTGTATAAGAAGCAGCTACAGTCTAGCTGACTGCTGTCACTATTTCAGATATACAGGCTGCTTCCTCTCCTGAAGGCAAAGCTACTGTCTCCTCTTCCTTGTCTGCTGCTGTAGATAGATATTCAGAAGAAGATGATGGGTCAGAATAATTCTATATGTTTTACTGACATAAACTTAAAAAGAAGATCTGATTTTAATATAAGATTCATGCTATTAACTCAAGAAGTAGGGAAAACTAGAAAAAATATTTACTTTAAAAATTGTTTTTTACTTTTGTAATTCATCTTGTCTCTTTAAGGGATTCTTTATGTGCCTGAAAATGCATTGAGAAAGTTTTAATTAGGTAACTGAAATTTTGAATTTATAGAATACACATTATGTAATATTAATTGTTACTTATTGCTGTTATTTTTTGAAGTTGTAGCTGTGATATATGCTTTTTTCCTATAAAAACAAAAAAAGGCACAAACTAAAATATTTGTGTAAATTTTACAAAAAGGTATAGTTAGTATGAAAGTTTAAAATGAAGAAAGGCAAGAAGTAAGCTGTATTTTTTCTCCTCTCTAAAGAAATGTATATGCCAAAAATACCTGATCATTTTACAGAGGTATTAAAAATTAAGTATCACATACTATTATGACATTTTGGCACTTTGTACTTATCTGTGCTTTCCAAGCAACAGATTCCTATGTGCTGAATCTTTAGTGAGGTCTCATTAAAGGACTTAGATTTCAAGCAATTTTCTGTCTTCTGCAAAACATGGCCCTGAATAAGCTCTTCACCTCACCCTTAACTGTAGAGGAGGGAATTAAGCAGCTAAATTGGCTTTTGCAAAAATGAATCCACAAAATCAAAGGTTTGAACTGGAACTATTTTCAATGACAATATGTTTGAAGCTCCTTCTTCCTCAAATACTTATGACCTGGCTTCATGACAAGTGCTGAGAGATCTGAACGGACTGTCCCCACAACTTTCAAACCAGAAGTAGAGAAAAATGTAGTCAGATTTTTCCACATGCAAACTAAAAGCAGAATATCACATATTTTATTCACACTGTGCATATAAAGGAGTTCAGACTGAATCCATGAAAGCCAACTTTGGAAACAGAAGCAGAATGGAGCATAGCTTTAACACAGCCAGGTGACCTGTGCATGCACTGTGAGACTGCAGGCTGGAACAAGAGAGCTAGTTTGGGTGCACATTTATACTCAGCCTCCTCTTCCTTATGCAATTGCATCTGAGCCCTAGTCATATGCTTGCAAAAACCTGGAAGCCTAAAAACTTTGTTTTAAGCAGCCATAATTCCCTTAATCTGCCCCACAAAAAAAAAAAAAACAAAAAAAAAAAAAAAAAAAAAAAAAAAACCCTAGACTTAGGACAGTAGACTCAGGAGCCGAGCTGCATAACATGAAAGGGAGTGTCAGCGATGTCCAAATCCTTTTCTGTTCTACAAACGGCTGGAGGAAGTAAAATAATCAGTTGCCCTTGTTCTAGTGGGGGACTTCAATTTACCAGATGTCTGCTGGAAATACAGCACAGCAGAGAAGAAACAGTCTAGGAGGTTATCTTCCTGTATGGAAGATAACTTCCTGACACAGATGGTAAGTGAGCCTACCAGGGGAGGTGCCTCACTTGACGACCTGTTCACAAACAGAGGGCTGGTGGGAGATGTGGTGGTCAGAGGCCATCTTGAGCTTACCTACCATGATATGATTCCGTTTTCAATTCTTGGTGAAGCAAAATGGGGGGTCGGCAGAACCACTAGACTTCCAGAGGGAAGACATTGGCCTATTCAGGGCACTGACTGGGAGTGTCCCTTGGGAGGAAGTCCTGAAGGACAAAGGAGTCCAAGAAGGCTGGGCTTTCTTCAAGAAGGAAGTCTTGAAGACATGGGAGCAGGCTGTCCCCAAGTGCCACAAGACAAAACAGCAGGGAAAACGACCAGCCTGGCTGAACAGGAAGCTTTTGCTGACACTCAGTAAAAAAAGGAGAGCCTATCGCTTTTGGAAGAAGGGGCAGGCAACTCAAGAAGAGTACAGAGACCTTGTTAGGTCTTGCAGGGAGAAAATTAGGCAAACAAAAGCCCAGCTAGAACTCAACCTGGCCACTGTTGTAAGGGATAACAAAGAAAATGTCTTTAAAAATACATTAACAACAACAAAAGAACCAATGAGAATCTCCATCCTGTCTTGGACGTGGAGGGTAACATTGCCACTGAGGATGAGGAAAAGGCTAAGGTACTAAATGCCTTCTTTGCTTCAGTCATTAAACATCACACCAGTTATCCCCAGGGTATTCAGGCCCTTGAGCTGGAAGACAGGGTTGGATCACGGAATCCAGAAGGAAGCAGTTTAAGACCTGCTGAACCACCTCGACACAAGTCTATGGGGCTGGAGGGGATCCAACCAAGAGTACTGAGGGAGCTGGTGGAGGAGCTTGCCAAGACACTCTCCATCATTTACCAGCAGTGCTGGCTAACTGGGGAAATCCCAGATGACCAGAAGCTTACCAATGTGACATCCATCTACAAAAAGGGCCGGAAGGAGTATCCAGGAAACTACAGGCCTGTCAGATTGACCCTGGTACCAGGGAAGGTTATGGAGCAGTTCATCTTGAATGACCTCACCAGGCAAGTGCAGGACAACCAGGGGATCAGGCCCAGTCAGCATGGTTTCATGAAAGGCAGATCCTGCCTGACCAACCCGATCTCCTTCTATGACAGGGTGACCCACCTAGTGGATGAGGGAAAGGATGTGAATATTGTGTACCTGGAGTTTAGCAAAGCCTTTGACACTGTCTTCCACAGTATCCTCCTAGAGAAGCTGGTGGCTCATGGCTTGGACACATGTACTCTTCACTGGGTTAAAAACTGGCTGGCTGGCTGAACCCAGAGAGTTGTGGTGAACAGAGCTAAATCCAGTTGGCAGCTGGTCACAAACTCACTGAGCCCCTGAGATCAGTGTTGGAACCAGTCCTGTTTAAAATCTTTATCAATGATCTGGTTGAGGGGATTGAGTGTACCCTCAGTAAGCCTGCAGATGACACCAAGTTGAGAGGGAGTGTTGATCTACTTGAGGGTAGGAATGCTCTACAGAGGGGTCTAGACAGGCTGGATTGATGGGGCAAGGTCATGCATGAGATTCAACAACACGGAGTGTTGGGTCCTGCACTTGGGTCACAACAACCCCATGCAACGCTACAGGACTGGAGAAGATTGGCTGGAAAGCTTCCCAGAGGAGAAGGACTTGGTTGTGCTTGTTGACAGCTGGCTGAACATGAGCCAGCAGTGTGTTCAGGTGGTCAGGAAGGCCAATGGCATCCTGGCTTGTATCAGGAATAGTGTGGCCAGCAGGAGCAGGGAAGTGGTTATGCCCCTGTACTTGGCACTGGTGAGGCCGCACCTTGAATATTGTGTTCAGTTTTGGCCCCTCACTACAAGAACGACATCAAGGTGCTGGAGCGTGTCCAGAGAAGGGCAACGAAGTTGGTGAAGGGTCTGGAGAGCAGGTCTTATGAGGAGAGGTTGAGGGAACTGGGGTTGTTTAGTCTGGAGCAGAGGAGGCTGAGGGGAGACCTTATCGCTCTCTACAACTACCTGAAAGGAGGTTGTAGTGAGGTGGGTGTTGGTCTCTTCTCCCAAGTTACTAGTGATAGGATGAGAGGAAATGGCATCAAGCCTCAAGGATATTATGAAAAATGTCTTTACTGAAGGAGTTGTGAGGCATTGGAAGAGTCTCCCCAGAGAGGTGTTGGAGTCACCATCCCTGGAGGTATTTAAAAGATGTGTAGAGATGGCACTTCAGGGTATAGTTTAGGGAACAATGTAGTGTTATGTTGACAGTTGGACTTGGTGGTTTTAGAGGTCTTTTCCAACCTTTATGATTCTATGATTCTCCTGCCAGAGTCGAACAGAATATCATAACCCATTTCAGTGACTGTAAGATTTCATCCAAAGACCACTCTCACAGGGGGGTACACAGTGTCTCTGAACTCCCTAAGTAGCTGGTAAATGCAGCTTACATTATCTGAAGAAGCGAGCTTGCTTATAACAACACACAGTTGGGTCTTGCAAGAAAACTGTGCTGTTTGTACCGCAGCTGCCTGTGCAAGAAGAAAGCTGCTGAGGTTCAACTAGATAACGAGGATGTTTCTTTATTTCTTTACAGAATACCTATTTTACAATTTTTTTTTCTGTTTTCTAATTATGAAGTCTTCTTTAGAATAAGCACACTTGTTTAATTTCATTAAGGTATAGAATTTAAAGATTGTTGGTAGTTTTGATTTTTTTTGTTACTCTTATGACAGCTTTTTAGACCTTTGTCATTTAAAGGTGTTTCAAGTAGCATCTCAGCTAAATTGGACCAAAATATCATGGAACAGCTGGCAACCTTATTTCGTTGTTGACTGACACTAAGGAACTCCATAGATAGGGGAAATGTTGCTCTCCATTAAGAAAGCTATTGTTGTCACATCATTCAAGCTTTTATAATGCCAAACCTCAGCATGTCATTACATTTGAATAAGCAAGATTTAATTGCCCTACCATTTTATATTATACTTTTCATGTGTTGTTTCATGCTATTGTTCTTAAAAAAAGATAAAGTTGTTTCTAGTGGATGTTGTAGATGACTTTTTTTAAACCACAGAAATTAAAAATCCTAGCACAATACTGTCAAAATATCTTTTTGATGGATAACTGATCAAACTGCAAATTCAGAAGGGCTACAGTGACCCTAAACTCCTTTACAAATATGGATGCAACTGAATAGGCTCCACATTTTTTGAGAAGAACTGAGAAGACTTCCCAGATCTCTGCTGCAGTAGTTCTCCAAAGAATGTCCTAGTCTGTGAGTGTGACGTCAAAACTGAGCAAAGTCCTGATGTTCAACTCCTACTGCTAAGTAATCCAAGGAACAGAGACCTCACTCAATACACTACAGAAAACTAGGAAATTTAAACTTTTCAGGAGTCAGACATACCCAGGCAGTAATTTTTAAATGTGATTATAAGAGGTCTTTCTTTAAGATGCAGCATTTTCACTGCTTTTGATAAGGCTTCCTTCCAGCCTAATTTTTCCACACTTAGTATGATTTGATATTTCATATTACTGACCTTCCTTACTTTGATAGAATACTTTGATAAAAATAAAATTGAAAAAAAAATCAAATTCTGCTTTAAAAAGCCTTTCAGTGTCACTGTTGCCACTACTGAATACAATAGCAGTAGGAATAATACTACTGAATCCATGGCAGTAGAAATACCTTCTTCCTGTTAATGGATTTTCTTCATGTGATGAAGCAAGTTTTCCATTTTCAGTTTGCATATAATTTCACAACTGTTTTGGATTTGTTTGGCACAGTGTTCCATACCTGCATACTTTGAAGGTCAATACAATATTTTAGTATTGGCATCAAGTATATTTCAGACTTTTTGGTTGGCATTTTGAAATACATTTTTCTATACATTTTCAGACAGGTAACAGTAGCCGTATATGGTATGAAAAAAACCCCTGAGTTATGGCAAAGATAAAAAAAAAGAAGAAAATCTTTCTGATCTTTTGTCAACTCTTCAAAGTAAGTTTATAACTTCCCTGCAGACCGTCACGTATATAGCTGTCTGTGTCAGGTTTTATAGGTTCTTCTGATAGTCTGCACAGTGGTTGACCCAAAACTTGTTCCCACTCAGTTTTTGTTAAAACTAAAATCACCTGTGAGTCAGATTCTTTTTATAATCTTGAAAGATCTGGATCATAAATCATATGGCAGTCAGAGGAAGTACAGCAATTCTATAGCCTACAGTATAAAGTAGTGCAACATGAAAAAAATTATTACCAGATTTAAAGATAAATAGTGCATTTCAGTCTGGTTTTGTCAGCTTTTTAATATCATCTTTATGTTCTTTTGTCAAATTATAAATATCATCATCTTGGAAAATACTAACATGATTGCATTTCAAGATAGTTTGACACAATAAATGCTTGTAACAACATCATGATAAAAAAAAAGCGTGCAAAGGTAAATCAAGCACACAAAACATTGACAAAAAATGACATTACATTTGTTAAACTTAAAAGTTACAGTTACTCTCTAGAAACCAAGCAATAAAGACTAGATTTTCCATGTAGAATAACTTATGAAATAATTTTTCATCATGTTTCTGGTATTCTTACTCTTCTTGTGTTGCGTATGCATGCTGTGTTGAACTAGTGGAGTGCAGTACGGTGACTTATGGGGCTTACAGGAAAAATGAAGCTCAGGCGTAGGCCTGATACTGTATAACATGATCATGAAAGGTCCTTAGCTTTATCCACACAGAGAAGTTAAAAATAGTCTTAAGAGTCATTAGACTTACAGCTCATACCCTTTCTGTCATGTTTCAGGCTGTTTGTGCTTCAGTAGCTCTGGTTTGGGACACCTACACTGTGCTCAATTTATGATTTCTGCTGGAGTACAAAGGTGGTGCACTGGGGTTTTTTGTGCTGATTGTTTCAAAACAAAAAAAAACCCAACAGGGTATACACTAAAGAAATAACGATGAGTGGGTTTTCCCACTGTGAGAGTGTTCTGGAGCACTTCCAACTTAAATTTAAAGTATCTGAGTAGTATATAAGCCTGGATTTATATATGGTCTTTGGCTCACACTTAGTTGGCCTAACTTTGTATTACCCACGTGGAAACTTGGGGCAGCATACACAGTACAGTTCTAAATCACCTTACCCTCTTCATATAAGCTTGTGCCCTGTTAAACAAACTTGTTTTCTTTACAACCTTATGACACTGCTAAGGAAGTTAAATAAAACACTATATGAATGAAAGAGATTTTGATGCAGGGCACTGATTTGAAAAAAAAAAAAAAAAAAAAGAAGAAATAGGATGGTATGTTTGTAAAAGGTAAATATTGGCCTAAACTGTCACCCTTAGAGCTCACATAATTTTTCTGCATTTCTCTACAATGGGAATAGAGTCCTGGCAGCATGAAACATCCCTAAGTAAGCTTTGTGGGTGTTTTTTTTTCTTTGGTTGGTTGGGTTTTAGGTTTTTGTTTGTTTGATTGATTTTCCTTTGAATTGTTTTAGTACTATATACCAATCGAAAGAAACAGTTACAAATTTTGTAATAATCAAGTCTCTGTAGTCTTGTGACTGTAAGCAATTATGATCTATTCTGGAAAAGGATGCACAAGAAAATTAAAGTAAAATCTTACTACATATAAGAAATGTGCTTTGTCTTTCTTAATGTTAAAGCTTTGATTTTCAGCAATTATTTTTACACTATGTGTATTCCTTTTTCAGATGAAGTATAATAATAATTTTCTGTGGTTTCTGTATAGTTGCAGTAACAGAGCCTTCTAGTACTTCAGAGGACCCTTATCTACCTACATGTTGCAATACGGCTGAAATCTTCAGAGCTGACAAAGTTTAGGGTAACTATAAAAAACCCTGATTGCACCTATTGTATTTTCCATGAGACACATTGGTCTGTTGGTTAATTGAGGTCACTTAGATTAATATTTTGATTCTGTCACTGATTAGTAGAAAGTGCAAATAGAATCTGGTGCCCATATTTGTGTTAGAGTAATTTACTGATCAAGACATGGGGAGCAAAAAAAAAAAAAAATCTTCTTTTAATCATATTTAATTAGGCTCATTCCAAAATGTTAGCTGACATGGATACCAATTAGCTGTCTGGGAGATGACAGCTATGGCATTTATTACACTTAATTTCTATATGGATATACTGTCTCCAAAGTTTCTTAGACACCATCAGTGAGTGACTGCAAGGCACTTGTCTTGAGTGTTGAAATCATTATAGGTATATTAAACCAGTATTTCCTTATCCAGGATATGCATATATGACTTCATAGTGTAAACGCTACCCCAGACTAGCTTGGAACGTAGTATACATTTTCTATGTGAATTTAAATTGCATTAATATTAAACATATTGTATGAAAGTGAAAGACAAAAATATGATGCATATGAACTACCCATGAGTTTCTGTTGCAGTTTCCCAAATCATCACAAAATATTCCATTGTGGTAGGACAGAACCAGAGAATGAACAGGAAAATTGAGAGTAACTTAGTCACTCAGGATCTTCCTATGAAATTTTTCTATTACTAGTCAATAGAAATGGTATTCCTAAATTATTTAGTTATTTTGAAAACTTCACTCACTAAAGAACCTACCTTTAAATGTCCTTTTGTGACCTAATAAACACACTTAATTGTGTAACATGATTATGGTTATGAATAACATGATAAAGTATGTAATTTTGATCTGATTCCCCTGACTGTGGTTAAGTGTCTGGGATGTTCCCTTTGACTGTAAAACCTCAAAGATCATAGGCCTAGCACAGATGTCATGCTTTACTTCTTTTCTGTACCGTGAACAGGAGATATACCCAAGTAAAAAAACAATGTTGCCACAAAATTCCTTCATCCATGATTATTATGGCAGAACTAGATAAATATAGATGATCAAAATTGTAAAACAAGTAACTGCTTTTAAAAAAAAAAGAATCTCAAAAATATTGTTTGAAGACTGTCTCTTCTGATAGTTGGTCTCAACAAGGGTGAGAAGGTGGCTTAAGACCACACTCTGCATTCCTATTTTCAGAACTTTATTGATTCTGTATGTTATACTGAGAAATTCCAAACACAGGATTTTGCATTCCTCAAGATATATTTTTGATTTCATCAATAATGAGATATCCTTGATATGAAGTATGCATCCGTTTATGATACAATTAATGTTAGTCCACTTAGTTAAGCTACAGTGCTCCAAGAGCTGGAAAAATTGATTTGAGAATAGTTTTGTGTACTAGCAAACAGTGTGTAAGGGATTTTACTATCAATACTATTTTCCCCAAAACAAGATAGTTTAGAGGACATAAAGCCAGCCACAATGGAAATGTGTTCAGAGTATAATAGAAAATTTGGACCTGGAGGTTTTTTTTCTGAATCATGTCTCACATAGCAAGTTGTTATTAATATTTTCTGACTTGACACCACTTCTACTTCCTGATGCAAATTTCTTTAATTTCATTGCCTCAAGGCAAACGAAAATCTTACTGCTGCTCATAAAGAAAGAGAAAAACCCTGTCCAACAGACTAATGCTAACGTGCTATGAAATCCATAGATACTGCTGTGCTCTGAGGAACAGGTGTGGTGTAAGTATCACATTGCTGAAATCCTTTTTCTTGAATAAAATTGACAGATATGGCTTGAGCATTACAAGACACTGGGAATGGATAGAGGAAATATTAGGCTTGTTGGCATTAGGAATGATGAAAAACCGGAATGGCCTTTGTCTGGTTATATCTGAGCACTGCAGTAAAAATGAATTAATAAAGGAGAAGCAACTTCCTCAACTGAAACAGGATTTTCATCTATAATTTTTTTCCTACCTGTTATACATTTTCTTTATTAAATTCACACCAAACTTTTCTGGGAAACTGTTTTTGCTTTGGCTGTAATTAGTATACATTTTGTTCTCTGTGTTGTTCAAACATCAACCTCAAGTCTTGAGTAAAATCTGACCCTATAAATTCTTTCAACACTTTTTAATCAGTATTCTACCAAGGATTTATTTTTCAGTAACTGCCATTTAATTACTCTTTATATTTTTGGGGGAAATTACATTCCAAGTCTCAGAAATTGGAGGCTTCGGTAGTTGCTGTGGTTTGGCCTCAGTCAGCAACTAAGCACCACACAGCTGCTTGCTCAGTCCCCCTACCCCTGTGGGATGGGGGAGAGAATCGGAAGGGCCAAAATAAGAAAAACTCACAAGCTGAAATAAGAAAAGTGTAATAATTAAAATAAAACCGTAACAACAACAACAACAATAATAATAGTAATATAATGAAAAAGAGAGAGAAAAAGAGAGAGGTCAGCCCTTAGGAGGAGGAAAAAACCAAAAATCCAAACAAGTGATGCAACTTCTCATCACCCGTCGCCTGACGCTCTTGTTCTCTGAGCTGTGATTTCTTCCCTGCCAGCCAGCCCCTCCCAGGTAACATACTGGGCATGACATCACATGATATGCAATATCTCTATGGCCAGTTTGAATCCACTCTCTCAGCTGTGCCCCCTCCCCTCCCCTCCCGGCTTCTTGTGCACCCGGCAGAGCACGGGAAGCTAAAAGTGTCCTTAACTAGCACAAGCACTGCCCAGCAACAACTAAAACATCAGTGTGTTATCAACATTGTTTTCTTACTAAGTCCAAAGCACAGCACTGTGCCAGCTGTAGTGAAAAAAAATAACTCTATCCCAGCTAAAACCATGACAGTAGTTCAATATAACAGGTTAATCTTTTGTGGATTTAATAAATCTGTCATCATTTGAAGCTCCATATATGTGTATGCCTTTAGACCTATTCTCACTTTTTGTTAAAACAAAGCCATGTAAAACTTGTTCTTTGACCCTCATGGGGAGAAAGAGGAAAATATTTTTATGGCACTAGATTTGGTATTAAGAATTTTTTTTTTCAATATTTGCCTTCAGTTTTATTTACATCACAATTATGTCATAAAAAGTTTGCAGGATCCGTATAACGATCCCAAGACATCCACTAATCAGTGCCACCTTAGTCAGAGCACTATCAGTCAATGCCAGCAGCAAATACTTTGTACAGAAGTTGAACATCGACCCATTAATGTGAAGGTCATCACGCTGCATGGGGTTATAAACATCCAGTAGGTGTGTTCATACCTCAACCCAAGGTCAGCTCTCTGAAAAAAAACCTTCTTTCTCATTCTGGTACTAACGTACCTTTCTCTGCCAGTGGCATTCTGACAACAGAGAAGGCAGGTCTCCTTCTACACTCACCACCGGTCTGTCAACACTCATTCAAACCTCTCAGACTACTTTGATACCTGGGCCTTCTTTACATCGTCTTTTTCTGAAGGCAGAAATTTTAGATTTCCTTCAGAATCCCTAGCAGAAAGCTGGAATTCCTTCTCATACAAAAAGAATGCTGACCTATTGTGAGGGCCAACCTCTCTGTTGTGCCCTGAATGAAGGCAATAATAAGACCTTCTTAGGTAATGCACTCAGTGTGCACTGTGGCGTTGCTTAGAAGATTGATCCTCTGCTGATCTTGGAGGTGTGAAGGAACAGAGTGTTTAGTTTGGAGGGAGGAGTAGAACTGGGTTCCTTGATTGAAAAGCAGGGAACGGAAGGTGGAGATGAAGTTCTCCTCTGTAGACTGAAAGGTTCTGATCATGTCACACCAGTTTTGTGTTGGCCACTGTGTGATAGCCACCTAACACTGCACCCAGACTTGATATTCAACTTCGTAAGTGTCATGCAGAACCTCAGTGTAGGCACAGGACACCATAAACATATGAGGTTTGATCTAATCTGGTTTTGTTCTAATGCAGTTCCCAGAACAGCTGGTCATGAAAGGATGCAGCAGCTGCGTGTGGTATAAGAGACAACACTAAAAGGATCTTTGTAAATGTGCAAGAATGTTTATGGTATCCCAGGATTCCCCCTACAGTTGTCAAAGGAGATATGACTGCAATATTCATAGTGCTTGCAAAAGGCCTTCAGAATGGACACAGGTGAAGGTCTACTGACTTCAGTGGAAACTCTTTCAACTTCATGGAACAGTCAGAGTCTTTTCTGAATCTATATGGAATTTAATAATCAATCAGTCTTCTAAGACATTTGATGTTTTCATCAAATACCTTTACCACCTTTTTAATGGTAAGTTTGCTGATAAAAAAAAGAGTGCTTCAGATAGCTGGTAGATAGATGATAGCTGTCATTTCTTAGGGATTTATGATTGCAAACATGGGACAGATCATTGTTAGAGACAGATTACAGCCCCATATCTTCTCCTGGATTTAAATTAACTATGTAGCTCCTTTTACAAATGACAGGTTTCCTCTTTAATCTTAGAAATGGTTTTATTTGTTTTTTTTTTTTGTTTTGCCAGAAATGACGGTACAGTATACCTTTTACATAATGATTTGTTTCCTAATGCTGGAGTTTAGATACTAATTCAGAAACTGAAAGAAACAGAGGACAGGGATAAGAATTTGGGCTAGAAAAATTATTTTGATGTTAACAGTTCTATAAACCTTCAGTTCAACAGTTCAATCAAAGTAGCCAAGAAAGAACAGAGAATGCCTCCAGTCAGGTAGTTAGGGCATGCATGTGGCTGATGCAGTACCGACTGAAGGGAAAACTGAACCTAGATACCACATATGGATATCTTATTGTGTAAAATCTGTGCAGCATTAGCACCATTTTTACTGAAATTGCTGTTATCTGTTATTGGTCAGTATTAAGCATTCGTTTAATTACTGTGTGAAATGAGTGAAAGAGCATTTATCTAGACCTGTGATGTGTTGATTTCAATACCATGATTCTGGGCATGCTGAGAACCAGAATCCTAGAGAGTCCCTCTAGCACTTCACTTTTCAGATGCCTCAACACCTAACAGCTTTTGAGAACATGACCTTTCAGGATTGCAAAATAACACAAATGCCACTTAAACCTTCTGGTACACCTCAGCATAAGCTACTGTACTGGCATTTATTGACTGTTGCAGCAACTGGCACTGGAAGAAAAATTACTAGATACTGAAAGTTAATACCACTTTAAGGTCCAACATGAAATAGAAGGTTGGATATCAGATTTTTACATAATACAAAGTCCTGTAAGTAGTAAAATCCTATTTAAGTGGCACAAGATATTGCATTACCAAAATGAAATAGAAAATTAAATGATATCTAAATGTTTCTCTCATTTAATGATACTTTATAGACAGCTGCAACAGACATGATTTTGTGGCAAGACTTGCTGTTTGGATTTTATGTTACAGAAGTTGTAATACACCCTGGGATAGACTTAAAGTATTTTCTAAAATGAGAAACAAAGAGAAAAGTCTTTTGTGATCTGATCATGCATGTACTTGCACCAAGAAAATTGCTGTTACAAACTGTTTTTAATTAGTTGTGTGACTTAAGCTAGACCAGGATTTCACATTGAAATACATATTTTTTTAAAAGGTAACTTCACTATTATTACTTTTTTTACAGCAGCAGATTAGGATTTCCTAAATGCTTTTGCTAACACAAGTCACTTTAAGGTTCTGTTTCTGAGGACAAATCCTCCAGATGTAACCTCTTCCTCCTTTCCCTTTCAAAACATAGGGCTGCTCCTTAGGTGCTCTGAGAAGCTGCTCTAATTATTGTCTACAAGTGTACCATTAGCCTGGGAACAGCTAACTGCCTTTAATTGCTGCAAACAGCTGGGTAATTAATGCTACCCAGATAGCATAAACACTTTGTAATGTTCTTTGAATCTTCCTGTGACCCTCATGGGTATCATAGCTCACAGTTTGAAAACATAGGACTGGAGGAGAAGTTGTGGCATTTACCATGAAAGGCAGAAAACTCAATTCCTTGTTGACAGAAATTTATTTATCCTTTATCCTAGTCACTCCCAGTGCTTATTATTATGTTTATTTATCTAGCTGTAGTTATCATCCATTGTGTCATGTTTGTACATAGCTGAGAACAAGTAGTTTGTGTCCAGAAGTGCTTAGAATGTAAGACTTAGTGATGAGTCCATAAATCTGTTTGCCTGTCTGTAACAAACCTCTGCGGAGAAATCTCCAGAAAAGACACAGGCAGTTCAGGCTGCAGCAGGCAAGAGAACAGGGGCATGGCATGGGAAAGTCTTGAGCAAAACATGTTACACTTTCTTTTGCTACCCTAACTATGAAGGAAAGGAAACAAAGATAATACAAGTATCCACAAAGTTAGGGTTTAGTTTGTAGGCTAGATTTCTACCTATCCTCTCCTATCCCTTCAGGGATGTCCGGACTGTATAGTACAGTAACAGAGTAAAGTTGCCTGAGATTTTTGTACATAAGGGAGGTAGTGATTACAGTCCAGTTAAAATAGTAGGGCAGGCTGTGATAACTGAGAAACTGCCCAAACTGGTCTGCTTCTTTCCTAAGACTAGTTCATGCAAAGCTAACTCACTTATAGCTAAAATATACTGCAGTCTGAACTCCAGGCGTAGTTAAGCCATTATGGGTGCTCACGGACAAAACCCTGACCTAGAAATATGAAAAACATAGTCCTTTCCTGTATATGGTGTGTGATCCTTCATAAACCTAAGGAAATCGCTGAATCTTTCATTGAACATCAGTTCAGCACTTGCTAGGGATAATGTACGTATATAAACATCTGAAAACTGTTCAGTTATGATGGGACTGTCTATACTAATAGAGTTATATAATGATACGCTTCTTTGTATATGTCCAATAAGAATGAGGTACACAGATGACACTGCACTAGCAGGTGAAAATGAAAGGGATTTAAAAATTATTTTTATAAAAATAATATTTTACATTTTTGGAATTTATATATTAGAATGAAAAATAATGAAATTTATTATAACTTATTAGAAATAAAATCAATAAGCAAAACTTACTTCCATAATCAGTAACTGATTAGATGATTAGTAACTCATAGACTGATCTCTTATTTGTTCAGTGGGAAACTTTGTTCAAAGAGGAAGCTCTTAGTAGAATGTGAGACAGGAATTTTCAGAGCCCTACAAACTTTAAAAAGGTTAGAAATTTTGAAACAGGATGTTGCTGACTGTCAGGTTTTTTGGTTGGTTTTTTAAATAGATTCCTCTGAAATTTCAGTCATCTGCATAATAAGTACTTGAGGATAAAATAACTTTGAAGTGTGTCAGGCTTCTTTTTAAAACCTTTAGCTTTTTGTAATAGCCTGACAGTATCGTCCATTAGCTAGCCTCTTTTGTCTTTAACCTACCTTGACTTGTAAATCCGAGCCTATATTAGGTGAAAGTCTTGAGTTGAGACTCTAAATACATAAAATACTCAGAGCCAACCATATACAACACTGCATTAATTTGTCAGGAATGCTCTACCTCACAAATCATCTGCTCAATTTGGAGAAAAAAGAAACCAACAACATTGTAATATGTAATCTAAGTATTGAAGCAAAAAGTAAAAATAAGGGAAAAAATAAATTTTGCCATTCTGAGATTAAAAAAGCAGCTGAAGTGGCAGAAAGTGCTAAAACATTGTAAATAAAGTCCACTCAAAAAGAGACAGATATAATGTAGTTGTTTACAAACCTGTAAATTTTACTACATTGTATTTTTTTGCTATATGAAGAGGTATGATTTATGAGCAATCTTAGTTTCTTAGACTAATGAAAGATTTTTTATAATAATATCCAAAGCCAACATGAAAAACAAAGTTATGAAAACCTACTACCTGTAAGACAACTTCTCAAATTAATTTAGCGATAAAAAAGAGAGCAAGCACGTCTTAAAAATTTGCTAAATGTAATTTTTGTGCCTAATATATACAATATAGAGTAGAGAAACATTTTGGTGACTTAAAATAAGTTCTCTATAACTGTGATAATTAAAATGACCAACACTAACTCTGAACTTAGTTGATTTACTTGATATTGAAAAAGAAACAGTAAATGCCAATAGGTACTGCTCTCAGCTGAATTTACTGAAAGTTAGGTAACAACATTTCATATGACTACCATCACGCAAAAGCAAGTTTTGTGGTGAACAAGTCACATGTACTGAACCTATGCAAACCTAACCTTTAACAAAATATTGTATATTACCAAGAAGACTGATCACCTGTGTCTGGTTTGTAATGTCATTATATGTCATATGCTTATGCTCTACAAGAAACTTATCAATGAAAAACTTCTATTTTGACTGATAGGTGGAAAAGAAATTTATGCCATGCACTATAGCTGAAAAAAAAACCAAATGAAAGAAACCTTCGTGCCAATTAATGAATACCTTAATTTCCCCTGCAAGTTTTGTTTTGACATTTTGGCCACTGTAATTTAGTCAACTAATGTCTCTTAACTCTATTAAACTGGGATTCTAGAATATGTGGAAAGATTTACATAACAATTACAAAAAAAAAAAAAAAAGAAAGGTTCCCTTTCATTCAAATTGGAATAACTTAAAAACAGCAATCTTGTTAACACCTAAGAAACCAGTTTGCAGAGAGAGACACAGTCTAGACAGTAGAATCAACTTCCCATTGCTTGCCTTAGTGTGAACTGAATTGTTCTCCTTGCTGCCTTAATTATATTGAAATGAGCATGTCTCAGCTGCCTTCCGGTAATTCAGTGCCTATGTTTATATTATTGTATCCTTGTACAGCGTATCCTATGTTCGTGTATTTGAGATGTATAGGTAGGCTTAGATATGACAGAAAATTGACAGGAGTTAATATCTGGACAGTGGATCAAACCCTAGATTTCCACTAATGGTGATGGGAGCTTTAACATATAGATCATCTAAGAGAGACACCTATATTTAGTTGTCTTATTCTGTCCGAAACTGCATCTGGAATCCATCCTTTTTTTTTTTTTTCTTTGTTTTTTTTTTTCTATTTTCTTGGTCCACTGAAGGAGATACATGCCAATTACTCTCCCGTTTTTTCCCTTGATTTCTTTCTAAAGCATTAATATGCTAACAAGACATCTTGGCTAACAGAGGCAACAAATAGATGTAGCAATTTGTGCTGGAACTGGGGCAATGGTTCCTTGCCTGCAGGAGCTGGGTGCTGGTGGAGGATCCCTGCCACCAAGTGTCCTGGTTTCAGCTGGGATAGACTTAATTTTCTTTGTAGTAGCTAGTATGGGAAGCTAGTATGGAGCTACTGCAGGAGATCAGAAGCCTGCACAGTATTAGAGAACACCAGAAACAGGATTGACTGGATCTTCTCTTGAGACCCTAAAACTACAAGAGGAGTCTCAATCCCCCACTTCGGCTGAAGGGGGTGTGGGCAGAGGCTGAGCTTGTCAGGTTGGGAAATGGACACTTCTGTGGTGGTGAAGGCTAGAAGTGTGTGACTTCTAGTATCAGAAGGTGTTTCACCTGCAGATTTGCAGCTACAGAAGAGGTTCAGCACCCCAATAGCAGATGGTGGGTTGGGAGCTGTGTCCTTGCAGCAGCAGGATGAAGAAGACAATGTTAGTAGTGGGTGACTCCTTGTGACCAGGGACAGAGGCCCTCAACTTCCATCCCAACCTGTCATCTCAGGAGGCTGCTGCTTGCTGGGTTTTGGATACAGACTATTGTGGAGAGGCTGCAGAGGGTTGTTTGGCCCTTGGACTATTACTCTCTGCTGCTCTTCCACATGGGCACCAGAGGTACAGCAAGGGGAGACCTGGAGCGTATTGAGAGCAACTACATGACTCTGCAGGTGAGGACCAAGGACATGTACTTCTTGCTAATGAAGGGAGAGGCTTGTGGGGGATCCTGAGGGTCAACAACTAGTTGCAAAAATGGTGTCAAAACAGGGATTTGGCTTCTAGGACCACAGGAGACTCTTTGAGGGCTGAGAACTACTAGGAAGAGACACTCTCCACCTCACCAAGTGGGGCAAAAGCATTGACATGGTGAGGAAAACTTTAAACTAGGAATGACAGAAGAGGGAGATGTTGACCTGTGATCAGCTGAGGCAGTTGATCAGTTGAGGCATCTTGGAAAGCGGAGGGTGCAAGTTGCAAGGATGAGGCAGCCTCTGAAAACAACAAACCAAAGCTAAAGGGGGGCAACCTCAATGCACACAAATAAGGAAGTGCCTACAGGACAGTATTTTGGGGAAAGTTCTAACACCTTTTCTGGGAAATCAGTGTGGCTGGGTGTCTCTGCAAAATGACCATATACTAATGCCCATAACATGGGAAACAGAGGAAGTCAAAGTTGCCTGTGTGCAGATGAAGATGTATGATCTCATTGGGATCACAGAGATGTTCTGGGATAGCTCATGTGACTGCAGTGCTGTGATGGATGGAGATAGGCTGGGAAGGCCAGGACAGTGATTGCACTTTTCGTGGGACAGCAGTGTGGAAATGCATGGAGCTCTGCCTGGAGACAGGTGATGAGCCAGCTGAGAGTTTATGGTTCAGGATTAACAAGCAGACTGATGTGGGTGAAGCTGAAATGAGATTAACAGGGAGACCAGTGTGGATGATGTTGTAATGGGTGACTGCTACAGACTGCTTGATCTGAAAGAAGGAGAGGAGGCCAATCAACTGGGACTTCAATCAACCTGATATCCGCTGGAAGGGCAACACAGAAGATCACAAACAATCCAGGAGGTTCCTGGCACATGTTGGTGATAACTTCCTGGAACATGTGTGGAGGAGACAGCAAAGGGAGGGGCTCTGCTGGAGCTGATGAACTCTATAAGGAAGAACTGTTTGAGGAGTTGGAAGTCAGAGGCAGCCTTAGCAGTAATGACCATGATATGGTGGAGTTCAGGATTCTGAAGTGTGGGAAAAGGAAAATAGCAGAATCTCAGCCTTGGACTTGAGAAGAGGGTATGTTCTTATTCCAAGGGACATCAACAGGCTGGAAAAAATGGGTTGACAGGCACCTCATGAAGTTGAACAAAGGCAAATGTAAAGCACTGCACCTGGGGAGGAATAATGCCATGACCCAGTACAGTCTGGAGACTGACTGACTGGAAAGCAGTTTTGCAGAAAAGGACCTGTGTGTGCTAGTGGACAACAAGTTGAACAAAAGCAACCTTGCAGCAAAGAAGGCCAAGAGACTCCTGGGCTGCATTAAGAACAACACTGCCAGCCAGTCAAGGGAGGTAATCCTTCTCTACTCAGCCAAAGCAGACATGGAGATACTGGAGCAAGTCCAGCAAAAGGCAATGGAGCATGTATCGTATGAGGAGAGGGTGAGAGAGCTGGGACATTTAAGGCTGGAGAAGAAAAGCTTCAGGGGAGATCTTACCAATTCTTATAAATACCTGATGGGTGGAATAAAGAAGATGAAGCCAGACTCTTCTCAGTAGTATCCAGCGACACAATGAGAGACAATGGGCACAAATATAAAGAAAGGAAATTTCACCTAAACATTATTTACTGTGAGAGTGATTGAAAACTGGAATAGGTTGCAAAGAGAGTTTATGGAGTTTCCATTCTTAGAAATATTCAAAACCCAGCTGGACATGGCCCTGAGAAACCTGCTCTATGTGACCTTGCTTTGAGCGGAGGATTGGACTGGATGACCTCTAGAGGTCCCTTTGGACCTCAGCTGTTCTGTGATTGAAAATAGTACACTATTTTAGCAGAAATGAAATATGTAGTTTGCTAAACCTCATGTTGATTTTGAACTTTCCTTTAGGAAGGACAGATATCTTTAACTGCTATGAATCATAGAATGTTAACTAAATTACCACTTAGAGTTGCTTTGTGTTCTGTTTTGGGGTTTTATGGCCTCTTTTTTGGTTGTTTAATTTCATTTGCTTCAAATATATAATGTCAGACAATCCAAATAAATGCTATATTGGTTAAGCATAGCTTAATGTAAATGCTTCTCTTGTGAAACAAAGAGGTTTATAGAAGGGGGGGGAAGAAAAAAAATCTACTACATAAGCAACATTATAAAACCTGTCTTGTCTTAATATGAATGCATATTTACTTATGCATTCAATTATTCAGTTTGAAAACTGAAATATAAAAAACCTTAGACTGCTATTTCTTCGTGATAGTTTCTGTGCTGGTAACCTAGTACAGATTTGAAAGGGTATCTGAATAAACAGGGCAGTTTAAGATAAGCCTACATGTAAGAAAATTTGAATAACTATTGCCTTATGATGTACTTAATCCCTAACCTTTCCTAGGTAGTAAAAAAGATTACAGAATTAGATGTTTAAAACCGATGCCTTCATACCCTCTCACTACAACATCTGCTATTCAGCTTAAAAACTGATCAGAAAACATCCTTACTTTTGAAGCTGATTTTTCTTTCAGTCTGTTTAATTTTGAAATTGGTCATTTCATAGTCTGTCCAAATATCAGTATCTCAGCCACAAGCAAATAGCAATTCCCTCCTGTATCCAATTAATTGCTGTCATTGTCCTTTGGGTCAGGTAAATACTAACATAATGCTAATCTATGTTTAGTAGCACAAACCTTCTGGGGGTATCTCAAACTAGACTTCTAATTTTATACCTAGACAACTGACCAATGGGCCATTTAAAAGGTTGTGGTCATATTTTTGTTCCTCCATACCAAATATATATAAAAATATGTGCTAATAGTCATTATATGAAAGTTCAAATCTTCAATATATGAGTCAGAAAGTCTTCATTAATCCTGATACAATTCAGTCTCTCTGTCTGGCTAGTGGTTAGAGGGAGCACATTAGGGAGAATTCCACTTGGAACACACATCTGGAGTTTCATCTGTGTTTCATTTTTCTTGAGAAGTACAGTGCTATTAGACATCTAGCTGCAAATCACCTTCCATGCAAACTTTTATAACAGTGCTAAAAAGTCAAACCCAGAAAAGAATTCTGATTTGGCTGCAAAGCTACATCTCAAACATGCAGATGAATCTTCAACCCATTGGTCAGGACAACAAAACCTCATCTGTGAATAGGACAAATCTAAATCTACTGCTTGCTGATGATTTAGAGTGTGTGCATGGTGTGTGTTGTTGTTTTGTTCCTCTGAAGTGTCTCTATACTTACCTGGAAGCCACTTATTGGATTCTGTAGGTGGTGTCCCAGCTGTTTGGGACTCTGCTATGTACTTAATTAATGTGTTTTTGTACCTGAGAAGATAAGTTGAATCCGATCCAGAGCTTTGCGATTTTTATTAGAGAGGTGCTCTTAAAAGAGAAAAAATTGTGTGTTGAGTACTCATTAATTGGTAGGAGATGAGGTAAAAAAATCTCAGCTGCTCTTGTTTTAGATGTTTTTATCTATCACAGAGGTATTTTTTCAATCTATGCTTTAATTTCCTTCACCTATTCTCACTTCCTCTAGTGACCTAATTACTCAGAGCCTTGTTTGGTTTACAATGCTAAACAACACTCGATTTCACTTCTGAAACAATGTAACTTAATTTAGAAAGTGGGTTTCTTTCTTGCCCTCATTAATAGAAGGGAACTGAAAAGTTTCTGTGTTGTCCATTCTCTGATCACAAGTAGTGTGCTATCAAAAAATGAAGGTTAAACCAAAAATTTCAATGCATTTTTAATCCTACACTCTTTGTATATTCTTTGCAACCAAGTCTCAAACAAAAAACTGGGGAAATGAAGATCAATGTTTTTTTGTACCTGAGAGCATTCAAACCCTCATTTTTTAGCTTAGTGCTGAACTGCCAGGTCATAGCACTCATGCTTGAGAGGGCTACTTTCCACTGGTCCTGGTAATGTCGTGGTACTGCATGGAAGAAGTCAAGATTTGTAGGAGCAGAGGAGAAGCATGCCTTCATATACTGGTGACTAAGACATTCACCTGAGAATTAAGACTCCTGTGTTAATAAGTCTCCGCCGCTATGCTTTCTGAATTTGCTGTGTGTAGGTTTAGGTTTTATTTGTTTATATTTGCTCTTATACTCTCAGTCTTGGGAAATAGTGAGGGAGAAAGAGCTTCCCATCCAGAACGGAACACATGATAAGTGAAGTATTTAAGCCTTTTAGGAAGATTTACTAGTTTTGGCAGTTGTGTAATTCTTCTGGGACTTGAAGTCATCATGTTTCTTTTGTCCATATTGGACTGGGAGTTCCTGCATAACTTCTCATTGTGCCAATCTGTCCAGGCACTGCTAGGACCTGAAAATCCATTGTGCGCCCTGGAGTGCCCAGCTCTGAGAGTTAAAGCAATACAATGCACTACTCGACCTGCTTAAAACAAAATGAAACAAACCAACCAGCCCTGTCTCCCCTGTTTTTGTTGGGTTGGCTTTTCTGGTTGGTTTTTTTTTTTTTCTTTTTTTCCCCATTTGATTTTTTAAAAAAGTGAAATATAAGGTCATGAAATACTTCAGCACTCATGGTTTATTGGGACCTTGATCACATTTCTCATCTTTTTGTTCCTGGTATGTCTTTTAACACCACACAGTATTGCAGAAATACTGTGCTGACAATAGTGCTATTTTCTCCAACAGCATTCAGCAATGTCTTGTTTACATAGTTTCATCTCTAAGTATGCATGCTGCCATGTCTAGCTAGCAAATGAAATTCACTTGTTCTTTACTGTTTCACATGGTCCAGTGACGTGCTAACCACCTTTGTCATTGGTAAATCATTTTACTAGAATTTTCACTCATTCTGTCAGGACTAGTAAAGTTTTATTACCTTAAAAATATCTCCACATGTTAATCTTCAGTATCGATTTGAACGCCTGCATGCACAAGGGAAGAATAAATGTAAACTGATTTATTTTTTTTTCTATTTTTTTTTACCCCAAGATTATATGGTAACAGCCAAGAGGCATCATCACTGTGCAACAAGTACTTGTTTAGGGATGCTCATGATTTTCCATAAACAAGGCACCACAGAAAAATAATGAAGGATTAGGTTATTTGCAGGAAAATGCAAACTTATTTCACCTTTGTTGAGAGTTGACTAGAAGTCAAATAACTACATTAACAGATGGCTGAGCTTGATCTAATATATCCGACCTCTCATTAAAGCACACAGGTATAGTGCTGTGTTTGTGCTAAGAGGTTGCATGGGTTATATCCATCTAGCTTAGAGTAAGCAAGGCAAACTCACACCTGTCTTCAAAATATCTGTTGGTATAACTGATTTTTATTATTTCTTCTTTTCTCCCAACTGTTATAACTGTGCACCAAAAATATCATCTGACTGAACAGGCAGATAATAGAAATGACAGAGACTTGATTCTTTCACCCTTTCCTTTCTATGTCCACCCACATGTGGATATGCATGTCCTTCAGTACAATGCATTCTTGCACAGGAGAGCAAAGTGGAGAGGAGACTTTAAAAAGAACTAATTTCTGTATGGTAGAGTGATTCTTATTACTTTGCAGAGAGGTCATGTTCCAGGAATATAGTAATATAATAAGTTACTTTTTTATTTCTAAGGCTTCATGTGACAGGAGCAGTATGTAACAGGCTAAGGACTCAGCAAGGACTCAATTTTACATAGTACTGAAATGATTATTTTATAAAGAAAAGTGATTTTTGTTCTCTCTTGATTTCCCTCATCTTTCAAAGACCACAAAAGAAAAAAAGAAGATCCAGCAAGTGCATTTACCGAATAGCTTGACCCAAAAAGTTAGAAATGGAGACTGTTTTAAGAAGCCAAATTTCAAGAACCAACTAATGAAAAGACAGCCTTTAAAGGGGAAAATGTGAGCTAACATTTGTGAATGTTTGCTGATATTCATGCACCATGGATAACACAATACTGTCCTTCATTTCCCCACCCCCCCCTTCTCTGTGTGGAGCAGAGTGTTTAGAAGGTTTTTGTTTCAATGGTAGTTGGATATCCCTGATAATGTTATTTTTCCTTGCATTGTTGCCACAGTAACTTTCCAGTAATGTAATGTTTAATGACATTCTGAATGAAGAACAAGTTCATGGCTGTGTTAACCACTGTAAGAAACATACAGAATGATAACATAACTCTCTTACTTTTCATTTATAGGCTCTAGGGGTTCTCCATGGAGGGGAAAAAAAGAAAAAAAAAAAAAAAAGAAGAACCCGCACACATTCAGTGACATTCCTAAACCAGGGAGCTTTCTAAACTTTAATAGACAGTTGTTATTAAACCAAGCATTTCTTTTGGAGGAGAAAACAAACCAACCAACCAACAAACACCATGAAGATTTATCTCTTGTTTATATTGCTTGATTTATGACTATGGTTTTTGGGGGACTTATAAATTTTAAAAGATTTTAATGTTCTCAGACTTTCCTGAAAAAGCATTATATACCATGTTTTTGTATGCATATCCTAAGAAAAAAATTTCATTTGACATTTGGCATCTGTATTCTTTTTATAGTCTATCAGGTCATCTGTTATGCACAATTAAGGCAGATCAATAATTTGAATATGTCTTGAAGAATTGAATTTTTATGAACTTGGTGAATTATTATTTAATAAGCCATCAGTGCAGAAGCATTATAGCACAACTAAGAAAAATGTGAACCATCACAGATTTGATATGTCTGCATATGCCATTGAATTGCAGCAACTGTCCTTTTAGGTTGATGGCTTCTGTGATATTCTGTTTAATCCTCTCATCATTCATGACAATTATGCCTTTACATAAACAGTGAATATAAAGTGACAAAAAAAGGAAATAAAGCCAGTGCAGTTTCTGCACCTAATTTTATAACAACAGATGTGGTGAACTGAGGATATTAAAACAGATCTACAAAATTAGCACGATGAAGTATTCAGGGTTACTGCAAGGATGTTTGACCGAGAGCTCCACCTAGTGAAACTTCCATGACGAAATAACAGAAACGTATGTGTTCAACTATTTAAATCGCAGTCTTTAAAGTTAAGCTTTATGGGGTTGCTGTCGACCACAGGTGATCACATTGAAGAGCTCAAACTGCTATAAAGTGACAGTTTATGTGTATTTTAGAATAAATTCATTTTAATTGTCACAGACATTCCTCCTCTTCTTTCCCCAACAATTTAAGAAGGTGAATAGCCATATTTAGAATGTTATAATTTTGAGATTGCTAAAGAATGCATTACCTTTTTTTTTTTCAGAAATCCTGCATACTGAATACCTAAAGAAAGAATATCTTTCCTTCTTTAGCCTATACTCATCTTAAACACTATTCAGTGATATTTAAACTCTAAAATAAATTTCTAGAATATGGGGAAATGGAAGACTTCTGGTTGTTTGAGCACTGAATGAGAGTATGTCCTTGTGAGAGGGTAGGTTTGTGAGAATAATTTGTGAATATACAATTAAGAGCTTTAGCATTGTATCTATGCACATGAGGAAAGTGCTAAAATTTCTCAAGTCAACATAAATGTGATTTTCTAGCTTTCTAGGACTTTGCAACTTTAAGAGTATGAAACAGTTTTTATTTTGTGAATAGCTTCCTGTAATTTTGTTTCTTTGCCTTATTTTCTTTAAAATAGAAGATCCAGCAATATGTACCTTTCAGTAGTCCCATTTTCTGAATCTTTATAACTGCAACAGAGATTGGTACAGCTTGAGAGATCTAGCAGCTGAAGAAGCTTTCTCCTATGCTGCTCTTTGAAGACTCTGGGCATTGAGTGCTGAAAAGGAATGTGGGGCTGGGAATTCCTCTTACTGAGAATTCCCAAGTGTTGGAGGGAAGATGATAGTGGGTGTGTTAATGCTCTTTTTTGTTTTGTTTTGTTTTTCCATATCCTTCTCATTGAGTAAAAGACTTAGTTGTGTGGGTGTGGGTACATATATTTGGGTTATTAAGAACATTACTACAGTTAAAAGGATTTCTGAAATTGGGAGACTGAAGTGAAGGGACAAGCATGTCAGTAAATCATCTATATAATTTTCACCCAATACTGTGAGGCATGGATTTTGTTTTCCAGGTTCTATATTTGCCAAGAATACATTTTACTGGAGAGGGAGGGCAATAAGTTGGAAAAACCCCAAACACCATACATTATATGTCCCTTAGGTAAAGTCTGCATTGTTGACCAGGGTGTTTAGAGGGAGCTGCTAGGCGTATTTACACATTTTAATCCTTGCACCTTGCTAAAGCTAATTCATAGTTAACATCAAATGGTAACTATAATCTCTGGCAGAAAATAACCTCTAGTTTCAGTGAAGGAGCACATTCAGTAAATGGCAAATTCACCAACTCTAACAAAAAATCAGCTTCCTTCAAGCTATAAGCTTGGGTTCTTGACATGCCCTGTCACTTGCAGCCAGGTTTTTATGCTTTTGAATACTGTTTGCAACTCAGAAGGTTTCCCTGAATGTAGGTTTAGTGAATGTAATTATGTCGCATGTGTTGCAGCTGACCTGTTTGTGCTGTGGGAGTCTGATGAATTTAATTAATGTGTCCTGGGGAAAGGCAAGCTTTTTCCTGGGAGGAGTGAGATGAGGAAAGGCAATAAAGAATGGAAAATAGATTTGGAAATTATGTTACAGGTCATCTAATTAATCCCCTTCTTCACAATAAAGTGTGTAAGTGTACTGCTCCTAGTTCTCATATGAAAAAGTTCTGGTGTCACCAGTGCACAAGAACTGTAATCTTGCATGCTGTCCTTAAATCGTTCTCTGAAAAACACAAGGATTTTCACTATTAAGGCACAAGTAGTTGTCAGTAGTGTAGCAACACACTGGTGTTATGCTGAAGGTTCTGGAGTTACAGTTTCTGCAAAGAGAATATTGAGCCTAGATTCCAAGGGGCCTGGGGCAGGAGGCTGGAGGGGAAGGGAACACGGATGTAAAATTGATGTAAAATGTGCTAGGCTGGTCAATAGCAATGAAAAATACCACACAGAAGGAGCTGTGGAGCTGCTTTTTAGTTGAAATCACAAGGAATTATAGTAGCCTTTTTACTCTCCCCTCCTTGGATCTGCTTCTATCTATGTAGGAAATTATAAGATCACAGTGAACTCAGGAATAATGTTAACTTTACTTTCTGAAAGAGAGATATGCACTTGGTGCTGCCACTAGTTATTCTGAATATAACTGAAAAGGAGCATAAGAGGTGAGAAATAAATTTCCAGATATTATTGGTGGTTCTTTTGCCTTAGTGTTTTTTTGAGTGAAGGAGCATTTTGTAAGGATCTTGCTTTGTCATCATTGAAATATTTGCTTTTCCTCTCCTTTTTTTGAAACAGTATGTAGATTGGGTATCTGCAGTCACTTGGGAGAGAACAGGGGAGCAGAGGGGGGGAGGCTGTCTGAATGTTTTCTCACTATGATCAAAGTTAATAAAGCTTGTAAAAATCTGTCGTAAATCATACTTTTGTCATAATGCACTTGGAGTCCTCAGATTCTCCAACACCTGGTGACACACCAGGTACACTCCCAGTTGTCTGGATCCTGAAGTTAACAGCACTTTGATTACTCCATAGAGACACAGGAAAAGTTACATCATTACTTTGCTCTGGATTCAGAAAACATCTGACAAATTTAACCTTTCTAGAGTTACGGTGAATAAATACAAATATTTGTATATGTGCCTCCCTCATCACAAAGTTCCAAAGTAGGTCAAATATCTAGTCTGGAAAAAACCTATATATATTCATGAGACAGACAATTTCTAATGATCCAGACACACTATTATTAATTGCCATTGGATATTCTATATGTACTATTTTCTTCTTTAGATCTGCATATCCTAATAACTCTTATGAATGCAGCAAGTGGAAAGCATTGATATAGAAAAAAATTATCCTCAGGAGATTAACCAGAAATATTCCTGATTCAAAAACCTGTAGTAAGAACCAGTGTCTTTACAGAAAAGAGAAAATTTGTCTATACTGAAGTTAGACATGCAATGAAATGCATAAAGATGTATGTAAATTCCCTTACAAAACAAATTTCATATATGAGTTGATTCATCATAGGTACAGTCACTATTAAAATTTCTACAGGTAATCCTGACCTAAATGGTACTTTCTAAGAAATATGCTAAAAGTGTTGGTTTTATGCTTTTCTGCATAAAATGTTATCTCCTTTTATTTCTAGACAAGTATCTGAAATTATGTAATAAAACATTCCTACATATAACATCAGCAAAATCATATCTAGATTAAGTTTTGGCTGATCTTACATATTTTCTGAATTTTCCAATCCTGATTCTAATTTGTTCACAAGAACAAATAGTCTGAAATTTCTGCAACTGTTTTTCTTTCTAAATACAATAGAAATAAAACTCTGAAATCCTCCATTAATTCTCATGTAGTACTTTTGTTTATGTCACTGTTACACTAAATGTAATACCCAGACATCAAAGTATTGTAAATGTATCTGTTACAGGAAAATAACATCGGGGAAAAGAATGCTTTGCAACTAGGATCAAGTGAGACACACCGATGAGCTACTTGACAGACTGTTTTGTTCACACTCACTTTCTTGGTTTTTTATGCTGCAAAAAAATCTTTGACCTTTCTATTCTGCTGCACTGTTATCTTTCTTGGACATATAGTAAAATGGACATATGTTCTTTCATATTCTTCAAAATAATGTTCTTTCATAAAATATGTTGAACCTATAAGTTGGAGAATGGCAGATAAATCTTTGAATTTCCTCAGTCAGAGGTAAGAATTTAAAGTGAGACTCTAACATTTGTGCAAAAGTAGAGTAAAATAATGTGCTACAATCCCTAGGCTAAATTTAATGTCCTATCTAGCTTATTTAAAGCTAGCTAAAGCATCACTACTTTTTTTCTGCAGTTAACATGTATTCATGGCTGCCTAATACAGGGATAATGTGGAATTTAGTTTCAAACAAGCCTACCCAGGCAGCACCTAATCTCTACATGTCTTAATTTTTGCCTGAGGTCCTCAATCACTGAAAGGCTGTCTTTACATCTGCTGTGAAACACTTCAATTTTGACAGCATCTTGGCACCTATCTCCCAGATATTCCTTAGAATGAACTAGAAAAATGATGCACTCCTCTGCCTAATTGTTCTACACAGCTTGATCTAATAGGCATGTTCAGAAAACAGAAATCCTGGGTCTACACAAATATAGTGGCAGCCAGTTTTACCTCTAAAACAAATGACTAAGTGAAGATTGGGGTTTCGCATCTTCAGTAAGAAAAATTCAAATATCTGGATATTCTCAGAGATTAAATTTGCATATTTAGAACAACATCAGGTCTTCTCTTGGATTGCTGTTTACAAACAGAGAAGGACTGGTGGGAGATGTGGTAGTCAGAGGCCATCTTGAGCTTACCTACCATGATATGACTGAATTCTCGATTCTTGGCGAAGTATAAAGGGGGGTCGGCAGGACCACTAGACTTCCAGAGGGAAGACATTGGCCTATTCAGGGCACTGATTGGGAGTGTCCCTTGGGAGGAAGTCCTGAAGGACAAAGGAGTCCAAGAAGGCTGGGCTTTCTTCAAGAAGGAAGTCTTGAAGGCATGGGAGCAGGCTGTCCCCAAGTGCCGCAAGACGAAACAGCAGGGAAGACAACCAGCCTGGCTGAACAGGGAGCTTTTGCTGACACTCAGTAAAAAAAGGAGAGCCTACCGCTTTTGGAAGAAGGGGCAGGCAACTCAAGAAGAGTACAGAGACCTTGTTAGGTCTTGCAGGGAGAAAATTAGGCAAACAAAAGCCCAGCTAGAACTCAACCTGGCCACTGTTGTAAGGGATAACAAAGAAAATGTCTTTAAAAATACATTAACAACAACAAAAGAACCAATGAGAATCTCCATCCTGTCTTGGACGTGGAGGGTAACATTGCCACTGAGGATGAGGAAAAGGCTAAGGTACTAAATGCCTTCTTTGCTTCAGTCATTAAACATCACACCAGTTATCCCCAGGGTATTCAGCTTCCTGAGCTGTAAGGCAGGGATGGGGAGGGGAATAATCCTCCCATAATCCAGGAGAAAGCAATTTATGACCTGCTAAACCTTCACCTGAACACACACAAGTCTATGGGAGCTGGTGGAGGAGCTCGCCAAGACACTCTCCATCATTTACCAGCAGTGCTGGCTAACTGGGGAAATACCAGATGACCAGAAGCTTGCCAATGTGGCACCCATATACAAAAAAGGCCGGAAGGAGGATCTGGGGAAATACAGGTGTCTCAGCCTGACCTCAGTGCTGGGAAAGGTTATGGAGCAGTTCATCTTGAATGACCTCACCAGGCAAGTGCAGGACAACCAGGGGATCAGGCCCAGTCAGCATCACTGGATCACCGTTGGGTCCAGTCCTGTTTAATATCTTTATCAATGATCTGGATGAGGGGACTGAGTATACCCTCAGTAAGCCTGCGGATGACACCAAGTTGAGTGGGAGTGTTGATCTGCTTGGGGGTAGGAATGCTCTACAGAGGGGTCTAGACAGGCTGGATTGATGGGGCAAGGTCATGCATGAGATTCAACAACACGGAGTGTTGGGTCCTGCACTTGGGTCACAACAACCCCATGCAACGCTACAGGACTGGAGAAGATTGGCTGGAAAGCTTCCCAGAGGAGAAGGACTTGGTTGTGCTTGTTGACAGCTGGCTGAACATGAGCCAGCAGTGTGTTCAGGTGGTCAGGAAGGCCAATGGCATCCTGGCTTGTATCAGGAATAGTGTGGCCAGCAGGAGCAGGGAAGTGGTTATGCCCCTGTACTTGGCACTGGTGAGGCCGCACCTTGAATATTGTGTTCAGTTTTGGCCCCTCACTACAAGAAGGTGCTGGAGTGTGTCCAGAGAAGGGCAACGAA
Organism: Phalacrocorax carbo; assembly: GCF_963921805.1. Lineage (NCBI taxonomy): Eukaryota > Metazoa > Chordata > Aves > Suliformes > Phalacrocoracidae > Phalacrocorax > Phalacrocorax carbo. The sequence continues at coordinate 167,190,441 of NC_087513.1, forward strand.
GTTGGTGAAGGGTCTAGAGAGCAAGTCTTCTGTGGAGAGGTTGAGGGAACTGGGGTTGTTTAGTCTGGAGCAGAGGAGGCTGAGGGGAGACCTTATCGCTCTCTACAACTACCTGAAAGGAGGTTGTAGTGAGGTGGGTGTTGGTCTCTTCTCCCAAGTTACTAGTGATAGGATGAGAGAAAATGGTTTCAAGCTGCATCTGGGGAGGTTTAGATTGGATATTAGGAAAAAATTCTTTACTGAAAGAGTTGTGAGGCATTGGAAGAGTCTCCCCAGAGAGGTGTTGGAGTCACCATCCATGGATGTGTTCAGAAAACATGTAGACATGTCACTTCAGGGCATGGTTAAGGAGGCGTGGTGGTATTAGAGTGAAAGTTGGACTTGGTGGTTCTAGAGGTCTTTTCCAACCTTAATGATTCTAGGATTCTTTGGTTAAGTCCTCTAGTCATTCAACCAGCCACTGAGCCATTTTCTTGCATGTCAGGAGTTGTGGGTTTTAATGAAAGGGGTAAAGGAAGGAGGGAAAAAAGTGAATAAAGGAAAACATCCACCCACCCCAACTATAGCTTCTTAATAAATATTAAAAGGTACTGATCAGCTGAATATTTTTATTTACTTAATCTAATATAGGAAGGAAATGCTTCTTGATTTTAAAGTTCTTCTAGAATTATTGTTCATTACATCTAAATCAGGTTTCCTGTCCCTCTGAAATATGTTAACTGCAAGAGACCCTGATTCCCCTTAGGTTTTTATTTTAAACTGTATCATCATTAGATTTATGACATGATAGTCACATGGTGTAATACTATCTCTACCAAACCCTGAATTTGTTCTTCCTCAACCGCTTTATTTTTCAATTCACATTTTGGCTATTGAGAAAATGGTAGCTATTGAATTACTTCCTTTTGTCTGTTGGCTGTATATCAGTAAAAAAGGGACTATATTAGGTTTGCATATTTTGTTTTCCTTTTTTTTTTTTTTTTGAGATAGGGAAAAATAATTTCCAGTGTACAGAAAATGTGATACTACACACACTACCCATACAGATATCTTATCCACTAAAAAATATTATTTCCTAAATGCTTGGTTTGACATTTGTCAGTGCAGAAAGATGTTTGCATTTGTGCAGCTCATTTGCTTTTGAACTCTAAATTTTTTCCAGTTTCGTTTTATCTTTCAATGTTACCATGACATAGAATCTGCATAGAACGTACTGGGTTGCTATTTCCAGTGTTGGCTGAAAGGTTGCTGTGAACTTTTCAAGTTATTTTAGAACACGTTATTTAAGGTCAGAGCAACAATACTGGGGGACAGAAAACATTCTCACTGTGTCTTGTCCAACTGGGGTAAGTTCTCCCCTATATTCTTTCTTTATTCATATCATAATAGCTTCCAGTAAAACAAACAAACAACCTTAAGAAGCCTAAAGATTAGAAATAAATAATTAAAAAATTATTCATACAGATTGAAAAAAGGCAAATTCATGCAATTACGACACAATGTTCAATAAGCATACTTGAGAAATAAGGAAAAGAGGATCATAGCCAAGATGGAAATAACAGTAGTTAATTCTGGAAATATGCTTTTCTTTTTGCAGTTATGAATAAAACATTTGTCATATTTTCAGACGTTTAATATATTTTTCACTAATGTTAGTATTGAGTCAATCCACTGAAGAAAACGTGATAGCACCGAAATTGCTTCACAGTTGCTCCATAGGAGTTAAGAGTAAATTTGACCATGTTGTAGCAGATTAGCTGTCAGAATTGTCCTGTTATCAGATGGGGACATACCTAAAACATTGGGTTTCATCTCAGCAAAAATCTCATATATATTGCCATAAACAATATACTATAAGTGAACATGCTCCCACTCCATCCTTATGCAAAAGTATGTTTCATACTCGTAAGTATTAGTGATGGAATTAAACTTGTCTGCTTTAGCCAACACTGGGCAGTGAAGGAATCTCAAGATGGCTTAAATTTATTTCCAAATAAATAAAATGTTTGTATGTATTTTCTTTTTTAGCTATTGTTTTTATAAATCCTTTCTTTAACATTTCAGTGGCAAATTGATTGTTTCCCCATGGAGTTTAAAAAAAACCACAAGCAAAACAAACAACAAAAACCAAACAAATGTAAAACCAACTCTGACCTATCCAAACCAGCAATGATTATAGCAGTAAAATAAACATTTGTTCATTTATTAAAGAGAATCAAGATTTTGAAATTTTCAGAGAGTAATGACAATAAAGCACATAGTTCCATTCTTAAACAATTTACATTAACACAGCAAATCTCAGCCCTCTGCTGAAAACCCATTAAACCTTAGCTTACAATAAATACAGAAATGTGCACCAATACTCATTTTTAGTGGCTTTTGGAAGTAACTGTGAACCTTTTACAGGAAGGAACCCTCAGCAGGACCTTATAAAGATTGCGTTTGAATTATTTAACCTATAGATTTTGAAAGTCAAGTAGAAACTTTCTTAGGTTCTCCTTCATTTGTTGTTCACTTACGTGTGAGGTAAGCTTACATGTTGAAATATTTGATATATATACACTGAAGGACTTAAAACATGTGACCAGGACCTTATGTAGGTAGAACACATTTTTCAGAAAAATTATAATGTTGAAATTCTAGCAAAAAACCTCTCACTATTACTGTAGAGTAGGACATATGAATATTAATTATGTATTATTTATTATAACATATTTATTCTGTGCCTTTCAAGTGATAAGCTTTTCATAAAAGAATGACATTTCTATTTTTAACTACCTTGAATAATATTTCCTAGCCTTTGCATTCTTCAATAGCTTTGTGGACTTGTTTCTTCCATTTCAAATAGATTCTACTCTCCTTTTCAACATGAAGTTTTTTTGTTTGTTGGTTTTCTGTCAGCATCTTAATTTCTTGTGTTTGTATTCAATTAAATTTGACGTGCTTTTTGACTGCAGTGTTTTCAAAACTTCATGCATATATTATTTATGCTATCTCACCAATGCTTTTGAGATGTCTTTTTATTTTTTAATAGTAAACAATAGTTAATGTGAGTTAAATTGCATTGGAAGGATCAGTTAGAAGATGGAACTGAAAAACTGATCTTGTCTGGTTCAGAGAGAATATATAACGGCAAGAGAAGCAGATGCAGAATTCTAGGCATGGATGAAAGTGCTAGCACCACTTTAAACAATATTTGGTCAGAATATATGTGAAGGATTTTTGGATGCCAGTAGTAATTTGCTCTGCTGAGATTAACTAGTCTTCTTGAGATCCATATGTTCTGCAAAGCATGGTGTTTGCGCTCAGTAATACCTCCTGAATAGGAGGTCCAAGGCACCAGGAACATGCTGATTTGCTGCGTATGTTCCACTATCCAAGTGTTTTATCTGGAGAAGGTCTAATACATCCTTCAAAATCAGCATCAGCTGCACTGATTATGTCTACACTGCTATACCAAAGAGAGGCAGCTAGTATGCCCTTGCCCCGTGGTCGACAGGCACAGGCATGTGGGTTTGGTATTTTTTCCTCTTTCTTTAGGGGTAGCTCCTTTTATAAGATTTTTTTTCGGAGACAGCTAGTGGGAACAGTTCAAAAATTAGTTATAGAGTGAGCTTACATTTAAGCAGTGTGGATCATCAGGGGAATGCTGATAGAGCTCATTCCCTCACACTTTTTCATTTAGCAGCATAGATCATGTATTCTACATGGGCACAGGCAGCTATGTTTGTGCAATTGAGACTGTCTACTTATAGGGATATGAAAGTCGTCTGTTGTGAACACCTGCTATATTGTTTGGTGTGACTGTGGATATTTGATGGTAGAAGTTCTTTCCCATTCCCCTTTAGTCTAAGGCTTTTTCCGTCTCTGGTATTACAGTAACCTTGAAAGGTTCCTATACAGTTATTAGTAACTAATCGGCAAAAGGAATATGAACAAAACCTTTCTTTAAGTACTACAGGACTGCATTTCTGATCTCAAAAATTTGATTGTGACTAGTCATTTGTAATGGATAGAATCTTAAAAAATATTTTTAACAGAGATTTTGATGTATTTACTTTTGAGATATATGAGGCAAGCTTTCCTTAAGGGGATTTGAGTTACATATATAATACCTTCTTTTTCTCCTGCAATGTATGGATGAAGCATTAGATTTACTTTGCTTCTGCTTCTGGTGCAAATACAGAGGCTTATATTGATAATCTGGGTTCAGCCCTTCATGATGAACCTGGGCTAAAGCACAGATTTTATAAAATACACACATCCTTTCCTCCAAATGTATTAGAAACTGAGAGCAGATCAACCTTAATAAATAGGTAAAGATAGTACATAACATCCCTACTCAGAGACTATGTTACTGCTTCAATATTCTTCTGTATAGAATTTTAAGAAGCATCTTTCTGAGAAAAAAGAAAAAGACAGACATTTTATCTTCATGGTATGCTTAAATTACAGTTTGTCATCTCTTTCCCATGATTACAAAGTCTGGTTGTAAGAAGATGTAACTAGATGACAACAGTGCAAGAAGCCTCAAAACTAGGACTAAATTTAATCGGATGCTGTGTGACAGGATCTGGTTAAACATCTCCTGTTGCTTCCTCAGCACTTTACTGTTGGGATCTGCTGAATACACCGATCTTTTAAAGCTGCTGGCATGAGAACAACTAAGAGCGAGCATGGATCTGTTTCTAGTATTATGTATCACCTTCTGAAGGATGGGAGAGCAGGAATCTCATCCTTAGTCTTTTCAAAAAAAAAAAGTCAATGCATCTGTAAACATACTGCTTCGTGGTATTTCAGGATGCATATAACATAAAGTCATAAGTGCTTATACAGTTACAAAAATGCTTTTGACCATCTGAATGCATCATTACTTTTACAAGTGATAAAAGACCACTAGAAAAACAAACAAACAAAAGAAAAACACAGACTTTCCCAGAACAGTGCCATTTATTCTGGTTCAGTACTCCTTTGGAATTTCCTGGAAGGCCATTTGTTCATATGCCCCCTTGCTGCACTCCAAGCCATGCCACGTGATCTCAGTTTCCTACTATAAATATACTTCTCTGATAGACTGAAACACTGCTGTGCTGGTTTTGGCTGAGAAAGAGTTAATTCTCTTCACTGTAGCGCCTGTAGCAGTGAGGGACCTTTCCAGCTCCCCGCGCTCTGCCGCGTGGGCAAGAGGCCGGGAGGGGCGGGGCCACAGCCAGGGCAGCTGACCCCGACTGGCCAATGGGGTGTTCGTTCCGTACCATGTGACGCCATGACCTTTCCTTTCCTTTTTCCTTTCCTTTTTCCTTTCCTTTTTCCTTTCCTTTTTCCTTTCGTCTTTCCTTTCCTCTTTCCTTTTCTCTTTCCTTTCTCCTTTCCTTTCTCTTTTCCTCTTTCCTTTCCCCTTTCCTTTCCATTTCCCCTTTCCTTTCCTTTCCTTTCCTTTCCTTTCCTTTCCTTTCCTTTCCTTTCCTTTCCTTTCCTTTCCTTTCCTTTCCTTTCCTTTCCTTTCCTTTCCTTTCCTTTCCTTTCCTTTCCTTTCCTTTCCTTTCCTTTCCTTTCCTTTCCTTTCCTTTCCTTTCCTTGCCTTGCCTTGCCTTGCCTTGCCTTGCCTTGCCTTGCCTTGCCTTGCCTTGCCTTGCCTTGCCTTGCCTTGCCTTGCCTTTTTCCTTCCCTTCCCTTCCTTTTTCCCTTTCTTTTCTTTTATTCAATAAATTGTTAACATTACCACGGGTTTTTACAGTAAGATATCATAAGTTAGCAGCTTTCTACTGGAAAACAGACAAAAAAATAAAACCCTTTCTTCAGGGAACCATGATAGGGTCTTTTTTTTTTCTTGTTGAAAAAACTCTGTGATTATGTTTTACTGTGAGCAAAGTGAACCATCAATCCTTAAGTTCGTTAAATTTTTGGCAGGTAATAGGTTATACTCTTCTGTAACAGGGATTAGGTAATGAAAAAATATTTGAAGTAATTTATGAACCTTCATTTTATTGCTACTTTTCCAACCCAGCATGCTATTCTCTTATTTTGCTGTAAAACAAACTTTTACATGTGCTAGAAAATTTTCATCATATCATGTGCTTTGCATCACTGTAAAGTTTTGCTATTTAGTATTCATCATTGTATTTTAAGTAGTTCGGGATACTGATATTGTATTTTTTAAATGCCAAACCCTTCCTGTAACATAAAATGTTATATAATAAAATCCATAGGAAAAATCAACATGAAACAAACACTTCTATGATACAAGTAAATCTTACAAAGACTGGTCTGCATTGGAAGAGTTTAAGTACCCAAACATGACTAAAAGTTCTTGCTTTCATACGGGAAGACTAAATGTCAACATTTTTGTTCCCCATATACCAGAATCATTATGTTCGAATCCATCATCCATAACAACCTGCTTGACATATAGGTTCCACACATCATTGCAGAGTAACAGGAAGCTCCTATGACAGATTAATTTTGGCTCATTTTAAAATAGCTGTGCCTAGTCTTTGCGTACATGCGTAGCAATTACAAAACAGCACAGCTGCAAACCTAATCAAATTGAAAAGAAAATTCTCAAAGTGGAAGAAAAATCTCAAGAAGCCTTCTAGGCAAATGAATAAATGCATTTGCTTTAATGACTTCTGTTATTTTATTGAGGAAAAAAATAAACAAACCCAAAACGATTGCCATAAGTAAAGGTTCATTTGCTTATTACATTCCTGTTAGAATTAAAAAGCTGAATTTTAAGGGCTGGTAGCAAGAATGGTAATATTTTCTTTAAAATATTCTTGTTATTTGAGATATATTAAATCACTGATTTAATATGTATGAGAGCCAGCTTCTAATGATGTGGAGGCTCATACATACGCAAATAGCAAAAGTTTGAAAATTGCTTATGTTTTTTGTTTACTGTATTTCTTTATATATATGTATTATTTAGTTACCTAAATATTTTTTAACCTTGAATGCTCTAATCTATTGCCTTTCAAAGAGTCCTAATTACCCAATGGCCAGATCAGTAAAAGACATATGACATTTCACTTTAAGCTGTGCATACTCAAAGTTTCTATTATGGAAAAATGTAATGGCAGGTAGCATAAAAACTAACTTCAGCCTGAGCGAGCTAACCTTCTCTAAGTCAAAAACACTCCCTCCTTGGATCATTCATATCAGGTAATTTATCATCCTGACCAAATGACCTCTAGACAAGTGTCTTCTTATAAACAACAGTATGGTTAGTCAGAGGTTAGTCTCCAGAGAATCCTTTATAAAGTCTTCTTAATATGCTCATTTTCCCCTCATGCACATGTACTCCTCTTTAAGGACCCCATAATAATGACCAAAAAGAAGTTGCTACATAAGGAAGTTTTATTGACAAATGTCAGTAAAACTCCAGGCAAAAACTCAAAAAATTTCAGGCAGGAATTCCTTGGAGATGACCTCCTTCTCTACAGCTTAAGTCAGGTCAGGGCATCTAAGCAGAGGAATACTTTGCTCGATTCAAAATGGAATTAGCTGAGAGAGGTGTCGAGATGTTCAAGCTTGGGCAAACCCACATACGGTCAGAGGTGAGATTGTCTTGATAACTAGGGAATTTCTAATGCAACAGGGAAAGACGTAGGAAGTCTAAGTATTTCCAGGATTAGCTGGCAGCTACCCAAGGGAATTTTTTTGTCTGCTTAAATGACAGTATTAGTATGCACAGCTGTTCAGGCAGTGATGTTCTAATTGTCTGTACTCAGTTTCACTGTGCTCATTATAAGACAGTAATATTTGCCAGCCATTTTTTTCCCCCCTCCGAGTTTATTATAAATCAATTTTGCAAAAAAAACCTATTGGGAAACTTCATTACTTATTAATTAGATGTGCAGTATCACACCAGAAGTAAAGAGCTTTTAAGAGAAAATTAAAACTGAAATCAGAATCAGTGCCACATGGGAATTGTATGACCTTCTGATTGCTTTCTACTGCAATGGAACTAGCAAAATCAACTAAGGCTCAGCATACAGAATATTCAAAGGACGAAGAAAACAGAAAAGATTATGTAGATTAATATTGTATGATCTGGATTTTTTTCTGTGTTTTGGAGTGCTTTTTAAAATTTTTAGTAGGAACTCAAAAACTCTGGAATGAGTCCACTAAAAAAGCATCAGAGAAGTCTATAAAGTAACAAGTTGAAACAATTTTGTTATTTGTATCAACCAATAAGAAGGAATAAATGGTTTTGAAAGGAATGCATACAATCTAAAGATATCCAATCTGCATGAATACTCCTTAAAGTTTTTAATTTTATCAGATTAGCTAATCCAAGCTTTTGTAGAAGAATGCTGGTACAAGAAAAGTATTCTAAATGAAAAGGGGAAAAGGTAACTGAAGTAAATTAAAGATTTTGACAGTAATCTACATAAAGGCAATATTTCGCTGTGAATTTTAGGTCAAAGAACTCATTATGTTGAATTTCAGTATAACAGAGCTAATTGTCTTAGCCGTTTTCCACCCACAAAGAAGATACTTAAATAATATTCCTTAATAAAACCCAACTGATGGGAAGCTCTGAAAGAATCAAGTAAAAATTACAAATTTCTGTGCTAGCAAGATTTTTCCCACTCCAGATCTTGAAAGACAAACTGGTGCAGCCTTTCATGGCAAAGGGAACCTAGATGACATCTAGCTCCCTGGGTGGTCCTGTGTTGAAAACCTCAAGGCTTTACCACGTTCCTGGGGATGTTTTTCCAGTGACTGCTCTTCAATTACCGTTATCATTCATAGATTGCCTATAGTTACTGAAGCAACAGCAATCACCCTATACATTAATTTCCGTCTATTTCAGAGCAACATTTGTGTCAGCAGCTACAAACACTTAACATCAATATGATTAGCTGACAGATAGGACTATAGTATCTCCTACAGTGCCTTCTTTATGAAGAGAACTATTCCTATGTATATGAAAATCCAACATCCTTCCTTTTCTGCAACAGACAAAAACCTGATGCTAATATTATATCTAGACTACACATTTTCTTTCCAAAACACATTTGTAAACTTCAGCTGCTCAGTCGCAACAAAAAAAAGTTGCCATAGAAATTAACTATAATAGTTTCTCAGACAGAGAAATTATAACTCTAATCGCAGCTCTGGGTATTCTTAGACTTTTCAGAATTTGCCTTAAAAATCATATCTACTTTTTGGAAGATACATTAAAATTTCTACTAAAGAAAAATCTTTGTTAAAAGCAGAAGTGTCTCAACTGATTCACAAACATACTTTTTCCCTGAATGAACCTGAACAGTAGGCTCTTTTTGTTATTTTTGCATGGTATCTGTTAAAATGGGTTTATGACCAAGGGGGATTTGTGCATATGGGAAAAATATAAACGGAAAAGTTAAGTAATACTGGCACCTGTGATACAAGAAGTTTAACCAGCTGTTTGATAACTCTGTTTTCAATTTCTCTCTTCAGGTAAAGCCCTACCTATTTTTCCCCTATAAAGCTACATAGCTACATACATACCTTTGCTCTTACATAAGATGTCTACTTATTTTACTGTTTTAAACATTAGAAGAAAACACAATACACAAATTAATTACTTTGGATGTGTATATGAAAAATTACCTAAATATTATTGTTGTTTTCTTAATATATTGTATGACATTTAACTTGATCGTCTCAAAAGAATGATGTAGTACATGTAGTTTAATTAATCTTTTTGGAATACAGCTCTGCTGTTCAGTGATTATTTGCTGCCATCTGCAGACAAAAAGTGAGAAAAGTTTTTCTAGAAATAAAATGCCAAACATTCTTCTTTCCCCCCAAGAAAACTTGTTTGTTATGATTAAATAACTCATAACTAAAGATTCAAATGGCTACAGCTATGAGCTAGAATAAAGTCCTGAGAAAGCAGTTCATCATTTAACATGCATTTTGTTTTCCTGTTAGAATTTTTTTAAGTAAATATTGCATAGATTCTTATAGTTCATCATCTGATTGTTTTTAATAAATATTTTTTAACGTAATAAAGTTTTATTTTAAAAGATTTCTGGAACAAAAACCAGTGACCCCTGAAGTGTACACTCTAGCTAGCAAATCTTGGTAATACAGCTTTCTCAGAGTTTCCCTTTGCAAAAGACCAATCTCGCTATCTTTGTATAGTTTTCACAGGCAAGGACTATTGATTTTTTTTTTTATCTTCAACAGCTCTCATCTTCAGAGTTGATCTTAGCTAATCTGTTCATATCCTGTTTCTAATTCATCAAGAAGTAATTAGCTGTTTTGCCTTTTATCCCCAATTCTTAAAAAAATATTAATAGTGTACATACAGATTTTTCCATTGTAGAAAGTGAGATGGAATTTTATGTAATCTTTATTCATATGAATTCAACTAAGCAATAAATGTTCATAAAAAGCAGGTAATATTGTAAGGGGATTGATTTGGAATAACACTGAGCACAGGATCTATAGACAAGCATTATGGAGGGACATAAATGTAGGTGAATGATTGACTGTAGCATCAATGTGGTTCGATTAAAACATGCTTGCATAATTCTATTCTGAAATATATATATTCTGTTCTGAAAAGCTCAGAACTTTGAAAAAATATGTCATGTCACTGTAGATCATCCCAGCATGGATAGGATTAAAGAATAGAACTTCTGAATAGTTTCTGGTCACTTTTTTGTTTGTAAATGACAAGCGAGGTACTCAATTTTGTCAAAAAATAAAAATCCAAATAGCATTAGGCAACTATTTAATGATAACATACATCAAACAAAATTCTACTTAGTCATTGTCATAGTTACAGAATTTCATAGATTATTTCATATTTTCTTCACTATAATTTTCTCATAATATGCAGTCTACTTCATTTTGAGTAATAACCTTTACTTGTGAAGTCAAGATTCTAAGTCACATTGATTGAAATTCTCCATTTTATATAGATTCTATTCTGTACCTTTCACAATAATAAGATAAATGTTTTCTAGCAGTACTATAAATCATGTAGGTCATATTTATCATACATGTTACTTTATTCTTTTTTTTTTTCTTCTATTTTCCAATGAGGGAATGAGTTCTAGTGTCTTATTTATAACACAGAATCATAGAAACATAGAACAGTTTGGTTTGGAAGGGAACTTTAAATATCATCTACTTCCAACACCCCCCACCATTGGCAGGGACACTTTCCACTATACCAGGTTGCACCAAGCCCCATCCAGCCTGCCCTTGAACACTTCCAGGGATGCGGCATGCACAGCTTCTCTGGGCAACCTGTTCCAATGTCTCACCACCTTCATAATAATAATAAAAAAATTCTTCCTTACACCCCCCTTATAGTCTCCTTCAAGTATTCAAAGGCTGCAGTAAACCTTTCTCCAAAGCAAGGGTGGAGATAGAAGCAAGGTTGTGCCTTTTTTATTTTAGTGCACAGGACTTTATGTTGAAGAACAGAGTCAGAATTTTGAGGGAATAATGAGATTTGATATGATTTTGGTATGTTTTTCTTTCTCACAGTGATGAATACCTTTTTCTCCTGGACAGGTAGGTGAAACTGTCATTAACTCAGTCCAAAATATTATTTGGGGATTCTTAATATAATCAACTGTGTTGTTTGCAGGCTTGCAAAATTACAAGGCTTATGCAGTAGCAATTGCAGCATTCACCAATAGAATGAGACTTGGATTCAAAGCAGAACCAGATAGAATTAATCTTATGGAAATTTATGATGGTTTATTTTCCTGGCATTTAAGTCTAGGTTTTTTGCTCAAATACTTTATCTGTTATAACTGGGTTATTAGCTATCTTGTGTTTGTATTGTTTTCAGTCTTTCATGATCCTAATTTCTAAAATCTGATGAGATATGTTCTTTTTATGCTTGCATCAAAATTTTTTTTCAGATTTCTTCATAATCCATAATAATATATTTTTGAAAATTTTTGGTTTTGCCTGACTTTTTATCGCTTTTCATACTCATTGTTGCAAGCCTTCAGAAATACTATAAATAAGCTTCAGCTAATGAAAATCTGAAGTATGATAACACCTGTGTATTAACGGCATAAGAATGGAACAGAGCTTTTTTCTTGTCCTGAGGAGTTTACAGTCATATTTGAATCAAGGTAAGTAAAAATGGTATATAACAGCAGTGGAAATAATTTTAATGGATACAGTCAGCTGCTATACAACCGAGGGTTCCAAGTAATTTCTATAAAATATTTAAAAAGTTTTCACAAAATAATTATGGAATAAATAATTTTTGCTGACTGCGACTGAACCACTCTTTACCTATGGTGGTACCAAGAAAACTGGGATGTCAGGGAGGGATTTGAAAGGGAAACTAGTGAATAGCCTCCTATGGAAGAACTGTTCCATAAAGGAAGGTATTTAGAAAAGAAATAAGCAAATAAATGTATTTTGCTTATTTTTTTTTCCCCCCTCCCCCCTTCCTGCAGATAGACCTTAATCTGAAAAGTCATTGTGTGATGCCACTGACCATTCATTCATTGGACAAGGATTTGTTCCTTGGTATTCAGAGGCTGAAAGAGTCTTAAGACTGAATTGCATTTAGGGGTATGTTTCTCCCTATATGTAAAAACAGTAACTATAAAAAGAGACTTTTTAAGTCTGAGATAGTATCTACAACATTTCTAATAACTGGGACACTTGTACAGTGAAAAAAATTGCTCTTAATTTTTTTTTTTAGCAATATCATAATATACATGACTGAATAATTAGGAAAGAAACCCAGGAATATTAAGCACAAAAATGTCATGAGATAAACTTGCATTTAAAATGGTTTTTTTGTTTGTTTGTTTTATATTGAGTTGTGGTTAGGAAATATTGGATAGATCTGATAGACCTCCTGTGCGGTAGCATAATCTAATTTGGCACTGTGTAGTGTTCACACTCCTTAAAGGAAAAAAGAAAAAAAGGCCTTTCCTTATTAATCAGAATGATCAGAATGAAAGGATATGCACTCAGCTAAGCACTTTTCCCCATAAAACCTACTAATTGCCGATTAGAAGCTCATGGTTGCCACAGAAGGTCCCTGTGAAGGCTATGAGTGCTGATGGGCTCTGCAGACCACCCAATGCAGAGTTCAGCTGTGGTGCCCCGAGGCCAGCACTAGTACAGCAAGAATGAGCGACAGGAAAAAAGTAGGTTGAGAGAGACCTGGAATAAGACTCACCAGGGCCTTCCCAGTCTGCTTGGAAGCTGAATTTGAGGTCAAGCACTCCTACCTGGTCTCTGCCTGAGCTGCATGCCAAGCATACTGGGCCAGGTCGTCTGCTTTGTTGATGCCAGCCTTGATTTCCCATCTTTGCCTCAGGCTTACCTGGTCGCTGTGGACTTGCCTGGACATCAGTGGGCTCCCAGCTGACCCCAGTCATCATCCCCATCCCAGCCCTGCTTTCCTGGCCGGGTACCATGGGACTGTATCCCTTGGTGAACCACTGCACTGTCCCTACTCTCAGCACCTGCCTCCCTGCCCTTGAGAGCTGCTTGGTGTCACTGTTCCCTTATAAGGGCATAGGGGAAGGATAAGAAATAACAGATACAAGTTAGAAAACCAGGAAGTTTGACATTAGAACAACTACTTCCTTGTAGGCGAGGTCAAACACAGGAAGAGGTTACCCAGAAAGACCGTGGAGTCTCTATCTCTGGGGGTCATCAGGGCTCAGCATGACACAATCCAGAGCACCCTTCTCTCTTTGGCCCTGCTTTGAACAGGAGGCTGTTCCAGATGATCTCCAGATGTCCCTTCCAACCTATCCTGTAATTACTGAAATTGTATTTGTGGCAAAGTCCTGCCTTTCAAGTATCCAGCTGAAAATCTCATTCTCTGTTTTCACTCTGACCCCAGGAGGTAACATCCAACTATAACAACAGTATTTTATAACCCCTTCATTCTCACCAACTGTAGATGAACACCTAAAATTCAAATTCCAAGACTAGAAACTTCAGATGCAGTCCACCAGATTTAGTCATTTCAGTTAATGTGGAGGACTAAACTCTTATTTTATTTTTGGTTAATCCTTTTCAATTACAGACATATCATTGCACAGATTTCTCTGTTGTAATTAATTACTTAAATCTTTGTAATACCTTAACATACCTTTTGATTGAAAAATATGAAGGGTGTTTTTATAGTTTATGTCTGAAAATCCAGACTCCCAAAATTTTATTTAAAATGCAGGGGGTACTTACATTAAGCGTAACTTTTTAAAATATATACGCATTTCTGAAGTGCAGACATCTGTACTATATTTACTTTTGTATCAATATATATGCCAAAATGAATCATTGCAACCAATACACCTATGGGATCGCCTGGTGTCTTTGTGGTCACTCAGGATTTTACTAATAAGGAAGTGAGAGTGACAAAATGCCACTATGAGACATTATGTGCCTTACAGAAAATTGAGAAATTTATTGAAAAAAAAACCCCACATACAGGTTGAACTGACTGGGTCTAGGGGTCATCTGTCCAAAATTAAGGGGCATCAGTGTTTCAAAGATGACAAAGCTAGCTGTATGTAAGTGGAACAGAGACATAGTCTATGATTATTCAATAAGAATTTTATTTTTCCTTCTTTTAATAAACCTTTTTAAACAATGAAATGTTAGAGTATCCTGAGAAAATAGTCTAATCCTAAAATCTTGTTGATTAAAACATTTTTTTTCAATCAATATTAAAATCTCAGGAATCAGAAGGGTACATATGAGTATTTTTGACTGTTGGATTGTATAGTAGTAAGAACAAAAGACTGAAAAGTGGTCATTGTTCAAAACTCAGTCTTGTTTTGGCATAATTTTGGGGCAACTTTATTTTCTGTTAAGCTGATGTAAATAAAGAATAATTCCTCTAAAGTCAGTAAACTTATTCTTCATAAAGCTGGCATGCATTTAAGAGCCTGAGGTCATGTCTTTAAGTGGATTGCATATCTAACTCATTACAGTCCATTTACTTTGAAAAGTCCTGTTGTCACAGAGTACTCTCTGGAGCTAGAGTTGAGAAAATACAAAGGAGACTAATACTTCCTTATTTAATCCTTCTACCATCCCCCATTCTTCCAGTCTTTCCCAACCTCCTGTAAAAAAAAGAATTTTAAAAAAAGGGGTAGAAAGGGTTTTCCAAACTCTGGCTATTGCATAAAAATCTTCCTGATGTTTTTAAAATGCTGCACTTTCTGTTCAGCAAAGCTTGATTATTCAATTGGGTGTTGATCTCTTGGAAGCATGAGTTGTTAATTACTTTGCCAAAATTTATTTTTAAAGCTGAAATTCTGTTTGGGTGTGCAGCTCATTTCTTTCAATTAATTTAGCTGCAGCGTATGCTTTGTTTTCTGTCATCTGCATTACAATAGCAGTGACTTCCTAGCCTCAGCGGGCACCTAGCCAGAAAGACAGAGTAACCCCAGTGTATCCCTGTGCTTTCATTGCCACTTCAATGGACTATTGCTGTCAGCAGTAGAAGTACAATAAATTTGGGCTCTTTCTTCAGTAGAAATCCTATGATAGAATTAAGGAGTACTTTAATATTTTACAAGAGACTGAGACCATCTGTTAAGATCCAGCTGGATGGCTTTTGGTCTAATAGAGTGGAAACTCATCTTGTGACTATCTATTCAGGTGGTTTCTTTAGCTGTCTTTCCCATTGTTAATCTTTCAGTAATGACATTCTGTGCCACTGAACAGTCAGAGCAATTTCCGCTCTCAGGTCAAACCTTAAGGGTTCTCCTTTTAATTTATTTAATTAATTACCAACTTTCCCAGTTAAAGTAAAGCCCTGTTAAGCCTTACCCAAGGAGAATGAAAAGAGGAGGAATATTGGAAGGGAGAAGACATTTCTGTTAAAAAGGGCAAACTCAGGACTCAGATGCCATACAGCTAAGTGAAGAGCAACAGAAAGGTTAGGAGATATTGGAAGTTAATCTTCCCAGGATATGTTGTGATGCTGTGCATTCTGCCACTGTCAAAAGGTGGACTGTCTATTCAGCAAGCTGCAAAAGAGTTATTTTGCAGTATCGATCAATCTTGGATGCAGTCTTCATAAGGTTCATCCCACTTTTTTATTTTGCACATCAGAAGCCTTGCCAAAGATAGTATGAAACACCTCTCCACCGTCATGTATATAGAGTTGCTACCCTGGTGGGCATTAATCTTCTTATAAGTTGACTTAGGGAATTAATGACTGAGTGAAGTTCTGCTTTGTACTGACCTTATATATATGATCATTATGTCCTCCTCCAACTTTGCAACATGTGACTTTTAATTCTGTTTTCACTGTAAGATAACACAGCAACTGTTAGTGGCATGTCTTTAGTGGGGTCTGTAAAACAAAACTCATGCTTAAATCCTTTGATAGCTTTAGATTAAAAACAAAAAAAAATCGTGTAAGTAAGAAAATCTGAAAAGTTATTCTTGGCTTTTTTTTTTCTGTACAAACCTTGTTCGAAGTATCTTGCAGTATTTTAATCAATAGTATTGTGTCAGTAAGACATATGGTAGTCCAGTAAAATGGGTAGGCAACCATATATTTGCCCCACTCAAAAGCACAACCACTATTTACTGTAGAATATGATAGGCTTGTCCTTGATCACAACAGTATTGGGTCATAAAGTTAGAAATATATTAAGTGGAATAAATCCAGTTTTGTTTACTTCTGGTAATGTATTTTCTTACTTTATGGTTTACTCAGAGGAAGCAGTCTGCAATGTGGAGTAAATAGTTTGGTTGCCGAAATCTATTTTGCCTATAGCCTACATTATTGTTATTATTTTTGAAAGTATGAGCACTGCATACATTTCCAAGCATATTCTCCTATTATGTCAAATAATTATAAAATAGATAAAGATTTAACAAGGGGATATATATGTACCGTGCCTATAATGTTATCTGTGTATACTCTGGGATTGGTCCTTGCTTCATGAGCCAGCTGGTTCAAAGAAGCTTGTGTGCACCCTGCACATGGAACACTTGGTTCAGAGAGAAGTAGCTGCACCCATGCTGCAGGGAACTGGGAGGACACACTGCACCTGCCGCAGGAATCTGCTCACCCACCACCATATTCAACTGAATATGAAAACAGCAAGAGATGGCATAGACATCAGTGTAGCTCTTTTTAGATTTTGAATAAAACTGCTTGATCTACACTCGAATCTCTTAGCATGAGGTTTCCCTAACTCATAGCTAAGGAACCAAGGAGACTTGTGCAGCTCTGAATTCCTGCTTTTTGTTCCCACATCCTTCTCTTTTCCCAAATCTGACATAAGACAAGATGCACTTTCTCAAAAACTGGATTTTCTCTTGGCCCGTAAAGCCTACTTTTGGTTCCAAGGTATTTTAACAAGATTTTGATATAGATTTTAGACATTGCTTGCCACATTCATCTTTTAAAACATGATATAAAGCATTGTGTTTCTTGCAGTAAATTCTGGCATGAGAGCTTAACGTTGGCTCAGCCTGATTGTGATAGTGATTGAATGTAGCAGGCTCTTCTACATACAGTGATTCCTGGATAGAAATAGTAATTATTTTTGTCTAGAGGGGACTATAGCTGTTCCATTCGGGGGCGGGGGGGGGGGGGGGGGGGGGAGGAACCAACACACACAAAACAAAACAAAACAAAAAAACCCAGAAACTGGATTAATATATTTTGGGGGACTGGAGTAACAGGACCCTGAAAAGAAGGAGACACGGCCATTAAAATTTATGTCTAAGTGTGGGAAACTCTAGCCCGGGAACGGCTAGCAGAAAGCGGGCATTGAAGTAGAAGGACAGGCTCAGGGTCGGAGCGACCTTGGGCCCAGCTGTTGTTGACCGGTAAAGGAGTGTGAGAAACAAGTAACTGCTAATTGCAAGGCTGAACACAAGAGATAAGCATGGGAGGAGTTGGCATCTACCTCCCAGCCAAGGATGAGCTATGCTTTTGCAAATATGTATGAGCTAATTTACGAACGGTATAAAAGATATTTGCTAATTGCCAATAAACGAGACTTGCTGATCATCATCGGATGGTGCCTGTCTCCCGCTGGTTTTCCGTCAAATGGTGACCCCGACGTGATACCACGGACGGTCCAGCGTAGGGTTTGGGTCCTGCAAGCAGAGGGACGGCAAAACAGACAGCGCAGCTGGTCTGCGTACCCTGGGCGACCACATAGGTGGGCTCAACCGATACGTGCTGCCGAGACCTTGGGAGCTGCAACGGCGCCGATGAGCACAATGGAGAGGCAAGCAGCATATGATTTCTTTACATCTCTTTTAGAGAGGCGTAACGTTAAGGGTATAGATTTACGTAAAGAACTACCGTTGTTGATAAGCTGGGGATGCGAGAAGGGACACTTTGTAAACCCACATACGGTGCATGAACTGGCAGAGTGGAGAAAGGTGAGGGACAGTTTGTGGGAGGCGGTGTTAGAGGAAGATAAAACTGCAAAGAAAATGAGTAAGCTATGGAAGGTAGTACATAACGAGTTATTGCAGATACAAGCAGAAAAGCGAGCTGTGCA
Source organism: Phalacrocorax carbo (assembly GCF_963921805.1). Taxonomy (NCBI): domain Eukaryota; kingdom Metazoa; phylum Chordata; class Aves; order Suliformes; family Phalacrocoracidae; genus Phalacrocorax; species Phalacrocorax carbo. Next base: position 167,208,932 of record NC_087513.1, read on the forward strand.
GCAAGCTGTCTCAGCTCAAGAGCGAAATCGGAGCTACGGCTCAGACTGGGGACTTAGCACCCCGGGCCCGCCTGCGGTTTCAACTGTCTACCTGCCCCCTGGGCCGGCAGACCCCTCAAACTTGCCCTCGTCACCCGCAACTCCCGCTACGGCGAATAACCAGCCCGCAACGGTACCGGCTCCCGGCCTAGGCCATGAGCCGATGCCTGGAGCGGAATCTGACTTAGCAGAAGCCATTGCACGGGAGCGGCGAGGGCCATGGGCGGCATTAGCACGGGAGGGGGCAGAAAAGGGTGATCCTGAACTAGTTGACGCCGGTGGTACTCTCGCTTTTCCGGTAATTTATAGACCGAATCCTGGGGGAGGACTGCAGGCGGAGATTACTGCGTTAGACTGGAAATTGTTGTCCCAATTACGGTTCACTGTTAGTCAGTTCGGAGTATCGAGTGAGCCTGTAAGACAAATGCTGGACTATCTGTTCACTGCACATGTCTTGTTGCCTGCCGATATTAAAGGGCTCGCCAAGTTGATTTTTTCGCCACACCAAAGATTGCTGTGGGAGGCTCACTGGCAAGCTGAGGCACAGGCGTCAGCTGCAACCCAGAGGGCACCAGGAGACCCCCTTCAAGGCGTTACCTTGGATGAACTGTTAGGACTGGGAGCGTTCTTTAGAACGGAGGCACAGGTTTTATTGGGACCAGAGAAGTGTACAGAAGCGATGAGAGTTGCTCGAGCAGCTATGACTAAGGTTAAGGATACAGGAGGGATCCCCTTTTATATGGGAATAAAACAAGGGAGAGCCTATGATGATTGTTTGTGGGATTTGGTGATAGATGACGATAAGACAGCGGAAAAGTTAATGAAACCTTGGCGGGAAGTGATTAGCTGTATGAAAAAATATAAAACTGAAAAAAGATTAGCAACAGCCGCCTCTGATCGGCTAGACAACTGTGACCCCAATGCTGGAAAGATTGGAATTGGCTTAGACAATCTCTCTCCTCCCTTCTCGGGGATCCCAGTTGTCGTACCTCGAAAACCCCTTATTCCCCCCCCTCCCGCCCCTGATAAATCTACATCTGTAGAAACTAGCGGAGGAGGAATAAGCTTGGGAAAGAGAGGTGAAGATATTGAAAATTTATGTGATGTAGTCTCTCCGGTGAAGGAAAATAAGCCGAGCACGTCTAGTCACCGTTCTGTGCCTGCTGTGCGTAGCCAGGTTGACTGGCGAAAAATCGGGTTAGAGGCATTACAGAACGGGGACCTAGAGACCGCCGATTTGTTAGCTCAGGCTTTCCCTGTCATCTACCAACCGGACCCTGCTAACAATCAAAATTTATTAGCACACCATAATCCTCTTGATTGGAAAATTTTTATGAAGGGCCCATTGCTGCGTCAATGTGTTATGGAAAACTCCAACCATGCTACTAAAAGCATTTTAATTACACTTCCCCTAGACGCAGGCATTGAGGTGATGCTTGAACGCATGAGTCGGGTACCTCCCGGCCCCCGAGCTATGTTAGTTGAAGCATTGAGGGAAGTTGGGCAGGGAATGGTACACGTTCAGCAACAAGTTTGTGCCGCTCTCGCCCCATTGGGTCCAGCCAAAAACTCTCAACAGTAACCAAAGAGGGTCACTGCCACATGGACTTTCCCAATCCCACTGACATGGCTCACAGCAGAGCCAGTATGGGTCGGGCAGTGACCGCTCAAACGGGAAAGTCTACAACAAGCCCGTATATTAATAAAACAACAATTAGATCACGGACATCTCAAGCTGTTACATGATCTACGGGCAGTAAATCAGCAAATGCAAGCGATGGGGGCTTTACAGCCTAGCCTTCCAAATCCAGCCATGCTACCAACTGACTGGCATTTACTAATTATCGACTTAAAGGACTGCTTTTTTACTACAAAGCTGCATCCTCAGGATACCCAGCGATTTGCATTTACATTACCGGCAATCAACAGAGAGGGTCCTGACTTACGCTTCGAGTGGACAGTAGCTACAAGGCATGCAGAATAGCCCTACTCTGTGTCAACTCTTCATAGATGCTGCATTGAAAGAAGCGAGGCAGCGATGGCCGGACACTATAATTTACCATTACATGGATGACATCTTGTTTGCGCAAGTACAACCTTTCTCAGCACAGCAAGAATTATATTTACAGCAACGGCTCCAGCTACACGACCTAGTAATAGCAGCAGAGAAGGTTCAATGTTCATCGGTATGGAAATACCTTGGGTGGCGCATCAGTGACTCTCAATTCTTCGCCCAATGTTAAAGGGCACTGACCCTGCCACGCCGGTCCGACCGACTGCTGAACAACACACTATGATACAACGTCTTAGCTCTGAGATCGTCCAGAGAGCAGTAGACCGCCTGGACCCCGATCTCCCCATCGATCTCACCATACTCCATGGTTCTACTCACATTTTGGGTGCACTTACTCAGTGCAAAAAGAAAAAGGGGGAGAAGATAAGGGTGTTGGAATGGCAAAAGTTTTGTTTGTGCAGAAGTTTTGTTTGTATTAAATCACTTATGCCTATTTGCAGAACACGATAACCCTCCTGCGTGGGTGCATCAGTACAACACATTGCAGGTATCCCTCACAACCCAACGGGTCAAGCAATAGTGGAACGAGCTAATGGGTTGCTGAAAACCTATGTTCAAAAGTATGCAGATATAAAAGACCCGCAAGAGCGGCTGGTAAAAGCACTGTTTGTGTTAAACTATTTGTGTGTATTTGGCTCTGAGGGAGTGCCTGCTGTCATCGTTCACTATAGACAGAAAAAAGGACGAGCGGGAGTTACCCCGCGTTTGGGTCAAATACAAAGACCCGCGTACGGGTCTATGGTCAGGGCCTGTGGAGGTTTTATATTGGGGGAGGGGGTATCTCTGTGTTTCTACCCCTACAGGGCCGCAATGGATTCCAGCTAGATGTGCCAGACCCGCCACCTCCCCCACACAGCGCGACGCAGAACAGCTGCCCACCGCAGCACCAGGCGAAGCGGCACCTGAACGGTTGGGATCAGCGGAAGGAACCCAGAGGAGCGCTGTGCAGCACTCACCACTGAATAACCACGGTCCAGGAGGAACAAAAGTCCCAGAGGGTGCATAGCGCCCAAGGTTTGGTCTGGTTTCGACCGAGAATACAAGGCGGACTGATAATGAGCTCTGCTGAACAGAAATTATGGGTATTAGCCCTTTTAAGTGTATGTAGCACTGCCCTTGTGCCTAACGTTTTTGACCCACGAGAAAATATCTGGGTCACGCTAGCTAGATCATTGAATACGACTAGCTTTTGTGCCAGCCTAGCAACGCCCGACTCCCCATTTATCACATGTCTTATTGGGGTGCCTTTAAGTAATGCAACCTTTATGACCTTTACCCAGTCCGTAGCAGAGCTGCGACAGCAGCATAATATAACTCGGAAGCGTCCCTTTAAGTGGCGTGACGCCCCTTCGGTGTTTGTTGAGTATGATATCTGGGATGATGTACTCCCCGTAGGCCCAGAACCACAAGAGCTTGCCCTTGCGGGCTCTCTTAATGCTACTGCTTGGTGTAACTATACCTCTGTAAATATATCACGCTCTAACAATATGCCTATTGCGCTACCTGCAGGTTTGTTTTTAATTTGTGGAGATCGGGCTTGGCCTGGCATCCCATCACATATAAAGGGAGGGCCTTGCTCTATAGGTCGCCTAACGTTTCTTACCCCTAACACTTCAATGATTTATCAACATCATAGAAAGATGAGAAACAAAAGGAGCACTCATAAGTTTGAGGATAACTGTGACTCTACAGCTGAATCTTGGAATCCTACAAAGATCATAGCTGTTTCCTTCTTGGCTCCTGGAGTTGGTGTTGCTCAAAGCCTCACGACATTAAACAAGCTAGGATGTTGGCTACCTAAGCAAACAAATGCCACATCAAAGGCATTATCTGACTTATTACTAGATGTAGACTCTGTAAGACAGGATGATCCATGGCATTGGTTTAACAGCTTGTTTAATGGATGGGGCATTGGCAATTGGATCAAGAGTATTTTGCAGATGGGATTAATAATATTTATACTGTTTATTATTATATTCATGTATGTCCCTTGTATATCGCAATGTATGCAACAAATGATGGAAAGAAGTATGAGTGCCGTGTTCCTTTCTCAAGGAACAAAAGAAAAAGGGGGAGATGTGGGAAACTCTAGCCCGGGAACGGCTAGCAGAAAGCGGGCATTGAAGTAGAAGGACAGGCTCAGGGTCGGAGCGACCTTGGGCCCAGCTGTTGTTGACCGGTAAAGGAGTGTGAGAAACAAGTAACTGCTAATTGCAAGGCTGAACACAAGAGATAAGCATGGGAGGAGTTGGCATCTACCTCCCAGCCAAGGATGAGCTATGCTTTTGCAAATATGTATGAGCTAATTTACGAACGGTATAAAAGATATTTGCTAATTGCCAATAAACGAGACTTGCTGATCATCATCGGATGGTGCCTGTCTTCCGCTGGTTTTCCGTCATCTAAGTATAAAAATGTCTTAATTGAGTTGCTATATTTCTAAGAAAAAATTCTCAGCACATATTTTTTCCATTGCTTATGATATTCTTGTACTCTTTCAGTCAGTCAGACCTTTGCCTCTAAATCGGAGAGATATGGATTTGATGGATGGAGTATTAGATAGATAAGGAATTGACTGGATGGCCACATCCAAAGAGTTACAGTCAATGGCTCAATATCCAGACAGAAACCACTAATGAGTAGTGTTCCTCAAGAGTCCATATTGGGATCATTACTGTTCGACTAAGTACACTCTCAGCAAGTTTACTGATGGCACCAAGCTGAGTGGTGCAGCTGATTTGCTAGAGGAATGGAATGCCATCCAGAGGAACCCTGAGAGGTTTGAGGAGTGGGTCCATGCAAACGCCATGAAGTTCAATAAGGTCATGTGCAAGGTCAGGGCAATTCCCAATATCAATACAGGCTAGAGGATGAATGGATTGAAAGCAGCCCTGCTGAGAAGGGCCTGTGGATATTGGTGGATGAAAAATTGGACACGAATCATCCACGTGCACTTGCACCCCAGAAAGCGAACTGTATCCTGGGCTGCAACAAAAGAAGTGTGGTCAGAAGGTTGAGGGAAGTGATTCTGCCCCTCTGCTCTGCTCTCATGAGACCCCACCTGGAGTGCCGTATCCGGTACAGGGGCCCCAACACAAGACAGACATGGACCTGTTAGAGTGGGTCAAGATGAGGACCACAAAAATTATGAGAGGGATGGAACCCCTCTCCTATGAAGAAAGGCTGAGACAGTTGAGGTTGTTCAGCATGAAGCAGTGAAATACCTGGGGAAGCCTTATTGTGGCCTTTCAATATATGACAGACGGAGGCTTGTAAGAAAGCTGGAGAAAGACTTATTACCAAAGCCTTTAGTAACAGGACAAGGCACAGTGGTTTTAAACTGAAAGAGGGTAAGTTCAGATTGGACATAAGGAAGAAATTTTTTACAATGAAGCTGCTGAAGCACTGGAACATATTGCCCAGGGAAGCTGTGAAAACCCCATCCATGGAGGTGTTCAAGGCCAGGTTGGATGGGGCTTTGAGCACCCTGATCTAGTGGGGAATGTGCCTGCCCATGGCAGGGAAGTCGGGCTAGATGATTTTTAAAGTTCCCTTCCTACCCAAACTGCTCTATGATTCTGTGATTCTACCATGTAGAATGCCTTTAGAGCAGTGGTCAACACAGAAGTAGAGCCAATATTATGAATTTTTTTTATTATTATTAAAAAAACCCCAAAGCACTCAACCCCTATTCTTTAGGTAACTTTTCTTGTTTATATTCTTCTACTGAAGATTTTTAAAGATAACTTCATAGAATGCATTAGTAAGTCATTTTTCCCATTTGGTCAGAAAGAGAAAATAAAAAACCAACTTTTCTTTATAAACAGCAGATATGAAAATGGACAGAATTGAAATAATACATAGTATTATATCTAAGAATTGTACTCATTTTCTCATGAGACATCTTTATGTCAGGTGGCAGAGAAGTTTAAGCTGTTCCTTAGAATTTTTATACTTTGAACGTACAAGCTTTTTCTTTTAAGAAAATTTTCAGTGTAAAATGACTAATTGTTTGTAACTTCATCACATCTTCAAGTCGTAATAATTTTTTTTTCACTGTCAGTAAATCTTCCGCTCAAAAGGAAAAAGGACGTATTGCTTGCAATTTCTTCTTCAACTGGAATAGAATAAAATAGCTTTTGGAAAAGCTACAGATTAATACAGAGTCTCAAACAGGGAAGCCATTCTGTGCAAGCCATACTATATATAAAAGACAATAATAAAAGCTAGGTCACCTCAAAGAGCACTTAGGAGGATGGGTATGTAATGACTCACTCAATCATTCTGTGTCCTTCTAAGAAAGGTAATACCATTGTACACAGTAGGGTTTTTTGTGCTCTCAGACACACTTGCATCATGTAGACTCTATATACTATTTCAGGGTTTGGGGGTTTGTTTTAGTTTGGGGCTTGTGTTTTTTGTCATCCCCCCTCGTCCTGTTTATTTAATAAATATAAAATGCCAAATCCACACAAACTTTTTGCACATAGGTTTTCCCTAGATTCCTTCAGAAGCTGAACACACGCCTCTTAATGAGTTTTGTCTCAATTCCATATGTGTTTTTTTAGTCCAGTTCTCATTGACTTAATGTCCCAATTGATCAATGTGACATACGTACTTATTGACGTAGCTGCAGTGATGTAACTCTAATTAAAATCTGATTGAAGACCAGGTCTACTAATTTTAGTTAAAAAGGCTCTATTCTATATCAACTAACAGCAAAATTAAACTCCTGAATATTGAGAATTTCATAATCACAACATGAAATCCAGTAATCTATGGCTGTTTAAAACTGAGTTTGAAATTTACTTGCAGAAAATAATTTAACGGTGATATCAGACATCCTATTTTAAAAATCACTGTTTTATTAGTGTTATTCAGGTACTTGATGATTAGGTGTCTGTGTAAGAAACACATTTTAAAGGATTATGAGAAGCCTTTAGGCAATGCTGAAAGCTGTAAAATTACATAGTAAGGGACAGTTCCTGTCTAAGAAAGTTTAATAATGCAAAGAAATTATACAGCTAGTAAGAAGAAGTACAGAACCCAAGTGATTTGCAGACAGTCAGGTGACAGGTGAAAACTAGATCTGAGTGCCTTGACTTCTGGGCCACCATCCTAACCTAGTCTTCTTTGCCTTAGAGGTATTTCAGAATCACTTAACTAGTGCCCAATACACCCCAGGGACAATTTTTAAATTTAATGTCAAAGACCACTTCATAAATGGAATTTTGATTAAATTTGATACTTTTTCAAATTACTGTTGTGAAATTGAACTCCTCATTATCTCTCCTAATGATCTTTAATGTTTCATGTGGATTAATTGGATTATGAAATCCCTAAAGGACAAATTTATGTTTCTCAAATAATATGTCAAATGTTACATAAAAAAAAAATCCATTGGCTCTGAGCTTTGTTAAAGAATAGGGTAACTTTGTAATAATGTGTCATCTAAACAGAGTCTAAAAGGAACTATATTTCATCAGTATATTGCTCCCAAATTCAACTTATGTTGTTATTCTCTTCAAAGCATTGTTTGGGAATCAGAATATGACTTTAATATTCTTATATCTGGAGGATCCTTCTGTGATCATGCTTCCATTTTTTTCTTATGTTACACCAGATTACTTTCTTATCAAAACACTCAAAAATAAACAGCATTGAAAATGGATTTCCCAACCAAGGTCTTGACTGAGCAAGGAATATATAAACATTTTCATAAATTAATGTACAAATTTTAATATAGAAGTCAGTGAACATATATTTGCATTCTGGATAGATAAAAAATTAAACACCAAGTTAGATTGGAGGCCTAGTTTACTCTGTTTAACCGGTCAAAATAAAACATTCTCATCTTTGCATTTTTCTATACCAATTAAAGTTCTTGATAATCTTTTAACTGTGTTTTGAAATTCTTTCATATAATCATAGTATGTCCTGAGTTGGAAGGCACCCACAAGGATCATCAAGTCCAAATCCTGTCCCTGCACAGGGCAAGCCCAAAATTCACACATATCTCTGAGGGCGTTGTCCAAGTGCTTCTTGAATAGCATCAGGCTTGGTGCCGTGACTGCCTCCCTGGGGAGCCTGTTCCAGTGCTCTACTACCCTCTAGGAGAAGAACCTTCTCCTGATATCCAACCTAAACCTCCCCTGGCACGTCTTGCTGCCATCCCCTTAGGTCCTGGCATCAGTCACCAGAGAGAAGAGATCAGCACCTGCCCCTCCTCCTCCCCTTGTAAGGAAGCTGTAGACCACGATGATTAGTGTGACCCATGCTATAATATAAACCTCAGAATGTCATGCACTTAATCCTGTAATGAATCCAGTTGTCAGTTGTTTGAGTTTTTGAAGTTCATATAATACATATGTATACATATAATACCAGTATAATGTGTTTTCAAGAAATATTCCAATTCTGCTAAAATTCTAGCATTATAATGCATGATTACTGGTGGGAGGTAAGGTCTTCCTTTGAATTAATGAGTTTATAAATTCTTATAGTTGAATGCTCAGCAAGTGTAATGCAATACAGATTCATTAAAAATATTGGAAGTAGGCAAATTTACACAAGCTGAGGATCTGTCCCTTAATATTTAATCTGATTTTGTAAATGATTCTTTTAATTGCTCTCTATGTTCAGCTCTACAGCTATCTGGCAGTTACAGTGGGAGGGTTATCAAATATTAAATTAAATTATGAAGTTACAGCTATATATCATTTCAAGACATTCCCAAATGCTTTAAATCAATTTGTTCAATACTAAAATTTTAAACACTAACAGGCCCAACTTCTTGGCTTATATCAGTTAACATCAGTCTATGAAAGTAAGTGAATTATACCACTTCCATGTCCACTCCTGGTTTGAATAAAGAGAACAAAGCAAATATTTCCTGCCTAATTACTCCCATTTCTTCCCACAGTCACTGTTTTTTTTGTTAAATGTGTCTCTTGTTTCCATATGAATTCAGTCAAAGTCCATCTGTTGTGAGAGATGTCAAAGTTGCCTTTTTGTTCTTGTTTTTATTCTGTTGTGTTTTTTTCCCTTCAGGGAAAAAAGTTAGAGACATTTGTAACTGTTTAATTGGACTTGAGAATAGGATTGAAGAGTCTAGATCCTTTAAGCAAAACTCTGGAGACAGAGCTGTTCTAATACTAAAAGCAAAGCAGGTTAAGCAAAATTTGTTTTAAAACCTTACTTCATAACCAGAAATCTTTGTGTATTCAGGTAGAGAATTGGCCAAAGAGTTCAATATGGAGCTACAGTGTTACTACAGACCTTCACTGTGCACACTAAGTACTTTGTCTAGGTAGTGGGCTCTCATTTTCAATAAAGATATAAAAGTAGGTTTGTCCTGAAGAAGGATATCTTAATAAATAAATATTTTTTCCCTTTTCAGAGAGAAAAAATTGGTTCTGAGAATAGTTAGAAAGCCTTTAAGGAACTAATTAATTGCAAAGAAGCATAAATGATAATTAATAGTTAACTCTCAGTACACAGTCTGGAATTCTGGGATCAAGTCTAAACAGATTATGTTTAGACTTGGTGATGACAAAGGTCAAGAAAATAATATATTAAAGTAATGGAAATAAATATTATGTGATGCACTACTGTGGATTAATTGAGGTAGTAAGATAAAGCCCACACAGTCACCCACTCACTCCCCCATATCAGGATGGGGGAGAGAATCAGAAGGGTAAGAGTAAGGAAACTTGTGGGTTGGGATAAAGAGAATTTACTTATTAAAACAGGGGAAAGGGAAAGAGGAAAAAAAATGAAAGTCAGCAGTAGCTTATTACCAGCCAGCTGATGCCCAGTCAGTCCCTGAGCAACAATAGCCTTTGGAAAACTCTCCCCCAGCTTTATATGCTGGGTATGGAATATCCCTTTGGTCAGTTGGGATCAGCTGTCCCGCTGTGTCCCCTCCCAGCTTCTTGTGCACCCCCGGCCTACTCTCCCTGGGTGGTGAGAAGAGCAGGGTGAGAAACAGAAAAAGCCTTGATGCTGTACAAACACTCTTCAGCAAGATCCAAAACGTTGGTGTGTTATCACTACTGTTTGTGTCACAAATCCAACATACAGGCCGCTGTGAAGAAAATTAATTGTGTTCCAGAACGGGAAAGTTCAGAGAGGTGAAGAAAGATGATCACGGGTTTAGAACAGCTTCTGTATGCAGAATGATAGGAGTCTTCAGATTAGAACAGGTTACGGAGGCAATAACATGATAGAATTATATCAAATCAAGAAAGGCATAAAGATGATGTAGAGTGAACAATATTCACTTTCTCTTCAAATAGAAGACAATTCAAAAGAAACTACTGGCTGACAGTTTGAAACGGGGCATTTTTAAACAAGCGTTAGGTAGTAAACCTTTCTTCTTCTGAATGCTGTGTATATTAAGTTTACAAAAATTCAAGAAGTCATTAAGAAAAAAAAAGGACAAAATTCCATTGAGGGCAAACAAATACAGAAATATGACTTCTTCTTTAGGTATTTTCTAAGCATGAAATTTTTGGATGCTTGGAGAGTATTCAGGAGGAGCATGATTTCATAATTGCCTTGTTAGATACATTCTTAGGCATTTGCCTTTGGTCCCTGGTGGAGACAGGATGAAAGATAAGATAGATGGTTTTTGCTGTTCCAGTGAAAATGCTTTTATGTTCCTACATTTATTCTTTTCCTGTATAACTTATAATGCTGGAGTTCACCCATGCTTGTCTTCTTCAATTCTTTCATATATGAAATAAATGAAAGCATCCTTTAGAGTGAGAGTTTTCATCCAAGCAAGAATAATATATTTAGTGTTTACATAGGTGTTGAATGTGCTCCACAGGTAAGTCTGGGTTTTGCCTTCACTATAGAGAATGCTGCATTTTGTTACCACTGTTTCAACAGTAAAAGTTTCTCCCTGCAGCAGATGGACAAGACAAGAAATTAGAGTTTGGCAGCAAGATCCAGATTTGAATCAATAATAAGGATATGATGAATGTTACAGGAAAAAGAAAAAAAAGTGTTTTATCTTGTTGATAGATTTTGATGCTGCAAAAGGCAGTCTGGTTAGTTATAAGAAAAAGTTAAAGTTTAATTTTCACACTGCTAAATAACTCTGAGTGCTAATTGGCAACAGAACCATTAGCTCATGATTAGCCTCTATCTTGATATTGGAAGTCTTCATGTACTTTTAGTTATTTACTAGGACTCTTTGAGGGATATTGAGTCCAAGAGCCTTCTAACCATACAACACAGATTTTTTGTTATTAACATGTTACTCAATCTTTTATACCATATAAGCAGCATGATATCTCACATTTGCTTTGAACTTTTGAATCATATTATGCTTGATTTTGTAAAGAACTGCAGTATTGTATTTTGAGGGAGCCTGTCTTATGTTAGACACCTTTGAACCATGTTGTCCTGGTTTCAGCTGTGATAGAGTTAATTTATTTCATAGTAGATAGTATAGGACTATGTTTTGGATTTGTGCTGGAAATAGTGGTGATACTACAGAGATGTTTTAGTTGTTGCTAAGTAGCGCTTACACTGGTCAAGGACTTTTTCAGCTCCCCGTGCTCTGCCGGGTGCACAAGGAGCTGGGAGGGGGCACAGCCGGGACAGCTGACCCCAACTGACCAATGGGATATTCCATACCATATGATGTCATGCTCAGTATATAAACCTGGGGGAAGAAGGAGGAAGGGGTGGACATTCAGAGTGGTGGCATTTGTCTTCCCAAGTAACTGTTATCTGTGATGGAGCCCTGCCTCTCTGGAGATGGCTGAACACCTGCGTGCTGGTGGGAAGCAGTGAATGAATTCCTTGTTCTGCTTTGCTTCCACGCACAGCTTTTTTTTTACCTATTAAACTGTCTTTACTTCAACCCAGCAGTTTTCTCACTTTTACTCTTCTTATTCTCTCCCCTGTCCCACCAGGGGGAGTGAGCAAGCGGCTGCATGGTGCTTGGCTGCTGCCTGGGGCTAAACCACAACACATGTGTAAGATAAATTAATTTAAGTGAAGATGAAATTATTTGCTACATCTTGATATGGTATAGTGGTTTACTGCTGAAAGGGTGATTTTGCTCTTTCCTCTTTCTTTCTTACTTCCACCGTGTCCTCACTCCGGTACTCACTTGGATTGCCCATAGAGTCCATTTGATTCAACTCCTTGAATTGCCAATATATGGTTGTGGATAAAACTTATCTGAAAAAAGTAATTAGTTTTCTGATGAATTAGTGAGTTCCATTATGTCATGAAGTCCCATAAAAGCTACACCAAGTACAAGAGAAGCAGTGATCAGAAGTGTGAACAGTGAGAAGAGACAGACTTTCCCTATTTGGGGGGGCAGTGGCCCGTTCACTAAGTTATAAAAGAAGAATACAATCCAGGAACAATCTCTAAATCTTACCCTTCATGGGATAAAACTTACAGTAATATCATTGTTCTCAACTTCAGATGCGAAGGCCTAGAAAATCACTCAAAGAAACAATGTTGTATTCTGAAATAGAAACCCATTTCATTGCTTATATTTTCCTCCTAGCTCATTCTGTCAGTTTGTTTTTTTCACGCCTCTACTTTTCCCTTTACCACCACTCACTCATCTAACTGCCATTTTTTAGGCTACAAAATCCTGTCTCAAACGTTGTTTTATAGTGAGACTTTTTTTTCTTATTATATTTTCTTTCCTAAAAACACACTTTGAAAAGAGATTTGTTCAGTCCTTTTTTCCATCTTTCTTCTGGTCTGTGTCCAGAGTAAGGATATCAATCAGTCTGAGTTATCCTAGTTTCCAGGTGGGTATATTAATCTCTGGCTGACAGTTGCTTCTTGGTCTAGGCTATACTTGATGGTTTATACAAATTGAAACACTGTTAGCAGGATATTAGGGGGGGTTTCTTTCACCATGAAGCATTCCAGTTGATGAACTCAACTGAGATGTGGAACACACAGCTTTAAGTCCTTAATTTACCTTGGGGATTAACAGTGAACTGTACCAGACAAGCATTTTCACTAACACTTGAAGCATATATCTTTTCTTTTTGAGTAAATTTCATCAACATTATGCTATAGGATTCAACACCATTTGAATTAAGGATAATTATTTTTGCAAAATGAAAAAGAACTAATAAAATAAGTTCCTTCTGGAACAGGTATCCCGAAATGTTGAAAGCACTCTTCCTGTATATCTATTATTGGTTTTTTTATTTGTTTGGGTTTATTTCAGTTGCTAATTATTTTAAACTTGATTCTTACTTTTCTTGTAGTTGACCTGCACTGAGTAAAGCAGAATACTGAAACATGGATTGTTCTAATGAAATTGTTCTATACAGATCAAGCAGACTCTAATGCTTACTATTAAATCTACTAAATCAGTAATCAGTATGTAATAACTACAGTATATGTATCAATTGTGTCTGGCTGTAAAGGAAATTATTGATTTTTGGGAGATAACAATCTGATTTAAGGTTGTTTTGTTTTAAAGGAAACAAAAAAGAACAGAACAAAAAGAAAAATACTTTATGTTCTATACCATTCTATCAGGACATTTGCTTAGATATGTGTTAAGCTTTATCTGCTATATCTGTATCCTCAGGATGGTAAAAAGTTTGAAATCTGTTATTCATAAATCCTTTCTAGACATGCTTAGAAAGTTTTCAGCATCCTCAGCAAGAGATAACTCTTTCTCATAGTAAGATATTTTTCTAATGATTTGACTGAATATTTTGGAGGAATATTACAAACAAAATACTATCACCTTCAGAAAAAAAAATCTTAACAAAATAGGATATGAAACAAGCACTCTTGCTTTGTTTCATGTTTTCTGTTTGGTACTAAAGAAACACCCCTTTGACACTAAAGAGTAAAATTTAATTAATTATTAATTGTTTTTCTAATCTATTAAAACTTAGAAAGATTAAGAAAAAGGATTCTAAAACTGAACATTTTCACCCACATAATGCACTGAAAAGAATGTTATCATCATTTCTTGTCACTGACAGTTATAGAAAGGAAAAAAAATATTATTTTTTTTCCTTTTCAGGAGAGGGTATACAACAATTCATTTCTCCTATTTGATTTCCTATATTTGACCTTTCTAGTTTAACAAAATAACTTAATAAACTCGATAAAAATAATAAAAATGCATTCAGTTATATAGTTTACAAGAGAGCTAGTTTTCAGTTCAGGTCAAATACAACTGAACTGGTTGAGTGGGACATTCTGTGCATTCGTACAGCAGTTATGGCCAGTTTCTGTCCCTCAGAGGGAACTGACTGCTCAAGTCTGTTTTGTCAGTGGACAGTGAATTTGCAGTACTTTTGAAAATTTGTTTATGACACAGAGGTGGCAAAGTCTGTGTAGCTGCTTCCCACCCAAACATCTCCCTTCCCTCAGCACAGCACAAGGGGAGAGCATCCTGAAATAGACTTTCACTACTTTGTGCTAATAAAATAATGTTTGAAGGGCTGACACCAGTGGTATATCTTAGACCCCACAAACAGAAAGTAGACTCTTGATTTATCCCCCTACCCATTTTACTGAGATGAAAGGAATGCTGGAAAAAAGAGGAAGATCACCCACAGCATATGCTTGCTTCCTGTTTGCTAATATATATACAAACTTCTAATCTCACTGCAGTGTCAATCCTGAAGAACAGGTAATGCTATTGAAGATGTAGCTTTTGAACTTATAGTCTGTATTTTTTACAGCACTGTCTCTTCATTAAGTGAAAGCAGATGTTGGGGAGTTATTGCTTTGTCTTGGAAAAGTTGGTGATTTTAAAAATAGTATCCTCTAAAATGCTGTGTTTATGAACCTACTTAGTCAGACATTATACGTTTTGGCAAAGCAAAATTATCCTGTCACCAAGAACCACCTCCACATGTTTCTGGATAACTTTGGACGTTTGACTATCCTGTTTTGCGTCTGAGATAACCTCACTACTAAATAAACACCATACCTCAGTTCTTGTGGCTGTGCACACACAGAAAAGTTCTTCTGTACTTCTGAAGGGAACTAGTTATGTGAAAAAAAAATGGTTGTTTAAAATTTTTTCTAGGAAACAAAACAAAAAATGTTTTTAGCTATCTTCTATATAATATGTATATAACATCAATAGCAGTTCTTATAATACTTTGCAAGCAAACCAAAAAAAAAAAAAAAAAAAGAAAGAAGGAAGGAGAAAGAATGCTATGATTCAGGGGTGTTTTGATCAGTTTTTTTCCTACTGCCATTATTTTGACATCTCATTTGGAGGTAACATGAATCATGTAAAAAAAGGTCATCCGGAGTGAAATGCCCTGAAGAATACTGAAGAATATCATAACATCCTTTTTTTTTTTTCCCTAATTAAAGCATGAGCTCACCCTGTACACTCAGCTATTTTAATATTTTAAAGCAGGATTTGGCTGTTGTTCTTACTGTTTTAAAGGATGAAAATGAAAACAGGGCTTTCAATTGCTAAGAGGTTGGGTGTTTTTATTATTTCTTTAAGTTTTAATATAAACATGAAAGCAATAGTCACCAATTACGCAGGACAAAAGATAGACAGGTTTTATAATGGTTGTTTTATTATTTAAGAGAAAGCTGGCAGAACAACAATAGCAGCTCATTGGATGCCTTATTAGTTTTCTTCAATTTAATAACCAGTTTCAAAATCTCTGTGTGTGCATGTGTGCATGATATCTGTTTTAAAGAAATATACCTTCTTTCTATATAGCTCACTGCTACATCCCTTAAAAAGCTGCTGTATATTTGAAGTCTGTTTCTGGCACTTTTGAGTGCTTTAGAAGAGATCATTATTCATATAATGGACCTGACATTACTTATACATTCAGATACTTCATGCTACACTTCAAAACAAAGCAATATGAGATTCAGTGGCTAGTACAGCTATTTGTAAATAAAGCACATCTCCTGTAATTTGCAGAGTTTATAACATCTTTCCATGCTAATATGATCTGTTGGTAACAGCTCAGTTCTCTGATTCAGTCCTGGATTATACACCCCTGAACATTCACAATACGTGAAGTACATAAAAGCTAGCTCAGTACATATTTGTATCTTGGAGTCAAGCAGCAGGTTACCTCTGAGACAAAACCTAGGAGATTTGGAGACAGTCAATTCCAGGGACAACTCCCAAAACATAATAGAAGAGAGCGCCACCATCTGGGTTCATACTGCTTTACACAGTTCAACGTTAACGCAGACATTATTGTTCTTGAATGCACTCACAGGCCACCTTAAGTATCCATCATATTCCTTCAGTGCTATAAAATCACCACTGCAACTGTTCTGATTTTGTTTCATATACTTTAGATTTAAAGCATCAAAAAAATACAATGCAAACTCAGGTCTGTGAAGGTACTCTTAGGTCTATGGCGATATAATAGAATCCAGAAGCAAATGGTGCATAATCTAGACCATTTGCTCTAGAAAGGGCTACCCTGAGCATTGTGGGATCTAATTATTCTGCCTTACTGGGGAGATTATTTTAGCACTGTAGATGCAGACTCTAAAAAGCAAACAGTAACTGACGGGATGTTGCAGGATTCATAACCCTTACGAGGGAATAGAGGATGTTGTGAAATGGAATTGCAGGCTGCAAAGTAGTAAGTTACTTCCCTATCTGCAACTGGAATGCTGTAGAAGGCTACAAAGAACGTCAAAGGAATTGGAGTCTGCTTGAAATCTACTTCATCAAATGCAAAACATTTCATGGTTATGAATAAACTGAAACCTCTCTATAAATCAAGTTCCAGGAAGTGCAAATCACTTGTTCTTTATCTCCATGGTCCCACTTCAGGACACCACACATATATATAGCCCTTCTTCTCCTCATTCAAGTCTCATACACTTACTTAAATCATGTAAACAATCAAGGAAGCAGAAGCTTATTTTTAATTGAAGCTTTATGTTTAGTTTGTTTGTTGGCTGTAATAACACAAACAAAAATGTCCAATCATATTGCCCATTTGTCCTCTGAAAAATTTTGTCCAAGTGACTCTAGCTTCCAACCTAAGATCACATCTTCAGAAATTCAGCCTGAGTTTAGCCTAACTTTTCTTGTTGTGCAAAAGGGAATTCCATCAGTAATCAAAATAATAAAATGTACATAAATAATGTTATTGCCCCTTAAACATTTTAGAAGTGTGATTCATTAAAACACATTTCTGTTTTATGGTATACTGAAGTAACACCAGCTAGCTTTTTCAGATTGGACTATGTCACGATCCACTGTTGGGTTGAACAGTTTAGCAGAGATTTAACCCCCTTGCTTTCCAACCAACTTCAGATAATTCTGAGAGGTTGGGGGCAGCTGGGCTTAACTTCTGATTAACTCAAATGTTTTATTGTGACTAGGTTTCTTTTACATTCTCAGGAACAGAATTAAGACTCTGTTTTGAGTCAAATGCCAAGTCACTTTATTTGGCCAACAACAAATACGCAAGAGAAAAGGAGAGAAAGAGAGAAAAAGTGAGAAAGCAAAAGAAAGAGAGTTGTGATAGGTACCACCACAGATCTGCAGCATCCCGTCATTCCGATGTATCTTTGAATCTGATGTGGGGAGATGTTCCAAAACACTCCTCAGGGTCTCCTCTGGTTTCCCCTTTTTATAGTGTTGTCTTCTTGCATAGTCAACAACTGGTTTGCAAACCCAGACCTCCCATCAGTGGTGGGGCAGATGCCCAGTACTGTCACTAGAGGGTGCTCGAAAGTTCTAGAGGGTCTGAGCCCCGCCCCCCATGCTGTCAGTCGACCCTGGGCCCAGGCGCACGTGCAGAGGACATGTGCTCTGAGACAACAGGATGGACAGGTTCCTGTCGGGTAGGACTCACTGGGATGCCTTGGTGATTGAACTGTCCCGCTCAGTTGCCGTGGTGATCAGGCTTCGGTAGTTAAACTGCCCTGCCAACAATGTTGAGAAAAGTTTCTAGTCCCTTACAGACTGGCAGTAGTTAGACTGCCAGATTTCAGGAATTCAAAGAAGCAAAATTCAGTTCTGGACTCTGTAAATAATAGTAGCTAAAAAAATTAAATGCCCATGGAAGAAAAAGGCATAAAAGAAAGTTTTCTTTTGTCGTATTCTTGCCTTTCACTGGTGTGACAACAGCTTGGTGCTGTTCAGTGCACATCAGAGATGTGCGTTAGCTAGTCAAACACAACTCTGATCAGGGGATAAAATAAAGAAACACTATAAAGGACTGAAAAGCACATCAACAAAAACATCAGCAGAAACACCTTTGTGACCTCCAACAAAATGGTCTCTTTACCAAGAGATTATTTAAATCATGAAACTGGTTTAAACATCCAAAGTGGAAATATGTGCCACATAAGAAGTCTGTTTGAAAGCTGGAAAAGAAAAGATAAGTGAAAAAAAGTAGTGTTGGATATTTTCTTTCCTTCTTTTTCTTTATTGTTCTTTTTTTCCTTTGGTTTTATTTTTCTTTCTTTTTCCTTTGTTTTCTCTTCTCTTTCCTTTTAGGAAATAAGTGTTAAACTCAAGCTTTTAACAGGTGAACTAGGAGATACGTCATTAAATCAGCTCAATCTTCCATTTGCTCAGACTTTTACAATGTAGTGGTGTGTTGAATCTTCATTAAATTACAATTTAGCTGTATATTATTATTAGAATCATCAAAACCTTTAATGAGTAGAAATTCTTGAAAATAAATAGTGGTGAAATTAAGATAAAACTTTTTTGAGGAAAGGAAAGGAAAATTTGTTTAACTTACTCAAGGTAGATTAACGATCTGTGAACATCTGGCTAGATTTCTTTTCCTTTTTCCTAGCATGCATGATTTTGAATAATTTTGCTACACAAGGGTTTTCTGAAGGTAGTTTCACAGCTGCTTTTCTACTGCTATGAAAGATAGTTTTAATTTATAAACCCATATCTATTATTTTTAAGTACCAAAGAAAATAAGAGTCACCTTATTGTTTCATAGATGCAAAATTATCTGGTAGTCATAATACCTAGTAACCTAAATAACCTATCATCCATACAAATAAGAGAATCAAAGCCCTGCTTCAAAACTTTCTGAAGTAAATGGAAAAGTTTCTTTTAATTTCCTGGGTGTACTGCAGCTAGTAAAAACCCAAATGAAATACTAAATCAGCAAATAAGCACTTTCTAGCCACTCTTTATTTAGAAAGATAGTAGGAGGTACATATGTGATAAGCCATCATTCAGAACCTGAAGAATTTATTCTAAACAAGTAATTCACTACACTTTTAATAAGCACTGATCTAAAACCAGTGTATTTAAATTCTGAAGTACTGTAGTGGTTCAATCCCAGCTGGCCACTAAACACCACAAAGCTACTCGCTCCCTCCCTCCCAGTGGGATGGGGGAGAAAATCAGAAGAGTAAAAGAGAGAAAACTCATGGGTTGAGATAAAGACAGTTTAAAAGGTAAAAGCAAAAGCTGTGTGTGCAAGCAAAACAAACAAGGGATTCATTCACTACTTCCCATGGACAGGCAGGTGTTCAGCCATCTCCAGGAAAGCAGGGCTCCATCACATGTAATGGTTACTTGGGAAGACAAGTGCCATCACTCTGAATGTCCCCCTTCCTCCTTCTTCTTCCTCCAGATTTATATACTGAGCATGATGTAATATGGTATGGAATATCCCTTTGTTCAGCTGGGGTCAGGCTGTCCCAGCTGTGTCCCCTCCCAATCTCTTGTGCACCCCCAGCCTGCTTGCTGGTGGGGTGGTATGAGAAACAGAGAAGGCCTTGACTCCGTGGAAGCACTGCTCAGCAGTAACTAAAACATGTCCGCATTATCAATGCTGCTTCCAGAACAAATCCAAATCATAGCCTCATACTAGCTACCGTGAAGAAAATTAACTACCCCAGCGAAAACGAGCACAAATACATTTTGATATCGCATTTTGTTTTGCTTTACCTCTATATTTGTAATACGTACAGCAAGTACCTATTTTTTCATTGCATCTCAGTGTTAAAAAAAATACATACTGCAAAAGCAGGAACAAGAAAAAATGGCATTGTGCCCCAATATAGTTTGTAGAAACAGCGATCTAGCTGCAGGAACTTCCTCATGCATATGGTAAAACAGTGAAATATCTATAAGTATATATGAAATACATAGGAAGACCAATCAAATAAAGCTCTAGATGCTTAAGACTAGTTTGAGGCATAAAATTAAACCAAATTAGTTAAATACAAAGTGTATTGGACCTGCTGAAGATGAAAACTGAAGCATGAACAACCCCTTTTTCCTTCAGAATCTCTTTTTTTCTAAGAGTGAAATAGCTTTTTCTTGGGATCAGTTTGGTCTACTATGTAATTTGCCAGTCTCAGAGGGAGGTGTAGTGTTAAAACTCTGCTTCCTCACATTCGTCTCTTTTTCTTTTTCTTTTTTTTTTCTCTTTTTTAAGAAATATAGTAACTTATATTCTGAAAATGATAGTACAGCAAAGTATTACAAGGCTGCAGAGGATTTCTAACTTACTCATTTCTTGCATCATTGGCCAGAACTCCCACAGTATAACACAAAGACTGTACAAGAATGTAAGTTCTTTTTCTTTGTTCAAGGCTGCATCCATCACCATTGAGAAAGCTTGGACAAGCAGTAAGCACAAGTATGAAGTTAACTCAAGTTCAGGTGTAAATACAGGGTATGTAATAAACAGAGTTACTTTATTGTCTGGAAGAACTCTGCCTCTAGAAATAGAGAGATCCCATGAATCTGCCTTCTGCGCACAATTCGATACTTGCCAGAGAAAGTAAAATAACAGAGGATGATGAGGAGAAAGAGAGTAGAGACAGCATAGAAAAGCATTGGCACTAACACATAACCTTGCAAAGCGCAAGGAGGAAGACAAAACTATTACGTCAATACTATGTTCATGACCCATGGACTTGTGAGCAGCCTGTGGACAGTCTCCCAGGACATGCCTGCAAGCATATTAAGGTGGGCAGAGTTTGTGCACATGATAAAAGCTCCAAGGCATACAGAATCCCGTGTATTTTAGGAATGACCTTCAACTGTACATGCAGGCTTGCTGACTGGACAAACACTGAATCTGCTCTCAAGGGCAGTCAAAGCCAGTATAGTCAGATAAAATGTCTCTCACAGTATTTCTACAGCTGAGTGAGTTTATAAAGCATGTCCTTGCTCAGGGCCATATCTACTACAACAGTTAGGAATAATTTACAGTATCTAAGAGTATATTTTAAGCTATTAGACAGACTGACATCTAATTAAAAGATTAACATGACACATTTTAGAGTACGTAATACTGGAGTATTTTATCATATTTTCCTACTACTTCTTGACAAAACTAAAACAAATTTAATTTCTACTTTAAAATTTTCCAAGAAAAGAAAGACTTGAAGATTTGATTGAGAACTGAGACAATAAGGCCAGATATGAAGATTGACTACATGATGCGCACCGTGTTCATATCATGGACATGACTTCTGAAATCTGAATGCCATACCATTTTCACTGTTAGTGAAGCTTTAAAAGCAGATATTCCACTTCCCATTCTCTGATGCAGTTATTGGAGCTGTTTCAGCCCTTAACATATTCTGGAAAGTCTTGAGCAAAACTTGTGGTTTCAAGTGGAAAGTGTATGAATAGGGGAATCACTGGTGCTATATCTCAGATTGTCAGTAACAAGCTAAAAGACACTAAGGTAAAAAATTTCAAGGAAAAAAGGTATAAAAACACTCTACTGATTTTAAGTTTGGGTACCAAAAAAAGATCCATAAGGGGACATAGACTGCCAAGAAACAGTTAACTACAAGGTTATTTCCTCTGTGTTCCAATGCCATCAATTATTTGAACATTGTCTTTGCTTAAAAGTAATTGCTTTTTATTTTTAATGGGACTTAATGTTTAATGTGAAAAATTCTCTTAGTTTTTAATCAGTCTTTTTTACCCTAGGTTAATTTGCAATGTGTACTCATTTCGTTCTAAATCAGCAACAAACAAATTCTGTTGGAAAGGGCTTTTGGGAGGTCATGGGAGTAATACTCTGCAGAAGGAGAAGTAACAGCTACGGAACCGTTAAGCTGCTGCATCTCCAGAGGATAAGAATTTGAAAATCACTTTAAAACTCAGTACTGTCAGAAGGATGCAAGTATGTGAGAGCCTGTGTCATACAGAACTTCTGTCTATTCTTTTATAGCCCATGGAGTACTATTTCATGACTGTTGATGGCAATACACAGCAACATCATTTTTACACAGCCATAGAATGGAATTACTATAGTATTTTTACTGAACCATTTAGAACTTGTGCTGATAATATTTACACTGAAAAATGCATATTTACACAATAATTTATTTAAAGACAAAGATGTTTGGGAATATTACTTGATGGATGATGCATGGCACAATCTGGCCTGTAGTATTATGGTATAATATGATGTTTACAGCATCCCCTGGATATAAGTTGGTTCAGGGGGTCCTTTAAATGTTTCCTCACTTTCTCGAAATCTGTTTGAAGCATCGTCTCCTACCTTTACATCTACCTGGGATCTGTAACAGAGCTTCAGATACACCAGGAACAATCATTGCCTTATTCAGGGTAAAGACAATAGGTCAGCACTAGCACCTTGTACCATTGAAATTGTCCCTGTTGTTGACGGCATGAGTTAAACTGCCTTGAGCTATGACATATGAATACATATGAGTTCACCCATGACTTAAGCTAACCAAGAGATTTTAAAAAATCTGATTGCGATCTACACACCAAAAAGTGATTGGAAATAATACCCTGATGGAGGACAGAAAGAGAGATCTGCCAACTACAGCTTTTTGGGGAAATGTGATGAAAGAGAATCTTAATAAAAAGCATTACTTCACTAAGACTACAGTATTTTGCTTGAAGTATTTTTCCCAGAAATCATTAGGAAATTGAAAGCAGTGTTCATAAAATCTCTGACTGGATGCAGCATGCTGCTGAGAAATCCTGATGCTTCTGCAATACACAGATTCAAAACAGCAAACAATGCCACAGGTCCCAGGCTGCCTACCACAGAAAGCTACAGCTGGTGGGCCTCGGGGCTTCTTCATAGTGAGACCCCAGGAATCAGGTTCTTACTATGATTTTACATTACCTGCTACAGAGTCATGACTGTCAGTCTGGAAGTGTAAGGGCTTAGGGAAGGTTGTTATGAAGTACTACTCCAAGAGAATATACAATTAAGTAAAGGTTACTACCATAACCATCAAAATGCTCTTGATCTTCTCTTCCTACAATAAGGTGTGGTCTGAGGTAAAACTTTTATTATTGAGACTGCTTCCATTTTTTTTTGTCTCGGTATCTCACACCAACTATCTACTGTTAGTTTTCAAAACTGTGAACTAATGCATAGAATCATATTTGGATGTTCAGGCGTTTTCTCCACCTCAGAGTGAATGGAAGTGGAAGTTCAGCTATTCAGCTGTCAGTTGTGTGTTCAATTTAGATAGAAGTTTTTAAAAAAATCAGACCTAAGCATTACTTCTAAAACTAATGCTAAAATGCAATTTCTTTTTTTAATTGGTATTAAAATACACAGACTGCTCAGGCTGACATTCAGACTATAGAGAGGGAGATGTCTTAGTTGTATTTCCTCCTAGGTGACTCCTAAGGCAACAGTTTGTTGTTTTTGAATTTATTTAACAGATCTGTCATGGTGAATATTAATTACTTGTGTTTACTTGGGAGAAATATGGTACAATATGTATATAAGCTACAATTAATGGATTAATGTATAAAGCCACTAAAATCGGCGAAGTTCAACTAGGAACAGCTTTGTTCCTATCTATTGTGAACATAATTGGTTCAAAATATAGTAAGAATTTCATGAAATACTGTAAAGTATGCTTGCTTGTATCCTCTAATTGGCCCTGGATGCTTGGTTTACCCCACTGCTAGCACCTGGGACGTGAACACTTGAGGCCCACAGCCCCACTGCCACTGCAGGTGTTCAGATCTTGTACACATGAATGCGCGCACACACACACACACACTGGATCCTCCAACAACTGCCCTTAGACACTCAATCTACCCAGCAGCTGGCCCTTGGATCCTGTCAGCTCCAACTGCCTCACACATAGACAACACGTGCAGATGGATCTCTCAGTTGACCACCAAGCCCCGCAATACTTGACTTGGACCTTCTGGTCCCTTCAGTAGCCAATTTGCAGACCTTCTGGTCTCTCCAATACCTGGCACAGACCTATAGCCTCTCTGATGCGCAACTCCCGCCCTGCTTACCCTATTTGCAGAATAGTCTCCAGGTTGATAATCACACACATGTACGTCCTTATGTACCTGTCCACTATGCACATACCCTGCAGAGTAGGTTTGTTCCTTTCAATGTCCTCAGCTCTAGTCTCCCAACTGCCCACACTGGAACATCTTTAGCACCATGGCTTTCTGCAAGGCGTGATCTCAGGATTGCCTTCAGAGAGTATATGCTAACAGAAGGGAAGAGGAGGAGATAAGAGTGAACATACACACATTGACAGAAGTAGACTGATGTGCACAAATTGACCTGGGAAGTCAGAAGCTGTCCCAAGTCTTATTGTCATAGGTGTATAAAATAAATGCATCAGAATAGGGTTTGCCCATGGAAGAAGCTAAAAATAAATAAGCAGGACCTTTCTGGAAAAACAAAATGAACAAACAAACGAAATGAAGAAACAACAGTAATTCAAATGCAATGCACTGTATTGAATACATTAAGTCAGTAAGTCAGTTCCAAATATGATTTTAAATAATCACGAGAATATATTATAAAGACAATCAGCCAACTGATCAGCCCATAACAATTTTTTTAATGGATGTCAATCATTAGAATTCGGCCCAGTTTATTAAAACATAAGGTGGTCCTCTAAAATACGTCATTCAAATTTCAAATGTAAGTAGAAGTCTTTCTCAATCTAATCAGGGCAATTAAATGTATATCTTAATAGATATTATTAAGGATTTACTCAGTTCTTTTAATCAGTGTACAATTTATAAGTCAGTTTCTTTTATCTGTAACTTGAATCCATGAACACAGAGCACATGAGGGATTGAGAATCATTTTCATTAACTGTAATTGCTTTGAAGTAAAATCTTCAGTCTATTGCAGTATAATTCCATGTTGATTTGAATCACTGTTCAGCTTTGCCTGCAATGAGCTTTATTTTTACAGCATTTGAATGTAACTGTGAGTTACAGTCAAAACAGATTCTGAAGAAATAAAGCAGGTGTAATTGGCACAGGGTACAGGTGGTGGTTGTTTTTTTTTTTTTTACTTTAGCTTGCTTTATGAAAAACTGCTGTTGGCATCTGCACTGGTTATAGGATGATTAATTCTTTTCCTAGGTTAGAGCTCCACTTCGTGGTTAACTGGACAACATGTAAACCTGTCATTAACTTTTCAATATAAAAAAGAATTACAAATACACTCATTATTTTTATAATCAAAGGATAATTTTAAAAATGGGAAAATGTGTTCTCTGCATGTATTATAAGCTAATAAAATTATTTTTAAAGGTGGGAATATTGTTTCTTAAAGAAGATGCTGATATAATTTTATTTAGTTCTCTCTAATTTCACAGATTATATAACAAAACATTCTTATTTGTCCTTGGCAGATCTAGATCAGATGACACAAGAACTACCAAATTTTTCCCACAATAATAAAGATAAGGAGGGGGGGGAGAAAAATATAAAAATATTTGGAATTAAAATTATAAGTGTAGTTAATTTGTTAAACTGTGTGTATTCTGTGTCAGATAACTACATATACCAAGAGTTCCCATCTATTGAAATCTAGGTTGGTTAATATTTTCAGATCCTGGGATTTATAATCCTAAAACATTAAGGTAATATTTGCTTATATGTGTTAAAACAAAATGGTGCTCCCTGGAAAATCATCACTAGGAAAATTTTCTTTATTTTTTATTTCACTGGTTTTAGTATCAATTAACTCCTTTCACTTCATCATAAGCTTTCATGACAGCAACCTGAAATTGACAAAAGACACATGAGCAATCTACCACTCTACAGAGACACTGAGCAAGAAACATCAGTCTGGTTCCCAATCTGTCTGCTGCACCCATTCTTAAGCTATTGGAAGAAATGTAGAATTAATAATAGATGGCTTGTGGTCCAGCTACACCATGATGTCAGCTCTTTGACCAACTTCCAGTTTACAGAAATCCTGCCCTAATTTAGTGTCTTTGTAACAAAATCTCAACAAAAGGCCCAAATTATATCTCCTAGCTTAATTTCAGAGTTTCTAGGAAAGGCAGCATAATCACGCTCTTAATAGTATGTCTCCTGTCACTCTCCAGTCACCTCCATGTCTGAATACCTTCTAAATTAACAGGACACACAGATAAATCATTACCATAGCGATTTATCCAGTATTTATAAATAGGCAATGGGCACAAACTGAAACACAGGAGGTTCCATCTGAACATCAGGAAACACTTTTTCACTGTGAGAGTGACTGAGCCCTGGCACAGGTTGCCCAGAGAGGTTGTGGAGTATGCATTCTTGGAGATCTTCATGGACTTGATAATGGGCAGCCCAGCTCTAAGCAGCCCTGCTTGTCCAGAGAGGCTGGACTAGATGATCTCCAGAGGTCCCTCCCAACTTCAGCTGTGATTCTGTGATTTTACTTAAAGTAGAATCTCTGAAAGTTTGCATTTCTGAGGATAAAAGAGAGAATACATTGTAAAAATCCCTAAGAATTATTGTTATTTCTATTGGTTTTCTTACTTTTTCTTCATATTTTTCATGATCAGGCAACATTTGACCATTATGATAACAGTTTCTTTCTTTTGGAAACTTATTGTTTATTCTATAAGATGTTCAGTTCAGCTCTTAGAAAACTAGAATTTGGAAAAGTGTCATGGTTTAGCCCCAGTCAGCAACTGAGCATGACAAAGCCACTCACTCACTTCCCCCACTACAGTGGGATGGGGGAGAGAGTCAGAAGGGCAAAAGTAAGAAAACTCATGGGTTGAGATAAAAACACTTTAATAACTGAAATAAAACAGTAGTAGTAATAATAATACTAACAATAATATAATTAAAAAGAAAAATATCAAGAGCGAGAGAGGCAGAGAGGCCGCATCTGGAGGACTGTGTTCAGTTCTGAGCTCCCTAGTTTAAGAAAATACAGGGAGTTACTGGAGGAAGTCCAGCAGAGAGCTACCAAGATGGTCAGGGGACTGGAGTTTCTTTCTTATGAGAAAAGGCTGGGAGACCTGTGTTTGTTTAGCCTGGAGAAGAGAAGACTGAGGGGGGATCTGATCAATGCTGCCCAGGGCGGTTGTGGAGTCTCCTTCCCTGGAGAGATTCAAACCTTGCCTGGATGCATTCCTGTGCCCCCTGCTCTAGGTGTGCCTGCTCAAGCAGGGGGGTTGGATGAGATGATCTCCAGAGATCCCTTCCAACCCCTACTATTCTGTGATTCTCTGATTCTGCGATCTGAAGCAGAACAGACATAACCAGCAGTCTGGAAAGCTCAGCAGGCATCATCTAGTTCAGTCTGAGAGTGTGTTCATGTACATGCCTCAGAAAGGACTACCAGGTACAGAGTACTGAAGTGCCAGATAGTAAGTTTTATTAAAATTTGTCAATAAACCTTTTTTTTTTTTTTCCTCCCCTTTGATGGTGTGTAGAGAAAGCCTAATGGGATTACTTATGATTTATTTAAGGAACTAACAATCTACTATGCCTCTGTCCTTTATAGCCTCTTTATATCCAATCTGGGTTTCTGTCAATATGATCTTTTGGGTTTTGATTTTTCTTTTTGTTTTCTTTTGTGTTTTTTTGCTTTCGTTTCTCTTGTGGTTGCAGCAATCATAGCTTGGTTGGGATGTTTCTTTTTACAGTCCTCACGGCCAGGCAGCTTGCTGTCTCTTCTCTTTCACCCAGAAATCCCACCGTCTCTTCTTGAGGTGCAGACTCTATTCCCTTACAGTAACTCCTCTAGTTTTCCCCTTTTATACCCTGAAATCTTATGATCTTCTCCTCTGTTGCATCCTCACTTACTTTCCAAGGCAAGGCATAATCCTCCTCCAAATCACAGAATCATAGAATTATAAAACAGCCCAGGTTGGAAGGGACCTTGAAAGATCATCTGGTCCAAAATTTTATGGGAAAAGGAGCCTAGATTAGAATATCTAGCAACCTGTCCAGTCATGTCTTGAAAACCTCCAATTATAGAAACACAACCACATCCCTGGAGAGGTTGTTCCTGTGACTGAGTGTGCTCACTCTGAATTTTCTTTTTTTTTTTTTTAAATCAAGGCAAAACTTCTCCCAGTGAAATTTGCACACATTGCCCCTTTTCCTCGCCATGTGGATCCTTGGGAAGATAAAGCCTCTGTCCTCTTCGTAGCCACCCTTTAAGTACAGGAAAACTGTGATGAGATCCCCCTGAACCTTCTCTTCTGCAGGGTCAAAAGTCTAACTCCTTCAGTCTTTCTTCACAGGGCAGGTTCTCCAGCCCTTTGATAATCTTTGTGGACCTACTTTGGACCATCTCCAATTTATGCACATCTTTTTTAGAATTCTGGGGACCAGAACAGGACACAGTACTCCAGGTCTGGCCTGAGTGGGATCCTGAGATTAGTGGAATAAGTAGGATGATCATGTCTCTATCTCTGTTAGTAATGGCACTATGGATGCAGCCCAGGATCTAATCTGCCTTTGTTGCTGCAGCAGCACACTGCTGACTCATGTTCAGTTTGTTGTCCATCAGGACCCCCAGGTACTTTTCAACAAGGCTACTCGCAGATGCAGGAGTTTGCACTTGTCTTTGTTAAAATTCATTCTATTCTTGCCAGCCCATTTATCCAGCCAGTCCAGGTCTCTCTGTAAGGTGGCTCTCCCTTCTGATGTGTCCACCTCACTATCCAGTTTATTTTCATCAGCAAACTTGCTGAGGATGCTTTCAATCCCGTATTCCAGATAATTTATGAAGATGTTGAACAGTGTCGGGCCCAGTATCAATCCTTGGAGGACCTCACCTGTGACAGGCTGCCAGCCTGAGTAAAAACCATTGATCACCACCCTCTGATTGTGTCCTGTAACCAATATCCTACCCATCTTACAGACCACCGATCCATTCTTGCTGAGTTGTCTGGGAGGAGGCTATGGGAAATGGTGTCCAACACTTTGCTTAAATCCAGGTAAACAATATCCACTGCTTGCCCCATGTCCACATAAAATGATACTTTGTTGTAGAAGGTGATCATGTTGTCAGGCTGTCAGATATTGCCATAAGAGACATTTCTTCCTAACAGGGCACATGCCTGGATGCAGTTGTTGAAACTCTTGAACTTCTTGTTGACAGGACGTCAGCTGGAAATCTCAACATCACTGAGGTATGAAAAGTCCAGTCCAGGAACTATTTTGATTTAATAGATCAGAAAAATGAGCAAAGGGAAAGTACAGGCGAAACAAGCTCCACAGAATAGGAGCCAGGCCACGCTGTGAGTGAGCCCAAGAATTTAAGTTAGCCCGCTTGCTTTCTAATATAAACAATAATGTATTTCCCTTCACAATATGCCTGTGAAAAATCAGGTCCTTGGTAGCATGAATAGGCACCAAGTTTATAAGCCAGAAGTAGGCTGCCATCATACATTTCTTCAGAAAGACTTGTGGAAGTGTACCAAACCTGTCTGCAAACAAGCAGCACTTAAAAGTTTGGCTGATTAATTCTGAGGGAAAGAAAAAGTGTTGAAGAAGGCTTGCATGCTTGAAAATATTTTTTTGTTTTGATTTGGTTTTTGTTTTTTTCCCCAGCTATTTCTTTTTTTTTTTTTTTTTATCTGTACACGTAGTTGTATTTTGGCTATTTCAAACAGAGGCTCTGAGGACTGAAAAGAGAGGCAGTTATGTCAGAGACATTTACATGAAATAAGAAGAGGTGCAGGGTAAGTGCACCTTAAGGTTTTCAAATGTCTCTGAGAGACAATTAAGGATGACAATCTAAGTATGAATTCTTATTCTTTAAAAATACAAACAAATAAACAAAACAAAACAACAACAAAAAAAACCCACAAAAATATCCACAGAACAAACCCCCTCCATGAAATACAATCAATCTCCAAAAAACTGCTACAGTTCAGAAAAACATTGTGACAGGCAAACATCATTTCAACACCATTTGCCCAAGCAATATTTTTTATCTGAAGTTTACATCTGTCTTTCTCAATTGGTACCGTTATATTTTTAGGCTCCTAAGTCCTTCAAAGGGACTGTCACTCAGTCATTCTCCTGCCACCTCTGGTGAGAGGAATATGCTTTCTGCTGCCAGGCTTTGCCTATGGTTGAACACAAGCACGCAATGACTGATGCTCGCCTGCCTCCTTTCCCCTGGGTGGCAGTGTTATATAGCACTTTCCCAACAGATACGCAGAACAGAGCAGTGCAGAGTGGCATTGCTGTGCTGAAGAGGGAGAAGAACATCAGTAACAGTACATATAAAGAAAAGCATCCTGTCAGACTGACTATGGGAAATAAGTCTGGATGCCTTAAGAGATCATCATGTAGGAATAAGTAGGTAGGAATGTGGCTTAAATATACTGCAAAGAGTGTAGGATCCAATTAAGCTGCAATAGTGATGGTACAAGCACAAGTGGTTTAAGTGCTCTACTGGTTTTGGCTGGGTTAGAGTTAGTTTTCTTCATAGCAGCTTGTATGGTGCTATGTTTTGGATTTGTGACCGAAATAGCCTCGGTAACACTCCCACGTTTTGGCTATTGCTGAGCAGTGTTTACACAGAGTCAAGGCTGCTTTCTGCTTCTCACACCACCCCAGCAGTGACCAGGCTGGGGGTGCACAGGATATTGGGAGGGGACACAGTCGGGACAGCTGACCCCAGCTGACCAAAGGGATATTTCAGCCCATATGATGTCATGCTCAGCATTTAAAGCTGGGGGAAGAGTGGAATATTTGTAATGATGGCATTTGTCTTCCAAAGTAGCAGTTAGGTGTGATTGCTGCTTTCCTAGGAATGGCTGAGCACCTATCTGTCAATGGGAAGTAGTAAATTAATTCCTTATTTTGCTTTGTTTGCACATGCAGCTTTCGATTTACCTATTATACTGGTTTTATCTCAAGCTATGAATCTTCTCACTTTTACCCTTCCAATTCTCTCCTCCACCCTACCCCCATCTCCAGTCAGACTTTGCGCCATTGATCATGACCATCTGAACTCTGCCATTCAGCCAGTTCTCAATCCAATTCACTGTCCACTCACCTAACCCACACTTCCTTAGCTTACCTATGAGGATGTTATGGGAGACAGGGTCAAAAGCCTTGCTCAAGTCAAGATAAACAACATCCACTTCTCTCCCTTCTGCTACCCAGCCATTCACGCCATCATAGAAGGCTATCAGGTTGGTCAAGCCTGGTCTCCCCTTGGTGAATCCATGTTGACTACTTCTGATAACCTTCTTTTCCTCTACATGCCCGGAGATGACCTCCAGAATAAACTGTTCCAGCACCTTTCTGGGGACGGGGGTGAGGCTGACTGGCCTATAGTTCCCTGGGTCTTCCTTCTTGCCCTTTTTGAAGATGGGAGTGACATTTGCAGTCCTCCAGTCCTCGGGCACCTCTCCTGTCCTCCAGGACCTCTCAAAGATGATGGAGAGCGGCTTAACAGCACAAATGCTCCCTCAGCATTTGTGGGTGCATCCCATCGGGGCCCATGGATTTGCAAGGATCCAGTTTGCCTAGGTGATCTCTAGCCCAATCCTCCTCAACCAAGGGGAAGTCCTCCTTTCTCCAGATTTCTCTCTCATGTCTGGGGGCTGGGATGCCTGAGGGCCAGCCTTAGCAGTAAAGACTGAAGCAAAGAAGGTATTCACTAACTCTGCCTTCTCTGCGTGCTTTGTCACCAGGGTCCCTATCTCTTTCAGCAGAGGGCCAACAGTTTCCCCAGTCTTTCTTTTACTGCTGATATATTTGAAGAAGCCCTTATTGTTATCCTTGAGATCCCTTGCCAGATTTAGTTCCAAGTGGACCTTGGTCTTCCTCGTTGCATCTCTGCATACCCTGACAATGTTCCTGTATTCTTCCCATGTGGCCAGTCCATTTTTCCACATACTGTAAACCTCCTTCTTCCATCTGAGTTTTTCTAGAAGCTCTTTGGACATCCATGTGGGTTTCCTGGCTCCTTTGCTTGACGACTTCTTCCTAGGGATGCACCGATCTTGAGCTTGGAGTAAGTGGTACTTGAATACTGACCAGCTCTCTGTGACCCCCCTACCTTCTAGAGCCCTATGCCGTGGGATTCCTCCAAGCAGGTCTCTGAAGAGACAAAAGTTATCTCTCCTGAAATCCAGGGTTGTAAACCTACTTTTTGCCTTTGTTTGTCTAAAAGACAGCATCGATAACTAGATTTGTTTTTTTAACATTTATGTAGCAGGTATCAAGGAGTTACACTGTTGTACACTGTACTGTGTCCAGTTTTGGGCCCCCCAATTTAAGAAGGATGTGGAACTGCTTGAGCAAGTCCAGCAGAGAGCTACCAAGATGATCAGGGGGCTGGAGCTTCTTTCTTATGAGAAAAGGCTGAGAGACTTGGGTTTGTTCAGCCTGGAGAAGAGAAGACTGAGGGGGGATCTGATCAATGCTTATAAATATCTAAAGGGTGGGTGTCAGGACGATGGGACTGGGCTCTTTTCAGTGGTGCCCAATGACAGGCCAAGGGGAAATGGGCACAAGTTGGAACACAGGAAGTTCCACTTAAACATGAGAAAAAAATTCTTGATTGTGAGGGTGCCAGAGCAGTGGCACAGGCTGCCCAGGGAGGGTGTGGAGTCTCCTTCCCTGGAGACATTCAAAACCCACCTGGATGCGTTCCTGTGCCCCCTGCTCTAGGTGTGCCTGCTCAAGCAGGGGGGTTGGACAAGACGATCTCCAGAGGTCCCTTCCAACCCCTATCATTCTGTGGTTCTGTATGAAATATAAGCTAGACCTTGTCCTCTTTGTTGAAGGTGGCTTGTCAGTTAACTGGGCTAGGTGGATAGGACTGGTTTCTTCACGCTCCATTTTCCCTGAACTATGGGCGACAGCAGGAATTTCTGCCTAGCACTCTTATGAGTAGCCACTGAAGCTAGTTTTACACTGATCATTCTAGAACAGACATCCCATCCCACCGCATCCCATCCCTCTCTGTTGCTTAATAACAAAAGATTTTGGAAATTAATTCTGGCAATGAGGCCAAAAATCATCGTCTGATTAATACCTTAAAGACAGATTCATCTTGGAGAAAGCGAGCTGTAGTGGTCCCAAATAAATCCAGGGACCAGGCTAGCTGGTAGTGTTGAGGGTCAAGGATCCAATTGCTTAGATTTGCTTCTTTGCCCTTTTTATTTATCAGTATATATATACACTCCGTATCTTTCCTTCTGCTGAGTGAAATTAAGACTGGAATTAAGACTGTTTTCATTATTCACTTTATGACCTTGCCTGTAAAATTCATCTTCTGTGGCTAGACTTTAAAACAAAAAAAAAAATATTAGGTATTGTGACACACAGAGCTGCAGTATTTAAAGTTGGGGACTGAGCTTCAAGAGTACTATTCGTAATGCATAATTTCTAATGTCTAAGACAATGATACTTTGTGGAGGAAGAGCACATATGAATGGCATTCAGAAAATCCAGCACATTCAAAGATGCCACACTATATAGCCAACAGAAAATGTCACAGCGAAAGTGTAATTGCCACTCTTTCAGAGCTGTGGATTTTCCCTTGTCAGAGGCAGAGACAGTCTGAGGCCAGGAAAGCATTTAGAGCATAGAAGCTTTTCAGTGTTGACTTTCAGAAATGCTGAGTATTGGCTGTTTCTAATGTCTTTAATGAAACTTGCTGTTTCTGTAGCCCAAATCACTGACTCATGATGGAATGTATCAGTGTGTATGTGTCCATGTGTGTCTGTGTGTGAGGGAAGAAAGCGTTAAGTCACTGTTCGTCATACTGCTTTGATGAGTGTTATCAGACTGTATCTAGAAAAATAGCAATTTCCAGTGAACAGGTAGGAAAGAAAATTAGCAGGAAAAAAGTGTACATTAAAACTTCCTGACAAGAAACAAGTCAAACAATAGGTCTTAAATCTCATTCCAAAAATGAGATCTACAGAAGTTCAATCTTCCATCATATCCAGTTTCTTAGGCCCAGTGTAAACTGATTGCTGTGAATCATGTAACTTACAGTTTTATAATAGTTTATTGATGTGTTTACACAAATATTTTTGTGGGAAAAGTACTTTTATCACTCCACAAATGCTTTATAATAAAGATGGGGAAATACAGCAGATGTCAACTACAAGGCAGAACAGGACTGAGGTGTAAAGCCATTGACTAGGTTTGCTTCTCTTATACTCTCCTACTGGGAAGATTCACCTTTCAGTTTCTGATGAGTCATAATTCAAAGTAGAATATTATAAGGAGACAATTCAGGATGAAAAGTGTTCAGAAACAAACAAATGAACAAAACTCCTAATGAGAAATTACTTTTTGGTATTTTTTAATAGATGTGTTATTTTTATATATTACAGCAATTAATAATTGCTATATTACATCATGCTTTTTTGAGTCTGGAAATTTCTGCATTTTATTGTATGTGATCATATTAATTATAAGCTTCTGAAACTTATTCCAGTATTCAAAACAAAAAATTAAATCCACCAGTGTAGCCACTGTATTTCCTGAATTCATAGTCCAGGGAAATATCAGAAAAGACACAAGATCCTGATCATTTTGCAAGTTAAGAATATGGTTTTCTTTTCCCTTGTCTCTAAAATGTAATTTGTAATGAATGGGGTTTTTTGCCTTATAATAACCTTATAAAAAATCTGCTGGCTTTCCTTTTTAGTAATTATGAAATCATGAAACAGGATGTTTGCAAAGGCTAAAGACTTCCAAACTTTTCCTAAAATTTTCCCGTGAAACCTTTTCATACACTGCTGAGCCAAAAAGATCAAGAGATATAGTAAATTAACAGGTAATCCAGATTAAAAACCAACCAATCAACCAACAACAACAACAAAACCTCCACTGTATGGTACACCTGGGATAATAATGAATAATCTATTTGCTTCATTAGGAAATAATCAATACAGCATTTCACATCTGATATGAGAACAGATGTCACCATTAAATGTATTTTCCTCCAAAGTAATCATAACATTTTGTGTAGCAGCTGATCCTCTTTTGTACATTATTTTCTTGAAATGTGATTCCACAGCATAGCAGAACTGTGAAAGAAGAGTGATCTATGGTCTAAAACACACTTTATAAAAAAGGTATGTCATTGTGGCCAAAAGATCAGGTGCTAAAATACATGCCAGTCTCAGCTCATTAGGAAATACTCCAGGCTGGCAGCTGTGCCCTGCCCTTCTGTTACAAATTCCAATGTCCTCTGGCAACATGTTGCATATCCATTACATATTTTGCAAAAGCTGTTTTTCAAATTATGTATTCAATTTAGGCTCACAGTTAATGCCAAGGATCAGAGCCTGAGTTCATTATATCTAACAAATGACACAAAAAGTCTGGATTAAAAAAAAAAATATATTAATGTTCTTAGTACTGAAACTTATGCTCACACCAGTTATTTCTTACATGACACCTAGCCTACTGGAAATTTATTAGAGGATGAGGAGTACTCAGACTAGGATCATTGTAATTCAGGCCATCAAATGTTTAATCTTACCATATCTGGTAATATTTATATCCTTTGCAATTATTTCTCTTGCAGTTCATAAACGATAACTTGTGATTTAAATAGCACTGTTGTTCCAATTTATTTTTTGTATTTCTAAAGGGATTTAAATTTCTTTTAGGAACACAGAAAAGCACTAATTAAAAAATATAAATACAAATTAATTTCTATATTTTATTTCTAGGAGGCCTTTCAACTTACCTATGGTCTGTCTCACCCTGTATTATCTAAGGAAATAATCATGCTGCTGCTTTTACTGTTGCTTTAGAGTGACTGTTGTGTCAGATGTGTCCTTTATACTCCCTCCTGCTTCTCAACTATAAAATAATATGTTTCTTCCTCAGCAGAACTATCTGCATCTGCTTCTGTAAGAAACGGTACCTTGGCAACAATAGATTTCATTAAGTAAGGGGGGACTGACAATATATTCTTAAAAAAACCACATATTAGAGAAAAAAGAATAGCCTTATTTTTAAAACTGCCCTATTTCTTTAGCAACAGGTGGCACATTAAGAATTTAAAAGAACGTCTGTGAATGGAGAAAGAAAAATGCTTTTATCAGGAGCTTAGAACCTCATAATGAGTGACAGCTGATGCCACAAACAAACTCTAATTAATGATGCTCTGATGAGAGTAAATGTCCCCTGGAGAGGAAACAAAATAGAGCAGTGACAGAATTTGAGAGAGAGAAAAAGCTAAGGATAAGATGAAGAAAATGTTATGGTATAAATAAAAGCTCTGTATTTAAGTAGAAACAAAGCTCAAGTTCATTAAACAGCAATGCTCGTGCATCTTGTAATAATTCCTACTGTTTCCATAGTACTTGTCACATTTGGGGGAGACAGAGTGTACCTTCGGGGAACCTGAATTTACATGCTTCTGTGTAACAATAATTAGTGAATTTTGGCTTAGCTTGTAAAAAGCTTGTTGGCCATGGGACAAAATATTTCTTATGATTTTTTTTGGTACAAGTTATGTTACTGTTCATAGGAAATCAAACTCAGATATGACAGATGAAAATATTTGCAGAGATATTTCTTTCTGCTGTGATTACTTGAATTTAGCAGATTTTAGAAATATTGTGCACATTTATGGCGCATCTGCTTACATTAATAATTTCTGAGGCCATTTTATCTGACCTGCTGCAAGGGAATGCCTCAGGTTTTCCACCTCTCCCTCCATATCCCCAGACATGAGCCTTGGCAGCAGATTCCTGCATTTCCTGCCTCATGCTCACCCAGCTTTCACTGTAGGCATTTTGCAGTCCTGCTGCATCATTTTATGAGTGCCCTTGAAACATGGCATGTCTAACAGGCATGTCATACCTACATAGGCAGCATGGGGAAAGTTGATAAACGTGAGGTCTTTGACTGGGCTCAGAATCACAGAATCACAGAATCCCAGGTTGGAAGGGACCTCAGGGATCACCTAGTCCAACCTTTCTGGGAAGAGCACAGGCTAGACAAGATGGCCCAGCACCCTCTCCAGATGACTCTTAAAGGTGTCCAATGTGGCTGAGTCAACCACTTCTCTGGTGTGCTGGTTTTGGCTGAGAAGGGGTTAATTCTCTTCACTGTGGGGGTCGGCTGCCTTTCCAACTTCCCGCGCTCTGCCGTGTCAGTGGGAGGCTGGGAGAGGCAGGGCCGGGGCAGGGCCACGGCGGGGGCGGCTGACCCCGACTGGCCAATGGCGGGTTCATTCCATACCACGTGACACCGTGACCAGTACACTAAGGGGGGGCAGTTGCGGCTTGGGAGCGGCGCGGCGTTGGGTCAGCGGGCGGCGAGTGGCTGCGTCGCGTGCGGCTTGTTTCGGTGGTTCATCCCACCCCGGGTTTCACACCTCTTACTGTTTTCCTTTCCATTGCATTTTTGTTGTTTGTTTTGGTTTGTTTTTATTTTAATTATTAAACTGTTCTTATCTCAACCCACGAGTGTTACCCTTCTGATTCTCTCCACCATCCCACCGGCAGGGGAGTGAGCGAGCGACTCTGTGGGGCTGAGCTGCCGGCTGAACCACAACACCTGTGGAGATTATTCCAATGGTTGACTGTCCTCACTGTGAAAAATTTCCTTCTCATGTCCAATCGGAATCTCCCCAAGAGCAACTTGTCTCCATTCCCCCTTGTCCTCTCCATGGGACTCCGTGTAAAAAGGGAGTCTCCATCTTCTCTGTAGCTACTGGTACATGGTGTACTGGTACATGGGGATGAGATCCCCTCACAGCCTCCTTTTCTCAAGGCTGAACAAACCCAGTTCTCCCAGCCTGTCCTCATATTGCAGGCTTCCCAGTCCTTTGATCATCTTGGTGGCCCTTCTTTGGACCCCTTCCAGCCTGTCCACACCTTTTTTGTATAGCAGGGACCAGAACTCAGACCTTTCACATGTCAGTCTTTTCCTGCTCTTCCTCTGAGGTTTAACTGTGCCATGAGAACTTCATTAGAAGGAAGAAGATGGTTAGGGAAGAAAACTGTCTGATTGCCTTGCCTTCACTGTCTTTTACAGAGTCAGGGTTGGAAGAGATTACTTACCTAAGATCAAAACAACATGCTCAAGTGGGAGAAGTTTTGTATTAAATGGTAGAACAGGGAATTTGTTAGAGACTTGCACGCTTCTGGGAGGAAAAAAGAATATATTAGTACCAGGGAGAGGATCCTGAGTCACCTTCAGAAGTAATGAAGAAAAGGCTTTCCCAGGGAGACAAAGGAGCCCATCTGGAATTTATTGCAAAATGCAAAGCCATTAAAATTGCTGAACAGAAAAGATGAGCAGGAACAAGGATGCATCAGTCAGACACCTTTTAATATCAAGCCTGTGTTATCCTACAGGCCTGAGATTCTGTTTTTTAAGAGTTAATATGGTATATTCTCATAAATTACACAAATTTACAAATGGGATGAAGACTGGCTGATTCATCAGCCTATTTCTGACAGGTGTGGTATTTCGTGAAGTGTTCTCTAATGTTGATCACACTAATGAATGTAGAAACCATGGAAAACTGCTATAAAAATCCATTATTTTTTTAAATATCTAAACAATCAGAGAAAGGTGTTTTTCCATGTTTCAGTTAATAATTAAAAACATTCTGGTGCACATACCTGGTGCAATTCATCTAGTTCGCCTGTGTCTTCCTTAACATGATATCCCTCCCACTTAGAAATTTTTATTTTCCTATCACTCCTTTAAGCCAGCTTTCACATCTCACCCAAATGCTTACCATCCCTGCTTTCTCAGGGCTGCAGTGAGAAAACATGTAGTACCTACTGCTTTAGAAAAAAACAACCAACAATCTTATTTTTTTCCTGCCATTCTAATTGCTCTTTGTTTAAAGGCAGAGGAAGGCCAAGTGAGTTACTGATCCTAAATATATGTTAGTTCAAAGCTGACAAACACGTCCAGGCAGACAACTACATACTTACTCAATCCCTTATGTAATAACATTTCCATTTTCATTTTTCCAATTCTATTTATCTTTTTTGCTATTCAACTGCAAAATAAATAAATCTCTGTAGAATGATAATCTGTGAGGATTTTGGTATGTGAAAATGTGACAAAAGTGTCACTGCAGTTTAAGAAAAAGAATCTGCAAATGTCAGTGATGTGTAAAGATTTAGATTAAGTCTGTAGAGGTTCATGTCCTTTCTCTGAACTTTGTAACAAATGCTAGTTTCTGATCTTGAACATAGAATACATTTAAGCTAGTCTTCAAAATGTAAATGATTACATTCAATAATTTTTCCTTCTTTAAATCTTTCTTCAGAAACAAAAAAAGCAACTAGAATTGAAATGAACTATTATATTTTTTTTTAAGTTAAGTAGAAATTGATGATAGATTGCTGAAATTTCTGGATGATCAGAGTTGGGAAAAATATATAATCTTGCAACCACTTACACTGAACTTGTTTTCCCTGTGTTACATAAGCATAATACTTCAGTTGTGAAATAAGAAGGTTAAATACAGAGCAGAAAGGGGGAGGGATTTAGGATTTTTTTATTGTCTCTGAAACAGCCAGAAGAAATGTCAGTGCTGAGAATGGCTATTCCTTGGTGGAAATATGAATTTAATTATGAATTTAATTATTTGTCTTGCTCCATAAGAAAAAAAGAAAAAAAGAGCAAAAAGCTCATTTAATAAAGCGAGGGAGTCTTCTAACAGTAATGGTCCAGAAATAGTTTGAATCACTTCTCCAATTTCAAGAATCATTTGAGTCGTGCATAACAACTAAATCTTTCCCTCCCTCCCCCACCCCCCCCCAAAAAAAAAAGTAGAGATTTAGGAGGCTACTTAAAACACTATGCTTTTTTCCAGCTTTGATCAAAATAGTTATTTCTCTAAGCTGTTCTTCTGGCATGATGAATGGAGGGATGCAGAATTTGGTTGTGGGGGAAGGAGAAGTGTGAAAGGCACTTTATCACTCTATTTCCCCATCCTAAATAACATTTAACTTAAAGCATTAAAGGTTCTTTCTGCTTTTTAATTCAGTGGGAGTTTGCCCATTGATTTCATAGAAGAGAAATAAGTCACTAAAGTAGGTGCTTTTGGTGTGTTTCAGTAATGCATTTTGTCAGTTTTATTATCTCCTGAATCTTGTATTGTCACTTTAAATCTGAGTAATCTGTATCATAAGTGACATAAAACTTTGCTATATGAAGTCTGCCATTTTGAGTTTATCATCTAAGCTGGTAATTCAGCTGGAACTGCTGCAGGGCCTGAAAGCACATTTTGTGACCCTTGCTTCTCACCTTGGCCGCTGCCCTGTATGCAAGCTGCACACTCTGATACCCTGCCCTGCTAAAGCAGTGTCTCTTCCTTTGGAAGTGACTACAGTGCCACAAGAAGACATCCTCTGGGCAGCTGCAGGGCTATTACTGTGTATCCATTTTGTTTAGAGATGGAACGGCCATAGTCATCTTGCTTTGTCTTTGTATGGGCATTTTTACATTTTCCATTGATAGAAATCTACCCCATTACAAAATATACTGCAAGGAGTGTCACATAGGCACTGCAACTAGATAGGATAAGTGAATTTTAATTCTGAATATGAATCTGTAATAACAGCTTACAAAACTTTGACAAGTACTGAAGGAAAAGGTAACCTGAAATGAAATATTCCAATTTTTATATCTTAAAAGGCCCTATCTTTGCTTATTTCTATGTATCGTGTAGTAAAGAAAAAGAGAAAAGTATCATTTGGTTTTGCAGTTGCAGACTGGCATGATTTTGTGATGCAATAGGATAATATAGAACCATTTACAAGCACAGTCAACTCAAGTGAATACTCCAAAGCTCAAATAAATATGTGTACATACATACCTTTTAATAACTCTGGTGCCTTACATTTTTCAAACTTATAAATAGCAGATAGTTAATGTCTACATATCAAACACGTAAAAGCCCTGCAACATAAAAGGAAAGTTTATCAATATAATTCTCAGACTTAAGGATCTTAATTCCCTTGAAAAAAAAAATGTATTTCTTGTGGTTTGGTTATTATTGTCTTGCTGAGAGAGTAAGTAAGGGTTAATCCAATCTCAATTCATTTTGGCCTGAAGGTTTCAGAGCCAGGGCAGTAGACTATACTCAGAATGACAATGGAGATTTTAATTTCTTTGAAGTATTTCTTCAGTGATTAGGTGTCAGGAAATATATTCTTTTAGGGACTATGAAGGGAAAGACTGAGATGGGGAGGTAAGGATTAAGCCTTTAGGTTAGGAAGCGAAGGACTGGGAAGTAGATGAAAGCAGAGTCTCTGGAGGGGAGATGCTCCTTCCTGTTCCCACCTCAAATTTATGCACGTAGCTACACAGTGAAGTTAAGAGTCAGTTCCACAGTGGATCGAGAGGTATTCCCATCTGCACTGGTTCTTTATCTAAGTGTAGCATTTTTAGTTTCTTATTTGAAATGAATGGACACTATTTCATTAATCTTCCATTACAGATTAAATACAAAATAGATATATCCCCACTGGATAGCAGTATTCACTCTGTGTTTAAGACAATGTTGCACACGAGAGAAATTTAGTCTTGCTGATAATGAAATGAAAATATTCCATTAAAGGACTTAAGGCTGACACAAATGCTGCAGAAATAGAACACAAACTGTGCAGTAAAATAATACATTTTAAACCAGGAATAATATACTCTTTGAATAAACAGTGGTCCTTGCATCTTAGGTCCACATTGTGTTCTCTTCTTTCTTCCAGTATCATTTTATTTGTATTTAGATATTATTCTTTATGTTGTCCAAAGCTAGCAGATAACCATATTTTGTTGATTTTACACAGTGAGGAAGCGAGTTCCTACTGTAATGTCTGGCAAAAGGAAATGCAACAGGGAATCAGAAAAGTCCATTCTGAGGTAAAGATAAAAAAAAAAAAAAGACTTCCTCTTTATTACACCTCCTTGTCTCTCCCCTTGTAACCAGAGTGATGGAATTAACCAACCAGGGATGTTGCTATACTCCTTGTACAGCCCTATCCAACTGGGCGTTGAGTTTGGGGACATGGAGTACGCGAATCAGTGCACTTGTTGATCTGCATTTTAGTCTCTGGGTATTCATTAATGTGAATGAAACAATAGACAATGTGCTTCTGTCAGAAGAGGATGACAAAATGTGGTTTCTTGCAGTGGCCAGGACTGCCAAGATTAAGAGCCAAGTAGGTGAAAAGTAATTCCGGCAGGGGGAGATTGAGACCACCGACTGATGGGCCACCTACCCAAGTAATACCACCTACTCAGAAGAGAACAATGAGAAAGGACAACTGATTCTGCACAATAATTTACATGTGAAGCAAGCAAGTTTGTCCCAATCACTGAAGAGAATAATATTGAATATGTATGGATAAAATGAATATGTGTATTTTTGGTCTAGATAAATCACATGGGAAGGGTGTGTAAGGTATGCACGTTAGGAGGAGCAACCCCCCGTGCATCTGGTACTGTGAATAAAGAATGCCTGCCTTTTAACACTACATTGGTGTTACGAGGTTTATTCCTGATTTCGGTGACAACCTCCTCCGCCACTTAAGCATTTTATTCTGTTTGTTATTCTTTTTGTTCTGTTTTTGTTTTGGTTTTTGTTGTTGGTTTGGTTTTTGTTTTGTTTTGGATTGGTTGTTGGGTTTTTTTTGTGAATAAAGAGAAAGTCTAGAGTGAACAGAAACGTACAATTGCAAAGCATTTGTTGACCTAGTACTTAGAAGTCATGGAGGCTTTTGTTGGACAAATAAATCCTCATTGCTGAGGCACTGCTTAGGGAAAGATGCATTTTATTCAGAAGGCTCACAGTCAGAGTAAATAATTGAGGGAGCTTGCTCTTCTGAGAATGTATACAATGGGGGCAAATGTAACTGCAAAAGGAAACTATGCAC
Source organism: Phalacrocorax carbo (assembly GCF_963921805.1). NCBI lineage: Eukaryota > Metazoa > Chordata > Aves > Suliformes > Phalacrocoracidae > Phalacrocorax > Phalacrocorax carbo. The sequence goes on from NC_087513.1 coordinate 167,252,118, forward strand.
TATAAACCAAGCATACTGATATAATCTTAACAGAATTGACAAGAATTATCTGCTCCTTTATAGTTGGCTTTCTTTTGCTTTTCTCTTAAAAAAATAAATCCTTCTTCAAGAAGTAGCAGAAGAAAAAAACAAACCCTTAGTGCATTGCAGAGAAATTTAAGAACAGAGCTGTTAAAAATACATTAGCTGTTGCTGGTTTCTAATAACCTGAAGTCAGCCTCACAATCCATACACTTATTACACTACCATTTTGAGGTCTTTCCTCTTTTTCACTGACATGTATGCTCATGGGAATTTTACTAAATACTTTCAACAGTTTAATACTGCGATAGTGATTTAAAAATACTTACAGAAAAAGTATTTTACTTACTGCATTCATATTGTGCAATAAGGACAGCATGAAGGTCCAAGCATTTTATCATAACCTGACAGAGATTTCCCATATAAGGGACTGGTATGATCCAATGGCCCTTTATTGACGCCATAAGGAATAGCAATGAAAGTTACATTTTTGAGAGGGTATTTGTTAGATTTGGGAAAGCCTGTTATGCGGTAGTGAACTTTTTGTTTCTGAATTGTGAAATAGACTTTCCCTCCACAGTCAGGTAGATTTTGTCTTTCTCTTCCAAAGTCTGGATCTCCTGCCTGTGATCTCTTATTACAGCTGCTTTCCCTCCTGCTGTCCTTTAGAGTCATGAGACACCTGTCTGTTCTGAGTGCTCCTGCAATGGCACAAGGTCCTCATCTGTCCTCACTACACTTCTATAGCTTCCCAGGGATCAAAATTGGCACCACTACAATATTAATGAGATGAGGTGAATAGTTTATTATTGTTTATCATTGTAAAAGAAAAGCTTAGATTTATATTAATCACTTGTTCCTAGGACATGGAGCATGATGGGAAGGACTAGTGATTTGTGTGGCTCCGAATTGCTCTGTCTGTCTCTCTGACCTTTTTGAAATGAAGTTTTATGGACATCAGCTGTTTGCCCTGTAAAGTCTTATAGAGATTTATCAGCTTTATGTATTTTCCTCTCTCTTTTGGGATAATTTTAATTGTGTGACCCATTCACAGCAAATGCCATTGCAAAAACAAAGGCTCTAATAATCTTGGTGTTAAGCATTTTTTGAAAGATAGGAACGAGCATTCCAAACCTAAGGTCTTGAATATTTTTATTCCACTTCATTTTAACATCTACATTGCCGTTTTAGTATGGATTAACCTGAAAACAATAAAACTATTTTCAAAAAGAAAATTATTACATTAAAATTTTGGGTTTTGCACTACATCAAAATGAAAAAGGCACTTTGAAAAACAATGTCATGGATAGCACAAGGTTTAGAGGAGTCAGCTAGGTTATGGAAGACACTGACCTATGTCTCTGTTTTGCATAATTTGGAAGAGGGATTTGAGACCAGATGAGAGCTTAGCAGGGTTTTAAACACCCTTTTGACTTCTTTAACCTTAACCCCAACATTTATTGACTGAATGTATCCAGTTCCTTTAATCCCAGTTTTGCAGCTTCTCTACTTTTTCAAGGTGTTTCTATCCCAGATACTTTTGCCCAGCCTGCCAAGAAAGTAGAGCTGGTAGATGGCCTCCTAAAGCAAGAGACACACAGAGACAGCACACAGCAACTGCAGTGCCTGTAACCCAGCTGCAGGTGGAAACTCCTGGGTTGGCTTGATATAACTCAAAGCAGGCAAGCATAACCACATGGATGGCAGCTGTGCCTGATTCAGTGCCACTCCTGCAAAGTCTGGGTGACAGCCTACACAAAATCTACCCAACTGGTGTGAAAAAAACCTTGTCTCTGAATTGGAAAGGTTTATGTTGACCTTTGGATTCCCTCCTACCCTAGGTGAGTATACTCATGAACAAACCACTCTCCATTTCAAGTTCTAGTTCTGTCAGGGACACTGCTACAAAAAGGCAAAAGGCAAATGACAGGTCATGCTGAAATCCTGTAAACATCTGGCTTCTGTTACTGAACACTGAGCTATATGAAAAAATTAAGGCTTGAGGCTGTATATTTCTTATGCTATATTTTTAAATTTGCTTAGAGCCTGGAAAACAAGAAGGCTGTACTTGTGTTAATATTATTTTTGAAAAATATCTTTTGGAAAGAGGCTTTTACATTACATGTAACAATGGTAAAAATACTTCTTTTTTCTTGATTTGTATTTCTTTGTTTTGGAATAAAAAAGAAATAATTTATATACAAACAAAATATAAAAACTAAAATGTATAATTTCACTAGAGGGCAGAAAATGCCTGAGGTTTGTCATCTATGGAATTATGTTTGAGTTTATTTGACATAAGGTTCTAAAACAGCTGTACTCTGAGCTGTCTAACCTCTGAATCATCATACACCGAGCAAATCAATAATACTTTATGGTAGTCACTGTTCAGGGAAAGAACATTGTGATGGAAAGCCCTTCACTTAGACAGTCATGTACTGTAGGTGTACACCAGTGAGTAATAATGCTTTCCAAGGAAGTCACCGTGATAAAAGAAATCATTTCTCTCCTCAGTTCTACCAGGAATGAGGCAAAAAAGGGGGAGAAAGAAGGAGAAAGATGAAAAAATCAAACTTTCACCTTCAAAAGCAAATTAAAATGTTCTTGTTTGCATTTTAATATGTGGTCAAATATTCAAAGTTATTTTCATGTATAGATAAATATTTTTAGTAGAATTCAGCACTTAATGAACATTATTCACAAAATTGATATAAAACTTCATTATTTCTGAAGGTTTTTTCCCCATTAAAAATATTCAACAATTTTATATTAACTGACATACATTTACAAACATTTCTGTCACTTCACAGAAAGTATCTATATTTAAATATTAATTTCACTGCATAATAAAATAAAGATTCTGTATACAAATATAACATAATAATACACTACAATGAACTAGAATACACAAAACCATGCTGCATTCTATCTTATGCAGTCTTTTATAATTTTAATGAAGCCCCTCCTTGCACAGTTTTATTTTTTAAGCCTGCAAAAGACAGAAAAATAAATATCACAATGCAATAATTCATGTTTACATAACTCGGTTTCCAACTGAAATGGTAAATCAGTTACAAACTTGTAAAACCAGCAACCCTTTTTAAGTTCCCCACTCTTACAGAGTCAGAATACTTAAATGCCTGATCTGCAGTTTCAGTCATTGTGGGTTTTCTGTGACATTTTATTGAAGTAAAGCACACAGATTTACTTGAGAAATTAATGTGGCACACAGATTTTTTTCTTGGTCCTGAACTTTAAAAAATATTTGAAAAAGGCCTAAATACTTGTGAATGTACTGGTACAAATAGTGCATACAGTGCCATACTGAGTTGAAGGAAAAACTACTCTTTTTTACAACGGTACATTCTTTAAGGGTCAACAATTTTTTGGTGATTTGACTTCATCATTTTTCATGTTTAAGCTGAATCTTCAAAAGTAAAGAAGCAAAAGAAAGGTTCTTGTACTGGATAATAAAAAGTGCTGACTAGACCCTGTAAAATTGTTCCCTGTAACTCTTCTTAAAGAAATAGGCAAACCCTATCTATTGTCATTTTTCTCCACACAAACCTTAAAAAGACACTCATTTGGCCTTGCAAAGGCTCCTTCATAGTAGAGAAGTAAATTATAATTTTGCTCAGCATGTCATGACGGTCACAATTCAATGGCAAATTAACTGCCTCATGATAAGCTAAAAAATACACAGAATGTGCAACAAGTAAGAATACACTTGAATTCAATTTTTTACAGTTATTCTTATATTTGAGTCTGTTTCCTGAAAATAAGTAGTGTAATAGGTGTGATGGCTGTTCTGTTGTGCTGGTTTTGGCTGGGATGGAGTTAATTCTCTTCACCGTAGATGGTAAAGTGCCAACAGAACATGGATGCTTTAGTTGCTGTTAAGTAGCGGCTCAGTGTCGCTAAGTAGCGCCTGTAGCAGTGAGGGACCTTTCCAGCTCCCCGCGCTCTGCCGCGTGGGCAGGAGGCCGGGAGGGGCGGGGCCACAGCCAGGGCAGCTGACCCCGACTGGCCAATGGGGTGTTCGTTCCGTACCATGTGATGCCATGGCCAGTGCATTAACCGGGGCAGTGGGTGCGTGGTGGGGGGGTTGTTGCAGCTTGGGGATTGGTGGTATTTGGTCAGTGGGCAGTGGTGTGTCATGAGTGGATTGTTTTGGTTGTTTATTCCTCTTCCCCGCCCCTCCCCACCCCTGGTTTCAGGTCTCTCTTGTTATTTTCCTTTTTGTTGCATCATTATTGTTGTTGTTATTATTGTTTTATTTTAATTATTAAACTGTTCTTATCTCAACCCATGAACTTTACCCTTCTGATTCTCTCCCCCCATCCCACTGGTGGGGAGAGAGCAAGCCTCTGTGTGGGGCTGAGTTGCCAGCTAAATCACAACAATGGAGCCCCCAGGTGACAAACACTACATTCATCCTTCTGGTTTTAAAAGCATGCAATGCAAATCATCTCACATAACTTTGAATCTCCAAGATTTAGATGTCTATGTTTAATTTAGTCAACATAACTCCCTTTAGAGGCAACAAAACTATGCTGATTTCCAATGATCTAATTATCTTTGATTAATTTTGGTATTCAAGGTAACTATAGGGTTGACATATGAATTTGTATATTAAGTAGGATGGGCTATAACTTGTGTAAACACCAAACACAACAGTTTGGAGTCTTAGTCTGAGTCACTTCACCTAGCAAAGAGCAATGAACAGTTAACAGAACAGTCTGTGCCTCCAGGTAGTGGTTCATTTGATTTGTCCTGAAGTGCGCAACTAAGATGAGATGAGTTGCTCTCAGGAAGTGTCTGTTTCTTTCTGTAAAAGGACTATAAGGTAGCTAGGTTGGATTTTGATATCTAACCTTAAAGCTATGTTAAACTGATATCACCTACTGATGCTATAGTTGTGTAAGAAAGCAGTGGTGCAAGGACAGTAATATCTTGCAGGTCCTTCTAAATGTGTCTTTGGCAACAATGTGATACACAGATACATAGTTAGGAAAGCAAACAAATGGCTTGAAAAATATAATTAAGTGGAAACATCTCATAAGATCTGAACTAAACTTTGCAGGAAGACAGCTACGGCCTTTGCTTCTTGTTACACACCAGCTAAGCATTGTGGCCTATATATTTTTTGTTTGTTTTCTATAGGCACTTTGATGAGACTAACAGACATTAATATATTTCCTGTGTTGTGAATAAACATAATTCTACTAATTTCATGAATCATTTAAGTTCTATGATATTTACAACTTTTAAAAATCCTCTGTATAATAATTTTTCCTTCAATGTTTTACCTCAGTTTTCTTAAATTCTGTAACGCACCATCTATTAACTGCCCTTTATCAACTGATTTCACCAGTATTCCTCCATTTTATTCCACTTTTATGTGAAGTCAAACTGCTCCAATGGTACTATTTAACATGAGCATTTGCGCTGGGTTCAGCTGAGAGAGAGTCAATTTTCTTCATAAGCAACCCATATGGGTCTGTGTTTTGGATTTGTAACAGACCGATGTTTTAGCTATTGCTGAACACAACACAACATCAAGGCCTTCTCTGTTTCTAACTCTACCTCTCAGCAAGTAGGCTGGGCATGGGCAAGTTGCTGGAAGGGGACACAGCTGGGACAGCTGACCCCAATTGACCAAACGGATAGTCCGTACCATATAACATAATGGTCAGCAATAAAACCTTGGGAGGTGAGGGGGGAGCAAGAGCATTTCCAAATTAATCTTTACTCAGAGACTGACCAGGCATTGGTCTGCTGATGGGAGGTGGTGAGTGACTGCTTTTGAATTACTTGGGGTTTAGTTTTCCCTTTTTTTCTTCCTTCACTTATTAAACTGATTTTATCTTGACCTGAGTTTTTTCTCCCTTTTTTCTTCCAATTCTTTCTAGCATCCTCCTGGGTACCAGGGGTGACTGAGCAAGCAGCTGATGGGTGCTTAATTGCTGGCTAGGGTCAGCCCCCACAGCACTTCTAGATATTCAGAACAAAACATCAGGAAAATTAAAATGCCAACTGAAAGAAAGTTACATATCTCTCTCTACCTATTTATACACACACACTGTTTTCCACTGTTAATAAGTCCTGAAGAAAGCTATACAAAAGTTTATCAACTTTCATCAACTGCAAATAAACAAAGTACCAAATCTGCACATAAATTTTATGGATAGGAATAGTTGTCTTGTTAATTTTAGTGTCCTAGTTTCAGCACTGCATTGAAGTCTACTTCAAAACATTCAGCTTCAGAGCTTGTGTCTTTCACTCTATTCAGCAGCAATTTAACCAATTTAGAGATAATAGCAATAAGAAAATAGTGATCCGTCTTTCTACTGCATGCTATCAACTCCTCAAAAGTTATACTAGAAAAAATCTAACTGGCTCCTCAAAGTGAATCTCATTACTTCACTGTTTCAAGGCAATATCTTCTTTTAATAATTACTTTAAATATACTTACAGGAAGCTGTCCTACATAATTTTTGACTAAAATGTGATAGCATGTGATACTCAGTAATATTAGGATTATTATAAATTATCATGGGCCATTGACTGTAAACCCAATTCATAAAATTGATCTCTACTCTGCATTTTTTTCTCTGTGCATATGTATAAAAGTGTAGCTGAATCATTTCTGATAATATGTATACACTTGTGACAGAACCCTAATTCTGACTCAGGTTTGATGTGAAACTGCCTAGGTTTTATCCTCAAATGAACACCACCACAGATTCTGAAAGGCTTGAAACTCAGAATGTTATGGAGGGGGTGAATGCAAACTATAAAGTCTTTGCCTCTATAGAAAGAGAAAAATGAATGTGACCAGAAAACACACACACACACACACACACACAAATAACTGCAACCACCAATCTAGTGGATTTTAACAGCTAAAAATTTTAATTTACCTTTACAGTTATGAATTTAATACTACAATTGCAATTGCACCATCTAACATTAAAATTTATTTTCAATACAATTAAACATTAATGTAACTTCAGTTTGGTTTCATTTTAGTTTTTGATGCATCATAGGTTTAACTATCATTGCAACTCTAAAGTGGAAGGTTTTGTTGATTTATAATTAAATCTGAGTGGGCTTTTTAATGTAGGAATATTTTCAAGCATGGTGTAACTGAAAAGTCTCAAGAATTTTTCAGGTGGAATGAGGTGAGGTGTATTGAAATAGAACACTCTGGCTTGGCTTCAATAATTTTCCTTTTTTTTTGAAGTTGCCACTGTTTCAGTGAAGTCAGATTCTCTGTGCTACTCTATAGCTTGTTACCATTCTTATCAGAGATCTCTGCCCTGTGTCTCAGAAAGAATCTAAGATCTGGTTTAACTGGTTTCTCTAGTTGCTAAAGACTCTGAGTTCCTTGTATACATTAACCCAGATCAATTTAGAAATATACAAATCCATATTCCCTTGGGTAAAACCTTTAGAGATGGTGACTACATACTCTTATATCAGCTGCTGTTTCATTCTGAATCTGAGGCCAAAAAGTGGACTTTCACAGAAGGTTGAGAATATTGTGCAGTTTAAGAAGAAATTATATAAATTGCTTTATGTTTTACTTCTTTCCAGCAATAATCACAGCACCTCCTGAAAATAAAGCTGCAAATGTTCAGAAATTTGTGCTTTTAGATTGAGGGAATTGGTGTTCTCCAGGGCTTTTAGGTTGAGGGATTGAGGGATTGAAGGACTGAGGGATTGAGGGATTGGTGTTCCCCAGGGCTCAGTGTTGGGGCTGGTCCTGTTCAATATCTTCATTGATGATCTGGATGAGGGGTTAGTGCACCCTCAGTAAGTTTGCAGATGACAACAAGCTGGGTGGAAGTGTCAATCTGTTCGAGGGTAGGAAGGCTTTACAGAGGGATCTGGACAGGCTGGATCATTGGGCTGGAGTCAACAGTATGAGATTCAACATGGCTAAGTGTTGGGTCCTGCACTTGGGTCACAACAACCCCATGCAACGCTACAGGCTTGGAGAGGAGTGGCTGGAGAGCTGCCTGGAGGAAAAGGACCTGCGGGTGTTGGTTGACAGCCGGCTGAACATGAGCCGGCAATGTGCTCAGGCAGCCAAGAAGTCCAACAGCATCCAGGTTTGTATTAGGAATAGTGTGGCCGGCAGGAGCAGGGAGGTGATGGTGCCCCTGTACTCAGCACTGGTGAGGCCGCACCTCGAGTCCTGTGTTCAGTTTTGGAACCCTCAGTACAGGAAGGACATCGAGGTGCTGGAGCGTGTCCAGAGAAGGGCAATGAAGTCGGTGAAGGGTCTAGAGAACAAGTCTTCTGAGGAGCAGTTGAGGGAACTGGGGTTGTTTAGCCTGGAGCAGAGGAGGCTGAGGGGGAACCTTATCGCTCTCTACAACTACCTGAAAGGAGGTCGTAGCGAGGCGGGGATTGGTCTCTTCTCCCTTGTAACAAGCGATAGGACAAGAGGAAATGGCCTCAAGCTGTGCCAGGGGAAGTTTAGTTTGGATATTAGGAAAAGCTTCTTCACCAAAAGGGTTGTCAGGCATTGGAACAGGGTGCCCAGAGAGGTGGTGGAGTCTCCATCCCTGGAGGTATTTAAAAGAAGGGTAGATGTGGTGCTTGAGGATATGGTTTAGTGGTGGACTTGTCAGTGATAGGTTAGCGGTTGGACTCAATGATCTTAAGGGTCTTTTCTAACCTTAATGATTCTATGATTCTATGAAAATCGGTGCCTTGGTCAGGCTAGACCAAGACTACTTTAGCAATTAAGACTGAAAATCCATCAGAGGTTGTCTAATTATCAGCTGAAATTCTCTGCCCACTAAATAGACAGAAAGTCCTGAGAAAACTCTGTATCTGTGTCATAGTAAAATTCTAATGTCTTCAATTTTAGCAAAAGCAACTTCAATCTCTGAAAAAAATCTCAGATTTTAACAATGGGATTAGAGAAATAATAAGATTAGCATTTAAAGTCTTTATAGCCAACATATTGAGCAATTTTATACTTCATTTCACTTTTTACTATACTCCTACTATTTTCTTCACTCATTTGCCCTAAAAAGTTCCACAGCTGAACCACAGAAAAGACCAAGTATGTGTATCAGAAAATATCACTGTCTCTCTCTCACAGAGTACCCCCATATATATTCTCTACCGTCACGAGTTCACTGAGAAGATTCGAGGCCAAAGTCCTTGTTTTGGTTGTGTGTATATTTGTTTGGTTGCATGTGTATTTGTTTCCTGCATTATGAATAAAACCCATTAAAATAATTTGAAAATATAATCATCAGATCTTTGAAAAATCCTTGCAATGTACTTCTCAGTAGTGGAGGGTCCTGAAATACATCAAATATAGTACTCTATGCTCAATTAACAGATCAAACACTACCTAAAATAGCAACCTAAGCCTCTCAAGAGGCAATAAGAGCAGTCAGCATTGCTTCTTGAGTCAACAGAACTTTTATCCAGAAGGGTAATTCTTCCCTGTGCATATGATGATGGTAAGAGCCCCTGTAGGGAGTGAAAGAGCTGCCAGAAACCTCAGAAAATATGAAGAACACCCTTTTGGCATCTTTTCATAAGATAACCATTTTACACAGATAGAAAATTGTGCATATTGAAAAAATTAAACTGCAGACCCACACAATTTCTTTCACAGAAGTGTTACATGTCATATATTTTATATATATGCTACTTAATGCACAACTTGGAAAGTGTTCAGACAATGCAATGATAAGGCAGATTATAAGAACTTTCTGTTTCTAGGAACAGAGAGTCTTGAATACTTTATCGAACAATTCTGAATTATTAGACAATAACTTTTCCTCTGTGCTATACAATAAAATTTTTACCATCTGTTTAGCACCAGGAGGTGCTAGGGCTTTATGAAACCAGGAAGAAATACATTCAGACTTTGTAAAGTATCATTTAAAATGCTGTTTAGTAGAGTGTCATGGTTTAGCCCCAGTCAGCAACCAAGCACCAAGCAGCCGCTCGCTCACTCCCTGCACTGTGTGGGATGGGGGAGAGAATTGGAAGAATAAAAGTGAGGAAACTCATGGATTGAGATAAAGACAGTTTAATAAGTAAAGCAAAATCTGTTTCTGCAAGTAAAGCAAAACAAGGAATTCATGTCCTACTTCCCATGGGCAGGCAGGTGTTCAGCCATCTCCACGAAAGCAGGGCTCCATCACGCGTAACGGTTACTTGGGAAGGCAAATGCCATAGCTCCAAACATCCCCCCTTCCTCCTTCTTCCCCCAGATTTATATACTGAGCATGATGTCATATGGCATGGGGTATCCCTTTGGTCAGTTGGGGTCAGCTGTCCTGTCTGTGTCCAATCCCACTTCCTTGTGCACCCAGCAAAGCATGGGGAGCTGAAAAAGTTCTTGACTAGTGTGAGCACTACTTACCAACAACTAAAACATCTCCACTTTATCACCACAGTTTCCAGCACAAATGCAAAACATAGCCTCATACTAGCTACTATGAAGAAAATTAATTCTATCCCAGCTGAAACCAGGGCATACAGCTAACACTATAAAGAAAGGGAGAATAATACAGACAATCATACATCTCTTTAGATGATGAGGCCATCTTGGGCTTAGCAACCACGATAAGACTGAGTTCTCAATTCTTGCTGAAGTAAAAAGAGGGATCAACATGACCACTACCATGGACTTCTGGAGGGCAGAAATTGGCCTGTTCAGGGCACTGGCCAGGAGAGTCCTCTGGGAGGAAGTCCTGAAGGCCAAAGGAGTCCAGGAAGACTGGGCTTTCTTCAATAAGGAAGTCTTGAAGCCAAGGGAGGAGGCTGTCCCCAAGTGCTGCAAGACAAACTGGTGGGCAGACAACCAGCCTGGATGAACAGGGAGCTTTTGCTGGCACTGAGGAAAAAAAAAGGAGAATGTACAGCTTTTGGAGGAAGGGCTGCTCTCCATCATTTATCAGCAATCCTGTTCAACAGGGGAGGTCCCAGATGACTGGAGGCTTGCTGATGTGATGCCCATCTACAAGAAGGGCCAAAAGGAGGATCTGGGGAACTACAGGCCAGTCAGCCTGACTCGGGTGCTCAGGAAGGTTATGGAGTGATACATCTTGACTAAGCTCACCAGGCATGTGCAGGACAACCAGGGGATCAAGTCCAGTCAGCATGGCTTCATGAAAGGCAGGTCCTGCCTGACCAACCTGATCTCCTTCTATGACAGGGTGACCCACCTAGTGGATGAGGGAGAGGCTGTGGCTGTTGCCTGCCTGGACTTTAGCAAAGCCTTAGGCACTGACTTCTACAGCATTCCGCTAGAGAAACTGGCAGCTCATGGCTTGGGCAGTTGTAGTCTTTGCTGGGTAAAAAACTGGCTGGCTGGCTGAACCCAGAGAGTTGTGGTGAATGGAGCTAAATCCAGCTGATATCTGGTCATGAACTCACTGAGTGCCAGGTCTCAGTGTTGGAGCCAGTCCTGTTTAAAATCTTTATCGATGATCTGGATGAGGGGATTGAGTGCACCCTCAGTAAGTTTGCAGATGACAGTAAGCTGGGCGGTGGTATTGATCTGTTCGAGGGTAGGAAGGCTTTACAGAGGGATCTGGACAGGATGGATTGATGGGTCAAAGTCAACTGTATGAATTTTAGTAAGGCCAAGTGCCAGGTCCAACACTTCGGTCACAACAACTCCATGCAAGGCTGCAGGCTTGGGTAAGAGTGAGTGACTGGAAAGCTGTCTAGAGGAGAAGGACGTGGGGGTGTTGATTGACAGCTGGCTGAACATGAACCAGCAGTGTGCCCAGGTGGCCAAGAAGGCCAACAGCATCCTGGCTTGTATCAGGAATAGTGTGGCCAGCAGGAGCAGGGAGGTGATTGTGCCCCTGTACTTGGCACTGGTGAGGCCGCACCTTGAATACTGTCTTCAGTTTTGGCCCCCCTCAGTACGAGAAGGACATTGAGGTGCTGGAGCGTGTCCAGAGAAGGGCAACGGAGATAGTGAAGGGTTTAGAAAGCAGGTCTTCTGAGGAGAGGTGACTGAGGGAACTGCGGTTGTTTAGTTTGGAGAATCATAGAATCATTAAGGTTGGAAAAGACCCTTAAGATCATTGAGTCCAACCACTAACCTATTTCTGCCGAGTCCACCACTAAACTATATCCTCAAGCACCACATCTACCCTTCTTTTAAATACCTCCAGGGATGGAGACTCCACCACCTCTCTGGGCACCCTGTTCCAATGCCTGACAACCCTTTTGGTGAAGAAGTTTTTCCTAATATCCAGCCTAAACTTCCCCTGGCGCAGCTTGAGGCCATTTCCTCTTGTCCTATGCTTGCTGAGGGGAGACCTTATCACTCCCTACAACTACCTGAAAGGAGGTTGTACCAAGGTGGATGTTGGTCTCTTCTCCCAAGTTACCAGTGATAGAACAAGTGGAAATGGCTTCAAGATGCATCAGGGAGGTTTAGAATGGATATTGGGAAAAATTTCTTCAGTGAAAGAGTGGTGAGGCATTGGAACAGGCTGCCAAGAGAGGTGGTGGAGTCACCATCCATGGAGGTATTTAAAAGATGTGTAGATGTGGCACTTCAGGGTATAGTTTAGGAGGCATGATAGTGTTGGGATGATGGTTGGACTTGAAGATCCTAAAGGTTGTTTCCAACCTATTGTGTGATTCTATGATTTTACGATTGTGTGATTCTATGAATCCTGAGATGTTCATCACTGAACAGGTCTTCAATCCACATGCAGCATACCATGATGACCTCATATGTGGAAAGAGTTACCCATTTTGGTTATTTGCACTATTACGGGATTTTCTTCCAGAAAAACAACTCTATTCATAATTTCTACTATCAAACAGGGAGGATGTTCTCATGAGAGCTTCTTGCTGCATTTTAGGTACAGGCAAGGCCACACAGGTAGAGTAATTGCCAGTATCAAGTGGCAGCTGCCTGCAGCCCCTTTGTTACAATGAGCTGGCTAGCTTTATTCTGCAGACAAGGGATGTGCTCAGCACAGGAAAGTTCTGAATGCCAACTTGTAGATAGAGCACAGCACAGCAAAGGACAGCACAGGCCTCGGCCAGCTTGTTGTTATGTGGACCACTAACTGATGAAAAATGGTCTTCCAGGGAGGATCACTGCAATATCTCCCCTGGACACAAGGTTTATGTCCATCTAAAGATAGAAATTATGGGTGATTTTTGTTTTACTTTTTCTTGGAGAAAATGACTTTTTTAAGAAGAGTGTTTTCTACTCAGCCTGCAATGGCTCCAAATCTCATGATTTGATAATGTGTGTTAAATAAAAGGCACATGATTTGTCTCATCTAGCTTTACTAATCAAAAAGTTAATAGTTCTGCCCTTACCTTCCCCTATGGACAGTAGAAAAGGATAGGCAGCCACACAGTATCCTCAGATAGCTCATGTAGAGTAACCTTTGGATTCTTTATTCTTACTAATTAATAAGGGACATTAACAAAAATTAGATTATGCATTGAACTTTCAGTTAGACACAGTTAGGTGAGATGAACGCCAACTCAATTCTATATGCTGATGACTACATACAGATTTCTGCATTTAATTTCTTTTAAAATGTAGTCTTTCTCTAATCTAATTGCATGAAGACTTATCATAAATCAAGTTGAGACTGTAAAAATAAAAAGCAAGTAAACAGAGACTTAAAGAACAGAAAGATCTTGGGATTTTAATATTGAATTAAATATGATGTGGTTGGTGAGGACCTTTTGTACTCCACCACCACTGTATAATTCTGAATGTTGAACTAGGTGGGACAAGGAGCTATTTATCTTGAGTTTTTATTGTCCTTTGAATTAAAGTTCTACTTTTTCCAGAAGGAGACCTGAGTAGTGTTGAATCCACAGCACAGTGGGCAGAGAACTAGGAGCAAAATAACTGAATTACCATGTGTATCCAATACAGATCTGTACTATTATGGCACACAAACTGGTACACTATTTGACAGTCTAAACAAGCTAATATTACTCTTAAATCCAGAGAATTAAAATGACTGAGACTATGGAAATGAATTTGTTCTTATTTAAACATTATGATAATATAACTAAAATAGACAGCCTTTAAAGCCTTTATTTAGAAAACAATAAATAAATAAGAGCTTCATTTAAAAAAATGTTTTGTTTTACAGTTATAGGAAGAGGTGACTAAAAACTGTTTGATGAACTGGACTGTCTGTTTAACTTATGCTTAAAACACATAATTCTATAGTTGTTTATTAAATGTCACAATTCCTCAGACATAGTTTATAAAAGTTTCTGTTATTTTACAGATATCCAGCTTTACAAAATGACTTAAGAGATAAATTACAGGCTGGTGATATAGCTCACTGACTCTGTAACTAACTTGATTTACCACAGCTAAGAATATGACCAAGTAGAAACCTTATCATTCTGTGACATTAATATTAAGATTTGGTTATCTTTTTCATATCAGTCAGTAAAAAAGGACACATTAATCTCTTCTCTTCCATATAGAAAGAGTCACTACTGGACTGTAATCATACCAGATAAAAAACAAGATATTCTTTACTAAACCAATTTTATAGCGAAGTGTATCTTGGTTATCACTAGAGTGCATTTCCCGAAGAAAAAAAAAACAAAAGTTCATTGCTCGTCTTTTATTTAATAATTCAACTAAAAGTCTTTAATTAACTCTTAATTTTGGTTCCACTTCCTTTCTAAATGGACTGTCTTTTTTACAAAATTAAATCTGGCCTCCTGTGCAAATTAGTAATAATTTCCTTGTGCCTATTTGGTTATTGCCTGACTTTATACAGTTTTTTTAATAGCAGGTGTTACAGAACAATTTAAGTCAACAAGATTGAGATGGCCAGGTTTCAGCAGTATATAAAAATCAGTGTCTGAGAGCCATAAGCCTCACAGCACAGTCCTAGGAAGGAGGTGTCCAAAAGACATTTACAGGATAGAGATGAGAAACACACATGAAAATCGTATTCAGGATAAAAAAGTAACACACATTATATATGGGGTTAAGAATTTATGTCTGATTAATGTTTTGGCAATCTAATAAAAATAACCAGAAATTGTTAAAACCTGTTACAATTCCTTGACAGTAAAACTCACTCAGCAAAAGTCAAAATTAAGAGAGAACACTGACTTATTAAAACAGTTAACACATATTAATTTCCTGTTATGCGTCCCTTACTTCTGATGTTATGCTTACCCTTTCACTGTCCCACTGGGTAGTAAGGTCAAGAGCATCAGTCTTTCTTAGTAAGAACCATATGGTTACAACAACCCGTCAGTGTCCTGAGGTTTTTGCCAGAAGTAGTACATTGTTAATGGTGTGGGGTTCTTCCTTGGTCTTCGATTTTTCTGTTTCACACAGGTGCACTCCTGAATTGATGTGCTTTTGACCACTGTGATTTGTTTACACCAACTGGAACTTCTGGTGCCATCGTGTATCCACTCTCTTCCACACATCATTTAAATCTGGTGTCACCTGCAGTTCCCCTCATGCAGAATGGCTATCTGTTATTGCTATATAAATTTGAAACAAATTTAGGCAATAACTACCTGATTGTTAGACAATTGCTATGACAGGGAAAGCAAGCTAACATCAGCTCAGGACAAGGCAAGTGCAAGCGAGTCCTGAGAGACAGCGCTACCAGGTCAATTCAAAGCCTGAGGCTTTTTACAAGTAATGACAAAACATCATATTTCCTGGGCTACAGAAAGGCTACCCTTCAGCAGTCCTGCTGTGCTGTGTACCGATCTGTGCATGAAATCGGATTCCAGGGCAACCAGAAAATTTAGCCTCACTGACCTTTGTTGCCTTTACCTCCTTCTACAGCTAAGAGAGTTACCAGCCTTTGGGGTAGCACAACCCAATTACATGATCTAATCCTTCACAGAAATTTATCAGCAACTGTAAAAGCTTTTGTAATATTTTAAAATAAATAGGATATATTACATAAACATAATAGTTATTAAAATACTACATGTGCAGACATGCTCAAGTAACAGGGAACATTTGTCACTCACAATCTTTAGAACTATGAACCCAAAGTATGTCAAAATGAATAATTTCTTTTCTGTTAATCATCAGTCAGACAAAACATGAAAAAATATTGTCAGTGTTTGTTTATCAACTGCAAAAGAAGACATTTCAGACTGAAGTAATATATGATTCACTGGACAAACAAAATGAATATAAAACTATTTGGGAGTCTTTGCTTTTCTGCTTTGTCAGAAGACAATTTACTGAAAAAAGAGGGTTACACGTTTGGAAGAAATATGCAGATTTAGTGAAATTCTAATGCAAATATTAGACTCGTTTTGGTTTTGAATCATTTTGATACCCAAAACATTGCATTTTTATACCACATAAAATATTTTCTTTAGCAAAATTTGGTTATCATTGAACCATTGGATGATTTCTCTCCTTACCCTAATTCCCAGTTTTCAGAAACTAAATTTACAAATACCTATGTACAGGTTATATAATTTTCTGGCTAGACCTAGGTATAAATACTTTTTATACCTCTGGCCACAGCCTTACAAACCAACCTTTCACACGTGGAAAACATCAAACATTTAACTAACCATGGGTGTTCGCTTTATTTTTTCCATTGAAAGTGACTTTCTGTAAGAAAAGCTTAGATCCTTTGCAGCCACTTTTAGAACTGAACTTTCTGTGACCAGATATCCCAGACAGCTCTGACAATATAAATATGGGTAGTTCTCAAATGTTTTTTTAGTCACCTAGAGCTACTGTTTCTGAGAGTAATTGCCAAGAATCAGCAAATACCAGCTACTTTGTACTTTATTTCAGTCATGGTGTTATATTGGCTAAGAACTTTATTGCTTCAGAAATGCAATAAATTTGTTCTCAGTTTTCCATGAATAGTATCACTGTAAAACCAAAAACTCTAATTAAGAAATAATGACTAATGTTCAGAGAATCTGGATAAAAATATAATCCATTACAAATGTATTTGAGATTGCTTTCCTTAAAAACTCTGATCTACTCTTTTTTACAAACATCTCCAAGGATTTAACTATTAACATTTGCAAAGGGATTTCATTGGCAATAAACTATATTGTCCTAAAGTAAATTATTCAAGAAAAAGTACTTACTTAGAAATAGGTTTGTTAAGGATTGGAATAGCTATGCTCTCAACACTGAGGGGGGATAAAATATTGAAACAGGTTTTGAAAAGCTGGTTCAGAAATTTCGTTGTTTCAGAAGATACTTCTAGCTAAAGTATTTTTTTTTTATTTCATATTTAAACAAATCTGATTTTTTTTAAATTTCAACAAAACTGAATTCTCCTTGTAAAATATCTTGAATTTTTACTGTTTTGAATACTATCATCATATTTACCTTCTGCGTTAACAAGGAAAACGTAAGAATCAATCTGTTCATCATTCATATATTAGTCAAAAACAACAGAAATAGTCATAGGTGAACTAGGCAAATAAAATCAATATTTTCCAAATATCCTTCAGATGTATTTTATTTAAGTCTTATGCTCTTTGCATGCTGCCTTCTGACAGCTGTATAATAGTATTCTCTCATACACTTTAAAATATTTGATACAGAAATAATGTTGTACTATACTTAAATTACTGTGATGGTGAAGTGGTATTAAAACTGTAACAATCCTGTAGTATTAATAATACCAATTACCTTTTCATCCAGCTGCCATAGTTTTTAAGTTGAGTTATTTCTGTGTTTCAACATTTTACCTCCAATAACTCCAATATTCAACTGAATTTATTAATAGCTGTGGAAGCCATCATCAGCATCAAGATAACTGTCATCATTTGGTATGCAAACCAAGAGATTATTGAACAACAAAGTTTGAAATAATCTTAATTTTAAAAGGTAAATGCAGAATTCTTGTAGAAATAAAGATATGCATTGTGTTTTGTTACATAATTACAAAGCAGCCTTCATTCCAGCTGAGAAAATAACTGTTTCTGTGTGTATGCATGCACACGCACATGTGTCATCTTCTAATACATAAACTACTTTTCTGCAAATGAATGGAGAGATAGTTTGAAACAGATGTGAGGACCGACAATATGTGTGTGTTCTGATGCCATATTTCTTTTAGAACTAGAGATGGAATGCATTATTCAAAGCAGTATTATCAGTTTTGCAAAAATGTTTTTACAAAGATGTTTCTACAAAGCATCTATTTAAGCAGATTAGCTATTTAGAATCCATTTTCCAAGGGAGAGAATTATCATCATGTTCATCATTTAAGCTACAATTTTACTTAAAGGATTATTGATATGTATTAAGTGTTCCTGTCTTTAAATTATAAACTGGACAGACTGGTTTAGAAATCCCTGAAGACTTCAAAAAGAAATTCTTGGTATTTAAAATATATATTTAATAGGAATGCCCTCAAAATGCAGTTCACATACTTTGTGTCATACCTTTGTTTTGAGAAACGTCTTATAACAATTTGAATAAGGGTTAAGGAACAGACAAATAAAGCGGATGTTGCTGTGGGAGCTACTATAGGCCACCCAATCAGGACAATGACACTGGTGAGTTATTCTTTAAGGAACTAAGGGGATGCCTCTAAGTCATCTGCCCTTGTCCTTATGGGGGACTTCAACTTGCCAGATGTCAACTGGGAATACCACAGAGCTGGGACAAACAGGTCCAGAAGATTCCTAAGGGAATTCCTAAGATTACTAAGGGAACCAACGAGGACGGCAGACTTCCTTGATTTGTTGCTTAATAAGAGAGGATCTCATGGATGAAGAGTTGATTGGTGCCTGCCTTGACCACAGCAACCATGAAGTAGACAAGTTTAAAGTCTATGGTAACAGAAGGAAAGCTGCCAGCAAGACCTCATCTCTGGATATGAGGAGAGCAGACTTCAGGTTGCTCAGGGAACTGCTTAGTAAGGTCCCCTGGGAAAAAACCTTTTGAAGGTGCTGGTCAGTTTTTAAGTACCACCTCTAAGATCACAGGAGCAGGCAATTCCAAAATGTAGGAAGCCAAGCAGGTGAAGAAGGCCGGCTTGGCTGAGCAGGTATTTCCTTCCAGAAATAAGGCAAAAAAAACCCCATAGAAGGCCAGTGGAACCAAGGACAGGCGACAAGGGAGGACTACAGAGATGCTGTTTGCCACTGCAGGGAGGAAACTTGTGTGACCAAAGCTCAATTAGAGTTGAATCTGGCCAGTATTGTGAGGCTCAATAAAAAGGGCTTCTAAAAATATGTTAATGGAGAAAGGCAGGCCAGAAATAACACTGGCCTTTTACTTGATGAGAATGGTCACCTCACAAACAGGGACATAGATAAATCAGGGATATTTAATGCTTTCTTTGCCTCAGTCTTCAGCAACAATGATGGGCTCTGGAACCTCCAGAGGCTTGAGATAGAGAACCATGACTGTGGGAATGATGAATTCCCAATCAACCCTGAACATGTGCAGGACTTGCTGCTCCAGCTGGACCCCTATAAGTCAATGGGGCTTGATGAGATTCATCCAAGGGTACTTAAAGAGCTGGCTGATATCATAGCGAGACCTCTTTCAATGATTTTTAATTAAAAGAGGGAATCTGGAAAGGTCCCAAATCTCCCAAAACTTCAGAATCTGGAGAGGTTCCAGTTGACTGGAAGCTGACAAACGTTGTCCCAATCTTTCAGAAGGGCAACAGGGATGACCCTGGTAACTACAGGCCTGTCAGTCTCACTTCTGTGCCTGGCAAAATTATGGAAAAGATTATTCTGGGAGCTATTGAAAAACACCCGAAAGACAATGCAGTCACTGATCTCAGCCATCACAGGTTCACAAGCAGAAAGTCCTGTTTCACAAAATTATTTTTTTCTATGACAGGGCTACCCACTTATTTGACCAAGGAAAGCCAGTCAATGTGATCTTTTTGGATTTCAGTAAAGCTTTCAATACTGTCTCTCCTGGACAAAATGTCCAGCACACAGCTGGATAAACATACAATGCAGTGTGTGAGCAATTGGCTGATGGGTCAAGCTCAAAGGGTTATCGTAAATGGGGTTACAATGGGCTGGCGGCCAGTCACTAGCGGGGTTCTGCAGGGATCCATCTTGGGGATGGTACTTTTTAATCCCTTTGTAAATCACTTGGAAGCAGGACTTGAAGGAGTACTAATATGTTTGGTGACAACACAAAATTGGGAGGAGCTGTTGACACTCTCGAGGGCAGAGAGACCCTGCAGAGGGTTCTAGACAAATTAGAGAGCTGGGCAGTCACTGACTGTGTGAAGTTTAACAAGGGCAAGTGCTGGATTTTGCACCTGGGGCATGGCAACCCTGGATGTACATACAGAGTGGGGAATGAGAGGCTGGAGAGCAGCTCTGCAGAGAGGGACCTGGGGGTTCCAGTTGATGGCAAACTGAACATGAGCCAACAGTGTGCCCTGGCAGCCAAGAGGGCCAACCATGCCCTGGGATGCATCAAGCACTGCATTGCAGCTGGCCAAGGGAAGTGATTGTCCTGCTCTACTCTGTGCTGGTGTGGCCTCACCTTGAGTACTGTGAGCAGTTTTGGGCACCACAGTATATTAAGGATATAAAGCTACTAGAGAGTGTCCAGAGAAGGGCCACAAAGTTGGTGAAGGGTTCAGAGTGAACTTGTATGAGGAGCAGCTAAAGTCACTTGGTTTATTCATACTGGAGAAGAGAAGTCTAAGGGGAGACCTCATTGCAGTGTTCAGCTTCCTCACAAGGGGAAGAAGAGGGGCAGGTGCTGATCTCCTCTCTTTGGTGACCAATGATAGGACCTGAGGGAATGGAGTGATGAGCACTTTAATAGAACCCGAGGGACTGGCAGGGAGATGTGGCAGGGGAGGTTTAGGTTGGATATTAGGAAAAGGTTCTTCACCCAGAGGGTGGTAGAGCACTGGAACAGGCTCCCCAGGGAGGCAGTCATGGTGCCAAGCCTGACAATATTCAAGAAGCACATGCTCAATGCCCTCAGAGATATGTGTGAATTTCGGGCTTGTCCTGTGCAGGGACAGGAGTTGGACCTGATAATCCTTGTGTATCCCTTCCAACTCAGGACATTCTATGATTCTATGAATATCAAAGAAGTTAGATATATTTCTTTGCTAATATGATGATGGAATATTTTATTTTTTAAACCACTTCAGTGACATCTACCAAATGATGTTTAAACATACAGGATAAGTTCTCTATCTTTAAACCAGCCCTGAGACTACTGTGAAGGAAGATGCTACATCTATTCTTTCCCTCCCCTTCAAGGGTAATTTTGTCTGTCATATTACCTCTGCCTTCCCTTATACCTTTGTATAATGCTAGAAAGATAATCCTTGCCATGTGGATCGCAACTGAAACGTTCATGGATTTCATAAGGTATTTTTACTGCAAGGTTGGTCCTTATATGTGAAAGATTTTCAAATCCCAGTTTCTTTTTAAAATGTAGTTTCACATTGCCAAAAATATTAGCTTAGTAAATGAATAAAATGAATAAATGTCACAAACCAAGTCTAGAAGAAATGAATATAAGTGAGGCAAATGTTGTAAACACTATCACCACTGTGCAATATTCACAATAGGAATAAAATTCAGTCATAATTTTAAGAACACAGAAGCAAATATAGTTGTTTCAAGGATTTTTTAATTATTGGATGGTGTGTGAAAAGGGCCTTAATGTTTGTTTACTTTTCTCAAAAAATATACATCTCAAAGCAGGAGTGTCAAATACTTTTTCATGTTATGGCAAGTCTTCACACAATTCCTCATTATTTTCCTCTCAGTATTATCTTCCTAATTCATATGTTCCTCAAAAAGCATTTTTTAATTGACTGTTTTCAAGGCTGTGTGCTATCATTTGCATTTAGAACAAAATCTCAGATTCTTTTAGATATATAATAATTGTCAATTAGACTGTAACAGATTTTTGAAAACCAATTCTCCAGTGCATGTATCATCTCATTAGTCTACAATATTCAGCAACTTTTACTCTTAGGTCTGATATATCACCTCTGGAAAAACCTAGTGTTTACCCAACATTTAATTGAACATTTTTGTTGATGTGAATTAAATTTCAGGATTTAAAATTTAACAGTGGGATACTGTCTTTTTATAAACCTTTGTTTAGACAACAAAGGAAGTCTCAGAGCTGCAGGCCCTCGTGTTCATAGGGAGAAGTAGCCACTTCAATACATCCTGCAAAGGCAATGTGTCTGGGTGCAAGCAACCCAGGCAATTTCTGAAGAATGTAAAAGACGATTTCTTGTCTTACATGATCAACAAACCAATGGGACAATGTGTACTGCTAGATTTACTGTTCCCAAAGCTGGCCAGAGTTATGAAGGTTAATGATAGACTTGGCTGTGGTAGATACTGGAGAATTGGAGATGGCAGAGTTTAAGATCATGAGAGGAGTAACCAATAGCAGAGTAGCCAAATTAGAACAACATATCCAAGAGAGCAGATTTTGGCTTGTTAAGAGATCTGCTTGAAAAGATTCAATGGAAAACTGCCCTGAAGAGCAATGGGAGAGCTGGTTGATCTTCAGAAACAACATCCTCAGAGCACAAAAGCCATCCATTCCTTGCAGAAGGTCAGGCAAGTACAGCAGAAGGTCAGCAAGGTCCGGACAGTGATTGCCTGGTGGAACTCAAATGCAAAAACGAAGGGCACAGAAGGTGGAGGCAGGGATGGTAGGAATAAAGAGGCATTGCCCAAGTGTGCAGGTGTGGAATTAGGAAAGCCAAAACTCAGATTGAGCTGAAATTAACAAGGAACACAAAGGGCAACAACTAGGGTTTTTCCAAATACATTGTCAATGAAAAAAAGGTTAAGAAAAACCTGAACCTGGTCCTCAGTGGGGTAGGGGACCCAGTAACAAAGGATGTGGAAAAGGATGGTGTACTTTGAGCTTTTTTTGCCCTGGTTTCAATGAGGTCCATGGGGCCAGAGGAAATGCATATGAAACCCTGCAGGTACCACCAGCCCTGACTGTCTCTGTCCAGCTCCCTGAGTCTCCCGCCACCCTGCCCATGACCCAGCAACCCATTTCAGCCCTCCCTGGGCCATCAGTCTCTGTCCCAGCAACACTCCAACAGGGCCCGTCTCCAGCTCCCTCCCTGGGGACAAAGGCAGCTGAGGCCAGGCTGGGATGTGGGGGACAGGCAGGTCAGGGAGACACACCTGGAGTTCTGGGTCCAGTTATAGACTTGCAGTAAAAGGGAGATATGGACATACCAGAGCAAGTCCAAAGAAAGACTATGAAGATAATTAAGCATTTGGAGCACCTGACATATGATGAGCAGTTGAGAGAGCTGGGTCTGTTCAGCCAGGAGAAAAGGCTCAGAGAGGCATCTTATCAATGTGTATAAATACTAAGAAGATTTGGATGATTTAGGTCATTTATATATTTGAAATACATACATATTTGAAAACAATTTCAAAACACTGATCTGTGCCTCTTCATGACTCCACTAAAACCAACAAAGTTACATGGCAGTAAATGGTACACCTATGCTGCAAGTGCCAAAAAAAAAAAAAAAAAAAGATTTTTAGGTTGAGTTTTCTGGTCCAGTATTTTTATGTGTAAACAAATTACAAGAGACACAGAAATGGCTAAGGATATCTACCACAAAATCTTCCACATTAAGGTCAAACAACACCACTAAATCATCAGTCCTGGCCTTTTCAATTACAAAACTCTAAACTTTGCCCAGTTATACCTCTTCTGAGCTCAATAACTTCTGAGCAGACAATAACTTGTGTTTGGCTGAAGCGTATCTCCCAGAAAGGCAACCATTCTTTATTTAAAGGTTTCCACAGACAGAGAAATGTACTTCAACCCTTGGTAGCTTGTTTCAGTGATTAATTGCCCTTGCTGTTAAAAAGATGTGCCTAAATTCTAATTGGAATTTATCTGGCTTCAGCTTCGAGGCATAGGTCCTTGATAGGCCTTTTTCTGCCAGAGTGAAACCCCTTGGCAATGGGTATTTTGTCCTGTATAAGTAGTTATGGCTGTAATCAAATCACTTACTCTTTTTCATCATCCAAACAGACTATGATCTAAATCTTCCACCCTGAGCCATTTTCAGCTTTTGGATATGTCTCTTTTCTGTACCTTCAACAACTTTTCATCTTTTAAAGATATGGACACTACCACTGTATATTGGTCTCACTGTGCTCAGTAGAGGTCATATTATCACTTTTTCTCTTGATACTCTCCTCTTTATGCCTTTCAGTATTCTTTTCTGCCAACATTGGAATAGGTGCTCATGGCAAATTGCAGTAATCTTTAAATCTTCTTCCAAATCATTGCTTTCCAAATTGTCTGTTTATTCCTATTCAATATATTTCTTTGAATGTGAACACTTTAATTGTGATCCCTCACTTTGAAATTACCAAGTGGTCCAGACTATTTTTATTAACTGACTCAGCTGTTTCTCCCTATTATTTATTATTACTATTATTACTATTGTTGTCACTATTTATGATTTATCAGTCTTTGTTTTATCAATTGTTAGAATTGGTTGATTCTATTAGTTACGATGAAATGTCCAACACTGATTGTTTCACAACCTTTTTGGAAAAAGCATCATCAAACAATGATTTCCCACCACTGGCTGTTGTTCCAGATTGATCACTTAGTCATTTTTTAATCTACTGATCTTGTATCATTCCATAATTTTACTCAAGTATTTCATATTCATAATTTAAAAACAACAGACGGAAATTTAAATCAGAGGAGGTAGGTGTCTGAAGTAGAGAATTTTTACATGTCCTTTGTTTTATACCCACAAGAAAAAGCAGTTTTCTCTCTTCTATGGGTTCTTGTTTTGCTGTTCTTGTTGGTTTTATTCTACTCAGAATAAATAACCAAAAAGAATAAAGCAAGGAAGAGAAGAAAGGCACATAAAAATCAAACTGAGAAACATTTTTGTGTTGCAAAATGCAGAACAGTGTGCTCTGTTGTTTGGAGCTAGTATAAAGAGAAAGCATTTTCTTCATTATTGAGTAAATTATTTGCTACCTGATGGGTAAAATGACAACTTTTTTTTTTTTGACCAATTTCTCCAAATTCAAATGCAAAATGTTATACTGTTTCCTCATTATTCTTCATTGATGCGTTCAATAAATAGTCCATATAAATATATTTCCATGACAAATATTATTCATATTTCAAATTGTCATTTGATACTTTCAGAATAGAAATTCAGTTTATTTACAATGTGGTGAATTTCTTGAGTGTTTTACTGCAGACTCACTTCAAGTCTCACTCAAAAAATCATCATTCTTCTACTTCTGAAAACTTTTCGTTACTTTTTGATCACAGAAGTGGCAGTATCTTGGCAATATATATCATGACATCACATTCCACTTTCACAAGGGTAGAAGTGAAATGTGTATGTAGACAGTTCCAAAACTCGTTCTGGAACACATGAACACTTCCAAATTTAATGGAAGTTACAAGCTATAGATAAACAGTATGTGGAGATAATGTTAGGACTAGCATTAGTGAGCAAAGATATTAACATTCACAACTTCTTA
Source organism: Phalacrocorax carbo (assembly GCF_963921805.1). Taxonomy (NCBI): domain Eukaryota; kingdom Metazoa; phylum Chordata; class Aves; order Suliformes; family Phalacrocoracidae; genus Phalacrocorax; species Phalacrocorax carbo. The sequence goes on from NC_087513.1 coordinate 167,277,657, forward strand.
AAATTGACAGATTAGGCTTAGCTCCAATGTACACCTACAAAATTCTCAGATTCATCCAAAATTTTAAATTTGACTATTAAAGTTTCTTCTCAGGGGAAAAACAGCTTAAAAATTGATGCCATTTTAAAGAAACTAAACAATTGGCATAAAAGACAGCTTCTCATCGATCTGTGTGCTTAATAAAGCTAAATGTTAGGAAGACTAATGTACCATACTGATATTTTAGGAATTTCATTAATGTATTTGAAAGACTGTCATAACTCATTCACCTCTGCTGAGTTTATGAGCCATGGGTTTTCTCCAGCTCATAAAATCAACTTGCTTAACGCAATACAGTGACTGATAGCATCAGAGATGACACTTCATGAAGCAAGGTGACTTTTTTTTTCCCTTCTTTTTTTTTTTTTTCATAAGTTTTGTAGGACAATGCAGGGATACTGAAAAGAGAACTGGATAAAAGCCTGACCAAATATCATTTTGACTTGGTGACAAGTTAATAAAAAATATCCTATCTCTGTTGCTCTTTGTAAATGTTGAATGTAAACTGGGACATAATGCTAATTTCTGAAATATTGAAAAATTAATTTTGGTTTTCCACTTTTTAAAATGTGGTACACCTGGCGTGAAAAATCACTACTCTAAATAGTAAAATGTCTTCCTGTCAGCTATGTTTATCTCTATACTGAACCTTCATCTAGAAATTTTGAAATGGGAAAAATTTACAATTTTGCCTTGTATGGAACAAAACAAAGAGCATATCTGCACATTTGTATATATTTTGTCATTATAAACATCAAACTCATTACTTCTTAAACATACCTCACACCTCTTTCTAGTTATCTACAATGCAGATATTATCTGAGATAGTCACCCAAGTCTTCCTTTATCCATGGATCAAAATAGGCACCTACAATGTGTGATTTCTGAAGAAATATTTGTCTTTCAATTACTGCAAAAGAAACCTAAAGGGAATGGCCCAGATGTGGAAGTTTAATGCTATAGTTATATAAAGTTAGGCCTAGTTAATCTCATTCCTGGCCCCCAGAGCAGAATCTACATCTTTAGCCATCACCTACAAAGTATGGAGAAAGATATCTCAGACTTGGTTCAAAACAGTCAACTCCCTGAACAGAAAGCAACCTTATTGAAATAAAAGTTAACAAGCTTTGGTTGCTCTTAGCTGGGTTCACATGTGATGTGAATAGCCCCTTTGGAATTTGACACTGACATATTTTCTAAGTTCTCTTAAGTCCCACTTCAGACATTTCCCTTATGAATGTGGGCCTAATATAAAGTTTTTCTGGGATGGAGGAATTAATTATCTCTCAGCCTCAAAGAGACACCTATGCACAGTGACAATCATAGACAAGAGAAAGACTTCACAGTCTCATTTCCTCTTTGGAAAATGGACCATATCTTCCCTTTTATTTAAAACACAATACAAAGCAACTATTAATTCCATGTGTGTGTGTCTTGGTCTTGGCTGGGGTAAAGTTCATTTTCTTCCCAGTAGCTGGTATAGTGCTGTGTTTTGGATTTAATATGAGAATAATGTTGATAATACACTGACATTTTAGTTGTTGCTAAGTAGCACTTACACTAAGTCAAGGACTTTTCAGCTTCTCATGCTCTGTTGACTGAGAAGGCTGGAGATGCACAGGAAGCTGGGAGGGGACACAGATGGGACAACTCGTCCAAACTGGTGAAAGGGCTATTCCATATCATATGATGTTATACCTAGTATATAAACTAGGAGAAAGCTGGCTGCTTCTTGGGAACTGGCTGAGTATTGGTCAGCAGGTGGCAAAAGATTGCATTGTGCATCACTTATTTTGTATATTATTTATTATCATTATTATTATTATCCCTTCCTTTTCTGTCCTATTAAACTGACTTTATCTCAACCCACAAATCTTACTTCCCCACCTGCACCCTCCAATTCTCTCCCCCATCCCACTGGATGGGAGTAAGCAAACAGCTGTGTGGTGTTTAGCTGCCTGCCAGGTTAAAGTACGATGATGTGCAATTATAAGCCTAGCAATTAGAGCACTTGCTCAGGATGTGATATGCTCAGCTTGAAAATAGTTTAAAAAACACAATCCATCTTGAAAACAATGCATAAGAAAGCAGACTACAAGCAGTCTTTTGTGTGCACTTATGAAGAAATAACTAGTTGATACTGACTGACCATGAAATTATATCTGAACAAAAGAAGAAACTCTTTGCTGTGAGGGTGGTGAAGTATTTGCACAAGTTGGCCGGAGAGGCCAACTGTCTCTCTCAAGAGGTCCCTTCCAGTCTATACAATTCTTTGATTCTGTGAATACATGTCACAGAACAGCAGATTCATTCATGGAGGAAGTGACCTCTAGAGATCATCTAGTCCAGCCTCCTCCTCTGCTCACAGCAGGGTTAACTAGAGGAGGTTGCTCAGGGCCATGTCCAGTGAAGTTTTGAATTTCTCCAAGGATGGAGACAACAAAACATCTCTGACCAATCAGTCCAAATACTTAACCACACTCACAGTAAAATGTTGTTTGTTTTTCTTTTTGTGTGTGTGTGTTTAAATAGATTTTTCTGTTTTTTAATTTGTACTCATTGTCTCTTGTCCTGTCACCAGATACTACTGAGAAGAGTCTATTTCTGTCTTCCTCACTCCCTCCCATCAGTTATTTACACACATTGATAGTTTTCCCCTGAGCCTTCTCTCCTCTAGGCTGAACGGTCCCATCTCAGCCTGTCCTCATACAACAGACGCTCCAAGTCCTTAGCCATCTCCATAGCCCTTCACATGGCCCTTCACTGGACTCACTCCAGTATATCCATATCTCTTATACTGGGAGCCCAGACCTGGACACAGCGCTCCAAAAGTGGCCTCACAAGGGCTGAGTAGAGAGAACGGATTACATCCCTCGACCAGCTGGCTCGATTCTTCCTAATACAGCCCAGGCAGCTGTTGGCCTTCGCTACAAGTGTACATTGCTGACTCATGGTCAACTTGGTGTCCACCAGGACCCTTAGGTCCTCTTCTTCCAAGCTATTTTCCAGCCAGTTGTCCCACAATGTGTAATGCTGCATAGAGTTATTCCTTCATGAGAGTTGAGAGTTCTGTTGGACCAGTTCTCCAGCTTGTACAGCTTCTTCTGAATGTCCCTACATCCACGTGGTGTATTAACCACTCCACCTAGTTTTACACAATTTGCTAACTTGCTGAGGGTCTGCATCCTGTGCAGTCATCCAGGTCATTAACAAAGATTTTTAACAGTATTGTTCCACATATCAACCTCTGACACACACTGTCAGTGACTGACATCCAGCTGGACTTTGTATGAGACATCACAGTCCTTTGAGCCCAAAATTCAACTATTTTTCAGTCCACCTCACTGTCCAGGTATTTCCTCTGACCTTCATCACTTTTTGTCTATGAGAATGTTATGGCAGACAGTGTTAAAAACCTTGGTATAACAGCTTAAAAAAATTTAAGTCATCAGACTATGAGTTTATGTGGGTACAAGGTCAAATGAGCATTTTGAAATACTCCTTTTGGATTCTAGAACTGCTCACTTCTAGTTCTACTTCAAATGCTTAAGTTCAGATTTACCTTGTGAATCTGTGCAAATAAATAGGGTTGATGTCCAGACTATATGTTATTTTTAAGTGAATAATGTATTGTTTCTTCATCCTGACTTTTCTATTTGAAGATGCCTTTCAAAATCTCTTCTCTTCAGTTACTCTTTAATAACATATTACCTGAATGACTTTATTGTTTTCAGTTAAGCAGCTCCCTAACTTAGCTCAGTAAAAATTTTCACTTTCTTTGAAAGGTAATTTAAGCGTATGTTATTTTTCAAGTGTGCTAATACACTATTATAAAGCATAGTTGGTTTTGTAGTGTGTTCTTCACCACTTGACAAGAAGCAACAAGCTAGCAACCTTAGATCATTTGTCATTCCTCAGACTGAGAAGTTTATTTATGTACTTTTTATATTGTTTTAGAATTATACTTTCTCAACTTATTCTCCAAGTCTTTTCCCTATTGAACTGTTGCTTCTAAGCAAGGCATCTACATTTGTGGTATTTTGGGTAAGCCTGCATGTATGGTTACCACTTCAGTTGTAAGATAAATTTAACTTTCCCTTCTTTTCTTTAAGATTAAAAGTAGAAAAGAATTTACTAACATCTGGTAAAAAATCTAGACCCAGCTTGCCAAATGAAGTGCTATGCCTCCTCTGCATATGCCATATTATTTCAGATACTAACACATTTATCAGACCCAAACTTTCACAATTTACAAGAATATTTTAGTTCATTGAGAGATACATTTCTACAAAGAAAATGTGATTATCCTGTATCAGTTGTGAACTCAGTTCATAATGCATTCTTTTTTTGCTCAGGTTTAGTTATGAATCTCATATAAGCATGATTCTGTAGTTTCCATTCCTATTTACCAAGTTATTAATTCTGTATTAGTCTGCTAATAGTGATTAATAATCTCTGAATCTATAAAATACTTGTATGTCACAAAAAAATGTATATTATACTTAAGGAAAACAGGTTCTATGATAATATTAGGACACAGAGAAGGTGAATGAGGTTTTCATTTTTATTTTGCAAATTTTTGGTTTGAAAAAATCCTATATATTAGAGTTTTGTCTCCTAGATATTTCTTAGCCTTAATACATGCTACTTTTACTTTTCAGAAGTGTTCTCTATTAGTCTAAAATTAACTAAGTTCTTCATTACTCAAACTTACAGAAAATGTCATTCTCTTGGAGGGGTAACTGCATGTCCATATAAGGATTTATCTAGCTATGACTATAAAAAAGAATGATGTCTTTATGAAAATCTATAGTTTTGGTTAGTGTTTGTGTTACTTTTGGTAGAGCTGAATTTGGCCCATTGTATAGTCCTATGCATTAACATTGTAACAGCTGAGTTTTCCTGTGTTTTTTGCTTCTGTCATGGATGCAGAAGAATCTGGTGCGCATTAAGATTTCCCTTCTGCACAAAGAGCTGCAGGTATAAACAACATCTGAAATTGACAGCACTGCAAGGAGGACTTGGCAGCATCTTCAGTATAGAGGCTAGTGCTTCAAGTAACCCAATTGTCTAGAGAAAACTCAGACAAATTACCCAAGGAATGGGGAAGCTGAGGATCAGCAATTTTAAGCTATCACCTGAACAAAGGCTTTTATGTAATGCAGAGAAAATTTGGAAGCACTTTAAGCAGAGAATTTTTCAATATCTGTATTACTATATGAATACTAACTGACAGAAAAAGAGACAGCTAGGCACACATTGCATATCACTATGGTAACAGACACCCTAAAACCAGTATAATAGCAATAGATTTAGAGGCATTGAGGAATACAAGAGCAAAATACAGTGAACAATATACGAGTAATAGTATTGTATACAGTGTCCACAGCAAATTCTGTATTTTGCCTGGAGAGAGCATGTAGCTTCGTCATGTAATTTAAGTTTTCAGATGCTGAATTACTACTTCTACACCAAAGATTTTTGAAAGATTTGGAAAATTCAAAAACTTATGGGATAATATTGATTAGAAAGTTAAGATCCATTATTGTAGTATTAAGTTGAAAAAAAAAGATAAAATACAAAAGTAGAGTCAAATTTTATAGAGGTTCATGGACAATTTGATTGATAAAGTAAAAAAGAAAATGAAAAATGAAAATTTGATATAGTTTTCAGTTTACACAACTGAATACAAAGATTGGACAATATCTGTGACATTTTGGGTCCATAGTGCTATTTTATGATTTGTGGATCATAAAATACAGTCTATCAATATTAAAAAAAGATTATGTATAGTAGCATTTTAAATAAGAGTTGTAATAAGAAATGTCCATAGCACGTATCAAGATCTTTCTGAAACAACAGATACAAAGGAAAATACAGCCTTTCATCTTAGTGTAATGCCAAGGCAGAAACTGAATGGAACCGTCAGACTGCTGTGAAGTTGATGAAACTTTTAATGTCAGTATAATAATTTTATTAATGTGGTATCAAAATATAAAAAAACTCCAACACTTTGAATTCTTTTTCATATTTCCTTCCCTCTTCCTGTCTGTCCTCTTCAACATCCTGATAAAGCTAAGCCAAAAGAATCATGTTTACATCTAAATTAATAACTTTAATTATGAGTAGTTTGCACTGTGAAGGGATTCTGATTTTTAAATTATTATATCTATGTTCTAAAATAACATTTTCATAAACACATACACACACATATATATGCACAAAATTTCCTAGATTTGCAATAGAAATAGTAAAAGGAAAGCTGATGTGAAATGGGAGTTTGGAAAGAACTGGGTGACTGATTTATTTTTTTATTATTATTTATTTTATGAGATTAGCCTTAACTAATCTAAAAAATAAATTATTTCTCATTTCTTAAATTTTCTGTTCCTCAGATGAGTGAGGTTTTGAATCTTCTGCTAGGAGCCATAACAACAGTTAATCTCTTGACAGTTTAAAAATAGAGCTTGTATGTTTATACACAAGTTTAAATTAAATGGAGTTAATGTCCTAAGAGGCCTTCTCTTCTACTACAAATTTAAAATTTTATATTATTTTTCTTTGCTGTCTGGAAATTTTATAATTCTGAAAATATTGTTTTCAGTATTCTTCCACTTCCATCTTCATTTAAAACCAAAACAATGCTCAGCTAGACAGTATTCTATTCACAAAACAGTGTATAGGTGACATGTTGCCTGCATGAAAAACTGCACTGCACTTTGTCTTCTAATATGGGGTTGACAAACAGTTAAGACCTCGAGTACTGCGTTCAGTTTTGGGCCCCTCACTACAAGAAGGATATTGAGATGCTGGAGTTTGTCCAGAGAAGGGCAATGACGGTGGTGAAGGGTCTAGAGAGCAAGTCTTCTGAGGAGCGGTTGAGGGAACTGGGGTTGTTTAGCCTGGAGCAGAGGAGGCTGAGGGGGAACCTTATCGCTCTCTACAACTACCTAAAAGGAGGCTGTAGAGAGGCAGGTGTTGGTCTCTTCTCCCTTGTAACAAGCGATAGGACGAGAAGAAATGGCCTCAAGCAGTGCCAGGGGAAGTTTAGGTTGGATATTAGGAAAAACTTCTTCACCAAAAGGGTTGTGAGGCATTGGAACAGGGTGCCCAGAGAGGTGGTGGAGTCTCCATCCCTGGAGGTATTTATAAGAAGGGTAGACGTGGTGCTTGAGGATATGGTTTAGTGGTGGACTTGTCAGTGATAGGTTAGTGGTTGGACTCGATGATCTTAAGGGTCTTTTCCAACCTTAATGATTCTATGATTCTATGATTCTATAATTAAAATACATCAGAGCTTTGCACTGTAGGCTGCCTAGACACTTTCTATGTATATATCAGATAACAATATAATATACCCACAGGACACGTTCAACTGTTTGGGTGCAGAATTATTTTTTTAAAATCATAGATTTAAGGTGATATTAGTCTCATCTAATTTTAGTTTTCTATATATAAGTGTTTACATATGCGGTAGCTAATGTGGTCTGTGAGTTAGTCAATGAAAAGCTACGGGAAACCTTGAGTCATTCCTCCTATTGTAAAGACATCTGAAATATGTCAGACGTCCATCTTTGCTACGCTGACCATTTCCCTGGAATGACTATGAAGGAAACCTGGGCTACCCCTCAAACATGTGTGTATACAGTAAAGATAACTATGAATGAGACAAACCTCTCCTCAAGGGACTGTTGCTAACTGCATGTGACGTTTTAAGCATGAAGTGAAAGTTGATAGTCTCTCTAGCTTGCTACAGGTTTGTTTGGGTTTTCTGTTTTGTGTTTGGGATTGGTTTTTGGTTGTTGGGGGTTTTTTTGTGTTTTTTATTTATTTATTTATTTTTCTGAGCTTGTATTAAGTAGTGATCTATTCTGGGAGAACTCTATTAGTTGCTGACTTTCTTCAGTCATCTCGTTGTTAGTTAGTTTTCAGCCTTTGACATTTTTTGTATTTCTACAGTTTTAGATAAATGGGACTGCAGCCACTGTGTAGCAAATATAAGTCTCCTGCCAATAAGCTTGTCAGATACCCTTCTGAGGCTTTTTAAAGCTTGTTGTGAACTGGCAGAAGTGCCCTAACAGCAGATTGAAATTTTAGACTTAAAGTAATAAAGTGTTGGGCCAAGCAGCATGTAATATTATCAAAAATAAAAACAACTGAAAAAGCAAAATTTGAAAATAAAAACCTTGTTTAGTTAGAAGAAACTTCAGAAATCGTACTTGTTCTGTACATTTTATATTTACTTCGTGAAATATAAGGGTTTCCTGTGTACAAATACGATGAAACTTGGAGGCACAAACCACATCTGCTCTTTTCCCAATAAGCCTGTGAAAAATAAGCTCTTAGACTCTCTAAAGGCAGTCACTAGAGGGAGCCATATTCATATGTAGTTTATTACATGCCCCTGCAAAGCTTTCTAAAATAACCCAGGTGATGAACAAAAGAGATTTTTGTTATTTGCTACAGAATTCTTACACAGGAATAGAATGTCATATGGAAAACACCAGATTTTTCCAAGCTGAATATGCTACTGAAGTGAAGGATCACAGTATTAAGAACAGTAAAGGTGCTGCTGCAACTTTAGGTTTTTCCATTCTGTGCTTGTTATGTACTAGATCCACCAGGGTATATAAGCACTTAAAATTAACCTGAGCATTTTAGTGTGCAGATCCAAAATCACAAGGAGGGGGGAAACCTGCTGTACTGTTGCTTAACTCTGTCAGTAACTTTGCAGTTTCTTTCATGTTCAGCTTCAAAGTTTCTGAGTACTTGAATATTAAGAACTGCCCAAATATGAGTATTACAGGACTACCTTCTCAGTAATCAGTGACTGGTGTCTTTCTAACAATATAACTAGAGGACCTGTAGGTGTTCTCACAGCTGAAATATTTAAAACACAGAAGGCTTGACTTCCCAGTGAAATGCAGTTGCAGCCATTGTCTTTGAAAACACAGCTGGAGTCCTTTCATGGGGATAATAGAGGCGAGCTCTTCACACTGAGAGGAGCATTGAAATAGGGGTTTGAGATCTCACACAAGGGATAAAGAAGGGGGCAGGGAACACAGTAGGTAGTGTATATATAATAATAAATACTGTTCTTGCATAAACCCTTCTTCATTTTGACACAAGGAAGTAAGCCACTGTTCATAAACTATTACTGTATGAAAGGAATAAGCCCACTGCCAAAGAACCCCCATCGTGCCGCTATACTGTGAGGCATACTCTAAGAATTACAGCTTTTGGATGTTATAACCACTCTGAGATATGAATTAAATGCTGAGCTGCTCTTCAATACTAAGAATAAGGAAATTTGGGGTAAAAACGGTGATGCAGTTATAAGATCTGGTAACACTTGTCAGTAATATGTGTATGTGGGAAATGCAATGGAATTTAGGAGTTAGCAGAATAAGTGATTTATAAGGAAATGTTTGCAGAATCACAACTTTTTTCCTAGAGAATTACAGCAAAGTTGTGTTTTAATCACATACACATATACACATACAGGTATATTTATCTGTGGTAACTACTTCATAGTTGTTTTTCTGTTCAGACCTGTGGAGATCCCTCTTTCTCATGTTAAAGCAGTATGGGAATAATTAGGAAAAAAGAAACGCAAACAAACAAAAAAACCCAGTACAAACTACGGTGATTATAGCATCAGTAAAAAGGATTAGACTCCTGAAAATAAATAATATTAAGTTTTAGGAAGAGAGTTTGTAGCCTAATACTATAAGTTAAAACAAAGTTAAAACTATATATATGTAAACTATATATCACAACTTATTTCTACTTTTCTTCCAGTATTTTTCTTCTTACAGACATCACTGTAAATGTCAAATTATGTAACTTTGCCAAAAAAAGGTCAGATTTTATCAAAAGGATTGACTTACCTTATTTTTTTCAGATTCTGGAGAATACATTTCCTTTTGGTTTTGTGGTTTGTTTTTAGCAGTTATCTTGTTTTGACTGGTTGTCATTTAAAGTGTTATGCTAGTATTTCTATGTCATAAACATGAACCTATTCTCAGTTCAACAATAAGGGACTTGTAATACAAATTTTAAGTGCTTTTCATATGCAGTTCTTCTTTTGGGAGGGAGCTCACAGATCTAGACAAGTTACTTTCTGAAGTTTTTCCCTGCAAGTGAGAGAACAAGAAATATGTTTCTTCTGTACTTTAAAATGGGTCTTATGTATACAGTGTGGATGTAAGCATTAAGACTTAAAGGAAAGTAAATTTCCTGTGGCTCGTGATGCCATTGTAGCAGTGGACATTGCATTTCTAGCTCAGAATACACACATGTAATTAGCTGTATGAGATGACTAGCTCCAAGATAAAATATTGAGTTCAAGTTAATGAATTTCTTGCATGAACTGACTATTTTTTTTAATATGAGCTGCAACTGATGAAAGCTTTCTCAAATTAGAATGTAACCTCTTGCAGGAAATAAACTGCCTGTGTATTTTCCAGACTTCATGACACTGGAGATTCACCCTTACTAGGAACCTTACAGTAACCTCGCACAAAAGTCATTTCCTCACTCTCTAATAGAGTTGTGCATTAAATTTTTATTTTTATAAAGCTACTGTTGACATTTGAAAGGTATGGCAATCTTCCTGTCTGTGATGCAAATGTAAGGCATATGACTAATAACATAATTTTTTTAGACCAGGCTGGACTGGAATGTTTTGGTTATAGACACATTTTATCTTAGACTCATGTATCATAACTGCAGAATCTTTCCATTTTGAATTCTAGGACTGGAGCAGATGGCAGAGATGTATTTAAAATAATGGTATTTGACATATAATTTCTATAAATAGCTACACAGCTACAAGGTGCTATTTGTAATTTTTCTCTCTTGAGAAGAAACTAGAAATTCTCTGCCTCTTCATTATAATTGTTCTTGAAATTCATCACAAATGGATAAATTTTTGAAATTTTTACCTTAAGGTAAAAAGGCAGATATGAAGGCAGATGTTCTTTCGCATGTTTACTGGATTCCCAAATGTCTTCACGGCCTAGTCACAGAATCAATTCCTGAGGCATATTGTGCATGCATATATAGAAATATACTGATAGAAAAAATGATGAAAGACACATTTTCTTCAGTTTTGCAAAAGAGTTATCAAATTTTCCTGTCTTGATGCAGGAGACTACTTGAAAAAAAATTGGTTTTCTACCCAAGAAATACTATATATATCATAAAATATTTCACATCTCTGACTTATAGTGAGTTTGTATGTTAAAAACTTTTCCCTTCAGCTCATTGGTGCAGTGATTTAGATACTGAAATGTCAGCTATGGAGGGGAGAAAGCTGTATAGTTTACCAAAAATAATGTTTGGTTTTATGCCACTTGTGGGTGCTCTTTGGAAGAACAGTTAGTTATTGACTCAGGCAGAAGAAAAATGAAAAACAATCTTAGACATACTAGCAAAGCTTATGGTAATATAAAATAAAAACTAATGCTTGGGAGTCTTAAGCCAGTTTCCATATGTTGTTTTCTGTTCCAGTATTGGTATTGTCATGTTTTCATTCCAGGCTGATGCAAACAAAACAAAAACCTCAGAAAGTCAGGTGCAACTAATATAAAAAGTCTTGCTGAGAACAAGTGAGAATGAACAGACTGTGTGATTTAAATGTTCCTTTAAATTCCTGGCAGCTCAAGATTTACTTCATATCCCATTTGTTCCTTATTCTTTTAGCTATAGCAAGCAGGTAATGCTTCCTTTGCTGCGAAAAATACTGTTGTTGCCAACTTTGTCAGCTAAGCTTCTTTTTTACAGTTCTGGTAGCATCAGTTTGTCAACATAAAAGTTAAACTATTCTGAACTCAATCAAGCTTTCAGAGGCTTGTCTCTGGAGGTGGCATTAAAGGGTTTGGATAGCTTTATCTGTTCAATACTAAGGATGTTTGTAGTTCCTGCTAAGTACTCTCTAGTGATTTCTTTTAAAACTTTTAACAGATTGCAATATGTCTGTCTGATCATATATATACTTCTTACCGTATCATCCTAGAGGCTTTTTTTGTAAGGGCATGCTAATATTGCTACCCTTTCAGCCAGTTCCACATGGACCAATAACAGCAGTATAACAGGGAAAAAAGCACACATTTGGCACCATGCTTCTTTTGGTATAGTTGCAATTGGATTTTTTAGGAGATATAGACAAGTTATGAAGTGGACTGCCTCCAGCAAAAAAGCATCAAATGCAGCACGCAAAAGAACTCTTTCAGATTCAGAAAGATAGCCAAATTTGCTTTATTAAAGAAATATGGTGTAGAACAAGACTTAGATTTGAACATCACCCCTTATCTCACACAGCTTTGAAGAATAAAATTTAATATGTTACGAGAGTGTCTAGATTTGCATTGGGAGGTTATTTGTATTAGGAAAAACTATTTCTCTTGTTGGGTGCATATTGAAATATTTCAGTGAAGTGGAACAGCTTTGATTGTGTTACCAAAAAAAAAAAAAAAAAATAAAGGAAACACAAACCTACTTTTACATGCAGATTCCAGCTACAATACATGTTTTTTTAGTTCTACAGACTACGTGCTTTCCTTTAGGATTTTAAATCAGTGCACAGAGAGATTTGAGGTTAAACTCAATGCAATAACTGTTCCATTTTATGTTTTTTAAAGTAAATTATAAGCTTTTGCCAGTGCCATTGTTGTATTTTTCGTGATTGCACTGGCGACACTCTCATAGTCACTTAAATTAGAACTCTTTATCATCTGTTTCTTCAGCAAAATCGTACAGTCACATTCTGATATATCACTTTTGGAAACAAAAAAATAAGGAAAAACTAACATGTTACCTTTAGCACTGTCTTTTCTTAATAATTTAATTTTATAATGGTGCCCTCTGCATGGAACTGGAAATTTTATTTTCAGTTGAGGTTATAATTTTTTACAGAGATGACAAAACAATAAAAGATTTGCCATGCTGGAATAGAGTTATAGTTACTCTTAGCTGATTCACTGCCCCTGGTTGTGGCCGATGCTCTATTAAGGAAAATGAAAATATCTAGAGCAAAGAAGATATAGAGAAATGTGTGTTTCTGACATTAGCTTCTTGTGAGGTTAAAACTTTGGATGGGAATTTACACTCAAGTTAATGTAACTACAGAACTTTCTTAGTGGGCAAAAATTAATGATTATGCATAGAACACTGCATTTGGGCATTGCCCGTGGGAATGGCAATACTCAATTCACCCTGTGTCAGGAATGAACTCTGAGCATACAGCAAATTAATGCTTTTAATGAATATGGTGTTATTTGACAGTACTGAACAGCAACTCTGTGAGCAGTCTTTCCTCGGAATGAAGGAAACTAGTTCTGGGGAGAAAAGTTATTGTATTTACATAGGCACAAAAGTACAATGTTTCTATGCCCAACTGCAGAATTAGGGTTTGGGTTTTTTTCCTAGGCATTGTCAAATGAAAAAATGCATAAACAATATGAGGAGTAGAGACCCTGTCTTCCTTCCCACTCGCTGACAAGAGGAACAAGAAGCGCTTTGTCCTTAGCTGAGTCCTTATTAAGTCATACAGAGTAGAATTTATTTTCCCATTTTTTTTTTCTACTTAAACATGCAAGGACTGTGACAGGAGATTGATGCAGATGTTAGCTTAGAGGCACTTTGCAGAGATAAAACCATTCTATGCAATGAAAACTATGAACACAGACTTAAGACCTTGAACATGCTGATCCCACACACAACCACTCTGAGAAACCAAATGCACAGGCCCATCAACCATTTTATGACTCAAACTGCTATTCAAGCAATCCTATGGAAATAGCTGGAAGAAAATATGCTTAGATAAACTGAGTAAAAGTTCTGATACTGAGATGGGGAGAAAGTATCATAACTAAACTGGAACAAAGAGTAAAGGGAGCTTTAAAAAACAAAACAAAACAAAACACCGAACACAAAACCAAAATGGAACCCAAATGCATTTCTTGAACATGCTCTGAAAAACATCCCCAAATCACCCAACAATATGTCCCCTGACTTGTGGTAGAATTGTTGTTAAATAAAGAATTGGAAGGGACTTTTAAGGTATCATCTAGTTCATTACTTTCTGACGGCAGAATCAAATAGGTTTAAGGAAGTAATTTTTTTCTTGCAGGTATTTTTCTATCCATTTCTTAAAATATTTCTATTGCTAACTTTGTAACATCCCAAACTATCACAAATTTGTTTACTGATTTAATCATGTGCTTGATTAAAAGTTCAGGGTTTTTCCCAACTACTATCTGCACTAACAGTTCTGTGCCTCAGTTCAATCACATTTTTTTTCTGTTCTGAGTGAAGGGGAAAGCTTACCCCTTTGTGGCAATCTTTTTTTCTCAGGAAGTTTTTCTGTCTTGTCTATGCCTCAGTTTTCTTTTTTCATGACAAACCCACATATTCTAAGTTTTTCTTCTTTCAAATACAGACAAATATAATAAAGTTTGGGCCTCACAGTGTCACGCTGAGGTCCCTGGTCTTTAGCTGTAGTGAAAGCTATTTCAGAGAGAGCAATCCTGTCTTTCACTAATGCTGACCCATTGGCAAATCTTGCCTTCATGCTCGCTGCTTAAAAAGGGTAAGGATAATTTCCTCTTCACTGTACAAATGCTGCTTAGAAAAAACTTATTGCATAATAATAATCTTTTCATCTTTAATAAGTCAAAATGCTATGTGATGTAGAGTCTGACCCACGTTGCTCTGTTATATGAGAACTTAGAAAATAGCACCATAAGCACTTTTTTTTCCATGAAGCTGACTTTACCATACGCAGAAAAATGACTTGTTCCTGGAGCTAATTATTAATAAAATCTAAGGAGAGTTCAATACAAACACAGATCAGTTATTCATCTTCTCCATGTATGTGCAACTAAAAATTCTGCCTCTTCATTCATTTTCCTGGCTTCTGGTTACTGCATTAAAACAGTAGTGAACATTTATTCTTTGTGAATGCTTACTAAGACACCCTTTCCTCACTCCAGGGTTTTGGCTGCTGGTGCCCTAGCCCAGTGCTGATGTGTTGCAGCTGAATCATCTGGGATCTGGGTCATCATCAGGCTACTGAGAAAGCATGAGGTAAGAAGGGTCTTTTCTCTCTGCTTGGAAACTCAAACACTCCCACCATCTCTGCCTGAGCTGCACGCCAGAGTGCTACACAAAGTCACCTGCTTGTTGATGCCAGCCTTTACTTCCCAGCTTGAACTTGGGCCTGTCTGGTTCACTGCGGACTTGCCTGGGCATTGCTAGGCTCCTGGCTGGCCCTGTTACCATCCCCATCCTGGACCTGCTCTCCTGATTGGGTACCATGGGGACTGTGCCCCTCAGTGAGTTCTTACCATGCTATCCTCCCCCAAACTCAGCTTCTGGCTCTCTGCCCTGCACAACCTCACTGGTCCCTGACACAAGGTTTTGGAGTTAACATGAGTCAGATACCATTAACATGCTACGTGCATTAGACAACCTTAATATGCAGTCTACAGAATGTAATAATATGGATGAGGCCAGTCACCACCAGTGTTAAATGTATTAGTGTACATATATTCAGGGAGTCCTAGAGAGGTCTGATGACTCCACCCTAAACTATTTGAAAGTTGGGACTTGTAAGGGTCTGAGCATGCTGTCAGGGCACACAGATTTGGCTCAGAAGGGAGATCTAATTGCTGTGGGTTGTCACATGGCTTTCTTGGGGACACAGAACCAGGGCAAGGAGAATGAATTGGGAAAGGGACATGACCAGGGACACTTGGTGCTGGAATTGGAGATGGTGGTATCAGGTTGCCAATGATGAGTTCAGGAGGCCAGGTGGGCTCATTGGTGTTGGGCAAGGAATCATCACTGGGAGGGGAGGCACTCAGAGGCCAGTACCAGGCTGGTCCCTCAGGAGGTGTTAGAGGAGCAAGGCTCTAAAGAGTTGTTGGTCAGGTTCCACTGTGCTCCATGCTCAGGGCTGGACATGGCAGGAGCCGACTCTCAGGGCACATTGTGGTTTGGAGGTGCCCTGAGGCCAGGGGAAGTGAGGAATAGAAGGGATTTTGGTGGAGCAGGCAGGGCAGAGCCTGGCAGCCAGGGCCCATCCCATCAACCCAGCCACCAGCAGCCAGGGAGCACTGGGGCATCCCCAGGCATCTCCGTGAGGACAGCGACAGGCTGAGGCTGCACTGGGACTTGGGCCTAGAGCTGGGCCTGGCTCTATGGGGCCCATGGCTAGGCAAGTCTGTGGTGAACTGGAGACTGGCTTTGCTGTGGCATTGCTGGAGCAGGGATTAATGTCCCTGGGAAGCTGAAATGAGGTCCCAGACTGTGGGTAGGGTGGAGAGAGACCTGGAGGGTCTGGATAGGAACAGCCAGGCCTCAGGACCCTGTCACATATATATAACATCTACACTGCTGTTAATTTGTGTAATATATGGTAGGTAGTTCTTCAACAGACCATTTTTTAATTCTTTCCCTATATTTTCTTTTTTCTAGAGAGCCCAGATTTCAGAGTAACTTTATATGTGGATTTCTAAATTCTGTGGCAATGACGCATTTTTTGTCTTTTGTTGAGCTGTAGTCCTGAGCACCCAGTCTCAAAAAATGTTTGTTAGCACTAGTACACATTGCAAAACACTGAGTCCCTTTTGGAAAAAAATGAGAAGAAATTAATCAGGAAGTAAGTGGATGCTATGGTAAGAGGAATGTCATCATAAGAGAGAAAAATAGGAAGAGAAAACTGACACTGCAGATGAATTCATAACATCATAGAATCAGTCACTGAGATGTGAAAAGTACCTTAGATGAAGCCAACGTCAACACTAGTAGATTAACACTTCTTTTAGTTGTTGACGATTTTCTTTCATAAAATAACATGGAGGCTAGTGCTAAACAAAGTTTACCTTATTCAGTATCTCAGCTCTCATATATTCAGATTCCACTTTCGTTTTATAGGCACGTGTGTATGACTTTATTTAAATTCCGTATTCTAATATGTTTTTCCATTTCCTTTCATATTGGTAGGTGGTTTATTAAAGATTTATAGGAAATTAGTTCATTTTTGGTCATATTTTCTTCCAATACACCTGTGTTTCTGCAGGAAAAATAAACAGCAAATTTCTAGTCCAGCTCAGTTTCATACCTCAGCAAATAATCTGCAATTAAGTCACCTGGACAAATGAAATTATCTCATACTCCTCGTGAAAAAGGTGGCTGAACCTCTCCCTGACTTGCAGATCATTTATCATGTGCCTTTTCATTTTCAGGATTTTTACAAATGAATGATCTTCCCCTTTCTGCTTCACAAAAATAGTATAATTGTATTAGGTGCTCTCAAGATCACATACTCTTGGAGAATTAATATAAGGAAAGCAACTACAGACACTATTTTCCTTTTAAAATTTGTTTTTCCGCCTTTTCTATCTCCTTGTACAAAGGGGAAAATACAGAGTATTTCATAAAGAAAATCGCAAAATCATTTTATGACTCAGTTCTTTTTAAAAAATATATAGAAACCAGGAATAACAGAAATCAGAACACTCCTCTGATGTTCAAAGACAAACTGAAGATTTTGTTTGTGAGAGAAACACTTTTACTCATGCAAGAAACTGAACCAACCTCATGCCTTACTTTATTGATTTTTGTGATTTTCTACAAGGGCTCTCTCTTTTTTTGTTTCCACAGTCCACACTTTTTGCAATGATGTTATTTAACTAAGAATGTTTTTTCACTCCAGTCTTCTGGTTTTATGAAATCACCATATCAAAGAGAGAAAGAAAGAGGTTAAAGTATTTCTGAGTAAGTTTGAAAGAACAAACGGATTTCCAAGTATTGCCTGGATACTTTGAGGAGGACAGGAGTAAATAATGAAAATTCAAGGAAAGTGTTAGGGATTTTAAAGAATATTGGCATTTCTTGATTAAGACTGCTGCTATCATAAAGGCATGTTTTATAGGTGTTGTGTTTATTTTTTACTGATATGATATTTTACTTGCTTTAAAATTGTAAGGACAATTGGAACAGAAATATTTTTAAGGCATATCTACCTGTTATAATTAGTGAGTTACAAAAATATCTGAGATAACTCTCTGGATGAGGACTAACCACAATTATGTAACACTTTATTCAGTCTAATTTCTCGTGCTTGTGCTATATCGACAATAAATTTTATTGTGCTGGTCAAATTTGCCCTTATTGCTTGTGCAGTGCACAGCATGAAAGAGGCCTGACATAATGGAATTCTGTTCAGACAGCCTATTTCTTGAATTAATATGTACTGTTGAGATAACAAAGGGAGTGAAGAAGGAAGACAGAATTTGTTTAGTTTTATTTGGATATGAAAAAGATATTCTTCTCATCGCCTGTATTTGTTTATTGTCATGTTGAAAACTTTAAGGAAACCCCAACTGCCTTGAAATAACTTCTGGTTTTAGTATATCCACTTCAGGCAGGACTGAAATGGTTAATATTTCATTCATTATTATTGTGCAGTCCTTCAAACCTGAACTACTCAGTTCTGTAATTTCAGTATTTACTTTTGAGTGATATCTCAATATTATCGTCAGTACAGATGGTTTGCATAACATTGTTGCTGCTACTGTTCTCACTACTTCTGTTTTGACTAGTTTTCCTTTATTTCTGTTATTTTGTTTTTCAATTATTCCTTTGAGGTATTATTTCAACAGTTCTTGTGCAATATGTGAAAATCTCTCACCTCCTTGACATGTGTCTGTAGTATTCATTTAGTGCATTTATACAGTCCAGAAAAGCCAATATCTGACAATGCATTTCTCTTACTATTGTGTCTACTTTTGGAAATGATGCAATGGTGATTTTAGTAGCAGTTTATGAACATTATTCTAAGTTTGCTGAAGTGACCCAACCTGATATGCTGAATATGCTGAATAGATACAGCATTTGATCTTATATTTCTTCTTAATATATACTGTCTTGAGTGCTATGATTACAATGTCAATGATTTTTGCTTTTGAACTGGTTTTCTAATTAACCCAAAGCAAATACAATATTACAGCAATATTGTGTGAACACTTCAAACACTCCAAACTTGGCCTTCCCCTTCCAAGTTTTTACCACCTTTTCCTCCATTCAGTATATGGCTATTATGTCCAGTGCTGTCACTTTACAAGAGTAACAGTCTGAAAGATTGTCATGGATTCTGTGAGCTTTTCTGTGCCTTCATGGGATTAGTTTTATCCATGCTTCTATTCAGATTGTGATTATTGCTAAAATTTTAAAGGTTCTGATTTGTTTGAAGAGTTGTGAGCACTTCTTTCTTTTAAATTCATGCCTACCCTTTCCATCAAAGAACTAAAAATGGCACATTTATCTTACGCATTTAATTGACAGTGTCAGGTCTGAAGTTTCTTCTTGCCTGCTATAAAATAATAATGGAGAAAAGCCACTCAGCCTTCCATCAGGACAAGTTTTCTTAATATATTCAAGGGTCCAGAGGTATTATATCAGAAGCCCACTGGTCATTGTAAGCAAAGGTACTGTCCAACCTACTCCAAGATGGTTTTACATTTCACAGCATAAATGACCTGTAAAGTCTTGATCCTGAGATCTGACTAAACTCTGGTTTTATTTCGATAAAGCTAATCTCTTGAACTGAAGAATTTTGAGCTATTATATTAAAATACCACCATTATGTTCTAACATACAGTTTTAAAACTAAAAGTAAAAAAAAAACCTTTCATAGAGGTTCCATAGAAGTTAATGTGCTAAACTTGTTGCTTGTAATTTCATGGCATAACACAATGATAATAGGATTGAAGATTAAAATTAATGGATTTTTTCTGATTGCTTATTGCAAATTCCTTGGTTTTAATGTCTTACGTGTGTCCAAATGAATTTACTTTCCTGTAATTTTTTCCATTTAGCTGTCTCACCATGCAGGTCACCTACAGAAGAAATTGAAGACTTCCACTTGTTTTAAATAAATTATCAGGTACCAATAGCCCTTTACTTTATCTCACTGAGTAACCCTGGAACTTTCCAGGGTTCTTAAATTTATGTGTGTAAATTTTCACTTCAGTAGATTCTCACTAAATTAGGAAAATATGGGAGAAAATTTAGTTGTTAAAAATATGTCTGCTGGTTATTTCAAAGGGAACAGGGGTGGAGGTTGTAATAGAACTACCTTTAAATTGTTGTAACCCATTATTTCAGTTGTATGTTACAGGAAATACTATAGCAAGAACCACCTGAACCAGTGGAGGACAAGTCTTAAAAGAGGCAGTGCAAGTGCAGCAGTAACTCAACCCGAGCTGGTCTTGGTGCCCAGTAACTCCACACAACACACCACCTCTCCTGTCCTGAGTGACCACCAGAACAGGTGGAGCCCGAAGTCATGCACTAAATGAACTCAGTGGACATTTTGTGGATATTTCTAAGCATTTTAAAGACATTTTACAAGGGTGGTCCATAGACTAAGGGAATGATCACTATGTGTTATGTCAAAGGATGGGTAGGGGGGTGGTGGTTGATGAGGATGTATGGGACAGAGTGGTACCTGAGCATGATATAAATGGTATGGAATAAGGGGTGGAGAATGTGCTGGTTTTGGCTGGGATAGAGTTAATTTTCTTCACAGTAGCTAGTATGGGGCTATGTTTTGGATTTATGCTGCAAACAGTGTAGATAACACAGGGATGTTTTAGTTACTGCTGAGCAGCTCTTACACAGAGTCAAGGACTTTTATGCTTCTCACACCACCCCACCAGCAAGTAGGCACACGGTACACAAGAACCTGGTAGGGGACACAGCTGGGACAGCTGACCCCAACTGACCAAAGGGATATTCCATATCATATAACATCATGCTCGTCATATAAAGCTGTGGGAAGAGAAAGAAAGTGCAGGGAAGTTCGGAGTGATGGCATTTGTTTTCCCAAGTAACTGTTACGGATGATGGAGCCCTGCTTTCCTGGAGATGGCTGAACACCTGCGTGCTGGTGGGAAGCAGTGAATGAATTTCTTGTCTTGCTTTTTGCGTGCGTGGCTTTTCCCTTACCTATTAAATTGTCTTAATCTCAACCTACAAATTTTCTCCCTTTTACCCTTCCCATTCTCTCCCCCACCCCACTAGGGTAGTGAGCAAGCAGCTGTGGGGTGCTTGGTTGCCAGCTGGGGTTAAACCATGACAATCTGAAAGGATTAGATGTTTCTCACTCAGGAAAGAAAAAACGTAAACAATATTTACTTTAATAAAATTAAGCATTTTACTAAATTTTTAAAAAATATAGGCAGTTCTTCAGATCTGCCATATTCATGTTGCATTTTACATTCTCTGTTTGTAATAACAGCCTTTCAAGACTCGAAAGATTATTACATGATTTGACATAGCCTCCAAGCCCACTATTGGCTCACCCAGTCCCTCTTGAATTCTCATAATCATGTTCCCAAAAACCTTGTCCTGACAGAGGGCAAATGTTCCAAGAAGCAGCTCAGTGAAGTACTGTGTAGATTTTATGACAGTGCAGTTTCCTCCAGCTCTACATGTTCAGCCTGGTTAACTGGTGCAGGAGAAAAGCAAAATATTTCAGTTTTCTTCCATTTTATTTTATTCCATCCCATCCGGCTGTAGAGACAGTTCCACACAAAGGAGTCATTTGCAGACAAAGAGTGACTTTAACTGCCTGGTTTTGATAGTGTTTGCTTTTCATCTCAAAGCCAAGCTCTTCAGAATATGGATGAAATTCTGTCTCCTTGTAAGTCAGTGAGAAAGCTCCTGCTGACTTCACTAAAGTTACTATTCCACTTAAGGATTCAGGGTAGCACTTACTAGAAGACCCATAGCAGACTGTAGCCTTAAACACCTCCTTTGCTTGTGTTAGTACCCCAGAAAATCAGTCTGGCTGCCACAGGTAGAGCAAGAAGGGTGTGTATAGTCTTTTCAGTAGTAGTAGTTGATGATCCCACCCCTTACCCACAACAGGAAAAACACAGCTGTCTCTTTGGATCTCACCCGTCTAGTTCCTACACAGTTCTTTTCTGTAGCAAAAGAAAATGACCTTTGCCCCAGCCTCTCATCTTTCCAGTGAAAAAAAAGAACCCTATATTTGGCCTAACTGAACATTCAGGGGCACAGATATTTCTGGACACTAATCAAAACAGGCTGGCCAAAGAAGCAAAAATACATCTTTTCACTGCAGATCTTTGGTGGGTTTCAATCTGATTTTTTTTTTCCACCAAAGTCAGTGAAGGCAAGCTGTTCTATCACTATCACACTTTTCAATGTATGTCTTATAGCAAGTTATGTCTTGCTGAACTGTATTTGCAATTTGTTATCAAAATTAGACTTTGGCTCTCCTCTTATTTATTTCTTTGGATTTTAACATATTTTTAAATAAAACAGTGTCATTTTATGTTTGTACAATGCTTATATATCAGGCATTATAAATACTAGTCCTACTGTAAGTAAAGTTTTCTTATTTAACAGATGTGTTTCTTTTTTCCAGAATTAGGATGACCGAGCGAAAACTATTTAGACAAGCTTGTTTCAGTCACAGGACTCCTTTGCCACAGCCTGTATTTTAAATTATTTCTTAACCTCTAAAAATGCCTGAGTTGAACCCCACACATAAGCACATTTAAATGTCATAACCTACTCATTAGTGGGAGGAACAGAAAGAGAAAAATATCTAAAGAAAGCCTAAGTGAGGATTGATTTTGTATACACTTGCTCACATGTATCTTAGAGTTACAATGCCACAGTTCAAAATAATTACTGAGGAAAGAAAAGGACAGGGAGCTGAGCTGAACTCTGTGGAGTTCAAATGTGCAAACCCTCTCAGCTCCAGAAGAGAAGTGACATTCTCTGACTTGGGTGGGAATTTGCATAATGTAGGAAAGCTTGTTTCTTATCTTCACATAGTTGTGCATGCTCTGGAATGATCAATTTTCAAGGAGCATTTCAAAATATATACAAAAAAATGACTGCTCTTGAACCTCTGCAATCCCATATCCATTTGGAACACACATCAAGGAACTGTTAAACCTCTGACTCACCTGTAACACTGCTTACATACCAATGATTGACTTCTTAAACAGCTACCACAGACAAATAATTAAGCATAAGTTTAGAAGAAACATGAACCATTAGAGAAATCATCTCAATGATTGAGGACAAATCATGTTTTGATACAAGGTCATACTGTGCAATTATGTGTTGCTGATGTCATGTTCATTGGAAGAACTTCTGTTTCAGGAAACACAAGTGTGCATCAGGCAAACAAAGCTACTTTAACAATCTGTGTTTGGTTTTCTAGTAAAACATACTGCTTTTTATACGTCCATGTGGATTCTGCAGAGGACCAAGATGATTAAACTGAAGATATGGTCAGTAGCTGTAGGTATCTCAGAGACCTGGAAGAGTCCTATTACTTATATCCTTTGTGTCACCTTCTATGATAGCAATGTACATTGTGGATTTGAAGAATGCGTGCTAATCATGAAATAGGTTTTTTAACATCAAAGATTAATAAATTTTTACTGGATCCCTTGGTTTGGTTGGTTTTGGTTTTTGGTTTTTTTTTTCCTTTTCTTTTTCTCACCCCCACCTCACCCCACCCCACTCCCCAGCCCCTTTCAAATGAAAAACTGAATATTCAAAGGGTTTAATTTTCCAAAAGGTAAGTAATCAAATTTCACTCATTCTTTGTAAGTACCATATTAAGAAAAACTTAATCTTGGGCCAAGAATGCTCTTAGGCATTAAGACACTTTCCAATATTCTGTTCTATGATGTCTAAGTCATTGTAGGCTTAAAGTTTTGATATTCTCTAATGCAATTTCCTAGTTGTCAACTTGGGATAGTATTTTACTTCTTTCAGTACAGCAGCATTATGAGAACAAATACTTAAGACAGTAAAGTTATTCTCATGCTTCAGTAATGA
The DNA here is from genome assembly GCF_963921805.1 of Phalacrocorax carbo. Lineage (NCBI taxonomy): Eukaryota > Metazoa > Chordata > Aves > Suliformes > Phalacrocoracidae > Phalacrocorax > Phalacrocorax carbo. The sequence continues at coordinate 167,301,597 of NC_087513.1, forward strand.
GGAGAATATAGTGCTGGCACAGCTGAGTCTGAGCTATGAATATTTTACTGGAGATAAACTAAAGGATTCAAAGTTATATACCAAGTATCATAAGATGTCTGTATAGTGATGCTTGAAAAAATACCCTAATGCAGATTCGCTTACTTATGCTATGATTCAAAAGACTATAAAATAACAAGCAACCATTCAACATCCACTTGAATTACTGTACACTGTGATCAAAGTTATTAAATAAAAACAAAAGCTTTTAATGAGATTTCTCACACTTTTCCAATTCTTACTATTTCCATAGAAAAAAAAATTAACTAGTAATAAGATTTTTGTTCTCTGAACATTTTCAGCTGCAGAATTTGGCTAAAAAGATTTAACTTTGAAGCTACCTATGAAATGTAATAGACAAGAAAAGGCACAGACTGCTTTTTTCCCCTGTCTTTGTACAATTGTCCTTGGCAAGATGAAATAAGTGAAATGAATCATGTGCTGTCACCGTTATTGAGCAAGTCCTGATGGCTTTAGCTTGAGGTTAAGGTTAGAAAATATCTCTGAATATTACAGCCTTCTTTCTCTCTCTGTATCTCAGGCTGAAACATATATATATTTTTTAAAACCTTTCTCCCTCCCTCCAAATCGATGCAATCAGATTTTGCTGAAAAAGTGAAAGAATTTTTCTTCAGCTTTTGTGTGTTTCTCTGAAAAAAAATAATCCCCTTTTGATATTTTCTTGAACTCTTGAGGTAAAATTCCATATTATTTATCTAGGGGTTTTGTCTTCCCATCTGAAAGCAGACAGCCTGATCTATTCCCTGAAGGTAGACTTATTTACTGGTTAATATTACTGTACTACTCCTAATACTACTTGCCTTTCTGCACACAGTTTCAGTTTTGCACACAGAGAAAAATATTCTGTTAATCACTTTTTTTCCAAAGTATGACTGGAGCAACCCTACTCATTTCACAGAAATGATGTTACAGAAAATCAAAGTATTTGTAGTGTAACAATACTTGTATCAGATATGGATACCATAGGCAGATCGCAATCCATTCATTATAAAATGAGGCTGAAAATAAACTCACATGCTGGCAAGTGCTGTGGTAAAATCTCAGGGCAGTCCCTGTTCACCAAGGTCAGGAATTTATGTGTACATGTCACACCTCTTATTCAGTTTGCTTTGACAGGTTTGCTTTATGTAGAAACCTAACTACAGGGTAGGAAGAGTGATGTGGGTTGGGAACATGATGAGAGACACATCTGGATCTGAAAACCTGTAAGCGTCTCTGTGCCCAGTAATACAATAACATCCAGCCAGAAAAGATTAAAAAGCAAATAAAGTCAGGATAGTTACATAAACTTCTTTTATGAAATTAATTGAATAGGAACTGTAAAGATCCACAGTTTTAAAGGCAGGAAAGGAAAATAATCAAAGAAAGAAATAAATTGTGTGAAAAGTGACCTGTGGAAGTCATGTTCTTTAGTGAAGATACGAATAAAAACATTCCTACCTTTAATTTTAAATAAGGTTCTTAATGACCTGCATTGTGAGGAAGAGAATGATACAAGCATATGTTGATAAATGGTTTGTTTATATATACAACTGTGAATAATTTAGAAGCATATATAACCATAGAATCATAGAATTATTAAGGTTGGAAAAGACCTCTAGGATTATAAACTCTAACCCTCAAGCCAACACTACCATGTCTCCTAAACCATGCCCTGAACTGCCACATCTACATGTCTTTTAAATACCTCCAGGGATGGTGACTCCACCACCTCTCTGGGCAGCGTGTTCCAATGCCTGACCACTCCTTCAGTAAAGAAGATTTTCCTAATATTCAATCTAAACCTTCCCTCATGCAGCTTGAAGCCATATCCTCTCTCTGTTAGATGGGATTCAAGATCAGGCTGTTTAACTTTAACTGCAATATAAATCTGTACATGTGCATTCAGATCAGTTGCCTCAACATAGGTGTCCAGTACCATCTTCTTTACCTGAAACAGTTCCACATATATTCCATCTGCCTTTCCAGAGAGGGCAGGTCTTGTCCTGCAGTCTTGTGCCTGCCAGACTTGTGCAGATCTCAGATGTCACTAAACATATATATGTGGACACATTAATAAAGTCCCTAATCAGTGCAGGTAATGGAGCTTAAGAGCTATTCAGCTGACCAAATGAAGGTGCCTAATTTAGGGTGACATGAGCAGCTTTCAAGGTAACGTGGATCATACTGACTAAAGACGTGTATATATAGGCGATTTTGTACCATCTAAGATATAGAGAATCTGAGACAGATGCTTAGGGCTGGCAGATGAGACCTGCAGACAATCCGTATCTTTCACACAAGACCTAAGGACATTTCAAAATGTATTGGTTTTCTGTCTATGGGCAAGTTAGCACTGAATGTAGTGATCTTCCAGCCTGAGGTATTCTATGCTTCGATGGACTGTAAGTGGCTTGCATACGTGTCTACATAAAGAAATGTACAAGTGTGTGATACTTTGACAAACTGAATCCCAACTATTATGATTAAAGCAAACAGTCAGTAGGAGTGTGGCATCTAGTTTACATTCTCCGTTATACAAATTTTCCATTTAGGTTTCTTTCCCCTTAAATTCCCTTACATTAGAGTCTACCTTGTTTCATGCTAGTTGTATTTAGGGCATGATTTGGATGCCCATACCTAACTGTTTACAGCATTAAGAAGTTTGTGGGTAAAATACAGAGCCTCTAGTTGCTCCTCCAAAAGGCAAAGGTTCTTGTATAATCCTGCCACACTGTGTGGACGTTTCAGGTACCTTATAACACAAATGGCGATGGACGCTTATTTTGGCAAGGAAATTGAACCCTTAAGGTTTAAGTATGGAAAACCAATTAACTGTCTTGGTGATGGCCACACAAAAATAGTGCTAATTATATGTAACACACCAACTCAAAAAGGCTTCCTTGCACATTAGATGTTGCAGCCTTTACAGCATTTATTTTGTTGTCATTGCTGCTGTCTATTAAGTCATGACAAAGATAACAAGCTTTAGCACAGTCAATAGATTTCTTTTTCCACAAACTTCATGCGTTACAAATGCAAGCAATATTCTTAACTGATATTCCTGGAGTAAGACGATACAGTGGGTTAACAAGCCAGTGACCTGATTCTCACTTACACTCAGCTGATACAGAATGCCATTTTACTCATGTCAGATTCACTTAAAATGAAACGAAATGTTTTTAGGGCTACTTCATACTGTGAAATTACGCAAATGAAAATAAAGGCTTGGATTTTCACCACAATATGCTTTTGCAGAATCCTGACTAGGGTTACGTTCACAGAAAGTTAGAAGTTACTGAAATTCTACCTAGTGAACCTAAGGGGAGAATGCTACTCACTATTTCAATACTTATTTTAGGATTTCTGTTTATTTCATGCTACGCAAGCTAAAACATAGGGGACGGTGCAGACTGTGGTCTAAATTAGATACTTGAACATTTGAAGTTAGAATTATGCTTAAAAATATTTTATTTTATTTTACTGTTTCAGTCTAAAATGTTTTGATTTCTAGTTCCCAAGGAGAAGGGCAAACAAAATTTTGTGGACATTTCAAAACAATACCCTCATAAATGCTGCACATTGGTTACCTACAAGTCCAGCAAAAAAATTAAGGATCAGGCACTACATCAGTCATGTAAGTGGGCAGAGGACTGTTTGAAAACCATCATTCCATCTAATCTTTCATAAAGTTGGAAGAATTATTTTGGATTGTGTTGTGGTTTAGCCTCAGCCAGCAACTCAGCCCCACACAGTCACTCTCTCACTCCCCCACCGGTGGGATGGGGAGAGAATCAGAAAGGTAAAAGTGAGAAAGCTTGTGGGTTGAGATTAAAAGAAGAGTTTAATAACTAAAATAAAACAATAACAACAACAACAATAATGATGCAACAAAAAGGAAAATAACAAGAGACAGCCAAAGCCCAGGGTGGGGGGGAAGAGGGAATGAACCACCAAAACAAAGAGCACATGACACAGCCCCTCACCGACCTGATGCCACAAATCCCCAAGCCCCAACCACCCCCCAATGCACCCACTGCCCCAGTTAATGCACTGGCCATGGCGTCACATGGTACGGAACGAACACCCCATTGGCCAGTCGGGGTCAGCTGCCCTGGCTGTGGCCCCGCCCCTCCCAGCCTCCTGCCCATGCGGCAGAGCGCGGGGAGCTGGAAAGGTCCCTCACTGCTACAGGCGCTACTTAGCGACACTGAGCCGCTACTTAACAGCAACTAAAGCATCCATGTGCCATCGGCACTTTACAGCCACAGTGAAGAAAATTAACTCTATCCAAGCCAAAACCAGCACAGATTGTAAGGTTTATACTCTATCACCGCAAATTTTTTTGTCTAGAAGTCTGCTGGTTTTTTGTAAAAGATTACTGTAAAATGGAAGGGAAAAATGTTCTTTTATGTAGAAAAGGTATAAAAATAAATTTTAGAATCCTTCGTTCATAGAGTATACATTTTATCAAACTTTAATAAATAAATAAATAAATAAATAGAAGCAACTAGTAACACAAAATCAAAAACACTCTATTGTGCAGGAACAATCCGCAGTAAATTTCTGTCATGCTTTAAGTATGTTACTGGTGGACCTCTGCTTTTTTAAATTATTTTGAGCCCTTTCTTTCTTGTCCATAGAAATTGCACTGGGTTAGAATGCAGTTTTCCTGAAAATAAAAAAATAAATAACTGTAAGAAATATTTAATAACTGTTCTGTACCAGGGAAGGGGGTGGGGAGCTGTGAGAGAGAGGCAGAGAGGTTGCAGGTTTCTTTCTGGCTTTTAATAAGAAAGGCCCAATAACAAATGGCAAGATAAAAATTTGACTTTAATAAGACAGAATAAGAAGAGGAATATAGATAACATGTAAGTCTTACACATCTTCAGATCCTGGGAACCTATGTGTGCAGCGTTCATGCAGCATCAGATGAACACTAGATGGATTTTCCCACTTCAAGCTGTGCAGATCCACAGATGCCCAATGGAGAGAAGTTCATCCTTTTTGGTTATTTGAGCTATTACATAATTTTCTTTTCATAAAGGATGTTCACATGAGGACTTCTTGCTACACTTTTAGATAAAGGCAAGGCTATGCAGGTGGTGTAATTGACAGTACCAAGTGGCAGCTGCCTGGAGGATCCTTGTTCTATGTTTATCCTGTGGCCAAGAGATCTGTGCATCCCAACACAGCCTGAAGGCCATGCTGGACATGCAGCACAGTGCATCAGAGGTTTGCATCTACTCAGATTAACTGTATTGTGGATAACTAATTCCTTAATGTACAGCAGCTTCCTGGTCAGGATCATTACAGTGACTTAAACTATTATGTAAAGTAAGATCAAGTAAAAATCTCCAAGGTAATTAAATATTTATCCTCTAGGTATATTTAACCTTTAGAGAAAAATATGAAAAACCTATAAACGATGTCGTGTTTTAGTCAGTGTAACTAAGTCTGAATATCCCCCGAGGACAAATTTAGCATAAGCATTTTGAATGGGCTTAGAACCTTACTGAAATGCCCCCTGCATAAACACAGTTTAATTCACAGGACTAGTGAAAGGAGAACCCTTTGTTAAGGAAAAGTATTATTATAGTCTTATGAAGTTAAATATAAAAAGTCTATTCTCTCCACTGCCATTCACCGTAATTGCATTGCTGTCTGGATAGTTTGACTGAATACTGCAAGATCAGTAAAGATGGCAGGATCTCATTCTAAATTTCAGTAAAACTCCCATAAGACAGGAGATGTGCATGCAAGATTTAGTTTTATAGCAAAAAATCCAATAACTAACTTATGCCTTCATCTACAGGACAAGAGTGATATGAAAAAGGACAGATTTGTAGTGTGGATGAAAGTATTAATGTAGCAGTGAGTGTGTATATATGTCACTATGTTCCTTGTTATTCTGCAAAAAACCTCAGTGATACATTAGCCACACAACTGGGTTGCTAAGAAACTAGGAACCAACACTCTGACAACAATGGAAGCTTACTTGTAACCACCAGGAAAGAACACTTAAGGGTTTAGTAAAGAAAACTAATATTCTAATTTTTCCTTTTTCCTTAGGAAAAAATACACCTATTTTAGGTCTCATACTTACACCTCGCCTTTTAAGACAATCCTCATTTTCATTTGTTTCATTGTTAAAAAGAGATTTTTTTTAATTAAGTGTTGTCTAAAACATGGAGTAGCCATATACTTTTCTCCATTAAAGGCTATTTATTTAAAAGGAAGATTTCTATCCTGTATATACAGCTACCAAAGAATCTATTTAAGTAGTGAAGATTTTGTGTTACAGATGTCCAGATCAAACCCTTTTTAATGTTAGTTTTTTTAAAGTCAGAGGAAATAATTGATCAGGCAGGTATTGTATTGTTTTGTGAGGTACACACATGCTTCACAACAAGTGGCTACCTTTGTGAGGCAGAGTTGTAATTAAATCATCATTTCTCTCATATGGACTGGATTTTGGTTATAGAATGGATGTTCATTCCTAGAATTACACTAGTGTTTAATGTTAAAATTCAGATATGACTTACTAAACCATAGTTAAGCTGGAATAACAGGCCTCAGACAGCTGAAAACAGAGTTTTAAAGAAATTACTCTGAAACACATAGAACTCTATTAAGGCCTTTAAACCCTTTCCTGTCTTTTATAATATGGAATTTTATATTTTATCTATTTATTATAGTATTTAACTTTGGGTCTAAGAAGTTTATAGAAATGTGGACATAAAAATAGGTTTTGATTGAGGTATCCCAGCACATTGATACACTTCTTTCTGTCCAAGAAAAAAAAACCAAACAAACTTTTTGTAACTTTGGTTCTAACTGGAACAAAAACATTACACTTATGTATGACTAAGAATGCATTATGGTTTTACTTCTCAAAGATACATAAGCAATTTTTTTTAAAGAAAATATCTTCAGCTGTATATATTTGCTTACATTTGTTTGTTTTTATTTTCTACAGGGTTGGATAACATTTCTGTTGTACATATACACAAGTATGGCAGCTATGTTTTAAAATATTAATAGGCATGTCATCCACATACTTTATTGAAAGATGGAGTCCTAAGGAACTATAGTAGCATTGTGCTCTTTGCTCAGTTGGCTGAAAAAGTATACTTTTTCCCCCTATTTTAATATTTGTGTAAACGTCTGTTTACTAGGCTGAAGAACTTTCCTAAAGGGTAAAAAAAATAAAACAAGGAAAAAATTAGTAAAGAGTTTTCTATTAGGAGTTGTAGAACACTAAATTTCAACATATATAATGAAAATGTTACAGAAGTTCTACATCAGTATGACAAACATTTATTCTTCTTTTTTTTTTTTCTTCTGTTTTTCTACTACCTCCAAGAGTTCTGTGCTCACAGGTTAATATAACACCAACCATTCATAGAAAGACCTTGGGTTTATGGATTTTGTGAAGGTCACAAGGCCAGAAGCTCCTGTGTTCTTATCTGTCTTTGACAATGACTTGTGTGGCCCTCAGCCAGTTTACTACTTCATATCTCAACTTAAGCATCTGAAAAATGGGATAATAGCTACCTACCTCACAAGGCTATAGTGGCATTCATTAGCCTATATTTAAACTCTTCCTTGAACATTTAGTTTAGGAGATGGAGCTATGAGGCTTCAATTCATGCTAATTGCAGAAGGACCTGCGTAGAAGTAGCTGATATATTTGTAAGCAGAATAGTATCCCTGAAAGGCTCTTCATGTTGACTCTGTTGACAAGATAACCTGCTCATCCCAATGTCATGGGGGAATTTTGGTGGGAAAGATGTAAAAAGAGAACCATAACACTCTGTGACATCTAATTTTAAATTTATTTATAAAACTGGACAGGTAAAGTTTTCTATTCCATGGCACACATTTCACACTCTCACAGGTCAAGGTCCAGACCCTCCCGTCTACTTTCAATCCACGGAGCACTTGCCCCAACTGTTTGACCAAGTCCTGTCTGATGGCACAGCCCCTATGGAGAAGGACTCAGATTTTGACATGAGTCAGATGTCGGTGGATGGGTTCCCTCCAGGAGCTATTGCCTTAATGATCTATTACTTTATTAGACAGCAGCATATACTGACAATGGTTTCACTAATTATGTAGAACTGGCTCATCTTCTTTTACCTTTTTAATCTCTAAGACCACTTTAATGGTTATCACCATGATTTCTATCAGCTCATATCAGAATAATCCAGTCAGTTAGAGATGGGCAGATATAGTCAAGTTCTCATTTATTTAAGCAGTGCTTTCAGGTAGGCTTTACGTTGTAAGTGTAAATACATGTCCAATGCTGCTTCATTCAAATTATAGAGGTGTTTACCTAATTATCTTTTGAGGACATAATAGCTACCTTTACAATATCATACCTGTGCCTGACTGCTCTTCAGCTGCAGATCATGGCCACCTAAATTTATCATTTTATAAGGGAGAAAGCAACCTGTGATACACATGCTTAAACTCCTACTATAGACAATGGAAAGCCAAAACAGGATGCAGTTGCCTCAACATAAGTATCTAAAGTTGCCTAAAAATAAGTATTAATTTAAAACTCCCAAGATGTCCTCCTCTAGCTGCCATTTAGACAACTGCTTCCTTAAGGGAGCTTCCTAAGGTCTTCCTTAGGTCTGCTATGGCATCTCCAATGTTAGCCTTTTTGTGAGGAAGTAAGCACTGTCCCAAATCAATACAGTTAGTAGAAACTGAAGAGCTTTTCTACTTCGCTTAAATGTAGCATCCAGATCTGGCAGAATAGTTCTTCATACTGACTGTATTGACTCAAATAAATGAGGCAGAATAGTTTAGGATGAGCTCAGATTGTATGGCTTCTATGCTTAGAAAATTGAAATATAGTTTCCTATTTTCAGCTCAATAAGAAAGTAAGGCCTATATGTTAATTAGTTTTTGTAGTGATTAAATTATTTTCTGTAACATGTTAAGTAGAAAGTAGAGCCAAATTTCTGTGCTTCTGTACTTCCAAAAAATGCAGTTTTCTGTTTCCAAACTGATAGTGTTATACAATTAGCAAGTTGTGGGAGAGGGGAATGTTGTTTTTTGGTTTGGTATTTTTTAGCAATTTAGCAATGTTGCTACTGTCACTGGCCTCTCAATATTCATTTTTTCTGTCTACTTGTCTGAGGAAATTAACAACTTTTATTTCAGAAGCAGATACACAACATTTATACCAGCCTGCTGCCATCTCTCTGAAATCATTTAAATATCTGCTTTGCTGTCACGATGTGAGTATTCTTAGTGTAGCATCTGGGACAACTCACATGCATAGTATTAGACATTCTAAAGTGTACTATCTAACCAGAAACTATATTAAAACTGATTACAATAAAGATGATTGACTTTATAAAGGTCAGGTTCAGTTTAGCTTAGAACAGACATTTTAGTTTTGGTAATGGTAAACTTTTCTAATCCAGATCAAAGTTTTCGCAGTTATTTTCCCACTTTCACAGAACTCAGTTCGTTTCAGCTCACCCACAGTCATTGGTAGGAGCTTTTATTGCTTAATATAGTGGAGAATCATTGTTGATGTCCACTAACGCAATTCATATGTATTCACAGAAAGCCAGGATTGTCCATCCTGGATGTGGGACTTTAAATTGAACTGAGGAAGTTAATGTGATCCAAAGACTGTTTCAAAAAGAAATAACACTAAACATTGGAGTTTTGACTAATGTTGGAAGCTGAAGTGAGATAAACGGTACAGCAACATCTTACATTGCATTTTCAAGTGATAGTATCACTAGGGGAGCAGCCATGTGAGCTGTTGTTGCAAAGCTCATACAATAACTTCTACTGGAACTGTAAGCAATCTGGTATTTTGTTTGAGGAAAGGTATTTACCATGCAAAGCCTATGTCACACAAATAATCTAATGTCTAATATGGAGTTCTGATGTAGAAGTGTTTCCATCCATCTGTGCTTAGTCTTGACTTCATTTAAGATCATTATGCATGCAAGCTATGTACAAGAATCAGTTTATTAGTTGAAGCAAAACATGCACTGACAAAACTATTTGGCTTTATGCAGGTAGCTTGCATGTTTTTGCACAGTATTATGCTATTTACTCACTGCACTGAACTAAAGAAACTGAAGGTATTGTACTGAGTATTCTGTTTAGCAAAGGCCTTTCCATTTCAGTAGTTAGACTACTGTAGATTATCAGAATAAAGGAACTGTAGAATCATCCAAGTTGGAAGGAATGTCAGAAAGTCTCTAATCCAACTTCCACTCAACGAAAGGTCAACATGGAATTCAGACCAGGTTGCTTAGGGCTTTTCCTAGCTGAGTCTTGAAACCTCCAAGGCCAGCATCGTCACAGTTCTTCCAACTTAATGGAACTTCAACTCCTCCTGTTAATTTCCCAGGCCATGTGCATTTGTGCACCTGCAGTTCCGGTGGGCCATCTTCTAACTTGCTTTATCCTTCACCAGACCTCACTTACACCCATCACTCTGCCCCACGTGCCCTTGTCTTTCCTTCTGTCACTTAACTGCAAGCTTTTATCACCATTTGCTTATATGAATAATTTAAAGCCTTCATCATCACTCTGGCAAGTCCTGTTGGCAAAAATGCTCATACTACACACTGTCAAACAGATCTCATGTCTTGCTAGCAGTCCTTGTTCCTCAAAAATCCCTGTCATGAAAATCAAAGCACTACTTCCACTTGTTATCTCTTAGGATGCATCCACTCCTACCTGAGCCTTTCGATCATCCATATGACCAAGGAGAAAACCACCTTTGCTTTCGCCACTCTGTACTCACTCTTGATTGCTCCAGGTGTCCCTTGGCAGTATTACTGGTGCACACATGGATGAGCAAAAAGCCTGAAGGCCACATGAGCCTTTTCAGCCTCCATGCAACATCCTGGATCTAAGCCCCAGCACATAACAAACCTCCTGTGGCAGCAGTTCTGTTTGGCAGGTGGGTGCTTTCATCTCCTGCAGAACAGAGTCTCAAAACACTATTGCCTGCTGCTTCCTCTTGGCACTAATGCTTGATTCAGGCCCAGCTGGCTCTGAAGTCTACTTTAATGGAGTCTGTTCCCTTTCCTGGGCTATTAGTGCAATGTACCAATTCTGTAAATTCAGATCTGAAAGCAGAGGAGCCTTTCTGCTGCTGCCAGATAACACAAGTTCTCATACATCCCTATCTTAGGAGTGTCCATCCACATTCATTCAAGTGTAGCCTTTAATTGTTTCTCCTTCTTTGCATTCTGTAGCTCAGCCCCTTGCCTCAGCAGTCTCCATGATGATCACACAAACCTCCCACTCATCATCCCTGATACTACACAGCCTGACTGCCTCCCTTCACGGGTGAGGCCATGATCACTCTGGCCCCACCCTGCCCCAGGTAAAGGAACAGACATGAGACCTGTGAGGCAGCATCCTCCTTCTGACTGTCTGACTCACGGCCTCCAACGTGCCAGGGTGCTTCCCCCAGCCAAGGCTGAGCACTGACCCTGGTGAGGACACTGCCATTGCTATGCAGTCCCACCCTGTCTGGAGCAGAGTTTCTGGATCCCCTTTGCATCCACTGACAAAGTGCCCCACAAACAGCCAAAGTCCCTGTTAGCTTGCCCTGCTTGCTTGGTCACTGTGGTCCCACTCACCTGCTGAGTAGGTGTCCCTATTGCAGGGCAACAGTAGATCACTCACTCATCAGCGGGCAGTTTAGCCAACAATCAAAGAAAATATGAACATGAAGGGATCAGTCTCCTGGGTTTTGTGTGTTTTGTAATATAACTAACTAGGGAATTTTCTTGACTGCCTTTTTTTATTGGTGCTTTATCTCAACTTCAGAAATAGTTGAGCATATTTTTACTTATAACTAAAATGCCGTAATAATAATAATGTTAATAATGACTAATTAGATAAAAAAGTCAGGTGTGAAAAGTGTGCTTAACAAAATCAGAAGTACTGAATATTTCAAAGGACACAGAAAAGAGATTTGAGGGCTTCAAGGGAGCTTTTCTCCTCCATCAGTTTTATAGGATTATTTTGGCACAGTTTCAAATGATGACTAAAGTAAATCTTCCTGCCAGCATACAATTTCCTGGCAAATTAATTATTGTTCTTGTTGATCATAGGTGAGGTAGGTAGGAATATCTATTTTTAATCTTCCTGGAATCTCAGTTTTTATAACCCTGTTTTCCACTGCTTAGTGTTTTGCCAAGTTTCAAACATTTGTGATGAAATAGTCTATGCTTGCTGTCTCCTGCTAAATACTTGGGAAAGTTTCAGTTAAACTCCTCAAACACTTTTTCAGAATGTGGTAGGGAGGGAAAAATTGTAGGTTGCCAACACCAAAAAAAAAAAAAAGGGGGGGGAGGGGGGAAGGAAAAAATCCCTTGAATCTCCAACACTTTTTGATGTCTTGAAAGGCACGAATGTCTTCCTTTTTAATTTCCCAAGGTGGTCACCTTAATATACTTAGCATGTTTTTATTGCTCAGTTAATAACATCAAAGCATCAGAACTAGAAATATATATATATATATTCAGACACTTTTTAGAATTCTACAGCTAAATTCTGAAATTGTCAACTGTATTGGACACCTGCTAGTTTTTGATTGACCTGGGCACACACATTTCTCTGAGAGCGACTGAGCACTTTGCTATCGCAGTAATTCAAACAGTGAGGAAAATTTTCCTTAAATCATTTGTTCTGGCTGGACCATTTAAGTGAGAAAGTTTTAGGGGAGGGGGTTTACTACTCTTTCTACTTCCCTTACAAAAATCCAGAGACAAAAAAGAAGGAGAATGGGAAAAATTCTTAAATAAATCCAAAGAGTAAGGAGGAATTGAGACAAGTGTTACATAATTCAGAAATTTGACTGGAGGACTGAATTCTACAGTCATTGAATTTTGTTTTCATCTGCGTATCTGGATTCTTTTATATTTTAACTTTGATACTGAAGAATGCTGAAAAGTGTTTTAAATTATATATTTCCAGAAAGGTTGTTGAAAATACTTTGTTGGTGTGAACAAAAAAGAAAAAAACAGCAACCAAACAAACCAAAATAGTCCCTGTTCAATGTGTTTTAGGATGGGGTCCCTGGAAAGACCTAACATGGAATACAGACTTTTTTTTTTTTTTACATTTTACTTATGTTTTCATTATTTAAAATAAAATTGACTATGGTATATGTTTGGTTTGGCATAAACATAGCGTTTATACACCGTGCACAGACAAATACTTGTAACTTCTTCACAAGAGGATGTATAAAGCAGAAAATATAAGTTGTCCTTTATTTAGTGTTTCCAGCAGTGTTAAGATATTTTAGATAAATCAAGTAGGGTGATGGGTAGTTTCTACAATCTTCAGCATAATCTGATCAGTGTAATATTAGGAACATTGATCAAGAAGAAATATTAAAAGGAATTTTTTTCTTTTCTATAGTAAATAATGTACGGACTCCTCTCCAGATGGTATCAAGCAAAGCACTTTTGGTGGTCTTCTAAATTACATAATTCAAAACTACTATTTTGTGCAGAGTAGGAAATCTGTTCTTGACAGACTGTAACTCATGAATTCTTTGCTGTGAAGGAAAACAGAATACTGATAAAAAACTCAATATTTGCATAGGTTATCTCAAAGGGAACATACAGTTTAATTAAGTTTGAAATTGTTAGGCCTTGATAATTGTTATTATGGGACTCCAAAATTAATAGAATTAAAGAATATTCTCAGCCTTGCAATTCACAATGGTTAAACCTGAATGAAAATTTCCTTTCTGAGGTTATCTATTAAAAATGGTGCAATTAAAGCACTATGGAATGTTAGAGGCTAGTGTAGTGCCTCAAACTTCTGCACCAGTCAGACCAGAATTATTTTTTTCCTTTCTTTATTACACGTATCATGAAAATACACTGTGTTAACTACATGTTCTTAAGTGTAGAAATGTACAAAGGATCAACAGCTGCTGCAATGAAAAGGAAGGCTGAATATGAGCTTGTCTGCCTTTTTTTTCCAAGCCCTGAGGGTACTCCTCATTCATATTGTGAAATTTAACAAAGGACAATAAATAATTTTTGCTCAACAGACTGAAATAAGGTTTGTGCTTAACCTGCTGTGTTCTGTCTTTGAACAGCAAAAGCTCATATCTTCCAGGTGAGCTGTGACAGCAAAGTTCACCATGTTCAATAAAGATCAGATTGGTATACTTTCAAAAGGCAAAGTTCCAGACTGAGAGGGGGTCAAAGTTTGCTGTGAGCCAGTAATATAGATTAGGGTTAATGTTCTTTTGGCATCTTTAAGACCCTGCTTGGCTTCTACTGAAATCAATGGAAAAATCCCAATTGACATGATGCAGCCTTGAGCTCTTAGATTCTTTCTCTATTTTGTAAAGTAGGTAAATAATATAATAATTATTAATAGGAAGTGCCACAGTGAAAACAGAAATCACAGCACCTTCTTGGAGGAATTGTGGAGCTGTTCTGGATTACTGAAGTCAGTGTCATTCTTTGGATTTCTCCTCTGTAACCTAAGAATATTCCTATAAATATTATGCTTGTTTTCTAGTATAACCTGGGGATAGCATAAGGTAAAGAATGGAAATAAATAGCACAGAAACTATCCATTAGGATACTTGTAAAGAAAACCTCAAATACTTTCTTTCTACATTCACTTTTCTTTATAGTGACAAATATAGGATATCACAGTCTAAAACCAAAAGCCTGTTTAAAATCAGTTCAAAGGCTGAAGACATCCAGAAATACCAAATGCAGCCAGAAATGCAAAGAGAAGGGCAAAGTGCAGCTGTGTGACCAAATAATGCTCTTTTCTTTAAAAAAAAATAAATGAAAAATTAAATAATCAGCTCTTGGAATCACTCTAAGACATAAACCTCAAACAATGAAAAGAAGGAATGACTTTATTTTGCTGGTCATTATTTATTTGTTTTGGGGTTTTTTTTTCAATATTTTCATCATGGTTTTGTATTGTTTTGCATTAAAATTTTGAAATTAATTTAAAAAATAATTATATGTTAATCCAGGTTACAGTGAATAAAATGCATAACAGAACAAATGTTTTTTCCTCAGGGGAAAAAAAATTATTTATTTTCTCTAGGAATGGTTGACCTTTATAAACAAGAGAATTTGAAGATAACTGAATTAAGCCTTTCAAAGGGTCAAATTATTAAAATTTAAACATATCCTGAACATTATTATCTATTTCATTGCAGAAGTGAAAAATATAAAATAGGTGTAGTACACTGTTTACTTAACCAAAATTAGATTAATGATTTCAGTTTAAATAAAAAAATGCAGTAAGTACCCACAAACACTTTAAATAATTTCTAAAATAAATGTGAAATTATCATTTATCTCAGTTTTCAGTCCAGAATATGTTTTAACAACACAAAGGTTGGTTATTTTACCTAGGCATAGAATTTAAAAGAATAAAATTAGAAGAAAATTATAAATTATAAGTTACTATATGCAAATCTGAGTTTTTATTTTAACTTGGATGCACCAAGGGGAGACCATGCTTGACCAACCTGAGAGCCTTCTACAATGGCATGACTGACTGGGTTGACGAAGGGAGAGCAGTAGATGTTCTCTATCTTGACTTCAGTAAGGCATCCAACACTGTCTCCCACAGCCTCCTCACAGGCAAAATAAGGAAGTGTGGGTTGGATGAGTGGACAGTGAGGCAGATTGAGAACTGGCTCAACAATAGAACTCAGAGGGTCGTGATCAGTGGAGCAGAGTCTGGATGGAGGCCTGTCACTAGTGGTGTTCCCCAGGGGTCTGTGCTGGGTCCAGTCCTGTTCAACATATTCATCAATGACCTGGATGATGGGACAGAGTGTACCCTCAGCAAGTTCCCTGATGATACCAAGCTGGGAGGAGTGGCTGATACACCAGAAGTCTGTGCTGCCATCCAATGAGACCTGGACAGGCTGGAGAGCTGGGAGGAGGGGAACTTCATGAAATTCAGCAAGAGCAAGTGCAAGATCCTGCACCTGGGGAGGAACAACCCCATGCACGAGTACAGGCTGGGGGATGAATTACTGTTGAGCAGCTCTGTTGAGAAGGACCTTGGAGTGCTGGTGGACAACAAGCTGACCATGAGCCAACCATGTGCCCTTGTAGCCAAGAAGGCCAATGATATCCTGGGGTGCATTAAGAGGAGTGCAGCCAGCAGGTTGAGGGAGGTTATCCTCCCCCTCTACTCTGCCCTAGTGAGGCCACATCTGGAGTACTGTGTCCAGTTTTGGGCCCCCCAGTTTAAGAAGGATGTGGAACTGCTTGAGCAAGTCCAGCAGAGAGCTACCAAGATGGTCAGGGGGCTGGATCATCTCCCATGTGAGGAAAGGCTGAAGAGACTGGGGTTTGTTCAGCCTGGAGAAGACTGAGGGGGGATTTCAAAATACCTATAAATATCTGAAGGGTGGGTGTCAGGACGTTGGGACTGGGCTCTTTTCAACAGCGCCCAATGACAGGAGAAGGGGCAATGGGCACAAGTTGGAACTCAGGAATTTCCACTTAAACATGAGAAAAAACTTCTTTCCTGTGAGGGTGCCAGAGCAGTGGCACAGGCTGCCCAGGGAGGCTGTGGAGTCTCCTTCGCTGGAGATATTCAAAACCCACCTGGACGCGTTCCTGTGCCCCCTGCTCTAGGTGTGCCTGCTCAAGCAGGGTGGTTGGACAAGATGATCTCCAGAGGTCCCTTCCAACCCCTACCATTCTATGTTTCTGTGATTCTGTGATCATTGATACAGGATATCTTAGCTTTACCCTTTCCATGTGTATTTCACATAAATTTTTTATAACATAAGATAATAAGAGCAAGAGAGACACAACATTGATAATATAAAACTGCACAATAATGTTCTGCATTTTCAGAACAATGCTTTCAGTCATTGAAAAGTAATGGTGAATATTCTATACAAACCAAGCAGTATGCCTGTTTACCTATGGAAAGAACAAATCACATAAAACCAGTAAAAATAAAAGATTTTTATCCACGTTTTATAGGAAGGCCATTAAGACTCACAGATTATTATCTTACTAGAGAAAAACAATGACTCTTAAAAATAAAAGTAGAAAATAATTTCATGACGGAGTTCCATCATAATTTATGTTGGATATGTATGGCATCAGACCACCTATCAGTATAAACTTAACATGAATCATATTTAAACATAAAGTCACATTTCTGAAGAAGAAACTAAAGAAAATAGTATCAGTGTTGTGTGGAAGCACCATTCCTGATCTGGCATACAATTAAGTTGGTGTGGATTGCTAGTAACTGATCCAGCACCTACCAGCCCATGATGATCTCTTTGAACAGGTGATAACAAATTTGAATGATAAAGGTGAACGGGTAATTGTTCTGTGTATAACAGACACACAGCATTTTTGGTCATGTTCCAATAACGGATTTATTATCTCATGAAAATCTGACTTAAAAGTTTGAAGACAGTTAAATATGAGATGGTTACAATGGCTTAATAAGGTATAGCCTGTGACATACATATTAATGACAATACTGATGTTCCTTGCCACTACAAATAAAAGTCATTTGCCTAAATCTCTCTTGTGGAAGAAAACTGAACCATACACAAATCCAGACGCATAGATTGCTGTATTTCATTAAGTTATCATATCTCATTTTTAAATGAGACCTGACATGTCCTTATCTTTAGCTAAAGTAGAACAGAGAAAAAAAAAAAATAGTGGCAAACTCACCTTCAGAAGCATCTTCTTCCCCAGACCTTTTCATGTCAAAGTACAAGAGAGAGTTTCAGACCTGAAGCATAATGTTAATGTTTAACTTAGTTCTTTACATAACTGAGGAAATATTAGTCAGGATAAACAGAAGTGCCATGCAGTCCTAAATTAGAAGAATATCAAGAAAAAATCTAATAGTGGCTACTTGTGATCCCCAAGATAAGCCCACCAATTTAGTAAAACTGAAGAAGCATTTTTGCACCCAGTGGCCCTGTAAAAAAAAAATAGGATTGCTAATGCTAATGAAAGGCCACAAGCTTTGTACTCACTGTCCCTTATGCTGACTGTGCAAGGCCCCAGTCCTGGCCAGCTCTTATCAATTTATTATGGGAACTAGCAGTGTAGGCTTGGTTGCACATCTCTTGCTAGAACGTGTGGTTTAAGAGTCAGATAATGGCAAAGATTTTGAACATATGACACAGGTCAAAAGCAGAGGCTCCAGAATCATAAACAACTCAGTGACAGTCAAGTGCTGGTCACTGAAGAAGATCAAGAGATGGGAAAAGACAGTTTTTGCTTTAAGGAAAGAAGCAGCAGCTAAGTAAAGGAAAAAGGAGAATAAATAAATAAATAAACCACAACAAGTGAAGGAACAGGATAGGGGACCTGCTGGGACTGGCAAAGCAACCTCCATCTTACCCCGCCAAGCGTGGTGCCAAAGGCTGGGATTTGCCCAGCAACTCAGCTGTCTAATAAAGTGACAAGATCCTAAATTAAGGCATGAGGAAGAACGATACACACTCTTGTTCTGGCTTCTCTCCTTAGAGGGCTTTTTAGCTGGCCATGTCAATGACTAAGACCAGCAAGGACCACAGCAATCAGCCCTAGCTGTGTGGCATCAGCTGTTAACATTGTATGTTCAAAGATAATGTGGGATAGGATTGCTAAGGGTTTATGACTTTAAATATAGAATGGGAAAAACTAACCATTGGCAATGTGTGTTGTCAATAAATGCTAGTCTAGTAAAGTTGTATTTTGAAGCGTGAAACTGGTTTGATTTATTACCTTTTAACGTTCCCCTTGCAATAACCTCTAATTCTCTGACATACATACATATACACACACTCAATTGCAACAGTTATATCTATAATTGATCATGTTTCTAATTAACTTCTCTCTTATACAATTTGTGTCAACATCTATGTCATAGTTTTGGATATTATTTTACATTCAGGATCTTGTTATGTGTAAAAAAAGGACTGTTGTGAATTGCCTTTGCAATTCTGTGATTTCTGTTATCAAGCTGTGTCATCTAACGTTCCACGCCACATTTCAATCTGAGATCACAGGCAGTTCACTACACACTTGGTATTGCCATAAATTAGGGCTAAACAAAAACAAATTTAGGATATATTCACTTCACTGTTAAGCAATAGCTATTATGGCTAAAAGAAGCTAAAATCATCTCAGGCCAAGACAAGACCATATTAGTGCTGATTTCGGTAGGTTAAAGTGTGGTGCACTGCCTTTCATTAGTAATGGCAAAATTCAAATTTATTTGCCAAAACCATACAGTTCAGTTTCATAGTTAATATCCTAACCTCTAATCAGGCAGTAAATCTGAAATATCATCAGCGTGGGAAAATTTTTCGAGCACTTTGTCAGTGGTACGTATACAGGTGGATGTGAAAATGGCTCTCAAAGATAAATATGCCTCAGTAGTTATATGTCTGAATTTCCATTTGCCATATATAATTTGCTTGTTAAAATGGAATATGCATAACATATTTCCAGACAAAATTATTGAGCTTTCTGGTTTATCTACTTTCTCTTTTCTTTGCTTCAACACATAATCAGGTTGGTGTATTATTAATAGGATGGTATGATATGGTTATTTCTGGTATAAGAGGGTGAATACTGAAGACCCTGCTACTTTTTTGTGTTGCATCTTCAGCTGCTACATTGCAGTTGACAAAGTAGTTCTGAGTTTAAGAGTGCACAGAGATACATTACCCCTGACAGGGGAGGGAGATATCTACCTTATGCTTAAATCCACATGGGTACCTAACCCCATTAAATACTTTTAGAAGATCATCTTTCCACCATTTTCTGTATTTTGAAAAATATGAAGGGAATATTTCTTTTTACACATGGAAATTACAATGCATATATGAATTTAAAATAAACATATCAGTCATCACTGTGGTGGAGCACACGGCAGGATCAAAAGAGAAGCTGCATGGAGTAAGTATACTCCATGGTTGATTTTTTCCATATATTAACCTTTTTCCAAGTTTTTTTTTTCCTTATTCTCATTCTCTAGTGTCCTTTTTAAAATTTTCTTCTCTGTATTAATATGATGTGAACTTTTCTTTATGGATAAATTCAGTGTTGGTTTCATAATTTTTATTTATGTATAAAAATATATGTGCTGAAATAATTTTCTCTGGCATTTACTTAAACCCTCTAAATATTTCGTGATTCACTTTTGTGTCATCTTCTCAGTCACTAATGTGTTAAATTATGCAATTGGGTGCTTTAACCTTCGCTCATCAATCTTTCCTTCTAGTATATTAATAATTTGTGTTGGTTAGAAGTCTGAATTTTACTTTTCCATAACATGGGGTGGGATTCCAGATTGCACAAACCTATATTTAATGATGGGATACAGCTCCAGATTGTAGACAACTAAATTTAGGTATTTACAATCTGGAGCTGTATCCTATTTCAGTTTTGGGTATGTTGAAGACCAAAATATGATTGTGCATGGTTTCTGAGGTTGTGTTTATCTTCTAAGACTTGCTTTCTTATTAGGGAAGGGAGTAGGAAGGAGTAAATCTAGATTCTTGAACTATACACTTCTCACACCAAAATCAGTGGAACCTTAAGATAATGTTATAATTCGTTAATACCAAGTATCAATGTATCAAAGAGCTAAGGCTCATAGCAGAAACCAATTAGTTGAGTTCTGCATAGATTAATTTACTTGGTTTACCATGTTATTTTGGGCAAGGTGCAATGACACTGCACATAAATTCACACAGTATTTCTATCTTCTTCTTGTGGTGCCTATGGTACCTATGTTAGGAGTATGTTCATAGTTACAGAAGACACACTTTGGGGAGGAATTTCCTGTGAAAAATCAGTTCTGATCCACAGAGCTGTCTACATATCCTCCTTTCAGGGGATTTAGCCAGTAATTTTAATGGAACAGACCTTTGGCACATGTTCAGGTAGCCTTGTGTCAAGTGTGAAGTGGTACAATCACAGCCATTTCCATTAAAAAGCCTAAACGTGGGAAGTGGATTATCCTATTGATTGCACCCTTTACCTTCAAAGTAGGGGGCCAGGTTCAGTGACATTTTTAAGCCAAAACAATCTTTTCACTCCTAGTACCATACCTTGCCTTAAAATAATCTGGATGAAGTCCTTTTTCCCCACTTTTACTGCTCAGTAGCCAGATGACTGGCTGCAGCTAAGAGTCCTGGATTTTCAGATGCAGAGGTACAACAAGTGAAAATCAGCATGACCCTCCTATCTAGTAGCTCCAGCAGTTGGGAGAAGACAGAGTAAGGTTTTTTTCCTTGGTTTATACTAATTTTGCTTTTGTTTTTAAAGTAACATAAGTACAGCTACAAGCAGGACTTGGACCCTTTCAACTTCTTGCCAAGAAACCTAACCACCTAGAGTATGTACTACTATTACACACCTTGCCTTAATATGTTTCACTAGATATTTTTACCAGAGGCAGTATTTTTGGACAAATGAACTCTTTTGCAAACCTCTATGAGAGTCCGCATGAATACTCATATTATTATTCTTATTAAATATTAGATTATTTATTATATGTAGTAATACAATCGTACAATAATAATAATAGTAATAATAATAATGGCTCAAATTTCCCCCATACTTTTTCTACCACATAATACACTAAATCTATTGTCCCTCCCTGCTATCCACTCAATCTATTAAATCGTCACCATCATGAAAAAATACAAAAGCCAGAGAGGGGGAAAAGTCCACTACTGTACTGACATTTTAGGAGAGCCTGTGAAAAGAAAATCAGTGAGCTCAGGCAAATGGAATAATCTTTAAATCAATGGCCAGTTTGTAGAAGTAAGAAAAATTGGTAACTTTTTGCAGACTCAGGGCTTCTGCTTCAGGAAATCTGACTGAAACCTATTGGAACTCTAAATAGTATCTTATTCTTCACTGCTAATGGCAGAGAGAAAATCTGATGCATTCTAATTCACCCAGGTGTGTTAACAAAGATTTTCTTCAAACTAATCTTCTTATGAGCCCGAAAGAAAATTGAAGTCCTACAGAAGAAAAAATATTCACTCAGTAATAAGCAGAAATTAATAATGGAGTGAAACTCTTTCTCAGGAAAGTATAGATATGGTGAATTTTTTTTTTGTATAGGACATCTTTCATTTAGAAAAATGTGTTTCTTCTGGTTTTTAAATGATCAGTGGAAACATCACAACCATCACTTTTCTGACTCCTTTACGACTAAAATATTATGAATGCAATGTAGTTATTTCTATAAAAACATGTAAAAATATGTTTTAACAGTTGATGATGGCAAAATGAAATTGTGTATGGATATTTCACTTTAACTGAATAAATAAATAAATTTTAACTTCCTGGCAGACTATAAGACTGAACCAAATTTTGACGTCTCAGAATTTGCCACAGGAGGATGATTCTGAATTGCAGATCAATTCTAATGTAATACCTCTTATTTTCTCTTCAGACAGCTAAATGTAGCCAGAAGCTTTTGATGACATTTCATACTGATTGCATAAATTAGCAGTGTAAATTTCCAATAGTAATTAAATTTTTGATGAAGTGAACCTATATCTTGTTCCTACTGATTATTTCTCATCAGTAAATTCTATACAAGATTAACTTCCAGTTTTTAAGTTTCTAAGGTTCTAAGATTTTAAACATGAGAATAATAAAAGATAACAAAATTATATTCATTCTAAGGTTTGAATGCTATATCCTGTACTTAACTGGACTGATTTTATTATTGGTATTACAAACTTTTCAGTGGTCTATTAGATCTAGTCTTAAATAAACTCCGGCTTTCAACAGACTAATATAATGATAAATCCAAAATTTGCTTAAGATCTGCTCCTAAATGTAAGTCCCATAGATGCAAAGTTTCTTACATTTGTGTGATGATAAAGGCAAATTAAACTTGGGTAAGTACTGGAGATGTATGTCTCTTCAAATCCAAGATATGGAATTCTGAGGAGAATGTGACTTAAAAGTGTTCCTCTAAAAAGGTGACAGTTCATAGCCCAGCTGAAGTGCCTCTTTACCAGTGCACACAGTATGGGTAAGGACCAGTAGGAGCTGGAAACATCTGTGCAGCTAGAAACCTATGATCTAATCACTATTGCTGAAACATGATAGGATGAATCACACAACTGGAGCACTGGAATTGACGGCCATAAACGGTTCAGAAGGGACAGGCAAGGAAGGAGGGGTGTTCCCTCTATTAAAAAATATATTGACTGCACAGAGCTGTTTTTGAAGAACAGGGGTGAACAGATTGAGAGTTTATGGGTATAAATTACTTGCCAAGCCAACAAAGGAAATCCCATGGTTGGTATTTACTACAGGCTACCTGACCAAGGGGAGCCTGTAGGTGAAGAGTTCTTACTTCAACTACAGGAAGCACCACATTTGCAGGCTCTGGTCGTGCTGGGGGACTTCAACCACCTTGACATCTGTTGGAAAAGAGGCACAGCAAGCTGTAAGCAGTCCAGGAGACTCCTGTAATGCATCAAGGATAACTTCTTAATCCAGGTGATAAACAGCCCAACCAGAGGAGAGGCGTTACTGCACATGTTGGTTACCAACACAGATGAACTAATTAAAGAGGTCAAGACTGATGGCAGCCTGGGCTGCAGTGATCATGTCCTGACAGACAGAATTCACAGTATTGAGGGATAAGGGCCAGGGGGAAAGTAAAGTCAGGACCCTGAATTTTAGGGAAACGAACATCCAGTTGTTTAAGGCATTAGTGGATGGATCCCCTGGGATACTGCCCTCAGGGGCAAAGGAGCTGGACAGGGCTAGCAGCTCTTTGAGGACATTTTTCTTAGGGCACAAGAGTTCTCAATTCCCACATATAAGAAATTGGGCAAGGAAAGCAGGAGTAAGGAACTCCTGGTCAGACTAAGGTGTAAGAAGGAAATACAGAGGCAATGGAATGAAGGACATGTATCCTGGGAAGAATGTTTAGGGATGGGATTCCCAGAAGTATAGGGATGGGATCAGGAAAGGTAAGGCACAGATGGAGCCGAATATGGCAAACAATGTGTTAATAAGAAGGGCTCTACAGGTACATTGGCCAGAAAAGGAATATTAAAGAAAATGTACCCTCCAATAAGTAAAAGAAGTGAACTAGTCACTACTGACATGGAGAAGGCTGAGGTACTCTATTTTTTGACTGTTTTTTCAATGGTAACCTCTCTTCCCACATCTCACATCAAGACCCTGAACCTCAAGGCAAGTACTGGAGGAACAAAGTCCCTCCAATCATAGGAGAAGATCAGGTTTGAGGCAACCTCGGGAATGTGAACATACATAAGTCCATGGGACCTGACACAATGCATCCCAGGGTCTTGAGGGAATTGGCTGATGTAGTTGCCAAGAAACTCTCCATCATATTTCAAGTCATGACAGTCAGGTGAAGTCCCCAGTGACTGGAGAAAAGGGAATATTGCATCCATTTTTAAAAAAGGCAAAAAGGGGGTGGCTAGGAAGTACCAATCAGTTAGACTCACCTTGGTGCCTGGCGAGATCATGGAACAAATCTTCCTGGAAGACATGTCAAAACATATAGAAGACAAGGGAAAGGATTAGAGACAGCCAACATGGCTTCACAAAGGGCAAATTGTGCCTGACTATTCTGTTGGTCTTCTGTGATGGAGTGACTGTATCAGCAGTAAGTGAAGAGCAACTGATGCCATCTACCTGGACCTCTCTAAGTCCTTTGACACACTCCCCCACAACATCCCTGTCTCTAAACTTTTCTAAAGTTTGCTGTGAGAATGCTTATTGGATTAACCTCATCTCTAAGTTTAGGTAGAGGGATCCTGGCCTAGGCGATGTATGAGCAAAGAACAGCTTAGGTCTATCCATCTGGGGAGTCTCTTGAACATTCTCAGCTGTAACAGGTTGATTTTACGTTCCCTAATTATAGACGTCTAGCCTTTTAAAAGTCCTAAGGTATCCATCTGGTTTCCAGCTGCAAGGCCAGAAAGGCACACTTCTCTTGGTTGTCTTCTGACATATCTTCTTCCCTTGTGCAGATGTTTCAGATTCTACAACGTGTCTCAAAGGGCAGTGGAAACTGAAGTTAAAGCAACTGAATAAACCCCAAAGGTCTGAGAAACACTAAGCTTCAGTCAAAATTCTCCAAAGCTCAGTAGAAGCTGGTGGTAGACTTATAGAATTGCATATTTTTATTTAGGCATTTGTATGTTCTAAGTTAGCATTGTCCTTCTCTGACAGGGAATTACTGAAAGCACACAAAAGAAGAGCCTTTGATTTGTGTCCTAATTTCTCTTCTGCTGCCTGGGTCCAGATTCATCCAGAATGGCCACTAGAGGAAAAAATAATGGATTTGCACCTGTAATGCTTGGCCAGATGTCAAGTGTCAGCTTAGACATTTTTAATAGCTGTAGGAGCTTTAGAGTACTTAGTGAAACTTATAGAGGTTTTAACACTTAACCTCTAGCAAGTCTCCACTAACAATATGCAAACTACAGTGTTTCTTAAGCTTATAACTAGGTCAAACAAGGACAGATTTTCACAGGAATGACAAAAAAAGAAATCCATTATGCAAAAGTCAGTTCCCTGCCAAATTTCAAGTCCCTGTCCTACAGCCTGATGCTATAACAGCATTCCAAAGAACAGATTGCCAGAATTCCTATTAGCATTAAAAAACCCAAAGCAAACCAACAAAACCAACTATCAGCATAATTTTTAATACCAAAAATAATTTTTCAGCTGTCTTATCAGTGAATTTACATATGTTATTCATTCCCACTAGTTTGTTTTTCCTCAATTTCAAACTGATTTTTGGATTCACAGACTACCTTTTGATATTGCAATGGTAATTTACAGATGAGAGAAAGCTTTCTGTTGGCTTGAGGGAGAACTAGAACTTGGTCATGTACCAGATCAAGACATGTTTTATCACACGGAGTGATGGTTCCTGAAGCATTGCTCTGTAACATTTTTACTGGTAAATATTTCCTACATATGGTGATTTATAGAAATAGGATCCAAGCTTGCAGGCATTACTTAACTGCACAAATGTTTTCATCTTTTTTATTTGATCTGCAGCTTTATTATTATTATTATTATTAATATTATTATTATTATTGTTTGCAGAAAAGGTCCCCCTCTTTCTCTTCTATATATATCTTACATTTTCAGTGTGGGCTGAATCTTAAAGCATTATGAGATAAAAAGTTATGGCTTGTTCCAATTCAGATCTGAGCCTTAAAGATCTGCCAGAAATGGTACTAACTTAAAGCCGACAGGTTGGCAGAAGATGTATTAAAAGATGAAATGATCTTGGCAAACTAAGGCTGTAAATCAATTCCGTATCCACTTAGTATAACAATAAATGGTTACTGTTTTCTCAGAGACACTGAAATGAATAGGAATTATTTCATGCGACTGAATAAAAAATTTTAAAATAGCTCTATTTATTTTTTAATTGTCTGATTGCACAACTCATTACCTGAGGTTCACTTTTCTGGAACATATTGATAGCTACCAGAAGGCATGAAAAGCCAACTAATCTGGACTAAAGTTTGGAGTCAGGGGAGAAGAAATTTAGAATAAAATATATTGACTATAACAGTGCTCAGTGGAAGAAGGAGGGAAAGGGAACTGAAGATATGACTGCTTTTTTGCTGGTCAACTGGGATAATAACATTCCTGTTTCATTGCATTATACAGCATGTTGTTTTGTGTGCTGGAAGTGATCCCAGATCTTTAATTTCTGATCAAAAATAATTATATTTGCTGTTTGCAGTCATCCTGGTTTTAGGCTCTATGTCCTAGGGTGGTTATTTTGGGTTTGGGGATGTCTCTCTATGTGTCTGTTTTGTCCCATTTCATCTCCAGCTTTATTTTGTTTCTTTTCATAAAAGTTTGCATTTGGCTATAGCTGAGCCATAATCAATCACAGGTGTGACAGACTGATGTAAATATTAGTTGACTTCAGTGTTACCGTGGAGCTGATCAATGATATTTGATGTAACTTCATCCACCTGCTTTGCACATTCTGTTCCTGTCAGTCTTCTGGCAGTCATTCTTTATGAGCAGGATCGAAACACTATATTCCATTAAACTGAGGTAACAGGACTGTGTGTGGTGGGGTAGTTTATTTATTTGTTTGTTTGTTGTGGTTTGGGGGTTTTTTTGTTAAGTATTTCCAGAAAAAAGCAGTGTGTATGGGGGAAGAGAATAGCAAAAAAAGAACAACCAACTTTTGAGAAGCTGTTGAAATAGAAAATTCTGCAAGAACCTTAACTCACAGTCCTCTAGTATTCATACAAAAAAAATGAGACAGCCACTTGCATGAAAAACATCAAAACATCCACAACAAACTATATATTTACTTATTCAGTCAGTTTTGTCTACACTATTTCTAAACTTTAAAAGGGTCCTGGCAAAGTGAATGTCAGTTTGTCATTGCAGGGAAAAAAAGACTAAAACAAAAAAAACCTAACCAAAACCCCTAAATAATTATTCACTTTATTCCAAGCTAACCTCGAAATTTTTTTTTTTCCTGCCATGCTGATCTTATTTCTTAAGAGGCAACTAGAGCTGAGGTGAATGAACCAAGATTCCTGAGTCCTGGATATGCATTTGTGCAAAATTGTATCAGGATGTGATAGATTTCAGCCATTTTTTCAATGCTTCTATCCAAATAGATTGATGCCAGTGACATCCAATAAAGTTAATGGAATTTGCCAATCTGAGAAAAGAGGCAGATAACAGTTATGGATTTTTTTTAATCACAGCATTGAAGGAAAAGACATTGAAAGCTAGTTTACACCTTTCTCTTTCAATAAGGTCAACATGAAGGAGGGATCAGTAAAAGGGCTCACTTAATCTGGACGGATAATATCAGTGACAAAATGAAAACTGTCACAGGAGTATTATGCTTAGCAACTACCCAAGAGTATAGATCAATCATATGGCACACAATGGTAGGTAGAACTGCTACTTTTTGGCACCTGATATCAAACATACTGTCATTACAATGTGCAATTGTATTAAAGTGCACAGCTAAGAGAAAGAAGAGGATTTCTACGGGTTTGCCCTATTTTGATATAATGTTCTGGAACATTTATTTGATATAAAACATTAGTTGGCCAATACAGACACTTGCATCTGGACACATCTTCTAGTTTTATAGCAGTGTGAAACAATTTTTCATGTCTTTAGTATTCTTCGATTCTCAAGGAAAATACTCTGCAACTCTTCAGAAAGTTTTCACAGTCTAGAATAATAAAAAAAAAAATTGTAACAAAGACTTCTGAAGATTTAGGGACTAAATTACAGAACCAAGATAAGAGATACTCATCAGGCTTACAGGGGTTGGAAAGATGAGAATTTATTTGATGATCTATATATAGACACTGGAAATTTCAATGATGAAGTGCATGTCATGGAAAACCTGGAAGATGGGATTTTTCCAGAGAGAACTGGATAGGTTGGAAGAGTGGGCAAACAAGAACACTGTGACATTTAACAAAGAGGAGTGCAAGGTTTAATACCTGGGATGACATAACGAAAGAGCCCAGTACAGGCTAGGATCTGTGTGATTGGGCAGCTGCCTTGCTGAAAGCGACCTGGTGGACAACAAGCTGAACATGAGTCAGCAGTGTGCTGCTGCAGCAACAAAGGCAGATTGGATCCTTGGCCTCATCCACAGGGGCCATTACTAACAGAGATACAGACATGATCATCCCACTCTATTCAGCATGTCAGGCCACACCTTGACCACCGTGTCCTGTTTTGGTGCCCACAATTCCACCAAGATGCATATTGGACAAGGTCCAAAGGAAGGCCACAAGGATGATCAAAGGGCTGGAGAACCTGCCCTATGAGGAAAGACTGAAGGAGTTAGGTCTTTTGACACTGTAGAAGAGAAAGCTCAGGGGGCCATCATCACAGTTTTCTGGTACTTGAAGGGTGGCTACAGAGAGGACAGAGTTTCTTTCCTCCCAAGGAGCCACACGACAAGGATAAGAGGCAATGGGTGCAAGCTGCTTAAGGAGAGGTTTCATCTCAACATAAGAAAAAAAATTTTCACAATGAGAACAATCAATCACTGGACCAACCTTCTCAAGGACATGTGGAGTCCCCATCACTGGAGGTTTCCGAGAAGCAACTGGACAGGCTGCTAGATAATCTCATCTAGGCTCCTTTTCCCACAAAAGCTGGACCAGATGATCTTTCAAGGTCCCTTCCAACCTGGGCTGTTGTATGATTCTATGTAGTTTATAATACTATTTTGGAGAAATTACTGAAAGTGTATGAAATATTATATTTTGACCTCCTAAAGCAAATTTCAGAAGAGTAGAAATAGAATTTATTATCCATTTTCATTTTTCAAACCCTTATTGTCACTATAGTGTTGTGCAAATTTTCATATGATGTGATCTATGCTGATCTTTCCAAAGCTGAAGAGCAATAAGAGCCAGTGACTGACGAAGGCTAACTTTTGGAGGCCCTCTTTCTACTGTTTTAAAATGACAAAAATTCATATAAGAATATTTCACCTGTACTTGAGTTTGTAGTATCTTTACATGATAAATGGTATTAAAGTATTTCTTTTTTTTTTTTACTTTTTTTTGTTGTTGTTGTTGCTTTTAATTTTCTTTCTATGTTCTTACAGTCCCCAAGTTTTAGCTTCCAAAATTTGGCAGCTTTACCCAAAAGAATTAGACAGTTATATAAGACAGCATATTTGTGTTTCATGCTGCTTATCTTGGGCTGAGAAACCTCATCAGCTCTTATCTGATAGTAAAGTATGGACATCTTTTAAAAACAGGAAGAGAGTGGAGATACCTGGACATAAAACTTTGAATGGGAACTCTTTGTATCAATGAAGAGAAAATAATGTGTCTAAAAATATTATGCAGGAGACAGATTTATGGAAGGCATAACTACAGAACCTTACAAAAGTAAGAAATTGAGAGGGTTGGTAGGGAGCAAATATTGATGTAGAGAAAGATGAGGAAAGCAGAAAAAAAATAATATATCAATGCATATTGATTTATAACAGACCAGACTCTGGGAAGGAGTTCTCTTGATTACTTTAACTTTATACTAGGGAGATGAACTGAAAAAACTGAGAAGCTGAAATTCCTCATTGTTGCTTTGCAGAGCAGAGATAATATGACGGTGTCATGGTTTAGCACCTGTCAGCAACCAAGCGCCACACAGCTGCTCGCTCACTCCTCCCTGCCGCCGGTGGGATGGGGGAAGAGAATCTGAAAAACAAAAGAAAACTTGTGGGTTGTGATGAGGACAGTTTAAAATTTTAATAGTAATAACAACAACAACAACAACAATAATAATAATGGGGAAGGGGTGGAGAGGGAGAGAGATCCCAGGAAAAACAAGTAATGAAACCACTCACCATCCACCAAATGATACCCAGCCAGTTCCCATGCAGCAATTGCTGCCCCTCAAACAACTCCTGCCAGTTTATATACTGAGCATGATGTGATAGGGTATGGAATATCCCTTTGGCCAGTTTGGGTCAGCTGTCCTGGCTGTGTCCCCTCCCAGCTTCTTGTGCACCTGGCAGAGCATGGGGAGCTGAAAAGTCCTTTGTTTAGTACAAGCACTGCTTAGCAACAACTAAACCATCAGTGTGTTATCAACATTATTCTCATCCTAAATCCAAACCAGAGCACTATACCAGCTACTAGGAGGAAAATTAACTCTATCCCAGATAAAAACAAGACACATGGAAAATATCCTTGTACCATTGATATGTTGTCCGAAAAGTGGATTCATCACCTGTTGTGTAATGAGTCAATAATCACACACTCAGAAGAGACATTGCTGATTTATTTCAGGGTTGTGCAAGCCTGGGTGCTCCATGGTTTTCCACAAATCAAGCACACTGAAGCCGGCTACCTCGTTATATTCATACGATAAGTCCATACATATTCTACCAATCCAATACGTATTCATTTTAATCTACATAGGTTACATAATGGCATTAAGTCACTCCTCTTTGCTCTGCTTCAGATCCTTCTGTTCATGCCTTCCTCTCTTTGGGGGTCTTGGTGGTCTTTACAGATGAATTACCCTAATCTTTTTTACCTGTATATGGTTGGTGATATGCAAGGACAATTTAAGGCTATTTTCTCTTGCCAACTTTCCATAGTTTTCCTCTAAAAGGAATGCTTGTCCTTGATTAAATGGATAACCGCTGGTGGCCAAGATATCCCATCCCTAAGATTAGGTTAAATATTAAAGGAGTCTAGATTCGTGCTAATTAAACATATACAATACCTGTTCTTTCCAAGGGGGGTTGTTCACTTACAGATATAGTCCAATGAGATTCTTGATGACTCCAACTTGCAATGTTTTTCATATGCATTTTAACTTCTGCATTCCATTAGTACTGCTCACCCCCTTTTATGCTATCTTTTGGCTTAATAGTTAAAATTATTAAATAAAATGTGCAAAAATTAGGACCCAAATTAACAGAATATGTTAAAAATAAATCCCAGTGATCAATACTTTGATATCGATAGAAATGCAAATATTCAGCACCTTTAAAATTCATCCCTGAGGTCTGGTTGTCAGTGAGATATGAGAGAAAGAAAAAAAAAAAAATTAAAAGGATGTTAATCAGAGTTTCAAGGCAGGTCAGAATTATCTAATGTGAAGGTTAAAAAAGTGGAAAGTTGATGTGCTTCAATGTAACCTGTTCTTTTTACAATATTGACAGAAGCATTCACCATAGCAGATGATGGTGTTTTCTTACAATAAGATTGTGTCTTTTTGTATTCCCTAAATGTTTGATAGAGAAAATAATGACAGTGCCTGCAAGGCACTGTGTCTAGACTTCAAAAAAAGAAGCCATTAGGAAAGGAATAGAAAAAAAAAAAACATAGTGAATTTGTGTATTGACATATTTTGTTGGAGTCTGGAGGCAAATCATGTCTGTAACTTTCTGAATGCAAGTGGTCTGTCATCTGTGACACAGAAAAATAAGCTGAGGCACATGAAGTCATGTAATAAGTTATTGCAGATGTCAGGTAACAGACATTTAGGAATATAAATCAATGGCAGGACATACACACATTAGTACTGTATATGGTTTTAATTTTTTTCAGGTAAAATTCACAAGTGAAAAATATTTTATTTTATTTTATTTTATTTTATTTTATTTTATTTTATTTTATTTTATTTTATTTTATTTTATTTTATTTTATTTTATTTTATTTTATTTTATTTTATTTTATTTTATTTTATTTTATTTTATTTTATTTTATTTTATTTTATTTTATTTTATTTTACTTTACCGCTAAGTGGAGTTATTTGTTGAAAACAAAACATGTAAACCAATGAGTCCTAATCTCAGAAAGATTACATGTGGTCTGCAACATGCAAAGCTACTACAGTACTTTTCAGTAGTCAGAGTCCACCAGTTGTCACACTTTAAACAAAATGAAGAAATAGTGAATTGGATATTTTTGGTAATATTTTATAAAAATTATTTGCAACTAAGTGAAACAAAATTTCAGGTATGTTTTAGTATAGATCACTTACTGAGAAAAATTATATTTTTAGATGCAAACTAAAGAGAAACAGGAATTTTCTGTTAGAATGATTTGCCAATGGACAACATTTCTTTTAAAAAACCAAATTTCTATTTTATGTGGGAGAAAATAAAAACTGAAAATATATTTTGAATTCTGAAATATTTCACACGTCAGAAAACTATTTTTCTGATCAGCTTAGGCTGGACACCACCAAAAGTTTGTTCCTTGTTATCCAAAATAAAAGCAATCAAATCTGTTTAAGCAATATGGTTGGAAGATGTGGAAATTTTAAGGAATTAAAAGCAAGTGTATTTTTCAAGCACGTACAAACTACTTAAAAAAATATAGTACTGTGTGCATATAGTAGTGCGTATGGAAGTGCATTAACAGTGCTGTCTAATGGCAGACTCAATCTTTTTGCATGGTTTTGGTTTTGTTTTTGTTCTTAACAAGAAGCTGAATATTATATTCTGGGAAGAGAAAACAAGACATGAAGTTCTTACCAAGAAATAGTTTTCAACCTACCTGGATATATTTAACCAAATAAAGCTCACTTAGAAATTGGAGTATGTTTGGCAAATCAAAAAATCAGAATAAAGAAAGTGAGACAGACTCAAATCCAAAGTAATAAATTACACTTAAGAATAGGTAAAAACCCAGGGAGTGAACATGGACTGTAGAAAACAGTAAGAAAAATACTACAGAGGAAGAGCTGAACTCATGCCCAGTATCACCTGATATTAAAACTAAAGGTTGTCAGAAATCTTATAGAAATTAAAGAAGGATCAATTTATTTAATAACATCTCCAGAGAGATAAAGCTTATTCCTGTCTGCAAAGCCCACTAAAATGGACTTCAGATGGGCATATCTGATCAAACACCGCATCCCGCCTTGGAACATATAAGCATTGCAAGAAGCGGCATATGTTTGTTACTGTAAGTCACCAAATAAAACCTAGAAGGAAAAAAAAAATGCATGTTCTAATCTGAATAAAAAGATCTATTCAAGGAAGTGAAACAAGAGATTCTTGTAACAGAGAAGTTAAAATATATTATTTGTTCTGTGCGATAAAATACTGTATGAACATCACACCTAAACTGGTCTACTGTTTTCCATGCCTAAAATATAGTGGCTTCATCAGAAGGTGGTAGAAATTTTTCCTGAACTACTGCAAAGCTCTATGGATGGAAGGCTCGCATACCATTTTCCTTAAAAAAAAGATCATTTGAGCTTAGCCATTGTTTCATAAATTTTAGTAGCTGCAGTATATAAACTGGGATGTATAGACTGAGTGAGCTTTGCAACATTACCTCTGGATCATGGCCAGGAAGAAGTGCTTGAATCTTAATATAGGTAAAATATTCTCTAAAATTTCTGTTTGAAGTTAGATGTTCAGTTTCATATGCTTATTGTATCGTAAGATGCTTATCTTGGTGTCAGGGTAAAAGGGAAAATAAGCCAACAACTGTCAGATTGTGAACAATTATGATTATTTCAAAAAATGTTCTGCAACTCTGCATTTTGTCAGTCGACTTCTCTCTTTAAAATGTACAAGAACTGTTAGAGCAATTAGATTAAATTTACATGATTCTTTCTTACAAGTAGTTGTCATTAATTTTAAAAGGTATGGCAGAAACTGAATGAATAGCTATCAAGGCACAAAGTAGTTGTGCACTGAATTGGAAATCAAGAGACCTACGTGCTGTTCCTGGTTCTGTCTCTTGTTCCCAAGGCACTTCACATCTCTATGCCTCATTTTCTGTAAAATGGGGATAATGATTTTGTAGCCTTTTTGTAAACTGCTTTGTGGTCTGGTCTGCACATGAAAAGTGTTACATAAGCAGTATTATTTTAATTTCTATCACTAATGTTACCTACATTGCAGCTGTTGTAGTTATGATATTTATACTTGTCCCACTGACTAATTAAATGCTTTTCCTCTTCAGCTGTGTTTTTAAAAGGCAACTTTACTGATTCCTTTGTCATTATATAATTGTTTGTCCTAATTGTTTATCCATTATCTGTAATTGTTTATCCCATGTAGACCAACGTATTTGATCCCTATTTTGTAGTGTATGTACACATATACATGCACATGCAGATATATATGTTTATATGTATGCATGGACACATATATATACACAAAAATATATTACAAATACTTGCATGAAAGCCATGTATGATCTTTTGAGGTTAATGTGTAGGAGTGCTACTTTTTCTTCACTTATTTTCAATTATAAGGCTGCATTACTATACTCTTATTCATATTTATTACTACTTCACCATTATTCTTATCAGACACCCACACACTATTTTGAGAATTTTCTACACTTTTATCAAGGGTAAAACCATCTAAGTGACACTTTCAGCTCTTAGCAAAATGCTGTGTTAAAACATTATTTCTACTGCTTTCTGGAAATTAAACTTTAGAATAAGCAAATGGGGTCATCACTTAAAAATAGTTGAGCAATCTTGTGTTTTTGTTTTATTTCTAACTTGTGATTCTGTATTTAAACTAAAATTAACCAAAGTAGTAAGCAAGAATCTGTCAGTTGCTTTATGTGCCCCTAGAGTTCTCTTCAAAGCAAGAACAAAGTGCTTCATTGCCTCTTCCCAAACTGCATAAAAAGAAACAAACTGATAATGGTTCATTGCACTTAACTCCAGAAAATGTTAAATCTGCTGAAGTGAACCTCAGATTAGTTCCATTACACTGTGCTTAGGCAGAGAGAGAACACAACAGCTATGTTTTAGGGATTTTTTTCTGTTCTTGTTTTCATTTTTCAGCTCTAAGTTGTTTAGCTAGTGAGAAGAGACATAAATTTTGAGTAATCTGTTGACTTAGATGATTATGGTGAATTTTACTTCTTTCCCAACAATTTTAACAGATGGCTGAGTGAATGAAGCAACTATTTTTTTTCTCATAAATGGTGTTGAACCTGTTTACCAAAAGATAAGTGATCTAAGGTCACAATGCCTACAGTTCTACAATGACCTCCTACTGCATTCATTGCTAAGTCTCCTCCAACCGTTCATCACCACATTTGCATGCAGCTGTTTCAGAAGCCACATGGTCATCTGTTTACTTGCTAGAAAGTTCATGTGGTACTAATAAAATTCCTGTTGATTTTGGGCAGAAATATGTCTAGATGTTTGCGCAAATGCTCTTTAGTGAATTTTTATATTTTCCCTCTATACCCAGCCAAAGCTTCTCCATGGGCTTTAAAGAGACACAGATTATCTACTTAATAATTTCACACCACTAGTACTGAAAAAAGTATCATAATATTATCATGTTTCACAACTTAAAAAATACTATTTTCCCATTATTATATTTTTTTTCCCCTCTCAATTACCTTAGATTTCCTACTTTGCTGGTTTCTCTGAGGGGTTAAAACGTGTACCTCTTCAGAAAACATTGCTTTCCACAGACGTACAAGGTGCCCACCACTACAAAATTCCTTCTTGGGACTCACAGACTCTCATTACCACTTCCCACATAGGAATGCTTATTTTTTGCAATACTTTACAAAGAAGATTCTTACCCTTGAAATGGAGAGATACAGGTTTGATGGATGGACTGTTATATGGATAAGGAAATTGGCCTATCTAATATTACACACATAAGTAAAGTAGCTAAGACACAAATTAACCAGGCAATAAGTAATATGTTAAGCAACTGACACACATTTTCAGTGGAGGTATTGAAATAAAGGTTTCAAAGGAAAGATTGAGACTTTCAGGTGATTCAGTCTTTAGATACATCAAGGGTAAAAGACACCAAAGAAACAAGATGAAAGTTTTCTAAGTCTGACCATATAAGCCTAAACAACTAACTGAAGGACTCAAATGCCTCTGAGAGAAAGTTTCTGAAGGCGTCTTGATATTATTGTTCTGTGATGTGTGTTATTTGTAGCTTTGTTGTGTTTGTCTCAGACTGTTCCAATGGGGGTCTGTAGGGAAAGATGTCTGGAGCACAGACAGTACACAGTAGTTATCCATTCTTCCTCATGTCATGTTAATAATTGCAAAGAAAGTCCGGGTATGTGTAACAACTTCTTACTACTCATATTAGTCCAGTTTGCTTTGTCTTTTACAACTTCCGTCCATTGTGTCTCAGTACATTTTTGTTGTTAGCAAATGGACAAATTGTTAGTACATATTCATGGTGTGCCTATTACGCAATTGCCAAACCTGTCACTACTGTAGTAAACTGTTGCATAATTTGCATTTTTTTTCACAAAGGAAAATTTATTTTTCCTTTGAAAAATTTTGTTTTGTGTTTTCTGCCCATGAGAACGTCAGCTTCTTATCAAAAAAGGGCAAGTGATCCATCCTAAAAATATTCAACCTAGACCCAAATTATTTCAACTCTTATTATTTATTATTGTCATCAGTAGCATTTTTATCAAGTAGTTTATTGGTTACTCTATTTGGGTTACGTGGCAAGGTTTTGGTAGTAGGAGTGCTGCAGGGGTGGGTTCTGTGAGAAGACATGAGAAGCTGCCCCCATGTCCACAAGAGCCACTTACAGACTGCTCCAAGATGAACCCACTGCTGGCCAAAGCTGAGCCAATCGATGAAGTTGGTAGCGCCTCTGTGATATCATATTTAAGAAAGGGTAAAAAACACTATGCAGCAACTGTGACAGACATGGGTGAGAAAATGTGGGAGAAATGGTCCTGCAGACACCAAGGTCAGGGCAGAAGGAGAGGAAGGAAGTGCTCTAGGTGCCGGAGAAGAGATAACCCTGCATCCCATGGAGAAGAATGTGGTGCTGGAGGTTGTCACCCTACAGCCCATGGAAAGGATGATGTGGAGCAGATATCTACACTGCAGCCTGTGGAGGACCCCATGCCGAAGCAGGTGGATGTGCCCTAAAGGGAGCTGCAACCTGTGGAGAGCCCACGCAGGAGCAGGTTCCTGACAGGAGCTGCAGTTCTTAGAGAGGAGTCCACATTGGAGAAGGTTTTAAAACAGAAACTGTAGCCCCTGTGGGGACTCAGACTGGAGCAGTCCATTCCTGAAGGACTGCACCCATGGAAAAGACCCATGCTGGATCAGTTCTTGAAGAACTGCAGCCATAGGATGGAATGAGGTTACAGTATTTTGGAAAGGGCTGCGTCCCATGGGAGGGACCCCATGCTGAAGCAGGGAAACAGTCTGAGGACAAATGAACAACAGAGACAACATGTTCTGGGCTGTCTGTAACCCCCATCCCTCATTCCCCTGTGGTGCTTTGGTGCTTGGTGGGAGGAGATAAAAAGAGTTAGGCAAGAAATTGAGCATGGGAGGAAGGAAGAGGTGGAGGGAAGGTGTTTTTAGCTTTGCTTTATTTCTCACTATCTTACTCTGTTACTATTAATTGGAATAAATTAAGTAATTTCCCCAAGTCAAGTCTGTTTGCCTGTGACAGTAACTGGTAAATTATTTCTCTGTTATTATTTTGACCTGTGAGCTTTTCAACACATTTTCATCCCTTGTCCTGCTGAGAAGGAGGAGCAATAGAATGGCCTGCTGGTCACTTGCTGGTCAACCAAAATCAACCCACCACAGCTACAGTGGGTTAAGTGCTATAGTACTACAAAGCAAAGCAAAAATCCAGTAAACAACATCATTATCCATTGCCTGAGTTTGCATTCTGTTTTTATGATGTACCTATCTTCTATTTAAAAATGGATT
This sequence comes from Phalacrocorax carbo, assembly GCF_963921805.1. Taxonomy (NCBI): domain Eukaryota; kingdom Metazoa; phylum Chordata; class Aves; order Suliformes; family Phalacrocoracidae; genus Phalacrocorax; species Phalacrocorax carbo. The sequence goes on from NC_087513.1 coordinate 167,339,870, forward strand.
TTAAATTGTTAGCCTCCCTTCCATTGAAGACATGGAAAATCTTATGATTCCATTTTCCTTGGGGAAGGGCTTTTGTTGTCCAAATGTAGATGTTGATGCCATTTGAGACAACTTGGTATCTGAGACCAATGGCATGATGCTAAACTTGTCCTTCCACTCATTGTTCTCAATAATCACAGAAAAGAGACATTCTCACTTCAGATACTGGAATAAATCTAGGAAACTGCAGAAGTCACCATATAGTTTGTCTCATGAAATGTAATCAAAGGAGAAATTTAGAGGTGAGAGGGGAAAGAACTTCTTTTCAGTGCAATCCAACTTTAAAAATGAATTTAAACAGTACTTTACAATTACATAAAATGTTAAAGAACAGGAAAGGCTAATAATAAATCCCAATTGGATCACATTACCACTTATAGATTGCAGTATGTCATGACTGAATTAATTAAAAGGGTGAAGTCACCTATTTAATGAACTTTAAAAACCTGCAATCACCTTTCATCTCCCAGGTTAATTGAAACCAGATGTATTTATGGTACTGTGTTGTAAGCTCTTAATTCAAAAATGTAAAGCAAAGTTGAAAATATCTTATTTTAACACTGTACTACCACCAGTGTAAACAGCAATAATTGTTTGTGGGAAATTGTTATGTCTGCTTGGTCTTCTACTGCTTGGAAAACAATTTAATCTACGTGTATTTTATATATATATATTTATTTTTTTTTTTCACAATAAAGACTCTTTAGAGTCTTACATGCAAAGGAATTTAAAATGAAGATAGTTTTCAGTAAGAAATCAGACTGGAGATTACCCAGGAACAGAAAACGTCTGGACAATGAATAATGAGTAAGTTATGCCTGCATTAATCTGATCCCTTCTATCCTTGCATACATTATAGAAAAGCACTGTGTAAAAATATACAGAAATAAACCCAGTGAAAAACATGATTCTTGGAAAGGTCAGTGATGTTTAAAAATGGATCAACATTTTCTTAATAGCTTTGTCCTCATTCTGCCTACAGGAAAACTGAGTTTAATACTGTGCTAGTTAAGATATTTTCTAACGTTAATTCATACAAATGATAGCAAGCTCTATTCCACAATTTTTATTACATGTTCCTCTCAACTACCTTTCTAATAAATATATGTTTCTCATCACTTCCCAAGGTCTTAGGGGAAAAAAGGAAAAAAAGATTCAAATCGTGTCCTAGAGGAGTCATTGTTTACTTACACTTCCGGCACAACCCTCTCATCTTAAACAGATCATATATGTTAAGCCATAATTCCAGTGGCAGAGTGAAGGAAATTGTATAGCACACCCAAAACACTCAAGGGAAATTAATAGGTCACAGGAATGTTTCAGAAAAGACCTAGAGAACTTAACACAGCAAAAATTAGGGTTAAAAGATGCAGAGCAGTGTAAATGTTAGCCCATAAAACCAAAATATGATTAGAAATGAGACAGAGCATCTAGAATAGCTGGATGTTGAAGTAATTATAGCCTTAGGAGCCCAGAGAGAATCAGTTCCCCAGAACAGTCAGAAGAACAAACTTCTGTAAAAGATTGGAGACTGAAGCAGACAAAGTAGCTGAGGAGTGGAGATCAAACAGATAGGGTTTCTGAAAGAAGATCAAAGATTCACTATACTATTGTAAATGCAGTGGGAGATGACTGTGCTGAAGAGACCTGTCATGGATATATATTCTTCGAATGTATTCATAAAATGTATTTTAAGATGCATATCCAAATATAGACTAATAAACCGTTTGCAAACCAGCCACTAGGTCTATTCCTACTTTCCTGAGGTATAGTGATACACAGGTAGTAATTCTGCCCTAAACAGATCATTGGGGATTTGCCCAGCAACAGCTGGTAGAAAGTTTATTACTGTCTTTTTCTTTCCTTTCTCTCATGTGCTTGACTAGGAGGGTACTTTTTTTTAACCAACCAATATAATGCTTCCTAGATACTGTTGCAACCCAGCTTGATTAGCAGCACCACTATGGCTACTTTAAACTATGTCATGAATCAAGGCAGCTTTCAGAAATACAGCAATAGCTTTACATTTATTACTCTTAAAATTTGCAATTTGATAGTGTTTTGCAGAAGTCAAGAAGGGAAGATTATGGCAGGTATGCTACAAGTGTTTAGAAAATGACGGCTCTAAGCATAAAAATTCACAAAGTAAAATATTACCTGAATGTATAGGTGGCACAGACTTAGTTAAAGAAGAGACAGAGGGTAGGATAACAAAACAGAAAAATGGAAATCATTGTGGAGTGAATATTTTCTTGACATTGTCAGTTAAGACAGTGCTAGTATCACTGTTTGAAACATTTCTGTGGGTGACAATAGACCTCTGATCTGAGACAGAGAAATCTATGTTTTCTACATAATCCTTCCACTAACATTTCCTTAACTTTAAAAGATGAAATAAATGAAGCAATTTTTGAAATACTGCCTGATACTTTTTTCATAGTTCTGTGGGCACTTTTAGCTAACTAACTATATTCATTATGTGACAATGCCTTTGATATATTGAATTGAATTCAATATAGAATTCTGAGATTAAAGGAATAGATGTAGACCCCAAAACTGCTTAAAAAAATTTTCACAAAACTTTAAATAGCTCTAAGCCAAGTTCTCTGCAGAAAGTAGTTTTAAGGACAAACATTGGTTAGGGACAGCTTATATTCAGAGTAGGACTGAACTTTTGTTTCAAATACTTAAACAGTGATGTATAACATAGGTGCCCCCAGCCAACCTCAGTATCTAAGCTGCAAGGCAATGGAAATCTGGGGGTTTTGGTTGCCTAAACATAGCTATGCAGTGTCACCTGAGATGCTCTGGGTTTTACTAAGGTGACTCTACAGGGCTTGCATATATGACATTTTATGTCCAAGAGATACACTGCCTTCTGGAGTAATATGGAAAGAAAAACCAATACTCCACAGGGCCCAAAATGCTGTTAGATGCCTATATTTAGGCAACCAAATCCTACGCATTGTCAGCACAGTCAGTGAAAAGTCCAGAGAGCTATTTAGCAGAACAAATATAGTTCATACTACTTGAGAGTGATTTGAACACCTCTCCTGACCTCATGGCATATAATTTAGTCATCTAAGAAAGGACAACTAGTGTTATTTGAGTTGCTATAGGGAAACTTTCCTGGCTGTTGATCCAGAGTGATATGGATTTCCATGTTGAATGCACCAGCCCCAAGAGGATGTCTCAGATAACCAAAGATTTCTCATGCAGTAGTTTCAAGACTCAAATGTCTATAGTCAAGAAAGAAGGCTTTATTGGTTAAAACTAACTAAAAATCAGTTATTTTGAAAACAGAACTGAAGGACTCAAAACTAAAGAAAGAAATTTTTTACAGTGAGGATGGTGAGACCCTGGCACAGGATGCCCAGAGAGGTGGTCAATGCCCCGTCCCTGGAAACTTTCAGGGTCAGGTTGGACGGGGCTCTGAGCAACCTGATCTAGCTGAAAATGTTCCTGCTCACTTTAGGGGCGGGTGGACTAGGTGATCTTTGAAGGTCCCTTCCAATGCAAACAATTCTAGGATTATATGACTATATGAACATACGATTCCATGACTCCTCTTTGGAAGGCAATGGTATAATAAATTCCCTGTCTGGAAGCTGACATTAGAGAAAGTTAGACTAATGTTACTTACTAATTTTCTGGCATGAGTGACCACAACTAACACTGGAACATTACGCCAATTAATTTTGATTCGCTACTGCTAGAACATGTTTCTCTGGGATTCGATATATTTGGATTTATATTAAGATATGCTCTAATTCAAGTCCAGTTACTGGACTTCAAGAACAAATTAATTTGTTAGATTTCATTATATAATGAATTTATTGTACAAACAACCAGATTATGTCATAGGACACTTATTTGGATTGTGACCCTGTGCCCTATAGTATGTTTTTATATGTATGGTATATGTATATTTTACAGTAGGATTTCAAGGTCTTTTGGTGTGGTGTTAGAGAGCTAGACGATGACTGAGAGCAAAGATGCAAGAGGGAATTCAGTGTCAGCTTCAAAGTGGGATCAAGAATTGCAGGTTCCCAAAGAATAAAACAGCACTTTTTTTTTTTTTTTTTAAAGTAGCAAGAAGAGAAAGAGGAATCTGTGTACTCGCTTTCATTGAGATCTAATTGGAAGATGCTGCCACTTCCACAACTTTGTGTATCACAGGTCCTATTTTTAGTATGAAGATCCCCAGAGTAAAGATGACATTCAGCAATAACAGTGTATTTCTTTGCAAAATATAGAGGGACACATCTGCGGGAATGTTATCAACAGTCTGCACACGCCACATGAACTACTCACTGAGTATGATTTCTGAAATACTTCAGAAAAAGGCAGTTTCCTTTTTATATAGGCTGGCACTGACAGGAGACAACCAAAAGACTTTGTGCAACTGTGAAAGCCCCTTCTCTCCAGTGGACGTGTGGAAATTACAAGATTGAGGACCATGTTCACCATTTGTGTCTGTCCCAGGTGCTTATTATTCTGATAAGAAAAATTTGGTGTATGCCTTACAGGACAGTTTGTGCAAATGCCATATTTTGTTTACTGTTTGACTTCAACAGTTTGTGATTTCCTAGACAGACAATAGGAATGTAAGAGGAAAGTTAGCTATTACTCACAGTCTGCTGTCAGTTTAAGCATTCACAACCTGTCACATCTTGTGAGAACTGAAGATGTAAATCAGCCTGTCTCTGCAGCAGCTCAAAGAAATATGCCAGGTGGAATGTATTCTTTTATTTGCTTGAATTGCTTGAAAAGCAACATAAATCTATTAATAAATGTACATTGCTAACACTAATGAACTCCTCTCTACCATTGAGAAAATATAGAATACACAATGTCTAGAAATCTGCTTTCACATTAAACATGACCTTTAAAACTGCTGAACTAGTCAACAAAGCATAATTAAATCATAGGACTTCCTTACAAATTTATGTTTTACTCAGTAAAAATTACATGGAATTTAACTTTTTAATTTCATTTTCTCACCCACTGATTTTACTAATTTCTACTTCAGCAGTAGTACAAAGATGACTTAAGTGATTTACATTTGGCTTTATATTGCAAGGACATTTCCAAGCCACACTTTTCTAAATAAATTAACATTAAAAGGTGTAAAAAGATATCTGTGTCTTTATCTATCTGTTGGCCTATCCACACTTATTCATATTAATTTTCATGTTTCCTTAGACCAGACCTTTTTGATATTTTCTTTGCATACAAAGCACCTAACACAAAGTTTTCCCATTGATATAAGAATAGTCTTTTAGCGAAATATAATCTTTAAGCAAACTGTCTAGTTTAAAGCATTAGAGTACATACCATTTAATATTGTTAATTTTAACACAAAAGACATTGATTTATGCCTATTAAAGATTTATGTTTATTTTCTTTTGTAAATTTGTAAGATACTCTCTGATTTTATGAGGTGTTAATCCATTAACAATAGACACTACAATGCCCAGACTTTAAGTCTGAGGAATTTTTTTTTTTTGCCATCTAGTGTCTCTATGACCACATGCCATCCCACTTGTAAATTATTAATGCTGCAGGAAATAATAGATGTTTTAAAAGGTCTATGACAATAGAACAACATTTTGTTTTCTCTGAAGGATTTCTGCTATACCACTTATGCAATCCAGACTGAAGACCCTTTCCTTTTATATTTCACTCTCTCTGTCCTCCAAATGCATCTTTTATAACTTCAGTTTAGCTTGTTCCGTTTGATCCTCTGATCACCAGCCTTCCTCACTGGTTCTGTGAAGCTTAACTCTGAACTTCATCTTTGGACTTACATGCTTTAAGGTTATTTGTACATTTTTGCTAAAAGGGTTGTAACACATTCCTTTTATAGCAAGAGGATGATTTAGACTTCATGATTAATAGTATTTAACATAAACCCAGAAAAATATTTCTGCCCCATCTGTTTTTAAAGAATTTATATTGTCACTTTAAAAAAAAGGTTGTAATCCTTACGCTTGCCATGATGCTCTGAAATACCATAGGGAAGTGCATAGGGTATGGACAAGAGAAAACCAAATGTAAGCAGAATTAGCACAGAAATATGACAGATGAACAAAATTATGATTTTTTTTTCTAGTATTAACAGGACTTCATTTTCATTATGAGCTTTCAACACACAAGTTTAGATTTTCAATAGAACCCTAAGAAATGTGACTATGACTTTCTGAATACAAAAAAAAGAGATATTTCTAAACATCTTTTGATAATTTAATTTTCATTACACCAAATGTGAGTGGGACTAAATTTCAATGGATTAATTAAAATATTTTTAGTTAAATGAAATCAAAATGATATATTATTTTTACTATCTACCTTTATTTTATAATGTTGAGAACTGCTATGTACTTTTTGAAAGCATTTTGCAGACATGGTGCAGTATGTTTGTACAATTGAGTGCCATCTGTTGCCTAGGCTTAAATGTACACTGATTTTACTTTTAATTCATAATGAACATGAAGAATGAATGTGACCCATGTACTGCAATTTGGCTCATTCATTGGCAAGTGTACATTTAAGGCATAAAACTTATTTGTAATTATGAAATGGCTATTTACAAGTTCCCAGGTGGGTAAGTAGCTGTTAGTAATAAATAATTGCATGCCAGCCCACTATGCTCCCAAACACTGTACTAGAGGGAAAAAAAAAGAAAAGCTAGAAAGATGAAAGGATAAAGTATTCCACTACTAATAACTGTATAACAGTTATATAATTTATACTGCCAAATTTATATCTAATAAAGACTTGAAAAACTTTGTTTAGCATGTAAATGGAGACCTGCAAGCACAGAGTTGGGAACATTAAGGATGTCTGAGAAAAGGTATAAAATACCCTATGATGCTTTTATTATGTTTGTCCTGTGGTTTTCTGTTGACACTGAAGTTCCACTGCTGACATGCATTTGCCTCAGTCTCCAAATACCTGCTCAACAGAAAAAGAAATGTCTGCCCATGCTCTAATTTGTCTCTGCCTATACCGGAAGATAGCAAATTATCCAGAACAAGCCACAGTCTGAATGCTGATTACTTTGACCCTCATCCTGAAAAAAAATAAACTTAATAATGTAATAAATGCATGAACTGTGAATGATTTTTCAAAAATTTCATGTAGAATCACAATGCCAAAAATTGTTCAGATGTACAGTCTTGTCTTCGCTTAAGACAGTGACAGAATTCTCCCAGATTTAATTAGATAAGATTCTTCTTGCAGTGTTTAACATCACAGCTATGATTTGCTAGACTGTAAGGTATTTAACAAGAAATAACTACTGCTGTTCTTGTTACTAATGGAACTGTGCATAGAATAGAAGCTTGCTTGCTTTCTTTAATGTCTTGCCTGAACATTGTTTTTATTCCTCTTTCCACTGAAAATTAGGCTTAGTCATAATGCCTGTGTTGTGTATCTGTCTGGCTTTGTATTTTCCCCTAGAAATTTATTCACTCATTGGTGGCTGTGAAATTTAAAAGAACTTCTGAAGCTACGTCTCTACTGCTTTTCTTGGGAAAAAGTCCTATACCTTGGAAAGGGTCCATTTTAGGGGAATTTCTGCATTGTGGACTCATGGCTTGTTAGATACTTCTCTTGTAACACCCTCTCATGTCAGAAGGAGTAGGAAGAAGAGAGAAAAGACAGGCAGTGTACTGTAATCCTGATTTTTAACTGCTGATGAGCAGCGTTTTTTCCCCTTTCTTAAACATGTTATCACAGAGGCACCACCAACATCACTGACGGGCTCAGCTTTGGCTGGCAGCAGGTCTGTCTTGGAGCTCGCTGGAACTGTCTCTGTCAGACATGGGGGAAGCTTCTGGCATCGTCTCACAGAAGCCACCCCTGCAGCCCCACTGCTACCAAAACCTTGCCACCTAAACCCTATGTGATAATGCACTGCATATTCATACATCTAGTCTAGGCAAGGTGTCCTTAGTCTGTATCTGCTCTACAGAGCTGTGCTGCTGACAGAAGGGCTGCATTTGTCCTGCTGCTAAAATAAAATGTTGCCATTTCCATTATATGCACAAACTTAATTTTCAGTAGTGAAAACTATATGAGCCATTTTATCATCATCTGGATCTCTCCTCTGCCCCAACTTTTTGCAATACATATGTATTATACCTCTCATATGATTCAAAGTGAATAGATCTTACATTTACAATACGTTATTACTGAGCAATTATCACTCATTTCTGACAGAAAATAATAATAACAAAAAAGACTGATTAAATTGTATCCCTGTATAAACAATGATATCGTTCCATAGATGAACATATGCCTCAGTTTCACCAGGCCTGAATACCTTGTATTTCAGTGTTCTGTGAGAATAAAGCTGTGAACTAGAACAATGTCAGTCCTTTGGGACATCCTTATGTGAGGTTTTTGTTTGGTTGGTTTTTCTCTTGTGACTGGAAAGTAGAAAGGATCTTGAAGATGTAATCGTAGGAAAAAAAGAAAAAAAAAAAGAAAAAAAAAAAAAGAGAGAGAATAGTCGTATACATAGAATATTTTGACTGATATATGAAAATTTTTGTCCAGGTTTGTTGGATGGGTGTGAGGGTGGTGACCTCACTCTGGCTCAGAGATACATGAGTAACTCTGCCAGCCAGTGTGGCAGGGCACCTGCAACAATGGAGTCAGAAAGCACTGATGAAACCATAGAGGCAGGAACAGGTATGACTCTGTCTCCCTTTCTTTAGGAAGGACAATATAAGAGGAGGAGTCATTCCCTGCACAGAAGAGTGAACACTTACTGGCAACGACTGCAGTGTTTCTTTGGCCCCTTCTCAACACATGTGGTACCCTCAGAGCATGGCAAGTTGACAGATGTACAGCATACTTTGCCAGGCAGTAGGGCTTGGCAGAGAGCCCCCGGGGAGCTGTGATGTGCTCCTGTCCAAAACCCAAGCAGCAGCATCCCTTGCTGACCCTTGCTAGAAACCTGGGTTGGCAGGCAAAACATGCTTTTGTGGGCAGAGGCACTGAGTAGTCCATGACTGTGCTGCTTCCAGGACTGAGCCCCTCCTTCTGCAAAACACTGTGCTGAGCTGTCCTGGGCCATCATGGACGGCTTTGCTCTCTGGTGGGCAATGCAGGGGAAAAAATCTGAAGACACCAGGCTAGATCCCTTTAATGCAGGGCCTAGATGATTTTGTCTTTTTTTTTTAATTATTTTTGTTTGCTGGTTGTAGTTATTTTCTCTCAGTTATCTCAGATGAAATATAAGCTTTTTAAGAAGTGTCAATATCTCAGTGTCTAAAGCTACTTGGAACAGATCCTTGCTATGTCTTTCGATTCAGACAACATCAGCCAGTGTTAGGATTGGCAGCTGACATGAACAGGAAAGTGGGACTTTGCCTCTTTATGTAGGTAGTAGTTCAAAGAGTCCAAAATTGCATCTTGTGACCTTGCCAGGGTGTCTTCTCACCTTGCACAAGCAGAGCTTCAACAAGTGCGAAATGAAAGCTGCAAACATTTCTCCTGTCAACAAGGACAGGTGCATGCCTCCTGTCTGGGTCCATCTGGGTGCATCACGGAAATATTTCCTATACTCAGAACAGCACTAAGAGTTCTGAAAGATGGACAGTAGAATCTGCTCCTTGTAGAACAGGGCTTCTTGTTCTTCTCTTCCTGCTTGGGTTTTCTCAGTTGCCCATCCTTGAGAGGGGAAAGTCCATTTCTGATTTTGTCCTTTTCTTGCCTGGTTGGCCATCACTTACTTCTTCACAGTTTGCTTTTCCTTTTCTGTTTCTTTGTTATTCCTTTTCCTGTGAAAAGTCTGCCAATCTTTCCATTCAACTGTATTGTTAGGGAGGTAAAGCCATGATGCAAATTCTTCTCTTAATCAAAGGTAACTTGTTTTACCTTCTTCCCCTGGATGAGCTCTTCAGATGTTCAGGCCACATGGGAGAGTCCGCCATGCTTCCTAGAGTGACTGGGGGCACCTGCAGTGCACACGTAGAAGTTAAGAGGTGGCACAGACTTACCTGCCCAATTGCTACCTTAGCTCTGAAAGGCAGATCCCTTGCATGGGTTTGCTCAGCTCAGCTGGGCTGATTCTGGTGGGATCATTGCCCTTTATGTCAATCTGCATCAGCCTTACTCTGGACTTCTGCAGAGCTGCAGGCTGGTGGATGACCTTGCTTGTCCTTGCAGCAGCAGTCCCACCTTCTGAGAGAGAAGTCTTTTCTTGGCAAGCTGTTGGTGGCCCTGGCATACCTCTGCTGTTCCTGCTTCTGCCCCCAGTGCTAGCAATTCCTCAGCTGATTTACCGGCAATCCCAGCCACCTCCTCTCCAAAGAGTTTTCCATGGTGCTCAATGAGGAACTCTACTGACCATGTCACCCACACACAGCAAACAATTTTTTTTCCACCCTGTTGGCTGAAAATGGGTCAAACAGCCTTTCCCACTCCTGACCTTCACTTCTGTGCAGAAAGCTGTGGTTGCAGAGCTGCTCTTCCAGGGAGCTCCCCCATGATGGTTTGCTGAAGAGAGGATGCAGCCAGGCAGCCCTGAACAGAAAAGCTCAGTGGGTCTGGAAGTCTCTAGCCAGCTGGTAAATACAGCATACCTTCCCCATGACCTCCACCAGGATGTCCAGGGGGAGCATGTGCTCCTTGGCTGGGCTCCAAGGATGTTTGGCCCCATGCAGGCAGCCAGGTTGCCGGCAGTCATCCTGCTGATGGCCGTGATCCTGCTGATGTTTTGCAGCGGGGACAGCAAGTGCTTGAGGAGCTGGAGGCTGGTGTTGGGGAACTTGCTGGCCACACTGAGGGAACAGGGACACAACGTTTTAAAGTAGATGTTGTCAACGCAGCTTGCCCAGACTGATCTCTCCCAAGGCCACCCAACAGAAAGCTGCCTGGTCACACCCACACCTAGTCTACAGTAGAGGGATGCCTTCACTGAGATACAACTAGGGGGAAGATTGGCAGAGGGATGCTGCTTGGGAGTTGGCTGGGCATTGGTTGGTTTGTGGTGAGCAATTGTTTTCATTTGCATCACTCCTCTTTCTTGGGTTTTATTTCTCTCTGGTTTATTTTCCTTTTCATTACAATTCATTATTATTATTGTTTTTGTTGTTGTTATTTTATTTCAGCTCAGTTAGTAAACTCTTTTTATCTCAGCTCATGAGTTTTCTCACTTTTACCCTTCTGATACTCTTCACCCCATCCCACTGCAGATGAGTGAGCAAGCAGCTGTATGGTTCTTAGTTGCTGACTGGCATTAAACCACGACAACAGTTTATTATTTAAAATAAATATAGATTGGCCAATCATAAATTATTATGTGACATAGCTAAAGTATGGTATGTAGGCAATTAAAAAGTGTACTTCTGATTCAATCCAAAACAATCCTACAGAATTCTACAGATTCCTACAGCAGTTTATGTCTCACTTTTTCCATCATAAGGGTAGATATTTAGCATAAATACTTGTGTAAATTCCTGGTACAGTAAAGCATTAGAGACACCACTAGAGAGTTGGTCACTGATTCCAGTCTGCTCATAGGCAAGCTGGATAAAATGAATCTCTGCCTAGGTTAAATAACCATCAAAATGCATAGATGACTTCTATTCTATGATCAAGACACTTACATTCCTTAAATAAAGTTGATATATTTTCTTGGCAAATGTGTACTGAAGTCTTAACCTTGAGCTGAGTTCTGCCAAGAATAAAAATGCGCCAGAAGCACAAATGTGAGCTGGTTTTAAATAAAAAATTATAACAAAAAATACTATAGAAGTGTTTATTAAAAAAAAAATAACTCATTTTTCAAGGAAATAAGTAGTTAAATTTATGTGTATTCAAATCTTTACTGTTTTTTCTGTATATTGTAAGATTCTAAGAAACATCTATATAAACATGATTTTTTTGAATTTAAATTTATGTCTTTAAGTTGAGAAGCCCGTTAAATGAATAGTACTCTACACTCACTTTAGAGTCAGTAGAAATAAAAAATCTCCAGAGGGACATTCCATTTAAAATCCAAATTGCTTTCTGGAGACGCTCCTCTCTTTTTATTGATTGCATAAAGAGCCTTGACACTTGTCTAATGCTGGGAAGGATGAATCTGAACCACAGTAACTAGTGTTCTATTAGCTGAATTAGCTATGCTTCCTGTTTTTCCCTTTTACATGTATGTTAACAATAGCTAGTATCTTTATTACCTAGGAAGTTTCACTAGAAATGCTTTGATATAAATTAAACAAACAGGTAAATACAGAAAAATAAGTTCTGTGGTTACCTGAAATACTTCTTTTCTGTTCTTTGACTACCAATAAAATACTTGTCCTTTCTGTAGTCTTTTCATTATAGGAATCTTGGAGCACTCTGCCAAAAAATTAGACTTTTTCCCTGTTTGCTTACTTTGTGGAAAGATATGGCACATCTTTTCTCACATATATTATTTTGCATTTTATTATTTTATAGGTCTGCTAAGGGTTAATGATATCTTAATACTTTTCTTAGAAAAACTCACCCTTTATAATAGTATAGGTAAAATTTTGTAACAGGCTAGGCCATTATCTATTTAGAACACATTCGGTCCTTGAAAGCATTAACAGATTGTGAGGGACTGAAATAGTTAATGCCTTTAACATTGTTGTAAAGCAGGATGTAGTGAACTGCAGGTAGGAAACTGGTGGATACAGGATGCAGGGGGAGCATTGTTGGAGGATGCGCAGTCCCAGGTTCTGCTATGCCTCACATAGCAACTTGCAGAGGTTATACAAAGTTTATTTGAGGAAGGGCAGTTTATTTGAATGACTGCCCAAAAGACCCCTTGCAACCACCCTCACAATGGTGCCTGCACAGAAGATCACAAAACTTCTGGAATAAGAACCATATAGGCTCACAAGAGGCATAACTGAAGGCAGGGCTTAAGACACTACAACAGAGAGATTGGTGCATGCCCACCACTGGAAGATCATCACGTCTGTCATCATCAGAGCTGGATCTATCTTTCCCTCTCTTTCCCTCTCTCTCCCTGCCCCTTCCCCTAACTTCTCCTCCCCTCCTTTCTTTTAATCTTCTTCTTCTTTTACAAATACTCTTAATAAGAACCCCCACTGTCAATGCTTTTCCATGTTTTCTAGTTCAAGTTGCATTTTCAAGTTCAAGTTGCATTTTCAAGTTCAAGTTACTTCTGTGTTGAAATAAAATGTTTAATTGATCATTTGGTGTCATTTCACCTTAATTTAGCCTGAAGGGATCATTAGAACCTTAGTCGCTCTCCCTCCTTGTCTCACGTTGGGACATGACACAAATTCAGTCCTTTTTGTGGGCTTTGAAATTTGACTTTATTGATCATAGGCTTCTGTTACTATGCTAGCACTTTGTCTTAATCTTTACTGCAAGCCTTTCTAGTCAGCATCAAGTATTGTAACAGAAACCTACACAATATAGGGTTTTAAATACTTTACGGGCCTCATTTAAATAGTTTTGGAGCAATTAGCTATCTTTAGTGTTTTTATTCTCAAAATGTCCCATGTGGAATAAAGTACTCTTATGCTTATTTTCAAACAGGCTAGTGAGAGACACATATTCATTGAGAATTTAAAAGCTGAATTCAGCTACCTAAACACAGCAACAATTAACATCCCTTAAAATATTCAACTCCATTTTCCTCTGTGATTCCAGAAAAGTTCAACTCTCTTGTAAGTCCTGTGTCATATCTGACAGTTCTGTGAAAATGTCTTAAATACACTAGGGCATCTTAAATTGCACTAACCACCTACGTTTAGGCCAATAAGTCAAACCCAAAAACCTTGAAAGATGCTTTAAGACCAAGTGAGATATCCAGAAAAAACTACCTGATCTGATAAGTTTGAAACATGCCAGAGACTTAATGTCTATTGAAATTTCCAGGCAGACATCTTTCCTTGCTTAAACAAGTAGTCAAATCCGGCATTTTAGTGTCAAGAAATAGTCTCAAGATTACTCTGTTATTACACAAGTTATTCTGATCTGGTTTAACAAAAAGCATATCATGATAGTCCACATTGCAATAATTAGATAGAGTACTTGGATAGCAGGTGTTCCTAAATCTGTGATGGTTTTGACTCACTTCTCAAAAGAGTGGATGAACCCCTGGGATAAATGGCACTCTAGTGTGGTAGTTCTCCTGTTGAATTTAAATTACAATGCTGTGCAAAAGCAAAAATCTTGGCCTCAGGAAGCCTGTGTCCCTGTATTACTGATTTTACTTAATTTTACTGAAGGCCTCCAGTGCATACTGCATTATCTGTTGAAGTGCTTTTTTTAAAAATTTATTTCGTTAGTTTATATCAGAAAAAAATTACAGTACTGCTTTTAATATGCTATGTTATAATATCATAAATGTATGTCATATATATGTTGTGAATAGCATATATGACCTATAGGGTAATATTTAAGCAGCATAGACCCAGCAGCAGCTGCAGGTGGTATAGAAGATCCAAGGTACTAAGTTTTGGAGAGCAGAGAGCTGTCCTAAGGAGACACTTGTTCCCATTCACCTCTATCCCTTAAATCACTGCCTTCTGCATGGTGGAGGGAGATCCCCTCCCCTTGTGTTATACCTAGCTGACAATTTTGTGCCAGTGACAGCAGAGTATGGTTCCACCAGTCAATCTTTCTTGGACTCCTAGATGCTCCTCAACCTGTCAGTTTCCTCCCAAAACTCAGCTACCAAGCAGAGCAGTTCTTCTACCTGTGCACACCGCTCACAGGCGTCCTCCCTGACTCACTCACTGCTGCCCTCAGACTGCAGTGGAAACCTTGGGCACTCTGCAGCCAGAGACACGGACGGCTTCATGTTCCCTTGGGAGCTCTGGGTAACTGTATCAGTCCAGTGGGTGCTAATACCACAGGGGGCACAAAGGACACAGCTTTCTGTTGGGTGGTCACTGCTGTTTGAGCTCCCTGCAGAAAGATTATGTCTGGGGGGAGAATCCTAGGGGCAGGTGGTCTGGTTGGTAAGGCCGCAGTCCCGCAGCGTCTTGGTGTACTTGAGCAGATGGTCATCCTTGCTGCAGCCTGGTCACTCCCCACACACAGCCCAAGGGAGTTAGGGGCTCAGAAACCCCCTCAGACACACCCCTCCAGGTACCTCATAAGCCTCACATGCCTCTCATGACATGGCAACTGCTGTGGCTGGCCTTGGCTTCCCATGGTTTGAACTGTAATACATGTACACTGTTTGACTTCTTAAAAAGCCTATCATCAGGTTTTGGTAATCTTCTAATGCAGAGGCTGCACCAGAGGACAATGTTAGTATGCAATAGGAGAAATTTAAAAAAATAAAAAATCTATTTCAGTCTTTTCAATCATTTTGTAAACATTTTTATTATATACATATAGATATGTGTATAAAGTAAATCTTCAGATTATTATAAATTATATGAACCAAGTCTCAGCCTTTGCCAATTACTCAAAATGTCCCTTTATTTTGATAACATCCCTTAATAATGCAATAAGTTTATTTGACACAATGGGAACTTGGATAATTCTTCTAAATTTGTGTTTCATCTTTTTAATAAATTTAATTCAAAGACTATTGAAGACCAAGATTTTCCAGTGATTTAATACTTGAAGCTTCCACTGACAGTTTTGTGACATTATGGACAGGAACTGAAGAGTAGGAAAACACCAATACACTGTTGGTCCTTCATCAAGATATATGAGTCTACAATTGATTATGCTTATTGATTTTCATTTTAGATTTAATTTTATGATTGGTGCATTGTATTTTGCTGGTCCGTTGTAAATTTGGTGGGGGTGGGTTTTTTGCTTTATTTTAGTTTTCATCTGCATATATAATAAATATTTCTCCCACATCACTGGGAAAGTCATTTACATTTCTTATTTTTTGAAAAACTGTAGACTTTTCCCTTCTCCTCTCCTCTCCTCTCCTCTCCTCTCCTCTCCTCTCCTCTCCTCTCCTCTCCTCTCCTCTCCTCTCCTCTCCTCTCCTCTCCTCTCCTCTCCTCTCCTCTCCTCTCCTCTCCTTTTCCCTCTCCTCTCCTCTCCTTTTCCCTCTCCTCTCCTCTCCTCTCCTCTCCTCTCCTCTCCTCTCCTCTCCTCTCCTCTCCTCTCCTCTCCTCTCCTCTCCTCTCCTCTCCTCCCTTTTTCCCTTCCCTTCCTTCTCCTTGCCTTGCTTGTAATGGTCCAGCTTCAAGTAGCTGAGAAAGACAGATTGATTTTCATGGTCTAGTAACTAAGATACCTTTTTAACGTGTGGAAGATGTAGGTTCAGCCTTCCTCAAGTTTAGAATCCAATTCTTTCACTTCCATTATTCTATTATTTAAAAAGTAGTCAAAAGCTTGGCTCTATCCCTAACCACATCAAACATTTTGGTCAGTTCCAACTAAAATATTGGCATCTGTCTCTCCAGAACAGTCATGTGTGACTACAGTTAAAATTTCAGGGAGCTTTCAGGCTAAATAAGAAAACATCCAATGAAATTAGAGGGCCATAGATCTAGGAGGTCTTGAAAAGAAGACAGATTAGATTGTTGTTGTGGACTCAGTCATCTAAAATCCACCCTAAACTGGATGGGGTTTAAGCAGACTGCAACCTAAAATTATTAAATGATTGAATTACTTTGTGTCAGAAAAACTGGCAGCTGGCCAAATTGAAAAATCTGATGATAACTAGCTTTGTTCCACCTTTAACAGCTCATTACAGCATGCGAAATGAAACTGCTGTATTATTCCCAGCCACAGATGGTATTCACAGGTTGAAATTAGTATTTATTGAAGTAATATCATCCTTTTTTTCCATACTTTCCTTTTATTATAAGGAAAGAGGCAGATGACTGATAAATTTTAAAAGAGTATGGACTAAGCCTCCTCCTTCTCACCAAATGGTTATACTGATAAAATTCATACCTTTAAGATACATTTTTTAAATGGTTCTTAGAACAAAGAAGGGAAAAAAGATTACCATTTTTAGGTAATTCAGGTTTGAAAATAACTGAAAGTGGCTGTCATATTACACAAAGCATAGGAATGCTGCTGAATACTTAGAGAACAGCCATGTAATTTCCTGAAAATAGTTCTTAAAGGATGTGCTGTCAGTCAATGCTCTGTTTTCTTTATTTTGCAAAAATTCAGATTATGAGTCATATTTTTTCTCCTAATCTGCTGTTTTTTCCTTTCCAAGGAAAAGCAAATTTGTATCAGGGGTTTAACCCAACTGTATATTGAAAATTTGTCTTCTAGAAACCATTTAAATTCCTGTACTAATCAGGCAAAAGGTACTACTAGTACCATTTTATGAGCTAGTCAATGAGAATTGTAACAGCAACTGTGGCACATTGAGTCTGAATTAAAACATCCATGGTATGGAAGAAGGAAACACAATGTCAGATGTTGACCATCATGCAAAAAGGGCTACCTATAAACCAAGGAAGGACACAGACTGAATTTTTAGACAATCTAGGAATGGAGCATATAGATACCTGAAAATGCATATATATATATATATATATATATATATATATGTGCCATAGATATATAATATTACTGTTAAAATCTTATCTATAACAGTGACTACAATGTATTTAGAGTCAATATGTTTCCAGGATTACCAAAAGCCAAAACCCCCTATATCTGTTGTGTTTAACTTCAGAGAAGAAAGTATGGACTACATGAAAATTAGGAAGCTCATAGAGAAGTTGATAAAGCAAATGTAGGAAAAAAGTAAAACATTTTAAAATATCAGGAGCTTTGAGAAGATATTGTAATGCATGTTCAAGACCAGTTTATACTATTTCAGGATAAAGTCTGAAAAATGTGTCAAGGAAAGTGTCCTAGCTAAATAAGAGGGAAAGAAGGTTACTAAATTCCAGTGAAAAAATAAAAAATAACCGAACTCATAAAAGATCTTAAAATCTGACAGGTTAAATTTAAAAACACAGTAAGTCAGGACAAAAAAAGTTGAGGTAATACTAGAAGGGTGCATACAAAATAACAGTAAGCCATTCTTCAAGTAGTTCAGGTGAACAGAGCTTGATGGGAAGTTTATAAGGTCAGTAGATGATAAAAACCTAAGAGGAGTGTTCAGAGAGGATAATGTCAGAGGAGAAAAATACAAGGATTTCTTTTCCATTTTGACTCACAGTGAACAAGACTTGAAAGTTTCACCACTTTGGCAACTTGTTTGGGAGGGAGGGAGGGAGGGAGGGAGGGAGGAGGGAAGGGAGAGGAAGGCTTGCACAACAGATTTGTCTGGTATTTTAATGTCAGTGCATTATTAGGAAAAACGAAAAGTGAAAAGAAACAGTTTCTTGTAACCATATGGTATTTATTCCAAATCTTATAGGAAGTGAAGGATTAAATACCTGAATAATTAACTGCATTTTATGTTATGTTATGTGATAAAAGCTCATCTGCACACCCATAAAAGAAGCACAGAGGAACAATGGCAGATGGAAGTATCTTAATAATACCCCACCCTGGCTATTCCTAAGCCAATCATAGGATCCATCATCCCATCAAAGGCGCATCTACACAAACTCAGAGAAGTACAGGGGAACAAAGACAGGTGGGAACACAAATCCCCCAGACGGGGAGGAATGGACAGAGAGCAGCCCTACAGAGAAGGACTAAGGGATGAAAAAATGGACGTGAGTCTGTAATATGTGTTTGCAGCCCAGGAAGTAAATCCTGTCCTGCGTTGCATAAAAAACAGTGTGGCCAGTGGGTCGAGTGAGGTGATTCTCCCTCTCTACTCTGCTCTTGTGAGTTGAAGTACTTGAAGTACTTCATAAAGCTTTAAGCTCCCCAGCACAAGACAGACATGGACCTGTTAGAGTGGGTCCAAAGGAGGGCTACAAAAATGATCATAGGGCTAGAACACCTCTCGTATGGAGAGGGGCTGAGAGAGTTGAGGCATGGAAAAGAGAAGTCTCCAGAGAGACCACCTCATGACAATTCAATATTTAAAAGGGGCTTATAAGAAAGACAGAGAAAGACTTTTTACCAGGGTCTAGTGACAGGACAAGGGGGTTTAAGTTGAAAGAAGTTAGGCTTAAATTGGACATAAGGAAGAACTTTTTTATGATGTGGGTGGTGAGACACTGGAACAGGTTCCCCAGAGAAGTTGTCGATGCCCATCATTGGCATCATTGGCATTGTTCAAGGTCAGGTTGGACGGGGCTTTGAGGAACCTCACCTAGTGCAAGATGTCCCTGCCCATGGCCAGGGGGTTGGACTGTATGATCTTTAAAGGTCCCTTCCAGTCCAAACATGACTCTGATTCTATTCTTGTGTCTGGCTGTTTAGTATTACTACAAAAGTTACAAGAAGTGGTAAATACTGAAGTGACAAAACCTGCTGCTATTAAAGTAGCAGATAACTTCGAATAACTGCAGAATAACTTCAGAATATCAAGTAGGTATTGAAAATATGGCAGATGAAAGTAAGTGAAGATAAGAGTAAAAGGATGT
Organism: Phalacrocorax carbo; assembly: GCF_963921805.1. NCBI lineage: Eukaryota > Metazoa > Chordata > Aves > Suliformes > Phalacrocoracidae > Phalacrocorax > Phalacrocorax carbo. The sequence continues at coordinate 167,359,369 of NC_087513.1, forward strand.
GGAAAATCCCGTCTTTTTACACACAGTAACTGGTTCTGAGTGGATGACTACCATAGTAAATGAGGTCTTGAGGTTATAATTTTTAGTTTTTTAAAGAGTAGTGTTTCAAAGATTCAGGTGTTAGAAATTAAAGGGGAAGTAATTGAGAACAAAGGACAAAAATTGCATTTTTATGCTATTTTAAAGCCCATAGCAGAACTCAAGAAGACACGTGTATACAGGAGTATGAAAAGGATGAAAAGGGTGATGATGCAAAAGAGCTTCCTTTTGAAAAATGAGTAAGTTCATGTTTAAATCTAAAAGTATACTTCATCTGGAAAAGAGCTAAAGGAAGTGCATATGGGAGGGCATTATTGCAGTAAAGTCATAGAAAGTGAGTGGCATGGATAATGTGATTTACAGAATGAGGGCTTATTAAGTTTACTGTTACAAGAACTGAGAATTTTCCAGGGAAACTAGAAAGCAGTAAAATCAAAATAAATTAAATATTCCTCATAACGTGCAGTTATGTTGACCTTTGTGGAAAACAGAAAACAATGCAATTTTTTTTATTTTCTGAAAAGTAAAATGCTTGGAGAATCAAGTTCTGTTTAAGAACAATGGGACATCTTTATATCATTTCTAACCACCCTGTCTCATTAAAATAGGACCAAGTTGCTCACTGGCCATCTGTTATCTGCTATGTAGGAGGGAAAAACAATTATATTGTGGTCACTAAGACATCGGAAAACTGTCTGGAAAACTCATGTTGACAATAACAAAATATACTTGGTACAATATACAGAGATAAAAGGTTTCCTAACTCAAATTCCGGCATTATAAACACAGTATAACAAAAAACTTCTCTCATCTGATCTAAAACCCAGCATTAATTTATTAATTACAAATTATGTATTACTTAGTTTTGATTAATTATATTCTAGTTTCATTTATTTTTTAAAATTCAAGAATGATGTCAGCATACCATAGGACCGTATATTATAAGATAAAAAGTAGCAATAACAGTTGTAAATATGAAAGATATTCCACTAAAACCAATGATTCCATACATCTTCTATTCAAAAACAGAAATAGCATCTCTTTCTCTGCAAGTGTTTCTGTATTCCCTGCCCCAAAATCTTACTTACAAACACAAAAAAATAATCTCCCCTTATAGTGGGAAAAGAGCTCTTATGTTTAGACAGAGATATAAAAGAACAAACTCTGAAAAAATTTCTATGAAGGCATACATTTATTTTCTGAGATCAGGAACGCAGGTGACTAATAAGAGATGTTAAAGTATTAAAAATATCTCAGTCTCCATTAAATGTAAAAATTTTGCTTAAATTATATAAGAATTATATTCAATTTCAAATTCAAGGAATTTACAAACACAGAAAATCAGCACCATTATATGTTCAGGATAAAGTACAGGTTGTTTTGATATTGAATGAAAAATAAATAAATGTTAAAAATATATCATATAACATTTTTATTTAAAATACAGGGTGGCAGATCAATCATATATTATTTAAATAGGACAGAAAATGTTTGCAGCAAATGAAAAGGTTTTAATAGTCTGCTAAAATTAAGCATGTTCAAATCAATAGGTGTGAGATCTTGGAGGCAAGAATCGTAAAAGAAAATGCATAAAAACTACACTGAACCACTATATTTAGTTATGCAAATACTATAAAATATTTTCAAGTATGGGTATGTGCCACAGTGTGTAGGTTTGTAATGCTAAGCAGAGTGATTCATCCTATAGAATGTTAGGGGATATAGTAGGATGACTTCATTTTTTTAAATTAAAAATTTCTTTGCCCTTGCTCAGTAGCAGGGTGACTTCATTTGTAAATAAAAACTGTTGTGCCTTTGTCTCTCAGTAGTTATCAGAAGATCTTGATGAATCTGAAAAGCGATACACAGAAAAAGTCTAAATCTGGTGTTCTGAATGGCTTTCAGAACTAGTTGATGTATATAGGAGGTTCATTCTCTCTTGATTACTCAGGAAATCTAAAAGTTGGACTCATAACATGGAAGTTCCTAGTTCTACATATTGCTAGTGAGATTCATCTGACTGAAGGTAGATATCTACATCAGAGGTAGTCACTCCAGGCTTTGTTTACACTCAGTGTGTATAAATAGGCACTGCTAGGGCATTTAGGTTCTAAAATTAATTGAACAGTGAGGAAGCTTATTTTACTTCATCAGCCTTAAAGGGAGGATGACATTAGTAGCTCAGATGCAGTATGCATGTATATACTGGATAGGCTATGCCTATATAGTGGCGTTCAGAGAGCTTCATACCTCCTGAACCACCGACATACACATAACGTCTGTATTCCAAATTAACATCAGAACAAACTTGCTTATGTATCATTCCCGCATCTTTCTTTTGATTTCCCTGGAAAGAAAAGCAGGATCCCTCAGCCTGCTGGAAGCTGTAAGTTCTGAAGTATAGTTGATTACAAAGAACAGTTCACTCCTCCTGTTAAAAGATAGAGCCTTTGCTCTCCATAATGATTTCATCAGCTGTGCAGGAATCTAAAATTCTAGGCTTTTATAAGACTAAAGTTAGATCAAAGTTATCCTTGTACTAGGATTGGGTGTCTGATGCAAACTATTGTAACTCTAATATTTAAAAGTTATAAACAGAACCAAATATTAGGTCAGCTGTATCAATTAAGAGTTAGAGGTAACAATAAAAATTAATGACTCTCAGAAGGACTATGTGGATGCTAGAAATGAAATTTTTTTTTTTTTAAATCAGGGATGTGCAACTCTGATTAATTGTTCTTTATCAGCAGTATAGATTATCACTGATGAAAAAATTTGCTGCTGATGTTAAGCAGATAGCTCAGAAGAAGTTTATCACCATTGCCTGAATAAATGTGTGTCTAAGTAGCTGAAAGTTACTGAAGACTCTAATTTCTTTTGTTAACAAGATATAACTATTAAGTCTCTTCTGTGTTTTCACAATATTACGTACTTTTAATTTTATGAGATATGAAGTATTTCAATGGAAAAATCATAAATGTGAGAAAAAAGTAGTTTGGTTAATGAATTGTCCTTTGGGACTCAAAAACATAAAACCCCTGGAATATTATTTGTGTTGCTTTCACAGGATGACAAATGCATGTAAAGTAATTGCAGAGCTCAGTAATTCCTACTGAAAAAATAAAAAATTGACATTATATGGGCATTTTTTAATTTATTAAAAAAGTGACAACATAGACAGGGGCATCTATGTAGTCTGTCATATAATTCTGTTCAGACTTTGATGTTTTCATTGAATCTGGACTTTTAATTACCAGCTTGTTAGTTACTATCTTGATGCAGATGTCAGCTATTAAATAGATAGTGAAGAAAGCAGAAGTTTATTAATTATTACTTAACTTGAGAAGTGTTATTACTTAAAAAGCTGGAGAAAGAAACCAATGTTGTGCACAGGAATGGAAAGAATTTACTGGCTGACTTGTGTTTCTTATGTCAGCTTTTCAGGATAACTGTGATGAATAGAGATGAATTGCCAGCAATATTAACATCAAAAGCAGGGAAACTGAGAGATTTCCTCTGTCTTGGAATGTCAATGTGACTGGACTGACATTTTTGTCTTCTATTTTTTCTTTCATTAAAGCCAACAAATACATTTGTCCAATGTCCTATATAGGTCGGAATAGCAAAGATGTCACATATGCCAAAGACTGAAAAAAAACCAACCCTAAACACATGACTTTTAGATTTACCAGAGAAGCTGTCCTCAAAAAGGTGTAGTTATTTTATAATGTCATTCACTGGAAAACGTCTGAGGTCTCCATGTGTTTGTAGAATAAGGCAGCAGCCTTGAAAACCGGTTCTGTTTTCTAGATGTGTCGCTGACTTCTGCTATTTACTCTTTTGCACCAAGAATATGATATTCTTGTTCATTTTTGAGGCTATTGCTGCATTTTAAAGTGTCTTGGCTTAGGAAAGCCCAATTAACTCAAAATGTAGCCCAATTAATTCAAAATGTGCAGTTTCTCAAGTCTGGTATTTTGGGGTAAGTTTTGCAGGAACAACAGGGAATTTTTAAGTTCTATTTCTTACTTATGTTTTATCCCCCTTTTAAAAAACAAACAAACAAATGAACTACATTCATATTCTAAGATGGAAAAAGCCTCATCAGTTCAGGGGTAAAAGAAAGGGCTATCCGTTCGACGAATAGATTTTGTTGCTACCGTATGTTCCCTGTATATATCATATGTATTCAGTATAAGCAGTCCACATTTGGAAGTTGACATGGTTTAACCCCAGTCAGCAGCTCAGCTTCACACAGCTGCTTGCTCACTCTACCATGGTGGGATGGGGAAGAGAGTCAGAAGGGTAAAAGTGGGAAAACTCATCGGTTGGGAGAAATGCAGTTTAATACATAAAGCAAAAACTGTTCATGCAAGCAGAACAAAACAAGGAATTCATTCACTACTTCCCTTTGGCAGGCAGGTGTTCAGCCGTCTCCAGGAAATAAGGGCTTCCTCACACTCTACAGGTACTTGGGAAGACAAATGCCATTACTGCGGATGTTACCCCCTTCCTTTTTCTTTCCCCCAGCTTTTATTGCTGAGCATGATGTCATATAGCATGAGATATCCCTTTGGTCAGGTGGGGCCAGCTGCCCTGGCTATGCCCCCTTCTTGTGCACTCCCAGCCTAATTGCTGGTGGGGCAGAGTGAGAAGCAGAAAAGGCTTTGACTCTGCATAAGCACTGCTCTGCAATAGCTAAAACACTGGTGTGCTGTGACCACTGTTTTGGTTACAGATCCTGACCATAGCACCATACAAGCTTCCATGAAGAAAATCAAGTCTATCTCAGCCAAAACAAGTACAGACATCAGAGCATGTCTAAGGTGATTCCAGATCAGCTTTGGCTGCATCTAAACTTTCAGACCTTGTGTTTTCCAGATGCCGGCTCATCTCTTCCTACATGATGATGTACAATAGGGGTCTCCTGCTTTCATACATCATTATTCTTCCTTAGAGGAAGAAGTAACTATGATGCACTCAAACTGTTATGGGTTGGAGAACCAGGAATGGAATATGTTCTTCATGAAATTTTTTCAGTCACTGTTAATGTCTAAAGTTTCATACTGAATTCTTAGTTCAACAGATAATTATTTATTAATTGCATTATATTAATTGTATGCAGATTAGTCAGTATATAATGGTGGCTTTTTTTCAGTATTGTTTATAGTAATCCCCACACACTGAGTGTGAATTATTTTACTTAATTTTAGCTCTAATAAAACTGGACTCCTATACTTAACTGGTCATCTAGTCTTCCTCTTTAACCGGTAGGGAGAGCTAAGAATTTTCATAGGGTGTTTCATCCTGTCACAAAACGGTTGTCCAACATAAAGTGGTGACTTCACTGAATCAAAGAATCACAGAATGGTTGAGGTTGGAAGGGACCTCTGGAAGTCACCTTGTCCAACCCCTCTGCTCCAGCAGGACCACCTACAGCTGGATGCCCAGGATCATGTCCAGATGGCTTCTGAATATCTCCAAGGATGGACACTCCACAACCATACAGATTTCTGCTTGGGCATGTCTGTCAGTAACTAAAAAGAGAGACTTAATGATTATCACTTTTGAAGTCCTCCAAAATGAGAACCATTCCACTTAAATTAGATACTTAGACTATTAGGAGTCAGCAGCAAGATGTGTACAGAAAAATTAAACTCATTAGCTTTAGTTTTCTAAAGTCAATGCCTATGGAAGATTAAGGCATGAACTGCACCCCTGAACTGACAAACTCTCTCTGCTGGCAGTAGAAACAGGTTTGAGTATCAGACTAGACATCAAATGTTCAAAATGCTTAATTTAAGATGGAATTTCTTACTCCCCCATAGTTCTAGAAATATTGCTATGTATCAATTTTTTGTTCTATTTGAATATAAATTTTAATTTTTAGCAAATTAATATTTTCTACAGCACTGGCATCTTAAAACATAAGCTGATAAATATGCTGCTAACTCTTTATGACTATCAACACAGTTCCAAATATTCCAAATAGAGAAATGCTGTCTAATTATTTTTAAAACCCAGAAAAGGAAGTTATTCTGAACTCATGAGAAATCAGGAATGTTTGGGAGGCCTAGGAGGAAAAGAAGTGTATTTTGCATAAAATAAACCGATTATTATAAAACTTATTGTAAGGTGGATGTAAGACTGGATTCCTTCCTGGTTTTATTTATTTGAATCACAGAATCACAGAATCACAGGTTGGAAGGGACCTCAGGGATCATCTAGTCCAACATTTCTAGGAAGAGCACAGTCTACACAAGATGGCCCAGCACCCTGTCCAGACGAATCTTGAAGGTGCCCAAGATGGCCGAGTCAACCACTTCCCTGGGGACATTATTACAATGATGACTGTCCTCAGTGTGAAAAACTTCCTTCTGGTGTCCAACTGGAATCTCCCCAAGAACAACTTGTGTCCATTCCCCCTTGTCCTCTCCATGGGACTCCGTGTAAAAAGGGAGTCTCCATCTTCTTTGTAGCTGCCCCTTAAGTACTGGTACATCGGGATGAGATCCCCTCTGAGCCTCCTTTTCTCAAGGCTGAACAAACCCAGTTGTCCCAGCCGATCCTCATATGGCAGGCTTCCCAGTCCTTTGATCATCTTGGTGGCCCTTCTCTGGACCCCTTCCAGCCTGTCCACATCCTTTTTGTAGAGCGGGGACCAAAACTGTACACAGGACTCCAGGTGTGGCCTGACAAGCGCTGAGTAGAGTGGGATAATGACTTCTTTCTCTCTGCTGGTGATGCCCTTGTTGATGCAGCCCAGCACCCTGTTGGCCTTCGTGGGTGCAGCAGCAGCACACTGTTCCCTCCTGTTGAGCTTCCTGTCCACCAGAACCCCCAGGTCCCTTTCCACAGAGCTGCTCTCCAGCCAGGTGGATCACAGTCTGTGCTGCACTCTCAGGTTCTGTTTTCCCAGGTGCAAGAGCTTGCACTTCTCCTTGTTGAACTTCATACCTTTCTTGCTGGCCCACTCTTCCAGCCTATGCAGATCTCCCTGCAGAGCAGCTCTGCCTTCTGGAGTGTCTACTTCCCCACTCAACTTGGTGTCATCAACAAACTTCCTCAGGCTACATTTGATGCTGTTATCCAGATCCCTTATGAAGATATTGAATAAAATTGGGCCCAATATCGATCCTTCGGGGACTCCACTAGTGCCAGGTTGCCACTTTGAAAAGGAGCTATTTACCACCACCCTTTGGGTGCAGCCTGTCAGCCAGTTCCCCACCCACTGCACAGACCACTTGTCTAGGCCATGACACATTAATTTCTCCAGGAGGAGGCTGTGGGGGACTGTATCAAAGGCCTTGGAGAAGTCCAGGTAGACAGTGTCCACTGCCCACCCCATGCCAACCAGGCAAGTCACTTTGTTGTAGAAGGCCAACAGGTTTGTCAAGCACGATCTGCCTTTAGTGAAGCCATCTTGGATTTTCCCAATCACGTGCTTCAACTGACTTGTGATGGCGTTCAGGAGGATTTGTTCCATAACCTTCCCAGGGATTGAGGAAGGCTGATGGGCCTATAGTTACCCGGATCCTCTCTTAAGCCCTTCTTGTAGATAGAGGTAACATTTGCCTTCCTCCAGTCCTCTGGGACATCCCCCATTCTCCATGACTTCTCAAAGACTATGCAGAGTGGCCTTGCAATGACATCAGCAAGCTCTCTCAACACCCTCGGGTGGATGCCGTCAGGGCCCATTGATTTGTGGGGGTCAAGCTCCTGTAGTAATTCATATACTAACTCTTCCTTCACTGATGGTGGATCTATGTTTGGATCAATCAGCAATTTTGTTCCCAAAGCCTGGGACCCAACAGTGCTGGTAAAGACCGAGGTGAAGAAGGTGTTGAGGACCTCTGCCTTTTCAGCATTTTTGATGATTGATTCTCCTTTTCCGTTTAACAGTGGGCCTATGTTTTCCTTCTTTTTCTGCTTGTGGTTGACATGTCAGAAGAACACTTTCTTGTTATTTTTTATGTCTACAGCCAGTTTCAATTCAAATTGGGTTTTTGCTTTTCTAACTGTGTCTCTGCACTCTCTGGCTATGCCCTTGTACTTCTCGGCAGATAATCCTCCACTTCTCCATCTCTGGTGTGCTTCCCTTTTGGATTTGAGTAGACCCAGGAGGTCATGGTTGAGCCATGGGGGCATCTTGCTCCGCTTGCTTTCCTTTTCTTTGTAGGGGATAAATTGGCTTTGTGCTTCCAATGGAGAGTTATTGAAGAATTCCATGCACTCACTAGGCTCCTTTGTATTGCATGGAAGCTTGCCATCGAATCCCTCCCAATTGAGCCCTGAGTGAACTTAAGGTTGCTCTTCTAAAATCCAGAATCCTTGTCTTAGAGGTGACCTTCAGCACACTCAGCAGGATCTCGAACTCCACAATAATGTGGTCACTGCAGCCAAGGCTATCACTGACCGAGATATTACAAAGCAGGCTTTCTCGGTTTGTGAATAGCAAGTCCAGCAGCGCCTCCTTCCTGGTTGGCACATCTAACATATGCATCAGGAAACAGTTCTCTACTCATTCCAGAAACTTGGTGGATGACATGCAAGCTTCTGTATTGCTCTTCTAGCAGAGGTCTGGGTAGTTGAAGTCACCCACCAGGACCAGGTTCTGTTGGCCAGAACCTTGCTTTAGTGCCCCAAATATCGCTTCATCGGCTTCATCATCGTGGTTAAGAGGTCAATAGCAGATGCCCACTGTGAGGTCCTGCTTGGAGATGACCCCTTTGACTTTAACCCAAGGGCATTCGATAGAGCAGTCGCAATCACCATAGTTGACTCTGATGCATTCAAGGTGTTCCTTGATGTAGAGTGCAACTCCTCCACCTCTTCCACCTTGCCTGTCCTTACGAAAGAGGTTGTAACCGTCCATTGCGATCCCCCAGTCTTTTGAGTTGTCCCACCATGTTTCAGTTACTCCTATGATGTCATACCCTTCTGAGTGGGCACGGAGCTCCAGTTCCTCCTGTTTGTTACCTAGACTGTGTGCATTCGTGTACATACACTTGAGGTGTTTACTCTTCTGTTTCACCTCTTGGGAGACAGCTAAGGAACCTTTGTCACCACACTGCTTGGCCTGACTTACTCCCCCATTGGAAGTGCTGGTGTGAGTGTTTTTGCCACAGATCCCACCCCCCAAGTCCTTCAGTTTAAAGCCCACCTCATCAAACCCCTCACGGTGGCACCAGCCACGTAGCCAGGAGTTGATATACATTATGTGCCTGTTTCTGGCTGCCCCCTTCCCTCAAACTGGCAAAATGGAAGAGAAGATCACCTTGGTGCCAGTGTTTTTCACTTGCTCCCCCAGGGCTCAAAAGTCTTCCTTGATTTTACCCAGGTTGCGGCTCTCAGTGTTGTTCATGCCTACATGAAATAGTAATAGTGGATAGTAGTCTGTTCTCCTGATGAGTTGTGGCACCCTCTCAGCAACATCTCGGACCTTGGCTCCTGGAAGGCAGCATACCTCTCGTGACTCCCTGTCAGGTCGGCAGATGGGTGCCTCAGTACCCTTCAACAGAGAGTCACCCACCTCAAGCACTTGTCCTTTCTTTTTACGATATCTACTGTGTGTTGTTGGTACAGTTCCCCCTTGCAGGGGACTTTGCAGACCTTGCTCATGGGTGTCCTCAGTCATTAAGGCTTCATATCTGTTTCTGATTGTGATGGTGGAGGGTGCAGGCTGATGTGGGATCCTGCTCCTGTGAGCCACCAGGGTCCACGGTGCCTCATTCTCGGCGGTGTCTGCCACAGGAACATGATTCTGAAGCCACCTGTCTGTCTCTGCCTCAGCTCCCCTAATCCTGCGCAGCCTCTTAACCGTTTCCTGCAGTTCGGCCACCTGACGTAACAGGTCATCAACCTGTGCACACCTCGTGCAGGTACTTACCTTTTCGTCAGGAGAGGGGTTTGGGCAGTTGAACAATGACAAACTGAGTGATAAAAGACAGGATGGTTTACACAAATACATCCATTTGGTATTTTGGAGGGAGAGGATGTATTCCATTTAGAAATTATGAAACTAATGACTATTTTTATCATCAAAACCTAACTGGATTCAGTTTGAAAGTAATTTATCTTGTTCGGGCAACAAGAGAAATAAGAGCCAAAGATTTGAAATGATCAGCTGGTTTATCTGTAGACCCCATCTGTACAACTTCCTCCTCATGCTGAAGATAATCCTGTGGGAGTGTTTCAATTCCTTAGCAATCGGTTCCAAACATATGGATGAAAGTCTTATTCTAAGATTTTTTTGTTTGTTTAACCTACTGGTCATTTATTATCATTTTGGACTTTAAAAAATAAATAAAAATCAAGCAATCCCTCACCTATTAGGCCCCAACAGGCAGCCTGTCTGGAGACATGATTTTCCACCAGGATGAATTTTTCACATGTGCAGGAAGGGAAGTGGTAGAGAAATGTTATGAAACAGATTCAATGATGCATTGCATCTGGTTTCAAATTCTTCTGGTGGGATTCCTACAGCATTTAGCTTACAGACTTCCTTAACAACTCACTTTTTACTTGAATTAAAGAATGCCGTGTGATCAAGGCTGAAATGCGTATTCCTAACAGTGAGAACGGAGCGCTGGTCAAGTGTATTTACTTGGTAAGAGATTTCAAATCACACAGAATCACAGAATCACACAGAATCACAGAATCACAGGTTGGAAGGGACCTCAGGGATCAGTGAACATGTGCTGTTCTAAATTGGATATATTGTTCATCATTGTTCAATAGAGAATAATTCCGTAAAACATTTACTAATTTGGTGGCCTAAATTATTCTTCCAGTAAAAACTTAATTTTCCTTGAAAAATACACATGGTTTACTTATTTTCTTGGTGTAAACAATTGGGTTAAATGTGGAATATATTGAGAACATATAATTATTTTGTATCTCATTTTATTTTGAGGTATTTTTGACAAAAGCTACACATGTTGGTGAGTCATGTTGAGAAATGGAAGGAAAGCAGAAGGGAGGAGAAATTCATACAGTGAGAATGCTGCTCTAAGGACTACATATGGATCTCGAGCAAAGTATTTAACTGCAGCTGTGCAAAGCAGGATCTTATATATAAAAGCTCTAGTTCTTCATTCAGTGCTTTCTTTGAGGTGCCTTATTAAAAATGGAAAGTCAACAGGAAAGAATGAGAACAGTTTATCCTGTAGAATATTTGGTATTTCCAGAGGACATTGAGAGACAGCCAGAACTTCACTGATAGAGTAGGAGCACATTTTTCAAACATTGTTCCTTTATTTTGGAGGTTTTCTCGTAAAACGGAAAGACTAATACTATGGCCTCCATTTTTTTAGATTTTGTGATTAACCTTCCAGAAAAATGTTTATTTTCTGCATCCTAGATTTTGCTATAGCTTTTAACTACCAAACTTCAAAACAAGCAAACAAACAAAGTAAAAAATATAAACAATCTTACTGATATATTTGAGTCAAAGACATTCAAATTTATTTATTTTTTTTTTAATCAACACTGGGTAAGGATTCCCCAAGAAATATACTTTATTGACCAAGAAACTCTATCAGACATAGTCAAATGAGAGAAACTGATAAGTTCAATGCCTTTCACTGATACTGGAAGGAAAAAGTAAAAATAAAAACAATGTAACAGCAACTGTGTTCCACAACTGAAAAAGAAAAAAAAGTTAATAATCTTTGATATAGGTCATCAAGGAAGGAAAACAGAATATGAGACCGTAATGGATTCATATGAAGTGGTTTCTGCATACTGGCAAAGAAATATTCGAATTTCATATATTGTGTTGTTAGATATTTTGAAGTGTAAGCATAGTGGTATATTAGAGATTTTCTTTACAAAACTTTTGTAACATTTTTAAAAGCTAATATATCACAGTTTTTAAAATTATTTGATATAATGTGCTATGTTAAGCACAAACATACTTTTTTTAAACGGGCTTTAAGATCTTGATGACATATATTTGTTTAAAAGATGTATATTTTCAGCTTAAATATGATTACTTTTTTACAATTTTATTCAGCACTAGATGGCACTCTGAATTTAAACTGTAATACATTTTTTCTTTTCTCCTTAGAATACAGGGAACATCTTACCTTTGTTCTATAATTAAAATGCATCATACAGATTAATCAAATAATTTAACTTTTTCCCAAATGCAGTAGTAGAATATCTCCTAAGACATATTATTATGCTATCAAATAATAAGAAACATTAAAAAGTCAGTCAACTTATAATATATTTAGATACTTTTACTGAAATTTAGAAGCTTTTTTAATCTAAAAAAGCAAAGCATTTGATGCTATTTAAATGTTTATTACAAAATAACAAACCTTTAGGACTTAAATTTAAACATAACCACTGACTTGTGTTGTAAAATAGCGGGAATTTTGTAAAATTCTCAGTTCTGTATATCTGTAATTTTTACTCAACATACCAAATCATCTTGGGCAGTTAGATTTAAACCCAGCTACTCTATTAAAAATGAGGTTTGGATGCATAATTTACAAAAAGATAAGGAAATGGTAACAATAATTTTAAAAAGAAAAAGAATAGACAAAGAATACCCTAAAATCCTTAAACTTACTACATTTTATAAAAGATCATCTCTCTTTCTTTTCTATTATTTATCAGGAGATAATAATTTATTAATTTTTTTTGCCCTGGATATGCTACTGTATATCTAGGCTTTACATTGACTGTTGCTAATTTTGTAAGATAATGTTTATCTTTAAATGCCAGATTTTGGATTATCCATTTATCTCTGTGTATTGCAGTGGGACTTTCAAATTAAAAAAAAAAATTAATAGAATTTCGGAAGATAAATAATTTCAAATGGAAGGTTACATATACAGTTTTGTTTTTTGAATACCATCTTAGGGATAGATGAAGAGCTGTGCATATCTCAGAGATAAAATTTAAGAATACATGGTAAGGCAAAATATTCAACTGTTAGATGGGAATAAACTTTGAAATCCCTAGAATGTTTTTAGAATGTTTTATTTAGAATGGTTTTATGTCCCATGGTTATCATAAGCTTGTGCTAGCTCTCCATTAATTCAGCTTCTACTCACAGTTGCTTATTTTGGTCTTTCAACGTTCATTCTAGGGCATGTAGCTTCTCTGTACCGACAGGAATTATTATTACATTTCAGTTTCACTCTGTGTATAGATTACTGATCCTAGTGTAACTTGATATGCACTCTGTTACCTGCTACTTGTTACTAAATTAAGACCTTACATTATCTGTAAAGTAGTATGTTTCGTGTTAGTCAGAGACTAACTTTCACAGTATATGTTACAGATTACATTCTAAAAGAAGTACAATAGTTTAAATACCTCAGAAGCCAAATGAAATCTAAGACAATGAGTAACCAACGTGTGTTAATTATTCCTCTATTATATTAGGATCATAACAGTTTTTCCATTAGTGCTGGGAAAAATGCCCTGTTGATAAACCCATCAGTTCTTGCTTTTATTTAGCATCGGTTTCCTAAAATTTATGAAGAAATGTTCTTTTGAGAAATAAATTGCTGCAGGCTTTGGAGCTTGTGTTCCTTCTGTATGATTATATCACTTTTAGAACATAATGAAAAGTTCCCTCTATACTGATCTGATACATCTGTGACTTTTCTAAGTCAGAAAGGAATGTTCAAATGTATTCACTTCACAGTGAGGTATAATAGTCTATATGGACCTGTACATTAATAGAATTAAACTGCTTCCAGAATTTAAGTCATTTAAATCTAGCTTTGGTATTTCTGTATTGCAAGGTAGACGCATTTGTGGGACTTACAGACTGAAATAATTTCTGACATATTTTCGTGATTTTTACCCTGTAAGCAACTAATTTTTCAAATTTGCATAGCAACAAAACTCGTCATATAGGTACTACAACATAAATATGAAAGGTAGCAATGCTCTTGGATTAAATTAGGGATATTCTGGTGTTACATGTCTAAGTCAATTCAATGTATCACCTTTCTACAGAATTAAATGTGGGGTTTGTTTGGTTTGGTTTGGGATTTTTTTGTTTCTTAATTTGGTGTTTGGGTTGGGGGGCAGGTAAGAGCTGTGGGTGCCTAGACACCTCTTTAAAAGATTTTCTAAAGGCAAAAATGAAGTTGATGCAGACTAAACCAAGTCATTTGTGGAGACAGGAGAGAGGAGGTCATTAAAAATAAACTAAAAATCTCCCCCCAAAAATAATGCCTGATTATCTGTTTAAGTCTATACAATCATAGAATGGTTTGGGTTGGAAGGGACCTTTAAAGATTATGATCTATTCCAAACCCCTGCCATGGGTAGGGATATCTTTCACTAGGTCAACCTTCCTCAAAGCCCCATCCAACCTGAGTTTGAACACTTCCAAGGATGGGGCAATACAATCCAAACCTGATCCTGTTTCTCTTCACCCCATTGTAACAAATTTCTTCCTTATGTCCAATCTGAACCTACACTCTTGCAGTTTAAAAGCACTGCACCTTGTCCTGTCACTACAGACCCTGGTGAAAAGTCTTCCTCCATCACTCTTATAAGCCCTCTTTAGTACTGAAAGGCCGCTATCAAGTCTCCCTGAAGCTTTCTTTTCTCCAGGCTTAACAATCCCAACTCTCTCAGACTGTCTTCATATGGGAGATGTTCCAGCCCTCTGATCATTTTTGCGGTCCTTCTCTGGACCCAATCTAGCAGGTCCATGTCTTGTACTGGAGGCCCTGAACTGGGTGCAGTTCTCCAGGTGGGGTGTCATAAGAGCAGAGCAGAGGGGGAGAATCACCTCCTTCAACCAGCTGGCCACACTGCTTTTTGTGCAGCCCAGGATACAATTGGCTTTCTGGGCTGCAAGCACATGTTGCCATCTCATGTCCAGTTTTTCATCTACCAGCATGCTCAAGTCCTCTGCAGGACTGCTCTCAACCCCTTCATTGCCCAGTCTGTACTGATACTGGGGATTGCTGTGACCCAGGTATAGGACCTTGCACTTGACCTTGTTGAACTTCATGAGTTCGTGAAGTTCACTCACATGGGCCCACTCTTTAAGCCTGTCCAGGTCCCTCTGGATTGCATCCCATTCCTCTAGCAAATCAACTGCACCACTCAGTTTAGTGTCATCTTCATCTTGCTGAGGGTGCACTCATTCCTACTGTTCAATAAAGATACTGAACAGCTCTGGTCCCAATATGGACCCTTGAGGGACATCACTTGTTATGGTTTCCATTTGGACATCAAGATGTTCACTTCAACAATATAGCTATGACCATCCAGCCAATTCCTTATTCATCTAACAGTCTGCATATGTCTCCAGTTTAGGGAGATGTTGTGTGGGATGGTGTCAAAGGCTTTAATGTCAAGATGGATGACATAATGAGCTCTTCCTTTATCTACCAACAAAGCCACTCCATCATAGACCATCAGATTAGCCAGGCAGTATTTGCCCTTGGTGAAGCCATGTTTGCTGTCTCTATTCACCTTCCTGTCTTCCATATGCTTTGACATAGCTTCCAGGAGGATCTATTCCATGATCTTACCAGGCACAGAGGTGAGGCTGAGCGGTTGCTAGTTCTCAGGGTTCTCCTTTTTAGCCTTTTTAAAAAGAGGCTTCAGAGATGTGAGAAGAGAGACTGGAATTGAAAATTCAGGCAAAAAATTGTTGAATACCTCAGGCTTCTCCAAGTCAGTTGTCAGTATTTCTCTTGCCTATTGGATGGGTGCATTTTCTTTAATCTTCTGACCAATATGGCTGTAGAAGCCCTTCTTACCATTCTTTACATTCTTTGTCAAATTCAGCTGCAACTGTGCCTTACTTTTCCTGATCCCATCCCTACACATCTGAGCATCATCCTTATATTCTTCCCAGGATACTTGACCCTGGTTCTGCATTTCCTTCTTACACCTCAGTCTGACCAGGCATTCCTTACTCAACCACAGTAGTCTCCTGCCTTCCTCACCCGATTTCTTATATGTGGGAATTGAGAACTCTTGTGCTATAAGGAAAATGTCCTTAATGAGCTGCTAGCCCTGTCCAGCTTTTTTGCCCCTGAGGGCAGTATCCCAGGGGGTCCCATCCACTAATGCCTTAAATAACCAGCTGTTTGTTTTCCTAAAATTCAGGGTCCTGACTTTACTCTCCCCCTCACCCTTATCCCTCAGTACTATGAATTCCACCAGGACATGATCACTGCAGCCCAGGCTGCCATCATTCACATTTCACAGGTGATATTAATTCATCTACAGACAAGAATATCAGACCTATTTGTTTAAAAATGCAGCTGCTATAAGCATCATTATCATTGTTATCCTTATCATACTTTCACTATCAATCCCAGTATTTTACATCTGAATGAAGTTTAGAAGTTGGTGGAAATGTTTGCTACACAAGATGTCTGCAGAAATATTATTTCTTTTTAATTTAAAATTAAAAGAAATTACAAAATTGGAACAGTGAATAGTGCTCAGCTCCTCTCCATACCTGTTGCCCAAGGACTGTGATGTCTGGAAAAAATCTTAAAGAGAGTGAATAATGGCAGCAGGTGCAGAGGAATGTTGAAGTGTCAAACTACATTTCATCATATGAGTACAATCTTTTGCACTGAGTGTCTTCTAGTTGTCAGTGTGTCATTTTTTGCACCTGCTTTTTGGTAAACTTCCTAGCAATTTTGAATTTCTGAATAAAAGCTCTGACGATATTGTTTACACTGAGAACAATGAACATTCTTTATTAATTATCATTAATAAAAATCCAAACAAAAAATCTATAAGGCTATAACACACTGAACATATGTTCACTACAGTGTAATAAAACTTGAGAGACTGTACTAAGTAACGCACTTCTACAGAATGATTATTTTTAAATATAAAATGTTTGTTGTCAATATATAATCTGTGTATATAGATTCTCAAAACCTAAATAGATCATATTATGCTGGGTTTTGATTTTTTTGTTTGTTTGTTTTTTACCATCTAACTCCTGGCCTTTCTATATTCTTCTGTTAGTCAGGTTTCTGTCAATATTATACTTTATGCTCTATGTGGAAAGCATCTACAGGAGACTAAGTTATATAAAAAACATATACTAGTCAGTCAACTGAGTTGTACTACTTACCGCTGGCAGTTCAAAGCTGCAAGACATATCGGTAATATTTAAATGTGCTACTGTGCTATCCTTTTACTGGAAAATTATCTCTTCTATAGAAAAATAGGCAGAAGGGGATCTGCCTATTTTTCTGTATGTTTCTACTTCTCTGCTGCCCGAGGGAACAGTTCAGCTATACATCTAACCTGACACAATACTGAGTAAAGACCTTGGCTCCCTCTGCAGTTACAGGAAGTATGGAAAAATCTGAAAAATAGTATTGCTAAAGTGAGGTATTTCCTTTCTTCCATTTACTGCATAACAGGTTTAGGTGCTTTCATAAAACTTTTCAGTGCTCACCAAAAAATGCAATTCCTTGCTAAGACAGTAAGAAACAGAAGGTGCTAAGGTGTGTCAGATTAGTATGCTGGTCACTCCATGACAATTGACAAAATGAAGTGCCTGAGGGAGTGGAGAGTGGCTTATCCTGCTGAGTTAGGAGAAGCAAAAACCAAATCTGATTTAAATGTTCTAACAACTAGAATATCACACTTAGAGTAAGTTGTGGTGAAGCTTTACTTTTTGTGCCTCTGGCTATGTTTTGAGCTGAAGTTAATGTAGTTTGAGTGAATTAAGTGTTTTTAGATCATGCCTATCATGTCAAGATCCCCAAGTGAATTGCAGAGATTTTTATACTTCTTTACTTATACCTGAATCATATTAAAGTGTAGGCAGTAAGCATCTAGCATGAGCTGTGATGATTCTAAACATGAAAGAGTGTTTATGAATAAGTGTTCAGGAAACGAAAGCAAAGTGCCAATTATATGTGAGTGTCTCCAGGACCTGGCAGTCTTGCTTAGTAAGTGGGTTGAATTATGTTCTTAAGCCTGTAGGTAAATTCCTCCGTACTCCATCTTAGGAACACTAACAGCCAGTCTGAGCAAACACAGGGACTTTAAAGATTTGCTTTTAGCTATGTTAGAATTACCTTAGGATTCATAAATCAACACCATATAATCTACGAGGTCTGTTTTAGCAGGTATGTTGTTAGGTTGCCTATCAGCTCAAGCCTTGATTAGTTTCTCCAGCTAATTAAATTAGATATAAGAATGCTGTCATTTTGGAGGGCAAGACAGAGGCTTTTTTTATGTAGCATTTATCCACATTTTCTATTGTGACCCTAAAAATACTACTTTAAAGGATATTTTTCCTTAGGAAGATCCTTATTCTTTCCTATTCAGATCTTACTGTGCTTCTCAGCATGTCTATTTATTCCAGATGACCCATGTAGATGCAGCTGTATCAGTCTTGGTACCCAAATTACCTCTTCATTATGACATACAGCCAAATCTTAGAAAACATAGTCTAAAGACTGCTTCATTCTAATACATAGAAAAAAGCAGGCACTACAAAATAATGTCTTCCTCTTCTATTTAGAGCCTAATGATCCACAATAATTTACCTGTACATTTTTACCAGTCTAAGAAACTGACTAGTTATGTGATTTTTCATCATGATTGGTTTTTAAAAAGTGACTGTTATTTACATTGAGTTAGATAAGAGTTTTCAATAAAATGTCTTTTTATAAATTGACACAGGGCCAACACTTTAAATTAATGTCAATGGACACATTAAAAAAAAGTGCAATGAAAAACCATGCAACACTTCTCATGAAAAATGAGCAATGTCATGACAAGGCATAAGAAAACAAATTGCTTTTTTCAGCCTAACTGATACAACTCAATTTCAATGAAAATATTGCAAAACTAGACTAACTGTTCTAAAGTTGTAATTCATTTATGAAAGAGTGACAAATACTGTATTATACAGACAATTTATTTTAAAAATACAGAAAAATGAGAAGCTGACTCACTAAATATCAATGTATGTAAAGAATAAAACTTATGTAAGTGAAGTTTTAATTACATCTCCAGTAACCTGTTACAAACAATATTACAGGACACAAAGTCTAACAAGATCCTGGAACATAATGAAAGAAACTTGTTCCTTGGTTTGTAAAATAATAGTTCACAAAAATGTAGTTGTTTTAATATTTATTCCTGTTACAAGAGAAGAACTAATTGAAAATCTAGAGTTGCAAGGTAATTTTGGTCAAAGTAATCACAAGGAAAGGCATCACTATTCTGAGAGAAGGAAGGAATAAAAGTCATTGAATAAAGATAATGGAATTCAAAAAGCAGTCTTCAACAAACTCAGGGAAAAATAAAAGGAGGTTCTGGTAAAATGTAGACCAATAAACTTTAATATCTATACAGATCTTGAACAAACGATGTAATTTAATTTTACATGTTTAAAAGGATGAAGAATAAGATACAAAATGAATGTATCAAGACAGAGGTGAGTCAAAGAAGAGCCTCTTAAGTGTTAGAAAGATGCAAGTCCTACTTCTTTAAAAATAGCCATAAATGTTAGTCATTGATGTCTTGTCATCAGGCTGGTAGAGCATTTCAACCAAGATCCTATAGAGTATGTCTTTTGAGATGGTCTTATTAAATGTTTTCACTAACAAGCTGAATGATGGAATAGAGAAAAGGTTTATAAAATTTGTGGTTGACTTCAGGCTGGCAGAGGTGAAGGCAAATCAGAAGGCAGGATCAAGACTCAGAATGATAAATTGGGGATATAGTTGATAACAATAATAAATCAAATAAAATTCAAAATAAAAAAATAAACATTAAAAATACTGCATTAAGGAGGAGAAAACAAATACAGTTTAAATGGGCAATAACCTAATGACAAAGGATCAGTATTTGTGAAAAAGATCAAGATGTTATCAAATATCAAAACCTGATTGTGGAGCAGAAGTCTAAAACAATGGCAAAACCAATAAATCTTCTGGGATTTGTTAGGAAGAGTGTAGTATGTATGCCATAATAAGCAATTTTCTTTCCTCTTTATTGAGGCTGATGATATAATAACTGGTATATTAAATTTACTTCTGGGCACTAAAATAATAATTTTTGAAGTCTCATATAATAATACAAATTAAGAAAATGTGGACAAGTTGGAAAAACATCCAGAGGATGGCACTAACAGTGCACAAAAATTAAAAATAAGCCCACAGCTATAGATAAAGGTAGGATTTAATCTAGGCACTAGAAGACTAAATGCAGGGGGGAAAGAAGAAATGGAATGACATTTGATAACATAATCTCAGTGTGTAACAGGTGGTTAGAAAACAGCCCAATGATTTGTTGTGCTTCATAAACAATTGGGTAGAACTAGAAGAAAACATCCAATTTACATCCTCCTTCTTCTCCCTATAAAACAAGTTTGTGTCTTTGCTTGAGCAGTATCATGAGGGAAAAGATGCTTGCTCCTATCTTCCCATCTTTAATATGAAAGATCTCCACACATGTTCTTATCAACATCTTCAGATACAGTGATAAAATATCCAGCTCTTCATCCATCGTTCATTAAAGGATAAAAATTATTTACTAGAATGGCTAACAATTTTCAAAGCAAATTAATTACTCTGTGTAGCTATCTAGCTCCTAACATTAGAAACATCCTATATACCTAACACATGACCTCTTTTAATATGAAAGCTTCTTAAAAAAAAGGAAATGAATGACAGAGTATTTCTCTCCTTGTTTTTCTAGGTAGAGGAAAATATGTGCATGCTACAATGCTTGATTTTCTCTTAGACACAAATTGCGCTCTCAGGACGGTGTTCTCTCACACCTTCTACCTATGTCTCTTTCCCTATTTCTGCTTGCTTCAAGGAAAAATGTTGATATCCATTAACACCCTTTGCATCAACCAGCTGAGCTTGATGCAGTGCTAAAGGGCAAAACCCTAGCATACTCATTCTGTAAGAAAATGTTCAAATAGGCAGCCATGGCACAGTCTGTACCTCAGTGTGTCAACCCTTGTGCATAGTAACTTCTACAGGATGTACTGTAAACCATAGTCTACATCAGCTTTCTTTCCTGTCTAGTGTACATGATTAGTGATCTTTAAGCTCTGAAAAGAAAGTTAGTACAAAATCAAAATGCTATTTACCAGACATGTTTTTCCTAGATTTTCAACTCTCTCACTAAAATGGATAATTGTTACTTTTCTTCACTGCCAGAGGTCAATCATCTACTCTGAGAATAAGATATTTAGATGTAAGTGTTTGATGAAGGATAATTCTGTTAGCATTCATACATAAGTAATCATATAGAAGAAAAACAATTACATGTATGCGTATTTTTCAACAACTGTCAACATTAATTCAGTCAAATGTTCCTAACACTGAAATTATTTTAATAACTAAAATAAAATTTTAAAAGAAAAAAAACTTCTATTTTATTTTTTCCATAACAATGTTTTGAAGCTCTTTATCTCACATTTTTTAATTCAAATGAAAAGCCAGGACTTGTTAGGTTGGGAAAAGTTGTAGTATATCAGGTAATTCCTTTGAATAAATAGCAGATATCGAAGGATTGTAAAATATTTTTAAATAACAACAATTTGTTAATAAATAATTAATTCCATAGTTTTGAACAATTTAACATAACTGACAGCAAAAGATTTATTAATCATAGTAATATGTGTCAGTAATAAAGTAGGACTACAACAGCCTCAGGATACAAGTATTTTGGCTATAAAGTCACAGAAGTTCCATCAGAATTCAATATGTATACTGCCACGACAAGAAAGGTACCAAAGCTAAAACTTAATATTACTTCAGCTAGTCAAATCAGGAAAAACGTGACTTAAACCAAAATACTTGTACTACGTGTCAACTTGAGCACTAGCTCCATTTTTGTGACAAGACAGGTGCCTAAATTTGTAAGAAACCTTAAACTCTTTATCTTGAAAATAATGATTATGGCATGGACACTATATACTAACATTATTTTCTTATGAAAAAATATTTTGAATATTTTAAAATATTTGAGGGGAGACCTCATCATGGTCTACAGCTTCCTCACAAGGGGAGGAGGAGGGGCAGGTGCTGATTTCTTCTCTGTGGTGACCAACGACAGGACCCAAGGGAGTGGCAGGGAGATGTGCCAGGGGAGGTTTAGGTTGGATATTAGGAAAAGGTTCTTCACCCAGAGGGTGGTGGAGCACTGGAACAGGCTCCCCAGGGAGGCTGTCATGGCACCAAGCCTGACACTATTCAAGAAGCCCTTGGACAATGACAGAGATATGGTGTAAATTTTGGAATTGTCCTGTGTAGGGGCAGGAGTTGGACTTGATGATCCTTGTGGGTCCCTTCCAACTCAGGACATTCTATGATTCTATGAAAAGAGAAAGTAAATATGATGATGCAAATATTTTAAGGACTAGAGTGGCCACAAACCTATAGATGCTGTTTTGTTCCTGTGACCCAAAATAACTATGAATGGAACCTACCAGGGGAACAGAGGCTTTCGTTAAAATAGGAGAATCATCACCAGGTTTGGAGTGTGTTGTAGTTTAACACAGAAGGCAGCTAAACACCACACAGCTGTTCACTCACTCCCCCTGCCCCACAGTGGAGAGAATCAGAAAAGAAAAAAAAAAGTAAAATTCATGGGTTGAGACAAAGACAATTTAATAGAACAAAAAAGGAAGGGACAGGAATAATAATAATAATAATAATAAAAATAGATATTAAAAAAAAGTGATGCACAATGCCAATGCTCATCAGCTACCAACCAATGACCACCCAGTTCCCGAGAGGTGGACTCTGCTCCCAAGCCAACTGCCCGTAGTTCATATACTGAGTAAGATGTTGCATGGTATGGAATATCCCTTTGCCCAGTTTGGGTTAGCTGTCTTTGACTAGCGTAACCACTACTTAGCAACAACTAAAACATCGGTGTGTTATCAACATTATTCTCACACCAAATCCAAAACACTATACCAGCTACTAGGAGGAAAATTAACTCTATCCCAGCTGAAACCAGCACATTCTCCACTCCTTATTGTAAACCACCTGTTTCATGCCCAGGTCCCACACTTTCCAATACATGCCACTTAATCACCACCACCTTCCCTGTCTTTTGATACACACACACAAATATCATTCCCTTAGTCTACTGCCATCCCCATAAAATGTCTGTTGAGTTCACTTAGTCCATGACTTTGGGCTCCAACTGTCATAACAGTCCTTCAGGGCAGGAGGAATGGTGTGCAGTGTTGGATTGTTGCATGCTGAAGCTTGTTCTGGTTCCCTTACTGCTGAGCTTGAATGGTTCTATCATCTCTGCATTTTGCTTGGTTTCATCAAAGTTCATTCTCCATTAATCTAGGTGACTCTTGCTGCAATACCATTGATATGGTATGTAGCAACAACAGAAATGATGATATACATTATTATACAGCAATTAACAGCATACTGTTCAGTTCACTGGCTATTCTCACCCA
The DNA here is from genome assembly GCF_963921805.1 of Phalacrocorax carbo. NCBI lineage: Eukaryota > Metazoa > Chordata > Aves > Suliformes > Phalacrocoracidae > Phalacrocorax > Phalacrocorax carbo. Next base: position 167,382,839 of record NC_087513.1, read on the forward strand.
AAATCAAATCCCCTTGAAGTACACATTGGACTTCCCATCCTCCTGCATCACCCATTATGTGCACCCAGGTCCTCGAGCAAAAGAAATTCCATGAATGGGTTTGCCTTTGCCTGAGGCAGGAAGAACCCAGACTATCTTCCCCAGCATATTTTTTATGTGCACTACAGGGACTCTATCCCCTTCTACAGTATGTAAGAGTTTTGACTGGGCAGCTTGATTGACAGATCCCCTCGTGTTGACTAACCAGGTGGCTTTTGCTAAATGTGTATCCCAGTGCCTGAATGTCCCACCCCCCATTGCTCTCAGTGTAGTTTTTAACAGTCCATTGTACCGTTCAATTTTCCAGGAGGCTGGTGCGTGATAGGGGATGTGATACACCCACTCAATGCCATGCTCTTTGGCCCAGGTGTCTATGAGGTTATTTTGGAAATGAGTCCCATTGTCTGGACTCAATCCTTTCTGGGGTGCCATGTTGCCACAGGACTTGTTTTTTGAGACCCAGGATAGTGTTCTGGGTGGTGGCATGAGGCACAGGATATGTTTCCAGCCATCTGGTGGTTGCTTCCACCCTGGTGAGCGTATAGTGCTTGCCTTCGCGGGTTTGCGGGAGTGTAATACAGTCAATTTGCCAGGCCTCCCCATATTTATATTCCAGCCGTTACCCTCCATGCCACAGAGGCTTTAAAGAGTTGGCTTGCTTGATAGCAGTGCATGTTTCACATTAATAGATAATCTGTGCAATAGTATCCATGGTCAAGTCCACCCTTCAATCACAAACCTATCTATGTGTTGACACTTCCTTAATGGCTTGAAGTGTCATTGGTCCACCAAGCTAGAAAAATTTCACCCTTATGTTGCTAGAGACACCTGAGCCACTTCACCTTTGACTACAATTCACACTGAAGTTCTAGCATGTCCAGCATGGCAACACTCAGTGGTGGAGTGACTCCATTCAGGCCTCAGTAGTCTTCTGTTAGCCTCTGCTCTCCATTAGAACTCTGTGCAGGCCATATGGGACTGTGTAAAGTGTGAGTGGGTCTTAGTGATCACTCCTTGGCTCTCCAGTTGACAAATGAGCTCATGGATGGGAATCGGGGAGTCTCAGTTGGTGCGATATTGCTGCCAGTCCACTGTTGTGGGACAGTTTGACAGCTATTGTTTTTCACTCTCAGCAACCCCACAACAAAAGGGTCCTCTGAAGGACTGGACAAGATAGACAGCTGTTTAATTTCCTCTGTCTCCAAGGCAGCTACACCAAAAGTCCACCTGTAACCTTTTGGGTCCTTGAAATACCCTCTCCTGAGGTAGTCTGTGCCAAGGATGCACGGAGCCTCTGGGCCAGTCACAACGGGGTGCTTCTGCCACTCATTCCTGGTTAGGCTCACTTCGGCCTCCAATACAGTTAGCTCTTGGGATCCCCCTGTCACTCCAGCAATGATGATGGGTTCTGCCCCTATATAGTTTGATGGTATTAGGATACAGTGTGCACCAGTGTCCACTAAAGCTTTATACTCCTGTGGGTCAGACGTGCCAGGCCATCAAACACAGTCCAGTAAACCTGGTTGTCCCTTTCCTCCACCTGGCTGGAGGCAGGGCCCCTCTAGTCCTGATCATAGTATTCATTAATCACTTCTTGTAGTTGTGAATCAAAAGTCTCTTTATTAAGACTGGAACTAAAATCAGTGCTTCTACTCCCGTCTGGGAAACTGCTCACTGGAAACTCAGGAACCCCCTGACTGTTTTTCCTTGCAACTCATGTGCCTGTTGTGTCAATGTAGATTTTCCATCCCACTTCCTCATGTCCTCTGTGGTCACACAGCTAAAACCACAGGGTGGCCCATGGTGTGTACTGTCTATACTCTCTTTCTTGATCAAAGGGATGCTTACTTCTAATGGCTGAAATACTGTTCCATACAGGTGGGGAGTAGACCTACCTTCTTTTGAGTGGCTGGACCTCCCAGGACAGTTTGTTCATAGCCAAGTTGAGGGATAAAGAGATATTTTCTTTGTATTGCTGGAGTTGGCCAGACAAATCCACCATTTGTTCTTCTTTGTCTTTCCAGGTCAGCACTGGTAATGAGTTGGCATATGACGAGGTATGCTCTGTACAAATTTCCACCACATGGGTTTTGTGCACCGGGCTTCATTTAGATCTTTGGATAACTGCTGGCTGTCCAGGTCGTCATATGTCACCTCCAGCATGGCTAATTCCCTACGGTACTGGATACTTCTCTCCATGGTAGTCCAATTGCCTGGGTGATACATAACATCTTCTTTGAAGGGATACCTTTCTTTCATGCCTGACAGGAGTCACCTCCAGAGGCTGAGGGCTTGTGTCCCTTTTGTAGTCACTTTGTCAATGCCCCATTCCCTAGAGAGGGATCCCAGTTGTTTGGCTTCCTTTCTCTCTAATTCTAGGCTACTGGCCCCATTATCCCAGCATCAGAGCAGCCAGATGACAATGTGTTCATGTGGAATACGGCTTTTCACATATCTCGCAGATCACTCCAGGATAGGGAACGGGTGGTTACCGTCTCACGGATTCTGCCTCTTCCTTCTCCTGTTCGTGATGTTTGTGATGACCCTGTGGGTTGAGGTAAAGACAGTTTAATAGGAAAGAATAGGAAGGGAAAAGAATAGTAATAATAATAAAGATAAAAGAATATACTAAATAAGTGATGCACAGCTTTCCACCTGCTGACCAATTCCCAGACAGCTCCCAAGCACCGGTATCTGCCCCCTGGCCAACTCCCCCTTAGTTTATATACTGAGCATACATCATATGGTATGGAATATCCCTTTAGCCAGTTTGGGTTAGCTGTCCTGGCTGTGCCCCCTCCCAGCCTCTTGTACACCTGGCAGAGCATGGGGAGCTGAAAAGTTCTTGACTAGTGTAAGCGCTACCAGCAACAACTAAACCATCAGTGTGTTGTCAACATTATTCTCATACTAAATCCAAAACACAACACTATACCAGCTACTAGGAAGAAAATGAACTCTATCCTAGCCGAAACCAGGACAGAGTGCTGTAGCTCTAGATCTTACCTTAAACCAAACTAATGTGCCTAAATCAGAAAGAAAAATCATATTCTGAAGAGTCCATAGTTGCAAAACTGAAGTATAGAGCCTAAGGACTAAAGGGTTTAAATATGAAGTTGCTCTAACTCATCTCAGTGGTCAGTTTCTCCAGCTAAAAAGAGTTTGAAGGAGGGGCAAATGTGGTGAGATTGTTTTCAGTCCACCTTTTCCAAATATCAGTTTCAGTTTAAGTAATATAAGGAAAATATATAATTTATAAATTTTGTTTCATAATATTTGTTTTAATGTAACATTATACAACATTATAATAACAAGTGTAATTGTGAAAATTATCTATAGAAAAGAGGAATGAAGCAAATAAATTATAAACAAATGGATTCTAAGAGGTACATACTCCTAAACCACAAATTAGGTATCCAGAAAACTGAAGTATAGGTGATATACAAAAATCCATTATATGTCCTATTTCAAACTTCAGGGACATGAAAGGAGTTGGATTCAGAATTTGTCACCTCAACTTCTGTATTGTTTCAGATTCCGGAGCTAAACAGTCATATCAACTAGTTCCTAGATAGATGCTGCAGAAAACATGCAAAAGCATCTGTATCTATAGTGCATAACAAACACAAATATTTTGTGTCCTGATAATCTGAATCAACATTCTGATATTCTAAAATCTGGAATTCTGTGAGATTCCAGATCTCATAAAAATTGCAAAATTCTGATTTAATGATTCCAATTCAGTTTTTACCTTTAGTTTTATTGCATGTATTTTTTTCTCGCACATTTTACTTCATGTACTGACACTTGAGTTCAGTTGTCATACACTCCATTATAGCTGTATTAAAGTGCCTTGATACAGCTATGTGCCAAGAAATAGTGAGAGGTAACGATATCTAGCAATAAAGCTGTGCTTATATTTTGCTCTTTCTAAATAGCACTCTCCCTTATTAAACCATCTGAACTTTGATTATTAGAACGAATGGTCGCCCGTCCAACATGCTGTCCTGCATTCAGAAACTCTGTTTTGGAGGTAAACGTGTGTGATAAGAATTGATATGAGCTTCTTCCATGATATATGGTCCCAGTGGCCTGGAATTTCTCAAGCAAGTTTTGATGTATAGAATGATGCAGCTCCTCTGAGACAATATGAAAAGTTGTTATTTCTTTTGAGAATGTCTGTTGTTTCCATTCTCACTTTTGTAAAAACAGTTTCTACTCAGAAAGTGTGGTAAAGAATCTCCACATTGGGCTGAAATAAACCCTCAAAAGAGAAAACACAAAATGGACATCAGTTTCTGAAAACAGTAAATTAAAAATCTATTTTATTCAGTATAACACTCAGCTAAAAATAATGAAGTCTTGATAGCTGTCTCTCCGCTGAAAAAAGCAGAACAGCTTATTCATTAAAGAGAAAGTTTTGATTAAAATGATATAAATTAGAATAGGTTTTGTTCCTGGGGGGGTGAGGGGAAGTTGTACTTCCAAGAGATGATTACAGCACTCAAAACATACGAAAGATAATACATTTAATAAACAGCTCAGCAGTCAGTGATAAAGTGATTCATTCCTTCATCTTCATTTATTAACTTCACTAAAATATTAAAAAAGACAAATTCTATGCTCAACTCTATTGATATATCTTTAAAGTAAGGCCATAGAAATCCGTAGTTTTCATCAAATTTTATGGCCAAACCCTGCTGTTAGTTCTGGCATAACTCCAATGCCATGACTAATTTGCATTGAAATCCGTGTTACATTTATAACTGAATCCAGATCGTGCTCTGTCTGAAGACAATCAAAGCTGAGTCTATTTATAATAAATCAAAACCCAGTTAATAGTTATATTTTTTGGAATATTAATTACTATTATTATTACTATATATAGTAAAGTAATTTACCTGTTGAAAGAACATTTATTAAAGTAGATGAAAATTCAATAAAGATAAAACATCTTACTCTATGGATGCATACAATGTGAAGAAAATGGTCTTGCAGGCTTACACTGAAAGAATTTCCATAATTCTTAGTTACATAACTTGCTGGAATAAAGCTCACTGCATTTATAAACTGTTGCATACATATGGAATCCAAACCAAAGGACTTTTTATTTAAATAGTATTCTCAGAATTCTTTTTTAGTTCTTATTTGTTTTGAAGTCAAATAATGGTAGCACATAAAAAAAAAAAAAAGAACAAGAAATGTTTGTGGCTTCAACGAGTTTTTCAAACAGTTGTTTTCCATAATCTGTGTACTCTAATAGAGTTTCCTTTTCCAGATAAAGTGGAGAACGGAGGACTGAAGAAAAATTAAGTTTGTCATCCGTAATGTCACAATCTAATCAAAATTCATGTCAACCAAACTTTCTACATGAAAGTTCTGTCATAAAAATATACTCTACTTTTCAGCCCAAGTCATATGGCAGTAAACAGAGGTCATTTTATGTTTTTGACCAATTGAAGTGGAAATTGCAGTCAGCATTCACGTTTAATAAAAAAGTTCTTGTGAGAGTTCAAAAGTTATATTTAACTGAACTTTTCCTGAATTACCATGTTGAACTACCTACTTAATCTATCTTAAGAGTCTGTTTCTAACTATGGACAAAAATACAATAAGATGTATATTTTAGCATTTTGGCGTTGTGCTTCAATCTATAACCTGTTTTAATGGTGATGTATTTTAATCGTTGAAGAATCAGTGTTTTTATTGTAGGCCATTTCATCAAGACTTACTTTTTCCCTTCCTCTGGCTCAGCACTATGTGAGTTGAATGGTGACCAGCTATTTCAGATGGGTGCTTTGAAATTTGATTTCGTTTTCCTATAACAGAGATAATACAGTACTCGCTATTAGAAATTTGAAGTTCAGGATAATTATAACCCTAATCTACTTTTTACTTTTCACTTTTCATCTTGTGTCTCTTCAGATCTCAAAATGTTGGCTTTTTTTTCAGGAAACTCATTTGGAGCACAAGTTCACATATGAAAACTGAAAGACCTGACCTGCTCGTTAGTGTTCAGTACCACTTCGTTCAACAGACCTGAGTTTGATGGCAGATTCCCAGCTCCTCCTTCCTGGGCCAGGAAGGACTTTGTTATAATCAGCCTGTCTGATTTAGTGTCTTTGACATGTTCCAGAGGGCATCATGTCCAGTATACTACATAAAGAATGACAGGTTCATTGTCAAGCAATTGAAGTTTAAAGTAGAATGAAACACAGGTAATACCAAAAGATAAACCCTATGTATTACCATTTCCTGTTATCAGGATCTAAAATAGATACTTCTCGTCTCCTGTGACAGCTGTACTTAAAGCAACAATTAGAAAGCTGACAAACTTATATTTTAAAACCCTTCATTGACACTTGACTCTTGTCTCAACATCCCTTCCTACAGAATTAGAATAAGACAATATGTAGTGGTATGAAAATTAGTTCACTGTTACATTAAGAACTTAGCTAATCCACGGACTAATGTATAAACCGTTTCACCGACTGTCTTTCAATGTAGATTATAAAAGAACTGGCCATTGTAGATACAGACAGGATAAAGACATTCATAAATAAGATTAAAAGTTTATTTGTCAGTAATATTTTTTGCCCATTGTGCTGCTTTAGTGAATACATAGGTATCTATTTTTCAGTCAAATCAATTAAGTATATTATTCTTCTGAGTATATCAGGTTTGTATTCCAGCTGACTATGACAAAGCTTGTTTTCTGTCATAAAACCGTTAACAGCAATTAATTTCATTCTTATTGAAACAATAAACCCTAGTATAAATATTATTCTGAAAGATGTTTCTCAATATTACCCATACCCATTACCTAGACCACAGTATCGTCTAGTTTCACATTTATTTATTTTCATAATTTGATTGATTTTTATATTCTAACAAAATTTATTTTTTTAAGATTTAATGTTATTTCATCCCTCTCAAAACTTCAGAAGAAATTCTAAATTGTCTTCTATTGCTTTCAGATTGCAACAAAGATTGGAGTATCTACAGAAATAGAGGTTCCCAAATCCTTATTCAGTATTATTGTGGATATTATTGGGGGACATAAAAGACTCATATTAAAGACAGGATGAAGGATAGAAAAATATTTCCTTTTTGCATGATGATTTTTAGAAGAGAAAACCTGATGAGAGATCCTTTACTGAAGCAAGAGAAGGTAAGAGAAAACAAGATGATGATAACCTTGGTAACTGATCTTAAAATATCTTGCATAAGTGATATATCAAGACTGAAGCAAAGGAATAATGGAAGAGGCCACAGAAAACAACTTCAGGGACATATGGTTAAAATAAGTAAATAATTAGGGCATTTTTACACTGTGTGCTTGACCCGAAAACCTGCAGTTCAAAGATCACACGCTCTAGATATTTCTACTATAGTCTAAATACCAGCATATCACTAAAAATGTGGTATGGTCACCTTAAGATTATGGGTTGGAAATCTGTACAGAGGGAGATGAAAAGTACTTCTTTACTCATTTTGAAGAACTGTAAGTATCTTGCAAAGGATTATCGTGGTTGTAGGAGGGATTGTTTTGTTGTGGGTCTTTTTTGTTTGTTTTATTGAAAGGGAAAATCTCTTTGTTTTTCAGAAAACTGAAATACCAATTATTGAGACCGTGTCATGTTTATTTAAAAATCTTGAGGAGAAAAGTAAAAAACAGTTGGAAGTTATGACTACCCTGAACTGCAGAACACTAATAAGTGTCTCTGTGTCCATTAATGGAAGATGGTATCAGGTAACTAAAGGGAAATGTGATGATAGGTATAAGAAAACATTAATACACATAGTATTACTAATATTTTTACAGAATATTGACTGGGGCAATCTTGTGAAAGAACATTGCATGACTCAGAATATTTAGATTCTATCCCTGTCTCTTCCAAATATTTCTTGACTAACTTGCATTAAAACTCTTAGGCCATAACTCCAATAGTCAGTCATGTATCCTACAAAAAACATGTAAAATATAATATTATACATGGCTCATACTCTATTGTTAGAATGAGACTTAGTTTCTTATATTCCCTATGCCCTCATTTACTAAATATAGACAGAATATTTTTTACAACCAAAAATTTGCGCAGTGTTCAAATATTGTGTAAGGGTGAAAATGTAGGTGTAATACCTAGACTGATATAATGGAATATATGAATGATACATCACGGACTGAAATACAGTCTAGTTACTGAGACTGTAGCTACAGCAGAGGCCTCTCACACCCATAAGAATAGAGACCCATTCAGCACACTTTAAAACAGCTTGTTTTGATCCCAGAAATAAGCATGCTAATAGAGTAGAAATGGAAAAGTGGGTTTTTATCCAGTGGCCCTATAAAAAATAGAATTGCCATTGTTAATAACAGGTCACATGCCTTGTACTGACTGTACCTTATGCCGACTGTGCAAGGCCCCAGTTCTGGCCAGCTGTTACCAATTTATTACAGGAACTGACTGCGTCAGCTTGGTACTGCGTGTCTCATGTTATGATGTGCAGTTTAAGAGTGAGGTAATGGAAAAGTCTTTGAAAATATGTCACAGGTTGAAAGAAGAGGCCCCAGAACCATAAAGAGCTCAGTGACAGTCAAGTGCTGGTTATTGAAGCAGCTCAGCGTCAGGAGATGGGAAAAGACAGCTTTTGCTTTAAGGAAAGAAACAGCAGCTAAGTAAAGGGAGAAAAAGGAAAAACCCAACCCAACCCAACCCAAGTCAAAAAAACCCAAACAAATAAATAAACAGCCAAGGAAGAGGATAAGCCACCTGTTGGGCTTGGAAAACTAACCCCGATCTTGCCCCCCATGCTCCATGCAATATGTAGTCCGGGGCAGAGGAGAGGAACAGTAGTTTCTGGAAATTTGTAGAAGGACAAGATTGCAGATTTTGGGTGGGGAAAAAAAGAAAGAAATCATTTCTCCTTGGGGTTCCCCCCTTGAAGGGTTCTTGAGCCTGACCATCTTGCTGTCAGTGACTGAAACCATTAAGAACTGTACCAGTCAAAAAAAACAATGCAACATGAGGTTTGTGGTACAGCACGCTCACGGCTGATGTAGGCTAGGATGTTTAAAGAGTGATTGCCTTGAATATGTACTAATAATTATTGATAACGTATGATAATCGATTAAATTATGCATTAGTATTATGTATTAATGAATGTCAGTCTAGTAAAGTTTTGTTTTGAAACTTAAGACTTACCCTATTTATCAGCCTTCTAAACATGCCCATCACAGCTGTCTCTAAATCCCTGACTATTTCTACACATTCCTGATACTGGAAATCTGGATAATATAAAACAATTTATAAATAGTTTGTTGTGGTTTTTTTTCATTTATTGTTAAAATAGCAATTTTCAAATTTAGGTTCAGAGCTGGAAATAAATAGTGGTTCTCAGAAATGGCATTGAAAGCTTTGAAATCCGAAAAGAAAGGCTGCTTACAAGCAACACATGTTTTTTGAGATATGTAGTCGAAAGTCCCAGTCTATAAGAGTCAATAAGTTGTACTTTACCATGTAAGACAAGAATCCATTATTTATAATTGATGGACCCTGGCCTCCTATCCCACTACTTACACATATTGCTCAGCACGGAACCTGTAGAAAGAAACAGATCCATCACAGTCCCTCTTACAGCAAAGTCAAAGCTGAAAGAGACTGAGAAAAAGAGAAATGTCTGGTGGAATGCAAGTGTACATGTCAATATAAATTCATACAGGACAGCTTTTACAGGTAAGAGAACTTGCTTCTTCAAGTGGCTTCACATGTGCATGCTATCAGTGGATAACTCAGAACAGCCACAATGCTATCACATGTCTTCTGAATGACCTCAGATCTCCATCATGCAAAAAATGTTTCCATCACTGCCTTGATGAAAGCTGTGTCTTTTTTCGATGTTCACTGAGGGTATAGATCAACTATTCACATGTGACACAAGCAATATCAAGAAATAGAGTGTTGTGGTGGTCTGGGCTCATCATCTAAACATAGAACCATAGAAGCATAGAAACATCAAGGTTGGAAAAGACTTCTAGGATCATGTCGAACTGTCAACCAAACACTACAATGCTTCCTAAACCATGCCTTAAAGCGCCACGTCTACACATCCTTTAAATACCTCCAGGGATGGCGACTCCACCACCTCTCTGGGCACCCTGTTCCAATGCCTGACCACTCCTCCAGTAAAGAAATTTTTCCTAATATCTAGTCTAAACCTCCCCTGATGCATCTTGAAGACATTTCCTCTCATCCTATTGCTTGTTACTAGGAAGAAGAGACCAACACCCACCTCACTACAACCTCCTTTCAGGTAGTTGTAGAGAGCAATATGGTCCCGCATCGGCCTCCACTGCTCCAGACTAAACAACCCCAGCTCCCTCAACATCTCCTCAGAAGACTTGCTCTCTAGACCCTTCACTAGCTTCGTTGCCCTTCTCTGGACATGCTCCAGCACCTCAATGTCCTTCTCGTACTGAGGGGCCCAAAACTGAACACAGTACTCGAGGTGTGGCCTCACCAGTGCCGAGTACAGGGGCACAATCACTTCCCTACCCCTGCTGGCCACACTGTTCCTGATACAAGCCAGGATGCTGTTGGCCTTCTTGGCCACCTGGGCACAAGGTTGGCTCATATTCAACCAGCACCCTCAGGTTCTTCTCCACCCGGCAGCTTTCTAATCACTCCTCCCCAAGCCTGTAGCATTGCATGGGGTTGTTGTGACCAAAGTGCAGGACCAGGCACTTGCTTTTGTTAAACCTCATGCTGTTGACCTAGGCCCATCAATCCAGCCTGTCCAGATCCCTCTGCAGACCCTTCCTACCCTCAAGCAGATCAACGCTCCTGCCCAATTTGGTGTCATCTGCAAACTTACTGAGGCTGCACTGGATCCCATCATCCAGATTATTGATAAAGAGATTAAACAAGACTGGCCCCAACACTGAGCCCTGGGGAACAGCACCTGTGACTGGCCGCTAACTGGATTTGGCTCCACTCACCACAGTTCTCTGGGCTTGACCATCCAGCCAGTTTTTTAGCCAGAGAAGAGTACACCTGTCCAAGCCATGACCCACCAGCTTCTCTAGGAGGATGCTGTGGGAGACAGTGTCAAAGGTTTTGCTAAACTCCAGGTACAGAACACCCACAGCCTTTCCTTCATCCAATAGGTGGTTCACCCTGTCATAGAAGGAGATCAGGTTGGTAAGGCAGGACCTGCCTTTCATGAAGCCATGCTGACTGGACCTGATCCCCTGGTTTTCCTGCACGTGCCTAGTGAGCTCACTCAAGATGAACCACTCCATAACCTTCCCTGCTACCAAGGTCAGTCCTGTAGTTAGTTCCCTGGACCCTCCTTCCAGCCCTTTTGTAGATGGAGGTCACAATAGCAAGCCTTCAGTCATGTGGGACCTCCCCAGTTAGCCAGGACTGCTTGTAAATGATGGAGAGTGTCTCGGCGAGCTCCTCTGCCAGCCCCCTCGGTACTCTTGGGTGGATCCCATCTGGCCCCATAGACTTGTGAGTGTCCAGGTGGAGCAGCAGGTCATAAAACTGCTTCCTCTTGGATTATGGGTGGTTTATTCTGCACCCTGTCCCTGCCTTCCAGCTCAGGGGGGCTGAATACCCTGGGGATAACTGGTCTGAATATGTTGATGTTTTCTATCTGATGCTCCTGGTCCTGAGTAAGAATATTCATGGCTATTTAATCTGTCCCACTCTCTTCTGCCAGTGTTTTGGCTAGACCATGCTGAGGTACATTTTTGATCTGGGGGCTGTCATTAATTCTCTCTCAATTTGATGAAAGTCCACCTGTACACAGTTACCCATGAATCTCAATTAATCACTTTCAGGATTCACAGTCAATCATTTACAGACTGCACCCAACAGGATTAAATTTCAATAGCACAATGGCTACAGAGGAAGAGTGAAAAAGCAGTAAAAGTTTGTATATAGGTATGTTTATAATGGATTTTTGGTCTATATGATGACCATTCTTATTGCTAGCTTTCTGCTGATGTTGATTTAGCTTCCTACATACTAAGACATTCCTCCACCTCAGGGTCAGTTTAATGAACTTTTGATATTTTAGTGCTCATCATTTTTAATTTATTTTCCATTTACTCAGTTTACCAGTTTCAGAAATGCTATTTTCAAAAGAGTAGTAAGGATGTAGGGTTCTTTTTGTCTCAAATTTTTTTCTTCTACTCACTTATGAAATACATTCCTATCCAAAATGACTTTTGCTTCTGTGACAACTTCCTTCCTAAAACTCAGTTTTCCTATTCTAGAAATTTTCAGGTAAAAGTCAACTGCTCATTAAACCCCAATTAATCCTAAGCAATCCTGTCCTAAAAACTTCTTTTGAGCTCTGTGACTTTGGGACATAGTGTTATGCATAATTTTTTAAATTATTATGAGACAATGCCTACATGTGTCTACTGTGTGCTTTCAGCTCACTTTAAGATTTCTAATGGTATCAGCAGCACTGGCCTCAAGAAGTCAGTACAAAGATCAGAGTATTGCTCCTTACCTCAAACTTTTGGATTAACCCAAGTTGACTATAACCTATCTCAAAGTGTTTATAATTTCAACAATATGCTTGTAGAAATTTTAGTTGTGTCTATATTGTTTGTCTGTTTGTTTGGTTTAGTTCACAACAGAATATGTTTTTGAAGTAATTGCCTGATCACCTTAGTGGTAATGAAGCGCAGTAACTGTATGAAACTAACCTATGTTTCAGGGAGCACTGCCTGATCCTAAGTATTAATGGTCATTTAGTCTAGGGGAGCAGACTAGAGCTATTTTGAGTGAAAATCCCTGAAATAAGTAGGGCAGGCATCATATCCTCAGAGCTGTTTTGTTTTTCAGACTTGCTTCTCTTAGGTTGATATTGTTAATTTAGACACAGCCCTTGGTTAACTGTATTACATTTACATGATTTCATGGTACCTAATTTCCTCAAACTTTATCATTTCTCAGTGACAACTGGGAGAGTTTCTTTCATAGGGAATTCTGAAGAATGTTGACAGGTGTGAGCATTCTTGTACTTTTCAATAGATAAGACACATGAATATTCACACATACCATTCTGGATTAAAACAAACCAATATTTTTATTATTTTTTTTTTTAATGGGACGAGTTTAGGTAGGATTTCCTAAATATTCATTGAAGAAAATGGAACTGACGTTTCAGAGCTTTCCAAAATTACCTATTTCTCTCCCCCTTCACCTCATAAATTTCAGAGGCTCTGAGTCTAGAACAACGAGATCTACTGCTCTTAAACTAGGAGACAGAATAGGTCACATCTGGACATAATCTACAAGGTCCTATTAGGCTGCTACCTGAGCACTTTGGGAAAGGTTCTTTAGTAATCTTCCAGCCCTTTGTCCCTGGTACCCATTAGACAATCAGATAGGAAAGTACAACAAAATGTTATTTTCTGATGGGAAACCATTTTACTGGCAAATTCTGATCAGTTCGGTTCTCAGTGCTCTGTTTCTGTTTATGCCCGGATGCATTTGTGAAATTCATCTCCTTTGTATGTATTGATATGACAGGGCATCAGGGCTCCAATGGAGCAGTAACAGAGCATCACATCAGTAATTTGACAGATCAAGGACTCCCCAAGGACTTTATAATGAAGAACACACTATTCATTTTTTCTCTCACATATACTTACTCATATTGACTTGTTCAAAGTTTCTATACACTCTCTGTTAGGACTGTAATGATGTTACTGAAATTCAGTTTCTTCTCTGTAGATTTCAAGCAGTCATTATTATTAAATGAAGTTTCGTCTGCATCAGGTATAATTTTAGACAAAAAATATAACACTTTACATTAGAGAATAAAAAACTCATGCCAAGTGATAAGTTTCTTTTAAAAATAAACCAAATGAGCATGTCAAGTTGTGTTTACATATAATAAATATTTTCATTTATGTCAGTGAAAATGTTCATCTTTAGAATTAAAGCTCTAACGTTCAGCTAAACTCTGCCCTTTTTTCTGAGCAATCAAACTTACTTCATCAGGGATTGCTATCAAAGGCTATCACTTCAGGGGTTTGCACATTATCAAAGGCAGGATTTATTCCTCTATTCGTAACTCTGATGTACCTAGTGCTGCAGAGAACACTATATTGAATATAGCATGTGAAGTTAAACTGACAGTGCCTCTGTGCGTGCAGGAGCATACATTTCTAAGTAGTCATACAACACATGCAGTATGATAAGACACATACACACGTATGATAATGCCATAACTTCCTGAGGTCTTGCCCACCTCACAAGGGAATTCTAGAAACCGAAGCTTTCTACCCTTCATAGGTTCCTCACAGTTACTGGCCTGTAAGTTCCAGCCCATAGGATTCAAGCCTGTGGTAAGATTGTTAGCCCAAGTTCATAGAAGCTTTGTGTATCACACATTTTAGGGCAATCATAGCCTCACAGAACTTAATCTTCACTGAAGTGAATATCAGCTTCCTTGCTCTTAATATATGTAAAGGAATGGCTGTTGGCTTCCTGACATTCTAACACTTCCATTAACTTACTTTTGCATTAAGAATATGGATATTCTCTTAAGGTTTTTAAAGATTGTGAATGATGCAAGTTTGAAAATGTGACTATAATGCTGTTGCCCTAAAATGTGTTGGAATATACAATAAAAACACAGTAAGACATTATTAAATTAATTTTGTGCAGTATTCTTACTGAATTAATATCTTTTAAATACATCTTTTATTTTAAAATATAATACTTCCATGAAATTAACACTTAATATACATGTCAACTGAGTTGTGAATAGAAAAATGTCTGACAAAACAATTGAGATATTCTTTTTTTTGGAGAATTTTTTTTTTATTAGTTTCTTCCATTTCAGTAGGGATAATCTGACTGTGAATACAAAAATGAAGAAAGGAAAGCTCTTGGAGATCTCTGTGGGAGTTAATTAATAAACTGGTGTAAGCATGTTTGGGAATTAACATTTTACACTGGTTTTGGTGTCTGAATGAATTTGCAAATTATTGGTCTTTCTTATAGTGACATCAACATAAGGGACATTAATTTTCAGTGTTATGTGTAAGTTCATCAACAATATAAAATTTTATTTAAATAATTGATTTCATACTGCATATTACTCCATCATATAAAAAATTATTAGATTTTTCCTGACTTCAAATCACATACCAAAGTCCTCTACTGTTTAATTTTCTGGTCTGCATTAGCTCTCAGAATTTTAACTGTGGAGTAGAGTTACTTCCCTTCAGCCTTCTTATTCAGTTATATTCAATAACTTCAGAATACTTCTATATTTTTTAATTTATATCTCTTATTTTTATTTGTATATCTTTCCTTGGGAAAAAATCCAGTCGTCGTCCCTCCCCCACACCCCCGCCAAATGTCAGAATCCATCTGCTTCTGCCTTGCATGCTGTTAGTAAAAGTGACCCCTATTTTTTGTACTGCTGGAAGTGAAGGCAGATGTTGGCCCTTTATTAACTGAAGATATGGCATGTCACCATGTTATTAGGATAATACTTAATCTCATTGAGCTCAAGGGGATGGTGTTCTGCTCATCCTGATTTAGATGTCTACTATATAAGTAGTTAAATGTAAACTAAATATCTAAGCCTCCATATGTTGCATAACTCTCATGCAGCATGTGTGTCAAAGAAAAGCAGCTTACAAATAAAGCCAACAATTTATTCTTAGTTTCAATAAAAGCTGAATGCAGAATTCACATGCAGTCCCTTTGCAGTAATACTAATGATTATACTCCAAATTGTCAAAATAAAAAGGCTCATTACTAACAACATGTATTATAATTTTCCCTTTATAACTAACTAAAGGGCAATTAATACCCTTTACCCTGGTGTTATGGTCACCCTTTCAATGGGCTGCTTTAGGCCGACAGTGCAATTCTTTTTCATGAATAATGGGACAGTTTACCATTGGCACACTTTACTGACAGGAACATGATGCTTATGGTGGAGGGTTCTTTCTTGGAGCTGGGATCACCTGAGGCTGTTTTTATTTTTTCTTAAGCAGTCTGTTCAGAATTTCTTTCTCTTATTGGCCAACAAGTTGGCTAGACAATTACTCTGTTTTGTTAGATTTTTACCATGTATGATGAAACCTTATTATTACAGAATCAAAACTAAGCCTTAGCAAAATAAGCTTCCTAGGTTAAGATATAGTAAATAGTTCATCACAGAGTCAGCTTTCGGGTATAGGAAATAGCCTTCTTGATCCCTTCATAACCCCTATCAGATTTTACAGCTTCAGCTAAAACAGACCTGCAGCCACTTGAGGACAATTCCTGCTTGAGTCCAGAAGTCTGAGTACAGATAATACAAAACCTGTGGCCTGCTAATAGCAATAGCAACATGGGATATTCTGGTCCCCACAAAATACATTTTGGAGTTCTGGTTTCTGCAGGCGTTAACCAGGAATTCAGAGCTGTAAGCAGACATCAGCTCACTCTCAGAAGACATCTACGTTTTGCCAAGTTAATACCTCTCTCTACAATGCACCTTTCACCCCTGTAGACACCCATACTGAAGATATCTCAAAAGAAGGAGGTTACTCTCATTCTAAGGGCTTCATTCAGCTTACACGTGGGTGTCTAGTGTCACTTGACACACTGTATGGTATCCGAAAAATCCTTGTGGCGGAGGCAGGAAAAAAAAAAAAAGACATATTTTTGTGATGAGGGTGGTGAGTCGCTGGAACAGGTTGCCCAGAGAAGGTGGGGATGCCCCATCATTGGCATTGTTCAAAGTCAGGTAGGACAGGGATTTGAGGAATCTGATCTAGCGAAAGCTGTCCCTGCCCATGTCTGGGGTCTTGTACTAGATGATCTTTAAGGTGCCTTTTTACCCAAACCTTTCTTTGATTCTATGCCCAAATTAATTAGATTTCAGAACTTTTTAGATTAATTTAATTATGTACATCCAAAATTTCTTCTCCCCTTTTAATGCTGAATTATTGAACTAATGGAAATCTTATGCTGATTTTAAGTTCATCTGTGATAAGTAATGTAGAGACATATGTCTTTCTTAATACAGAGTAAGACCTCTGAATATGCTTAAAAATGACATGTACTAAATATGGCTTGTATTTTAATACATGTGCCTTGATTTTTAATAGCTTTGTCTTTCAGGTCATTGCAAAATATGTGTAAAATTACCCTGGCAGTATAAAAATCATTCAGTTAGCTCTGATTTGGTGCAAATGGCCTAGTCAAAGAATCATGGAGGTATAAATTTGGCTAAATTAATCTCCTTGAGACTTTCATTTGGTTTAATTTGTGTATTTCTAATTCTGCTGTGGCATACAGGCTGGACTATCCAGTCGTTTTCTGACCTGATGACATTTGCATTCATTTTAGTGTTAAATATTTAAGAGCTGAAGTACAAGGCAGCGAGCATAATCTGTTCTCAATGAACAAATATTTAAATGCTTAAACTAAAATGGCTAAAAATAATTTTAAATTTTTTTTCTCCCCAGCATTGAAGGTAGTCTGGTAAAATCTCTAGGTACACTGTATTCTCTTCTAGTTTTTCACAGAATCACAGAATGGTAGGGGTTGGAAGGGACCTCTGGAGATCATCTTGTCCAACCCCCCTGCTTGAGCAGGGACACCTAGAAGAGGGGGCACAAGGATGTGTCCAGGTGGGTTTTGAATATCTCCAGGAAAGGAGACTCCACAACCTCCCTGGGCAGCCTGTGCCACTGCTCTGGCACCCTCACAGGAAATAATTTTTTTCTCATATTGGAGTGGAACTTCCTGTGTTCCAGCTTGTGCCCATTGCCCCTTCTCCTGTCATCGGGTGCTACTGGAAAGAGTCCAGTCCCATGCTTTTGACACTCACCCTTCAAATATTTATAAGTACTGAGAAGATCCCCTTCAGCCTTCTCTTCTCGAGGCTGAACAAACCCAGGTCTCTCAGCCTTTCCTCATAGGGGAGATGCTCCAGTCCCCTGATCATCTTTGTAGCTCTCTGTTGGACTCTTTCCAGTAGTTCCTTGTCTTTCTTGAACTGGGGAGCTGTCCTAGTTTTGTCTGGAATAGAGTTAATATTCTTCACTGTACCTGGTATAGTGTGTTTTGGATTTAGTATAAGAATAGTGCTGATGGCACATTGATGTTTTAGTTGCTGTTAAGTAGCAGCTAAGTGTTGCTAAGTAGTGCTTATACTAGTCAAGGACTTTTTCAGCTTCCCATGCTCTGCTAAGGGCAAGGGAAGCCAGGAGGGGAGGGGGCACAGCTAAGACAGCTGATCCAAACTGACCAAAAGGATATTACATACCATATGACACCATGCACAGTACATAAAGCTGGGGGAAGAAGAAGGAAGGGATAGATTTTCAGAGTTATGCCGTTTGTCTTCCGAAGGAACCATTATGCTTGATGGAGCCCTGCTTTCCTGGAGATGGCTGAAAATCTGCCTGCCCATGGGCAGTAGTGAATTAATTCCTTTTTTTGGTTTGCTTGTATGGATGGCTTTTGCTTTTCCTTTTTGTTATATTACTGTTGTTATTATTATTACTATTACTGTTACTGGTTTTCTTTACTTATTAAACTGTTCTCTAACCCATGAATTTTCTTACTTTTCTGATTCTTTCTCCCATGCCAATGGGGTGGGGGGAGTAAGCAAGCAGCTGTGTGATGCTTAGATACTAACTGGGGTTAAACCACGACAGGAGCCCAAAACTGGATACAGTTGTCCAGATGTGACCTCATTGGAGCAGAGTAGAGGGGGAGGATAACCTCCCTCAGCCTGCTGGCTGCACTCCTCTTAATGCACCCCAGGATACCATTGGCCTTCTTGGCCACAGGGTCACACTGCTGGCTCAGGGTCAGCTTGCTGTCCACCAGCACTCCCAAGTCCTTCCCAGCGTACCTGCTTTCCAGCTGGTCCACCCCCAGCCTGTACTGGTGTATGGGGTTGTTCCTCCGTACATGCAGGACCTTGCGCTTGCTCTTGCTGAATTTCATGAAGTTCTCCTCCTCCCAGCTCTCCAGCCTGTCCAGGTCTTGCTGGATGGCAGCACAGACTTCTGGTGTATCAGCCACTCCTTCCAGCTTGGTATCATCAGCAAACTTGCTGAGGTTACACTCTGTCCCATCATCCAGGTCATTGATGAATATGTTGAACAGGACTGGACCCAGCACAGAGCCCTGGGGAACACCACTAGTGACAGGCCTCCATCCAGACTCTGCTCCACTGATCATGACCCTCTGAGCTCTGCCATTCATGCAGTTATCTGTCCACCTCACTGTCCACTCATCTAACCCACACTTCCTAAGCTTACCTATGAAAGGTTGACTACCTTGCTGGTAATTATTTAGCAAGACAATATTTTATGCAGCTTGGAAAACTGTAGTGATTTATGTTAGAATGTATGGAAGTATCAATTTAATTGAGAATGTACAGGTTACCAACAATTACAAAAAGGGTGAAACTGTGCTTTACTGTTAACTTGTTAAATCAGGAGAAAATATATGATGTTACTGCAGAGCTCTCTGCTTTCCTTTTATGGTCAGAAGGTATTCACAGTCCTCATTTCTGTGGTGTCTTGACCTTGGCTGACTGTCAGACCCTCACCCAGCTGATGTTTCACTCCCTTTCCTAAACAGGACCAAGGGGAGAAAATAAGATGAAAAAGTCAAGATAAGGTAAGAAAGACCACATACCAATTACCACCACAAGCAAAACAGACTCAACTTGGGAAACAATATTTTAATTTATTGTCAGTTAAAGATAGGGTAGAATGATGAGAAACAAAGACAAAAATAAAAACACCTTTCCCCCAGTCCACCCTTTGTTCCCAAGCTCAGCGTCATTCCTTCATTCCTAACTCTTCTACCTCCTCCCAGCCCCTGAGCTTCCTCCTCATACTTCCCCTGCTCCAGCATGGGTCCTCTCCGTGGGCCACATCTTCTGGCAGGAGAGCCTGGTGCTGTGTGGGGTCTCCACAGGCAACAATTTCTTCCAGGAAATATTTATGTGCTCCAGTATGGGGTCCTCTACAGGCTGCAGTGTGGATATCTGCTCCAGCATGGGTTGCAAGGAAATCTCTGCTGTGGCACCTGGAGCACTTCCTCCCCTCCTTATGCACTAACTCTGATGCTAAACAGGTTTGTTTTGCGTATGTTTTCTCACTCCTCTTTCACCACTGCTGCACAGTGGTTTTTACCCTTTTTTTCTGATACTTTGCTTTTCAACAAGCAACATTCCTGACTGTGTCAGTGTCTTGTTATTGTTCCCATCCACACCCATGGCATCTGTTTCACAGAACTTCCAATATTTTTCCTGTAACTCAGGTTGTGTTTTGTATGTAAACCTTCACAGGACTGAAAACATTTCATGGACTGTCCTTGACAGACCACCATAGAGCCGTGCTCCGAGTGTGAGA
This sequence comes from Phalacrocorax carbo, assembly GCF_963921805.1. Taxonomy (NCBI): domain Eukaryota; kingdom Metazoa; phylum Chordata; class Aves; order Suliformes; family Phalacrocoracidae; genus Phalacrocorax; species Phalacrocorax carbo. Next base: position 167,403,297 of record NC_087513.1, read on the forward strand.
AGGTGGCAATGGTCTGACCCCAGCGTGTTCTGTGTCTGCCTCTCTCTGCCTGATCTGCTCTTCTTCTGGCAGAGCACAGTCCCAGAAAACAGCTGGCTTCTCTTTTTTAAAAAGCTTTCTGACTGATACTTTTGTCATAGGGGTGATGTTGTTAGGTCCTAAAGTGACACCTACATCATCATGCAAAACAATGGCTGGAGCAGCTTTTAGCACTGTCCACACCACTTGCTGGTTAGCTCATTCCCCAACACAAACCTCATTTCTCTGTAATACACAGTATAAAGTGCGTAAGCACAACATGTACTCTGGGCTCATTCATCTTCAGGATTTCCTTTGAAAGATTAATATTGACTCCAGTTTTCTCCTTGGAGGAAGGAACAATTCTGAGATGGTTTCAGATTCTCCTCCAATCTATCTATATATTCTTTGCAGTAAGCCCCTGAGTCTCCTCTCTCCTGCATACATGGTATGTTCCTAATAATTTCTGACACTGTACAATGAATCTATAATGTCAAGGAGACTAAGCAATCTTGAAGTGAGGAGATTTAATGTGAAAGCTTCTTAGAGAGGTGACTATATGCATCCAAGGATGGATGAGAGGTCATATTAGATTGTCTAATATTTTTAAATGTGTGATATGCTATTAGTAAATACTTGGCATATTAAAAGCAAGCAGAGTTAAAGGGACTTGAAGAGCCCTTAGCCAGATTTGGATCTTCTTCCACCAGAAGTATTTCATTAGAACAGAAGACAGCCACAAAACTAGCTTTTGGGATTGCTGGGTCTTTCTGCATATTGAATGAACATGTCAAAAAAAATATTCTGTATTGAGTTTGCACAGCAAGGTTTTTATAGCAGGGGAGCTACAGGGCTGACTTCTGTAAGAAGCTTCTAGAAGCTTCCCCCATGTCCAGTAGAGCCAATGCCAACCTGCTCTAAGGTGGACCAGGCGCTGGCCAAGGCCAAGCCCACCAGCAATAGTGGTAGCGCCTCTGCGATAACATATATGAGAAGGAGAGCCTCCCTGTCCAGCACAACTGCAGCCAGAAGAGAGGAGTGAGAAAATTTGAGAGAAACAGCCCTGCAGGCACCAAGGTCAGTGAAGAGGGAGGGGGAGGAGGTGCTCTAGGTTCTGGAACAGAGATTCCCCTGCAGCCTGTGGTGAAGACCATGGTAAGGCAGGCTGTCCCCTGCAGCCCATGGAGGTTAACGGTGGAGCAGATATCTACCTGCAGTCCATGGAGGGTCCCATGACATAGCAGATGGATGTTCCCTGAAGGAAGATGTGACCCCGTAGAAAGCCCATGCTGAAGCAGGCCCCTGGCAGGACCTGTAGAACCATGGAGAGAGGAGCCCACGCTGGAGCAGTTTTTCTGCAGGACCCGTGACACCATGGAGTACCCATGCTGGAGCAGTCTGCTCCTGGGCTGCACCTCATGGAAAGGACCCATGCTGGAGCTGTTCATGAAGAGCTGCAGCGCATGGGAAGAACACATGTTGGAAAAGTTCATGGAAGTCTGTCTCCCATGGGAGGGACCCCACGCTGGAGCAGGGGAAGAGTGTGAGGACTCTCCCCCTGAGGAGGAAGGAGCAGCAGAGACAATGTGCGATGAACTGACCACAATCCCCATTCCGTATCCCCATATGCTGCTCGGTGTGGAGGAGGTGTAGAAATCAGGAGTGATGTTGAGCCTGGGAAGAAAGGAGGGGTGGGAGGGAAGGTGTTTTAAGATTAGGTGTTATTTGTCATTATCCTGATTTGATTGGTGATAAATTAAATTAATTTCCCCAAGTCAATTCTGTTTTGCCCATGCTGTTAATTGGTAAGTGATCTCTCCCTGCCCAAATCTCATCCCACAAGTCTTTTGTTATATTTTCTCTCCCCTGTCCAGCTGAGGATGGGGAGTGATAGAGAGGCTTTGGTGGGCACCTGGCATCCAGCCAGGGTCGATCCACCATGATTTAATTGGGACACATTTGATGCATGTCTTCCTATATGTGAGAGTGAATAGTTATCACCTATAGGTGATAGTTATGAAATACATTAAAATTTTTGTTGACATATTCTTATTGATTTAATTGTTTTTAACATTAATTGAAGGTATAGTTAGTAATGAGATCAACTGTCAGCAGTCGCTACTCAAAATATTTATAGCTGTATTTTTACTTAAAGAAAATGAAGAAATAGATTTTATCATGGTTTTAAGTTGGCTTTAGCCCAGTAAAAACCTTCAGCAAGACACAAGGGATTCCTGATTACAACAGTAGGTTCAAAGTTAAATTTGCTAAAAACAATAGCTTCTTAGCACCTTATTGCTTTAAAATATCAAAATGGAGTTAATGTATATATGTTTCATTAATATCTGGGGAAATTTTCTATCACTGGTAGCAACTTTTTAGGTTGCAAAGCAAACTAATATAATCTCCATTATACAGGTGGGAGAAGTGAAGTATAACAGGTTGAACAATAGGTTGAATGATGTAATTGATCCAGTAGATCAACTCTGAAAATAAATTCATTATCTTTTGTTTTATAGTGTAGTGTGTCCTTCATAAGTCTATTAAACATATATATTTTTCAAATTTTTTATTACAGACTAAGAGTTGATGATGGCTTCCACAAAATTTAGCTTGACTGAGGTTATAATTCCTATACTTTTCAATCTTGCCTCAGCTTTTGTTCTTCAGCTCTTAAACCATGTATGAAGAACAAGAATCCACATTTCCTTAAGAGTTATAAAAGGAAAGATTGTATCCAGAGCTATGTTGTCAAAAGATGCTCCCACGTGACCCTTCAGCTATGCTAATTTGATTTAATTTTTTCTTTGGTTGGTTGTTTTTACAGTTTTTAATAAAACTTTCCTACAGGAAATTAAATGCACCTTTAAAAACTTTCTTTAGGACTAGAGATGCATTTCTTTCAGGAAGTACATATGAGCAGTTACCTGGTATAGAGTTAATTTTCTTCATAGTAGCTAGTGTGGGGCTATGTTTTGGATTTGTGCTGGAAACAGTGTAGATAACACAGGGATCTTTTTGTTATTACCGAGCAGTGCTTACTCACAGTCAAGGCCTTTTCTGCTTCTCACACTACACCACCATTGACTAGGCTGGGGGTGCACAAGAAGCTGGGAGGGAACACAGCTGGGACAGGTGACCCCAACAGACCAAAGGGATATTCCATACTGTATGATGTCATGCTCAGCATATAAAACTGGGGGAAGAAGAAAAAAGGGAAGGATGTTCAGAGTTATGGCATTTGTCTTGTCAAGTAACTGTTACACATGGTGGAGCCCTGCTTTCCTGGAGATGGATGAACACCTGCCTGCCCATGGGAAGGAGTGAATGAACTCCTTGTTCTGCTTTGCTTGTGTGTGCAGCTTTTGCATTACCTGTTAAATTGCCTTTACTCAACCCATGAGTTCTCTCTTTTATTCTTCTGATTCTCTCCCCCATCCCACCAGAGGGTATGTGAGCAAGTGGCTGTGTGGTGCTTAGTTTCTAGCTGGGGTTAAACAAAGACAACACTGTAGCATACTACCTATAAAGGGAGAACTATTTTCCCAGCAGGTTCTTACAAAAATGTGCTCAGAAGTCTGACTGTCACTGTTCATATAACTTCCTACTTTTACTCTTCTTTATTATTTTAATTATACCAATGATGACATGGAAACATTGAACAAATTCTAAACTTCAGAAAATATCCTTTACTAAAGCACAGAATCTTAATAGAAGTCTAGTATTGCCAAGTATCCTTTGCCACTGCTGTTTGAATACTTCATGGCAAATACAGCAACTTGTCAATTTTTTGACAACAGGAAACAAAATGAACTTGATGAAGACCAGTCTTAATATACATCTCTCTCTCTATTTATTAGTATACACAAGTATATGAATCCAAGGAGAGTGAAACTATTTTAATGAAAAAAAAACCCCGAAGAAAAGCACAACCTGTGAGTGTATATACTCTAGTAAATACCAGCAACATAGAAAAATTTTCTGAACATATTTCAAATTAAGTAGCTAAGATACATAGGATTGGTGTTTATTCTTGATACACTTGTTAATGATCAGCTTTTTCCTCAGCTAGTTGATAAAAAATTCAAAGATTTAGAATTTGGTAACATTATTTTTATAGTATACCTCACAAAATCAGACTTATGAAAATAATTTTTCCTTGAGTTATCAACAAATATATTGACATTTTCTTAAACATGCAAAGGAAGGATTCACTGTGTAAAATAGGTATGAAAGTGTGTCCACTGATGTTCTACAACACCACCATTATTAGATTTCATTTTTGTTAACTTGTTAGTCAGGCAGAACTGGAAATAAAATCACATAGTGTTAAATTGGTTGATCCTTCAAGGTCATTGAGAAAAATCTAAAGGGTCTCAGAGAGATCATAAATATGGGTAGAATCAACAAACTGAGATTAAACCTTGGGGAAGGTAGAATAATAACTCCAGAGGAAAAATAGTAAGAAAGACAAATGATCCTGGTGAGGTTCTATCTAGAATATTGCATTTAGTTCTGGGCATGTCACTCCTTGGGATGTTCAGAAAAATTAAACAAAAATTATTAAGGGGCTAAAAAACCTAATTTATTACAAGATTTTAAGAGTTAATATTATGCATTTCCAACCAAGCCTGAAGCTATGCCCTTAATTTTGTTGTGTACATTTGTTGTGTTATGTTCATACACGTAATTGATTTGCAGGAAGCAAAAAGCAAAGGACAAGTTGTGACTACCATTAAGTTCTCATTGAACAGTACACCTTTCTATATATATCACTAAACATACATAACCTGTAGTAGCAGCATTAACTGAATGGCATTTAATTATTAAATAATGACAACAGAATACTGTTATTATCTAGGGAAACTTATTTGCAAGTTATTGTTAAGATGCCCGCTTATCACCTGACCTAGGGGACAATATGTAGTAGTAATATTATCTTTCTCTTTCACAATAAGATATTGCTCAAAATTGTAAATATGCACATGATTTTGATTCAGTCTCTATGCAAATACATTTGAAAAAATCTCTGATTTTGTTCATTTTGTAATATTAACATTTTTAAAACATATAACCTAATATATTAGAAGGGATTTTTGAGAAACAATTACATCTAGAGATATCTTAGAGACCTTTTAAATTCCAGTCCAGGCCTCGGGTTCACACACTGTCCACATCTCATCTATATAAGTGACTCAGAAAAACCTGAACTCACCTACACCCTATCACTCTTGATTTCTATGGAAAGAAATCTGGATTTGGGTCACAAACCGGAATTGTCTTCAAGAGGTGCCCAGTAAGAATAATGAGGCTCCAGTGTCCCTCTGCACACTTTGTATATCCAAACAGATAAATATAAATGTATTCTCAAAGTACTGGTCAATAAAAAATGGCAAAACATTTGAGAGGAAGTCAAGAAGTTAAAAATTTACTCCTCTGGGCTAGTTCCAGAGGGGGAAACAATGTTAGGCAATACTTCAAGTTATTTTTTAGTTTATTTTTGTCTTCTTTTTTATGTTTTGCAGAAAGTCTGAAGCAGCATTGTGTATTGTACAAAAGAACCTATTGAACAAAACTTTTAAGAGCTTGCTAAATGCAGCTTTTTGGTCTATTCTCAGTGATACACTGAGACTGTAGGCAGGCATCACATCAGTTACTGGGTTTTATATTCTTTCTTGTAAATAAACTTTTCCCATTCCCTCCAAGGACTGCTAGAAATTGAGTTAGGGTTTAACCATGGCCTTCAAATACAAGGAAGACATTTTTGACAAGCAGAGTGGCAAAAGAGAGCATCACACCATGTCTTTTCTATAAAAAGTCTCCTCAGAGAGGAATAAATGCAGCTGTATCACTGGTGTGCACCCTGATCTCAGGTGTACAAATGGGCAGAGGTATGCTGGTTGCAGAGAGTGCCTCTGATTGACAGTCTCTGTTTTGTTTGCGTACCTTTTCCTTTACAGTGACAGTGACGGTGACAGTGACAGAGCCAGAATGACTACTGTTCCAGAGCCTGCAGTGAGAAGCTGAACGAAGGAGAGGAAGAAGAGTTAAAGCAAGGAACTGGAGCTTGCAGATCACGTGGTGACAGAGAGACTTCTGTGAGAAACAGTGAACAGATATGTCAAACATCAGCGATTAGGGAAAGAGCCTTCCTACAAAGAAAAGAACACAGTGCCTGCTGCGACCCAGAAGAGTAATGTCTTGGCTGAAATTGAGCCAAGAAGTAGGATGTAACTGCCAGGATGCAAGTCAACAAGGACAGACTGGTTAAAATGCTTTACAGCATTATAAGCATTGGTTATAAGTCTTACATAGTCACTTCAACATTTCTTTATTTAAAAAAATAAAGCAGTCTAGTGTTGAAGATTTAGCATTATAACCTAAAGAAGAATAAGCAGGGTGTAACGTGAGTTGTCATGGTTACTAAATTTGTTGCTAGGAGTAGCTTGGTGTTAGAGCTGGGTTCTCCGTCCTCATAAGTCTTGGAGCTATTTGTGTATTTCTCTCTCCTGCCAGTTGCCTTCATGGTAGCCCCCACTGTGGCCCATGAAACAAAGGGCTATTTTTTTGTTCAGCAGGGAGGTCCTTGGTCTGTCAGGCTGTTGCCACAGGCAGCAGTCATAGGGCTGCAGCTAAAAAGCGGAAGCTAGTACTCAACTGAACATGAGACAATCATCACAGATTGTGGTCTTATAATAACAAATACTGTACCTGCTAGGCTACACTTTGGAGGAAAAATGATTTTAAAATTTTTCTTAATTGGGAGCACAATCACCTGAGAGAGGCCTGTCAGATCATCTGATAGAGGTTGCACATCTTTTTCATCTACAGCAGACCTCTCTTAATTATTGGCTAGGAGCTCCTACAGTGCAGAATGTACACAGAGCTGTTTGAAGACTTTTAATGTCAAACTTGAGCCTGGTGTTTTATTTCTTTTTAATTTTTTTTTTTCTGCTGTATCATATACTTAACTGTAAGAGTAGAGGGGAATCAGCAGAAAGATGGAACTACGAAGCACAAACACAACCACTCTTAGTAACAAGAACAAGAAGGACATAATCCTCATGAGTACTCTGAATGACTGTTTAAGGCAAAATTTTCTATATCTTCAAGCAGTAATGTGGAACTATGCTTATATCAGGTGCAAGCAATAATTAATTCTGCATCTTTTTCTGGCCAGTGCTATTTTCCCATGTTAGTTCCTCTAAACCTATGGTAATCCCTAATGTTTCTGGAAGTTCAATTCTGTAGCCCAACCTCTAGCAGACAAGGCAACCTTGACCTGTATTTCTACAGAGCAGGCCCTAGTTGCACAGATTTTGACTATTCCTAGCTTGAGAACTTCAAGAATGATGACTGCAACTTTTCTGCTTGAAAAATAATAAGCGCAAAGTTTTACTACAAAGTGCATCCTGAAAACAAAACAAATAAGCAAACCCACCCCTCTTTCTAAAGTCCTCTGAATCTTTGTAAAGGAGGGCAGCAGCTGGTCATGTGGGTAATTTACTTGTAAGAACCTTCTACCTGGATTAGTTTCTATTGGGTGTTTTGCTCTGTCTGTACAGAGTCACCCACAACCTGCCATTGCACCAGCGGGTGTTCGCCATAGTCTGCGATACATGAAGAAGATGTGTTGCAGAGGGCAAGCATTTCAAGGAAATCAAGGAATATTGAACATACCAGAGATACTGAGGGGATGACAGATATGAGGTTTACTTCTAGCTAAAAAGAATTACTTTCATAATGGTGGTTGCCTTTTCTACTTACAGGTGTGTATGGCCTTGACTGATGCTTCAGTTGTTAGAATAGAAGTGTAAGGGAACAACTGCCCTTGGAAAGAAGAGGAATTGACCATGTTTAATTATTGTAAATCTTAACTCCTTTTTGATCAAGCATTTCTTAGGTAGCATTTGATGTTTTAATATTTAACTAAGCTTAAAGACAGGATATCTTGGCCATCAGTGTTATCCAGTTAATCAAGGACAAATGCTTCCTTTGGAAGAAAATAAAGGAAAGTTGACAAGAGAAAATAGCCTTGAGTTGTCCTTAGGTGACATGTGACCATATATGGATAAAAAGAGTTAGGGCACTTCATCCATTAAGACCACCAGAGACCACCAAGGACCCCCAAAGAGAGGAAGACATGCACAGAAAGATCTGAATTGGAGCCAGGAGGAGTGACTTAATGTCATTATGCAACCCATGTAGATTAGAATTAATATGGGTTAGATAGGTAGAACATGTATGTATTTATTGTATAAATATAACAAAGGAGCCGGTTTCAGGTGTGCTTGATTTATGGAAAACCACTAAGCACCCAGGCTTGTGCATCCCTGAAATGAATAATAATGTCTTTCCTGAGTGTGTGACAATTGACTCATTCCACACAAGGCAACAAACCTGCTTTTTGGACAACAGAAGCAGCAAAATAATGTACATTGAAAAAGACGTTTGGCGGTGTCTAACTTCCCGGGGCCAGCTTTGAAGTCAGCTTCAGCTTTGGAATTAGATCAAATTGCTCACTATCCTGTCCATCTGAGTCTTGAAGGAATGCAATTGAGGGTGGAGATTCCACAACACCTTTGTGCAAATTCTTGGCTACCTATCCTCATTAAAAAAAGAAAAAAATCTTAATATCTGACTGCAGTTTCCCTTGCTGGAATTTATATCTGTTGGCCTTTAGTCTTTTGCTGTATACCTCCAATTAGGCTTTTAGCAGCAGTAAAGTGCCCCTGTAACCTTCTCCTCTTAAGACTGAACAAATATATTTGTTTCAACTTCTTACAAATGATAAGCTGTAGCTCCCTAATGATCTTGGCCACTTTCCATTGTACTTGCTCCACTTCACTGGTATCTTTCTTGTACAGGCTAGCCCCAAACTGGGAACAGTACTCCAGATGTGGCCTCACAAGTGCTACATAGAGGGGAATAACCACTTCCCTCAATCTGCTATGCTCTTGCTCATACAGCCCAGTATGCAATTGGTGTTTGCCACATGGGCACATCCATACTTCTGTTCAACTGGTTGCCCTACAGGACTGCTGCAATGTTATTTTCTGCAGAACGTCTCTGTGCGGCTGACACCCAGGCTATACTATTGCATAGGTTTATTTCATTAACCTTGGGGGCGCTGCAAGTGACTGACCACCAGCTACACTTCAAACCATTGACCACTACCCTTTGATCCCAAGCAGTCTAGTGAGTTTTCCACCTGGGTTACAGTTTTCTGCTGGATCCTATAGTCCACCCGTGCTGTTGCTAGCTGGCAATCCATGGTTGCTAAGGAATGCTCTCTTCTCTGTGGGAAAGCACATAATCACTTTGCTTTATTTTCTTTTATTACAGTAGCCTATCTGTTTGTGCTGTTTTTCTCTTGACATCCTCTGAGCTGTACTTGTCCTTGGCTGCCTAGCTTTGAATACATGAGTTGACACTTCATAAGAAGGAAGATGCGATTATTTTCCCCTCTCATCTTTTGTTGCTATATAGATAAATAACCTTTTTTTTTCTAAAACTGAAGACCCCCATCTCTAGTTCTTCTTCACTGTGTGGGATGACATTGGTGATCAGAGGTTCTGCATACTGAGTTGAGTGATAAGGGTTCTTGTGAAGAAACGAAACAGGGGTATGGGTCAGACCTAATGCCCTAGGCATAAGGCAGTGGCAGTCAATTGTGGCTGAAGATTTTTTTCAATTCAGTGAAGTGTGGTTTCTGATTGTGGCTACATTTGTGCAATCCTGTAGCTCCCACCTTGGGCAGAAAGAGGTGGATCAAGGAAAATCAGCTATACTTTTGACCCATTGCAAGCAGCCTTACTGTTATATGACAATATACTAGTCTGTGTCACTCTAAATCAGTTAAATAATTTCTGCATTTAAATCCAGGAGAGACCAGTGAATGTGTCTTGATACTTAAAGTTCTTGAGGGGTAACTGAACTTTTACAAGAAAAAAAAACCTTTCCAGGGTCATCTCCCAGTCTGCCAGTAATGCTAATCAGCTATTTTGAATGCATGTTCCATTTAGCTGAAATTCACCAAATGCTTTTTTGATTCTCATTCAAAAATTTATTCTAGGTTTATGTCTGTCTGCAGTTTCTTTGAGTATTTTGTGTTGCTGGATAGAGATCAAATGAGAATCTGCATGTGGTATAGAATTATCCATAGTCCCTATGAAGAGATATTTTGGAAAGGAGTATTCCTAACCTCAGAAGGACTTGTGCATGGTATGGGATTGAGCCATGGACTCACGGTGGAGATATTGAGATGAACTGTATTCTTCAGTCCTGACAAAATCCAAGTAAGGCATATGGTATGGCCCAGAAATGATCCCAGGTTAGAAGAGTTCGCTGAGGTATGGATTCCTTGGGTGCAGTGTATCCAAAGTCATGATCTCAGATTTCCTGGTAAAGGCCTAAATGAGGATTACATCTAGACAGATTATATCTGTCAAGGCAGGGAAGTGATGTAACTACCTTGTTGCATGGACCCATTTTCAAAGTGTACGATCTAGCTATGTTTTCAGAGAAAGTAAACAAAATGTAAAGTGGCAATTAGATCTCAAAGCAGCTTCCTTGTTTGTTTATGGCACACTATTTGTTCCACTCGTCTTTGGATTCTTTCAAAGTGGGGAACTAGAAGAAGTTCCAGTTTCCTTCTCTCACAAGAATCTAGACATTGTTCCTGAAGTCCTTGTCATGGAAGAGATGAACTTGCATTTTACAAATCTGAAAGTCTCATCTCCTCTGCCATGGAAAGTCTGTAGTGCTCTGAAAGTAAATCCATGACAGACTAAAGAACCGATAATTTTCCTTGCTGTATGGACAGGATGTCCTTCTGTCTCTAGCTTTCATCAAAATCTAGATAACTTGCAGGTTCCTTTGTTGCCCATACTGAAACATGCATTCAGAGATGTTGTGGTAGGTTCTAATACTAATATGTGTGGCCTGTAAGGAATAGTGACTTTACTTGACAAGGCTGTTTCAATATATTTGTCTTGTTCCACTTTGATTCGTAACAGACACCTCCATAAATCTCAGGATGGCGTAGATGTGTTCCATAGCAGGTCTGGCTCTGATTCAGGACTAGAGTCTAGACAGCACGAACTGATGTGTTTTCATTCTAGGTACAGCTGCTGAGAAAATGCTAAAAGATCCAATACCATAATTCGTTGCAAGAAAGCACTGTTTCCCAAATATGCATCTAAAGAAGGGTAGCAACCATCCCCAGAAACATTCCACAGCAGTGAATTTGAAGAGTGAGTAGTGTCAGTAGGAAGCATGTGTGAAAAAGACTAGCTATGAGAAGGCCAATAAACTTTTAGCATAGGACAGTGGAACCAATATAAATGCACCACTATAAACTCAAAACCCTCTGTATTCCTAAAAGAAAGATTAAGGTGGATTTTTGCAAGCAACTTAACTTAAAAATCTGGAGGAATCCTTGAATCTGGTCTCATGTTTTTTATGGTCAGTCTGGTAATATGACTGTGCAGTGTAGAAGCTCTCCTACTGACAAACATAGAAACATTGAATGGTTTGGATTGGAAGGGACCTTTAAAGATCATCTAGTTCCAACTGCCCTGACATGGGCAGGGACACCTTCCACTAGACCAGGTTGCTCAAAGCCCCATCTGACCTGGCCTTGAACATGTGTGGAGGAGGCATCTGCAACTTCTCTGGGAAAACTGTTCCAGCATGTCACCATCTTCATAGTAAAAAATTTCTTCCTTATATCTACTCTAAGTCTACCCTCGTTCAGTTTAAAACCATTACCCCTTGTCCTATCACTACATGCCATTGTAAAAGGGACCTCTCCAGCTTTCTTGTAGGCCACCTTCAGGTACTGGAAGCCTGCTATAAGGTCTTCCTGGAGACTTTTCCTCCAGGTTGAACAACCCCACCTGCCTCAGCCTGTCTCCGTAGCAGAGGTGCTCCAGCCACCTGATCATCTTTGTGGCCCCCCTCTGGACTCACTCCAACAGGTCCATGTCCTTCTTATGTTGGGACCCCCGGAGGTGGGGTCTCAAGAGAGCAAAGCAGAGGAAGAGAGTCACCTTCCTCAATCTGCTGGTCACACTTATTTTGATGCAGCCCAGGATACAGTTGGCTTTCTAGGCTGCAAGTGCACATTGCTGGGTCATATTGAGCTTCTCATCAACCAACACTCCCAAGACCTTCTCTTCAGGGCAACTCTCAATACATTCTCCACCCAGCCTGTATGTGTGTTCAGGATTGTCCCAACCCAGTTGCAGGACCTTGAACTTGGTCTTGTTGAACTTCATGAGCTTTGGTGAGCCCAAATCTCAAGACTGTCAACGTCATCTGGATGGCATCCCTTCCCTACAGCGTATCGACCACACCACACAGCTTGGTGTTGTCAGCAAACTTGCTGAGGGTACATGCAATCCCACTGTCTGTGTTGCCAATAAAGTTGTTAAAGTGTACCGGTTCCAATACTGGCCCCTGAGGAACGTCACCTCACCAATAACCTCCTTATTTTCCATGCGTCTTAGAAGAGTTTTCAGGAGGATCTGCTCGATGATCTTGCCAGGCACAGAGATAAACCTGACTGGCCTTTAGTTCCCCAGGTCTTCCTTTTTTCCCTTTTGCTGTGGTTTAGCCCCAGTCAGCAACTAAGTACCACACAGCCGCTTGCTCACTCCCCCCACCCCAGTGGGATGGGGAAGAGAATCTGAAGGGCAAAAGAAAACTCATGGGTTGAGATAAAAACAGTTTAATAACTAAAATAAAATAGTAATAGTAGTAGTAGTAGCAGCAGCAGCAGCAGTAATAATATAATGAAAAGAGAAAGAATGAGAGAGAGAGGGAGAGAAAGAGAGTCGAAACCCAGGGGAAAAAAGCAAGTGATGCAAGTGCTCACCACCCACCAACCAACACTGCCAGTCCCCGAGCTGCGATCGCTGACCCCTTGGACAACTACCCCTAGGTAATATAGTGAGCATGATGTCATATAATATGGAATATCCCTTTGGCCAGTTTGGATCAGCTGTCCTGGCTGCGCCCCCTCCCCTCCCAGACTCCCAAGCCACAGGCAGAGCATGGGAAGCTGGAAAAGTCCTTGACTAGTGTAAGCACTACTTAGCAACAACTAAAATATCAGTGTGTTATCAACTTTATTCTCATACTAAATCCAAAACACAGCACTATACCAGCTACTAGGAAGAAAATTAACTCAAACCCAGCAAAAACCATAACACCTTTTTAAAAATGGGGGTTATGTTTTCCCTTTTCCATTCAGTGGGAGCTTCACCTGACTGCCATGACTTTTCAAATATGATGGATAGTGGCTTAGTAACTTCATCAGCCAGTTCCCTCAGGACCTGTAGATACATCTCATCAGGTCTCATAGACTTGTGCACCTTCATGTTCTTTAGATGGTTTTGTACTTGATCTTCTCCTACAGTGGGAGGTTCTTCATTCTTCCAATCCCTGCTTTTGCCTTCTGTGACTTGGGTGTTGTGGTTTGAGCACTCGCCAGTGAAGACTGAGGCAAAAAGAGGTTACTGAGTACCTCAGTCTTCTCCATATCTCAGGTAACCATTTTCCCTAGTCTTCCTATTATCACCAACATACCTATAGAAGCTTTTATTTTTGTTCTTGACATCCCTGACCAGATTTAATTCTATCAGGACTTTAGCTTTCCTAACCTGATCCCTGGCTGCTCAGACAGTTTCTCTGTATTCCTTCCAGGCTACCTGTCCTTGCTTCCACCCTCTGTAGGCTTACTTTTCATATTTGAGTTTGTCCAGGAGCTCCTTGTTCACCCATTCAGGCCTCCTGGTATTTTTGTCCAACTTCTTCTTTGTTGGGATGCATCACTCCTGAGCTCAGAGGAAGTGATCCCTGAATATTAACCAGCTTTCTTGGGCCCCTCTTCCCTCCAGGGATTTATCCCATGGTACTCTACTAAGTAGATCCCTGAAGAGGTCGAAGTCTGTTCTCCTGAAGTCCAGGGTGGGGTCCAGCTTGCTGTGTGCTCTCCCCGGTGCCTTAAGGATCTTGATCATTTCATGGTCACTGCAGCCAAGGCTGCCCTTGAGCTTCCCATTCCTCACAAACCCCTCCTTATTGATGAGAACAACGTTCAGCATAACACCTCTCCTCATTGGATCCTCTATCACTTGGAGAAGGAATTTATCATCAACACATTCCAAGAACCTCGTGAATTGCTTATGCCCTGCTCTGTTGTCCCTCCAACAGATATTGGGGTGGCTGAAGTCCCCCATGAGGACGAGGGCTTGTGAGCATGAAGCTGCTCTTGTCTGTCTATGGAGAGCTTCATCTGCTCAGTCTTTCTGGTCAGGTGGCCTGTAGCAGACCCCCACTATAATGTGACTTGTCTCTGCCTTCCCTTTAATCCTGACCCATAAGCTCTCAGTCAGCTACTCATCCATCCCCAGGCAGAGCTCTATGGACTCCGGCTGGTCATTGCCATAAATGGTGACACCCCCTCCTTGGCTCCCCTCTGTCTGTCCTTCCTAAAGAGCATGTACCCTTCTATTCCAACACTCCAGTCACAGGAGCCATCCCACCATATCTTCATGATGCTAATAAAATCATAGCCCTGCAGGCATGCACGTGCCTCTAACTCCTCTTGTTTATTGGCCATGCTACGTGCTTTTGCATAGAGGCATTTAAGTTGGGCTCCCAATGAAAGTGATTCACTGGCTGGAGTGGCTGGAGAAAAAATACTCCAAAGCAGCCTGAAATTGAATAATGACACAGTGAGAGAAATTGAATACTACTGTTTCTCTCTCCTACGTGCAAAACTGTGTGGTGTATTGCAGCTCAGAGAATTCCATTGTGATTTTGGTAGTTTTATATGTCTTCTTGAATTTTACTAATAATTATAAAATGGGAGATGGTTTGGAGGTGAGACATCCAACTATCAAAAGGCATAAGGAGAAGTTATTGTCTAAATTTATATTCATGGTGTTACTGTATGCAAAAAAAAAAAAAATATCTAATAATGGTGAGGATGAAAGGGAATGTAACAAGATGGGGACATAAGTGCGAAGATGTAAAGGGTCAAAACGAGCTTTTGTGTGCTAATGACTCAGAAATCATTCAGTGGAGCGAAAAAAGTATGCTTATAGGAGACAGAAGAAAAATCTGGTCTAAATTTAGTGGTGGTCATATTTGAGTAGGAGGGTGGACTAGATGATACTTTCCAACCTCAGTGATTTTGTGTTGTGGAATTCATACATGTTCAAACAAAAGATGAGGCCCAATTACATAGGAAATCATTAAGCTGAAAGATCAAGAAATACCATAAGCAGAAAATATTCCAGAGCAAGAAGGCAAGTGGCAGTAGAGCTGAATAGGAATGATGTGTTTTCATATTTTTTGCCTTTGGGAGA
Source organism: Phalacrocorax carbo (assembly GCF_963921805.1). Lineage (NCBI taxonomy): Eukaryota > Metazoa > Chordata > Aves > Suliformes > Phalacrocoracidae > Phalacrocorax > Phalacrocorax carbo. The sequence continues at coordinate 167,418,695 of NC_087513.1, forward strand.
GAACTTGGCTTCGCCAACATCTACCTTCTGACTTCGCCAAAAAGCTCATTGCTTTCTAGCAGTATGCGACTGGAGTATGTAAAGATCATGACTACCTGCCTAGTCAGATGGGTAATGCAGTTGAGACATCATGTTACATTGCTGAAGAAGGAGGCATAAAATCCATCATAATAAAAATTTAGAAAATAAAAAATGCACATTACTGTAACATTGTCAGTGTCAACAGATGGTATAAAATTGCCACCATATGTGTTCTTGATACATAAAACAATGCCAGAGGAACAGCTGCCTACTGGAATAGTTGTCAAGTGTCAAAACCAGGATGAACATCTACATATTTAGTGAAGGATTGCCTGAATGTCATTTGGAGTAGGAGATGTGTGTTGCTAAGAAAAAGAGGAATGCTTGTCCTAGAAGCATTCAAAAAATATCTGTCATCAGCAGTGAAGAATACTAATAGAGAAAGGAATACTGATCTTTTCACACTAGGAAGAAAGATATTACAACTACAGGTCCTCTACAGAGTAGACCGTTCAGTCTTTATAATTAAAATGGATGCTAGCATAGGATCCTGCTTTAACTGCTGCAGAGAAAATGGCTTTGTCATTGGATTAAAAAGGAAGAAATTAGACAAAGCCTGAAGTTGTAGCAAAGGAGTTTAAGAAATGCTATTTTTCAAATTGCATAGATGGAACTTAAGATGATTTGTATGAATTAGAAGAAATTCAGAAGTGAGAAAAAGGTGAAGATTATAAAGATAATGATAGCACAGGAAATAATGAAGAGATGGGATATGTAAAAACTGAAAGACAATGGTAATAAATTATGAGAGCAGAAGATAGACTGACATCATGGCCAGTCATTAATGAAAAGTTGCTTTATATTAGTTAAAGGTAACAGATATCTAATAAAACCTTTTTCTATACAACCACTTTTTTCAGGAATTGATAAAGTTAGAGCAGTACATTGCATGTAGTGCAACACCATATCAGTGTTCCGTTCCATTAGACTGCCTGGTCAATATGTTCAATACTAATGTTTCTAAAGCCAGATTTACCATCTCATAAGATGAGGGCTCCAGATCACAAAAGGTGTATACGCTCCAATACTTATCCTTTGATCTCTGTGAATCTCTCAGGAAACACATATATAAGCTTGTATAATACAATTAATTATTTTTTAATTGTAAAGCCCATACTATTTAACCTTTGGCAGATAACCTTTTTTCTATGTAAACTAATGTACAGCCTAAACCAATGGAGTCCTGATCAAAGACTAGAGCACTGCGATGCTAATATAAAACAGATATATGCACTGTAAAATATAAACTGTGTGGCACTGTAGAAATAAGCTGATCAAATACCTTTTTTTTTTCTTTTATATTCTCTCATATTCTTATTTTAAAACCTGACTCCAATACAATGGACAGTTCAAGGTGTCTCAAGTTTGGAAGAAAAAATATTTTTTTTAGTTACTGTAATTACACCCTAATTACATGACATCCTAGATTTATCTGTTAGTTATTTGCAGGATTTCAGGATTTTTATTATTTGTTCTATAAATGGGTTTCTCAAGTCCCTTCCATGTAAATTTTCCTAATGCTAGTTTAAAGACTTTGTATACACTTCTTTTTGTCATCTTCTAAATTAAATGTTTATTTGAGATACTTCATTTAAACTGTTTTGATTTTCTCCTTATTCTCAATTGTTTCAGTTAAAAAATTAGTCATGCAGTCATAGCTAGTATGTCTTCTCTGGCAGTACTGTTCTCATTTGTGTTCAAGTACAGTAATGGAGGGTAGATTATTTTAAAATGAAAAAGACAAACAAGTAAATTACAGTTTTCCAATCTACGGCAGAACCACAGTGTAATAGATGGATGAGTCACAGAAACAATGCTTAGGAGAAATCTAAAGCTGTAACCATTCCAGTTTATAGAAATTTTGCTCTGTTAAGGCAGAGAATAACATTCACTGGAAAGATAAAACCTTGTTTTCAGTATAGGTGATGTGAATATTTCATCCTCAGTTACTATGAAAATAATCATAAATATTTACTAAAAAAGAAAATGAGAGAAGAATTTTCTTAGAAAACTGTTTTGATAATTGAGACTGGCTACTTTTGTTATAATGGTTATGGATAGAGTTGAATTGGATCTAAAGGCCTGAGCACCTCTGGCTTCTTCACATGCATTTAATGTGGTTTAATTCATGGTTTAGGTTTTTGGGGGATTTTTTTTGCTGGTGCATTAAAAACCAAGGGAGAAGAAAAAAAAACATTATTAGTTTAGAAAGAAGCTTTTGAATTGGATTAATTTGTCAACTGTCATAATTTTTTCATATGTTCTTCTCCCCTTGTTCTAACAGCCAATCTTCTTTGCCTGATTAAAACCAGCATCCCTCCAGCTATATTTTAATTTTGTTTTGTATCCTTCCCTGTGTTTATGCAGAACAGCTTTTGTTTTACTTTATTTAAATAAGGACCTGATTGTGTTCTGAGAGATGCGGGATCATGTTTTTCTATACTGATTGACCTGTCTCTAAGACAATAACTTAGTAATGCTATCAGACATAGTATCACTCCTTTAATTCAGACAGAGATGCACATATTAAAACTACCAGCTCACATACTAAGAGGCATCCATGAAAAATGTGGCCAGCATTTACAGGAGCTCCATTCAATTTCTACTGTGTATTATTTCACAGACTCAAGTCAGGCATGGGATTTGGTGATGGTTGGTATTTGGATGAGTACAGACCTGATATTTGGACAGGGACTTGATATTCGGATGCCTTTGTAGGTTCTTCAAGGTAGTGAAGCAGTTGGATTAATTCTGGGTTTCTGAATTTTGCCTTCATTCATAACCTAAAATGATTGCATGTATTTAATCTTAACTACTCTAAAGCCACTATGTACATTGGCAGGTTGACTTAAATATCATCCTCTAGAGCCTCACTGATTCTATAGAGGAAGGTGAGGATGTTCAGTCTGTTCCCTCTGGGTGTTTCCTCACTAATTTTAGCATTTCAAGTCCCCCTGATAGCAAAAAGAAAAAAAGTAAGACATACATATTGTTGCATCAACAACAGGTTTAATGTTCTGCTCCACAAAGCAGTGATGATGTGGAAGACAGCTTGAGAGGGGCCCTAAGCAGCCCTGATCGTATGATTTACTTGACTTTATATTACCTTCTTTCTCATTTTTAACCTCGCAGGTTCTTCAACTTAGCAACCCCACACCTTTTCCCAAAGAAATAACATGCCCCTGTTTATCCCTTCCCTACTGGCCTTTGCTCTGCTGACTTTATATCCTTACTTGCTATTTGAAGTATCATTGCTCTGATAATCTCTCCCTCAGTCATCAGTTAACTAGTTACCAGCAACTGTTAATTAGAAAGGCCCTTATGTTTTCTGTAGCTGTAATCTGCTCTTTTCATGTTGTTGTCTTGTTAGTGCTGTCACAGTCAGAGTGGGTGATCTTCACATGCATTTCTCTCTTTCTGTTGTTTGTAAAATCTTGACATTCCTTTTGTTTCTACCTTGTTGATGGCACCACAGGTCAGGATTAACCACCTGTATAGATACACAACCTATTACACAGAGATAGTAATGCCTCTTTCCTATTGTTCCCGTTCCCATGTTTTGATTTTGAAAAACTTTTTAACTGAAGAAATATATTTTTTTGCAATTCCTTTTTATCAGCTCATTATCAAATCAAATTTCAACATTTATATACATTCTGAAACTTCACTGACATAAAACAGATTAATTGTCATGGAAATTACTACTGATCTTTATGTATCTCACATTGAAGAAAACTTATGAAATGTTGCCTGGAGCTACTTAATGATCATAATTCCTTATGTCCATGAAGACTAAATTCTCCTGGAGTGCTACTTAAAAAAGCATATAAATGTCCTTGTCCTTTTTCCCTTATCACAAGAACAACACATATTTGAAGTGATGAGTCTGAAGTGTTTTTCCACAGCTGAATGCTGTTCTTCAAGTTTGACAGCTGGTAATTTCCCTTGGATAAGAAAACCTTAATTTACTGTCATCTAATAAGGCAGTAGGTCTTGATTTAAACATCAGTGCATACGTGCTGTCCATAAGCTGTCCTGGTTCACTTGGAATATCAAAAGATTCCTATATCAAGGAATGGATCCAATCTGGACCGTGAGATAAGAAGCAACAATTTAATAAAGGACTAACTATACCTTTTAAACCATTAATATTCCTTATTCTGGAAGAAATATTCTGGATATTAGTGTAATATAAATCTCTGTGTGCAGCAATATTCAAAGGCAATTAGTTGTTGAATCAATACAGACTTTTACTTAAAATATAGTTTATTTTCTTGAGGACTGACGGTCTAAGCCTGCTACAAATATCGGCCATACTGATAGTGAGGAAACTGAAGCTAGTCTTCTGCCAACATTTTGTCTCCAAAATTGTCTAAAGTGTGCCACCTGAATGGTGCTCCAAATGTTGGTTTGTATTCTTGCTTTTTTTGTATAGTCGTAAAATTTTCAGCTGCTTAAGATCAAGCGGGAAAAATCTTTAAGTACAATTTTCTGAATGCACTTTAACCTGAAAGTCTTTCTGTTATTTATAACATGATTTATTAGGTGTTTGTATTATCACCTTCAGATAACTTCTTTGACCCTGTTACATAGCTCCGTATTGATCATTTGCCAGCAGAACTGCAGCTGTGTGCATTACTGTATTTTTTGTCCTTATTATTGAAACATATTGTTCATAGTTTACTACTAAAATAACAGTAATAAATGAAAGCATGCTGCCATATATACTATTTTTAATTTCAGCAGATAAAATGTTAATCTCTAGGCGGATGCATTCAAAGTAGTAAGACATCCTGAAGTTCTACTTCTTACTGGTTGGTTTATGATGAGTCACAGATCATTGATACTGAATTAAATATAGAATAAATAAACTTCTATATTATTTCTAATTGTCTGAATTGACATTAGTTCAAACCTTTACTGTAAGGATTCATAGAAAATACAGTATCTGGAAAAGGCTGGTGTATGTTTTTATACAAATGTTTCAAGTGCATGTGTTATTTTTACAGACAAGGAACAGGACAATGAGGGTACTCTAGAACTTCAGAATGACCATATTGCTATAGCTAAACTTCATTAGTAAATAAGATGTGACAAGTAAGTTTCTTTAAGCTGTGAATTTTTTTTTTAATATTAAAACAATTGAATTTTCAGACTGTTTATTCAGTATTCTCTTACAAATCAACCCTGTGCATACCTACCATATGTAACTAACTATTCCTCCATCCTTAGGATAAATAGCTCTAGAGCTATATGTTTGCATCTCTCAGCCACACATAAGACAATTTTTTTTTTTAATGTGTTTTATTTTAGCAAAGTTGTCTGAAAATTCAGGTAAGTTCATACTACTTCCTACATATTTACAAGATTGGATTCTGTTCCATGAATCAATAGAAAAAAAAAAAAAAAAGAACAGAATAAAGCTCTTCAGACTTTAGGTTCAGAACAAATATCCACCAGTCCTTTAGATTTGCAGCAGAAATGACCTAGAGCATACTCAAGCAACTTTATCAACCTTTTTCTCACACATTATTTACCTTGTGGTAAACCTGTTAATCCAGGGTACCTTTTAGAATATTTCTGAAATACGTTATAGTTCACATTTAATATAATTTAACATTTCCGTTTTCTGAAGTTTCAATAGCAGGAACCCTCAAATCCTCAAGCGAAAAAAGTTTTGTTCTCAAAGTGTTTCTTACAAGTTTCTGTAAATTATATTGTTTTAGGTCTCTAAGCCATATTATATATAGCACAGACTCAAAACCTCCAGGACAGAAAAAAATGCTGAAGTCCCAGTACTTTTAATAAGATAACATAAATGAAAGACAAAAGTTTACACAAAGTGTAGAAAGGCGTCAATGCTTTTGTATAGAAACCTGAACAAAGACCATATCTTTCATAAGAAGAATACATGCATGAGCAGATACTTTGTGAATAGCAGTGCAAAAATGAGTATTTGTATATGTCAGCTATAAACAAATAAAGGTAAATAAATATGTAAATCACCATAATATTTCAGGAATTCATCCATAACAAAAACTGGGAAATGTTTCTGTCCAAATACTAGTTAAAATTTTCTACCTCATTCAGCTTCTGTTATGTTACACACTTACTATCCTATCAATATTCTACAGTGAACTTTGAATGTAATAATTGTAATTTTTTAATAATACAGCTTGAATTAAAGTAATAACAAATTTTTAGAAGAAATTCCTATATTTAAAACAGTTTAGAGTTTCAGAAAAAAAATGCACTTTACTAAAATGCAATGTATTAGAATACTGTGTAATATATGTGCTCATTTTATCTCACTTTAGAATTAAGAAGACAGATCTGAAAAAGAAACTCCGATCTATTGAAAACATCAAATACAGTAAGTTTTCAAGGGAATATGTTTTGGAGAAATTTTTCTTTTCCATGTATAAGAACTTAAAAGCATGTCTGCTTCCTAATTACACAGAGTAATGAACTGAATGTCATACCAGGAGCTAGATATTGGTTTTCAGTGTTTTTAAATATGTCCCAGTATTTGTTTATCCTAAAGCATATTTCTGTTGTAGATATTAGTAAATCTTAAGTGTAGGATTAGTAGACCTTAATAAAATCTTCAATCTACTTATGAGTTTTGATATAGTTTATTTACAACAAGGATACTGCATTTTCTGAAACTTTTACACTGGTTATAAATCATGTAATTAAACAAAAATAAATAATTTAAATGTTGAAATATATGACAATACAACATTTGGACTAATTTTTTGGACATACAAATTATATGCTTTTGGTGAAAAACTCTCATATCTCTGTTGCTACATTACCAGTAAGGGAGAATGGAACTCAACAAATATAAAATAAAATAAAAAATATTCTAGGTTAATTATTATATAGTTTCATTACAGATGAAAAGACTGTAAAAGTAAGAAGTATCTCTCCATATTATAAGTTTTGTAATCAGGTGATTTAAATTCCATACCTCATTTCTGTGTTAGATAGAATTACAGGACACCAACATATATTCTTCCTCTGGCAGGAGGTGAGCTTAAATGTTTCTATTTCCCTGATTACATATAAACACAACTTTTCCTTAAAGTTATCATGACGATAGCACAACATACACTGAAAGGTAGTGTAGGTATGTGTTTCATCATAGGTATGATTAAATGGGATAAATAAATGATTCTATCTAGCCTAAACTTCTTTATGGGGTAAGTTATGTGAAGGTGCCTTGTATGTTCTGCAGACTAACAGTATGAGTATTATATATTCTGAAAATCAGCCAACGTGCAGGAATGCTTACTGTGTCAGACCTTTTAGGGTTTAGGATTAGGACCATTTTTTTAAATTCAAATTTACTTACTTATTTTGCTACCCCCAATAAAAATAATGTTAGTTATAACAGAAGATACTGAAATCTTGTTCTCAGTGGAGTAATCTTTTTCTGTCTTAAATCATCTCCACTGCAGTCACTTTATTCCCTCATCATTGTCATGATTTCCTCTCTCCTACAATAATGCATTCCTCCTCGTAGCCTTTCTTCACCGAACACCACACAAATAGGTCTACCAATGGCTGGACAGAAGGTCAAAGATAGTAAGGCTGGATCCATGTGTACCGAGTGGCCAAGAGAAAAACTGCTGGTTTCAAACCAAAGCTGTCCCTCAATGGGACTGTTCACTTGGATCTATTACATCTACCCAACTGCCAGTTTCAAGGAACTTGCAGATACTTAGTAGTTTCTTTGGTATATCAACTCTTAGTCGAATTTGCCTGAACTTGGACAACCTGTGAAAATTTCTGGTGGGGAAACCAGTAGCAAAAAAACTCTTTTCCATGGAGAAGCAGAACACTTGTTAAATATGAATTTATCTGAAAATAATGAATTCTTTGATACGGAATTGGTTTGAGTATGATTTAAGTTTTTTCCTATCAAGGAAAAAGGACATCAAAAGATCTACAGTTTTATTGTATAGGCTACATACATTGATAAATACTATTTTAAAAGAACTTTTAAAAGATATTGTCAAAAAGCCTATCTGATGGGGCATAAAGGAGCATTATTTTCTTGTGACATCCATTGATGACTACAAGATTCCCAGTAAAAGAATAGCTCATTCTTAGAGCAGGTTATGGGTGGAGTCCAAATAACTTGTATTTTTACGTAGTAACATTTCTACACACGCCCCCTCTCCCAGCCCTGGAATTCATAACATTCATTTTACATGCTTTATGGGAGGTCTTTACATAGGCAATCACCTGCAGAGAATGAGTTGACAGAGTTGATGAATGGTTCTGCAGATTTATCACCTGGTTATTAATCTCTGGGGATATAGGACTTCTAGTTCTTGTTGCTAAAAAAAGGAATTCCATATTTAATACAAAGAATTATCTTTTGAAATAGGTAAAAAAATATTTGTAACCATGTCTGATGACTTTGCATAAATATAAATTATGAGAATATAAGTTATTCCTTTCACAAAAAGCTCTTCTACATAATTTGCACAGTGGACACATTGTTGAATTTAGCGGAGTGTCAAGGAGTCACTAATTTCTGGGGTAGATGTTATCCGAACTTATATATTTATTTTGCCAGGTATTAGCCCATAAATAGGGTCTAATTTTGTTAATCTGACTTTTTCTAACAAAAATATTTTACAGAGAACAAGAAAAACAATAGACAAAATCAAACTAACTAAAAATACTTCTTTTGTGTACCTTTCTTTTTTTGCAAAAAACAGAGTAACCTCAAATTTCACCTATCCCTAACATATGCACGTGTTTACAATATACAGGGTGGGATCTAGGGGATGTTTTTCTTAAGGTAAAAGAAGATTTTGGTTTTCCTGTTACTAAGAGTAGTTGTCTCACTCAACTACAGCTGTATATTCTCTTTCACACCATTTTCACAGCCATAAACTCGTTGTTTTCTTTCCTGCTTATTTGGTGCTGAACACAGCATTAAAAAGCACTTCCAAGAAAGAAAGGACCATTCTTCAATTTCATATTTTGCAGTTTAAATTTAAAATCAAAATTATCTCAACATTTATATTTTTTGCCAATTATTTGCATATTTTAAAGGAAATATTGGTTTTCATTTAAAAAATCATCAACAACAAAAAACCTTAACACACTTCCCCCTAAAACAAAAAAAAAATAATGTTGAAATCATCTTAGTAAATCCTATTTTGCCAAAACTTTTCCTTGAGGAAAATCACTTGGCGTATATAGCGCACTGATTATTCTCCTTAATGTAGCTTGACAGCATTTCTGCCCTTTTGCTAGCTTTTGGTAATAGCTTTTAGTTAACAGTAAGGGGCCATGCAATACTTATGAACAAAACTTAACAACCAGCAGCAAGTAGCATATGCCTCTCTTCAACAGATGTTCCAACTAGTACTAGCACATCCTAAAAGAAACAACCATAGAGAGCTTCAACACATCCTGATGAAAATGTTGTAGTTACTATGTGAAAAATGTTATGGTGGATGAACTGCTGCAATGGAGAAGATGCTCAATGCTCAGGGCAGGATGCTTATCTGGCAACCCCATCAATTCTGTTTCCAGCTCACGGATGGGGAAGGTTTCCTTTTCTCTTTCTTTCTCCTTCTTACGCCCTCTCTCTGACTCCCTACTTCTCCATTGTTTATTTTAAAAATTCCTCAAAAGTAACTTTTACCACTAATGTTTGATTAGTGGTATATGCTGTATATGCCATGAGTTATCAAATACTCTAATCTTTCCTTTTGTGAAGTATTCTTAATGTCGTGAAACATTTCTCCTTCATATCCAGAGAAGGACAAATCCTGTTGTATCATCAAAATGTTCCTTTACCTAAATATATGTGTGGATAACAGGTGCAGAGAGAGACAGTGTGGGTACATGCACTTTGAACATGACAAAATAGTTCCTTCAGCTTATCTTCTTTAAAGAGAAAATTCAAATTTTGTCTGTGGGAAGAAGCATCTACTTCCTGTGACTGTGGAACTTTTTCTACTGGGGAATAAAACTGTGGGTCTCCGTGACTCTTCATTAAAAACTTGCAGACCACAATTCTCACAATATTTTATTTGTCAGATGAGAGATGTGGCAAGAACAGATGCTAAGATGAATAGACTGTACTTCTGGAGATGCTTATGGAAACTTCTGCACCTGATTTTATAATGAAGATGAATTTAATAAAATAGAAAGTACACTGGCAAAGAAAAGTAGCTAGGATGAAGATGGATCTCAGTATCCCATTTCTGTCAGACTGCAGAAATTGAGTTGGAACGTTTCAAGCTTTAACAAGCCTTTTTTTCCTAACAAAAAATATAAGTATACACATCAAATATTCACAGTTGTTGTATTATTAGTGGAGTTAAAACCAGGTTTCTTTTCTGTCCACATCATTGTGGCCACAGTGCATGCTAAAAGGAGACTAAAATAATCTTGGGGAAACCTACAATATTATCCACTCTTACTCCTCTAGCAATCTAGATGACTCCATAACTAAGAGTGCTAGAAGCACTCAGAAATTAGAAACTGCACAGATAATCAACACATTGCTCAAAAATATGTGTAGCAGGGTCGTGGTTTAGCCGGCAGCTCAGCCCCACACAGCCGCTCGCTCACTCCCCCACTGGTAGATGGGGGAGAGAATCAGAAGGGCAATGCTCGTGGGTTGGGATAAGAACAGTTTAATAATTAAAATTAAAAGAAACAACAACAGAAATGCAATGTAAAGGAGAACAACGAGAGGCGCAAAGCCCCGGCGGAGGGGGGAAGGGAGGGGAGAGGGGAACGAACTACCGAAACAAACCGCACGCGCCGCAGCCGCCCGCCAACCCAACGCCGCGCCGCCCCCGAGCCGCAACCGCCCCCCCTCCATGTACTGGTCACGGTGTCACGTGGTATGGAATGAACCTGCCATTGGCCAGTCGGGGTCAGCTGCCCCCGCCATGGCCCCACCCCTCCCAGCCCCACCCCACCCCCCGCCATGCGGCAGAGCACGGGAAGCTGGAAAGGTAGCCGACCCCCACAGTGAGGAGAATTAACCCTTTCTCGGCCAAAACCAGCACAAGCAGAAATTGCAAAAATACATTACTATGTGTGGTCAGATGTCTTCGCTCCCCCATTGTTTCTTCAAAAACACCATAGCACAGCGAGACCAAACAATCTGTTTTGCCTGGCTGCCCACGCTGATATGCCAGGATTATGCTGTTTGACAGGAAGTATATCACATATATCACAGAAGAATCCAATGAGAAATGTTCAATATCTATAACCACGATCAGAGCCAGAACCGCATTTATTTGTACAGCAATGAGCTAAGGTTTACTTGGCTGGACCAATCCAGATGGTCCATGACTCCATGTCACAGTTCCTCTTCAGAAGTTGAGAAGATTGCACCTTTACAGTCCTCAGCAATATCTTCTGCATGTGCTATGGCCATCACACTTTATTTATGAAACACCTGCAGTCTAACTTGGTTTATTTGGGTGTTACATTTCATGCAAAGTGCACTTCCCAGGTAGGACCGATAAAATAGGCTGTACTCTTTTACAGTGCAACCTATTTGAGGATGACTATTTCAGTTGCAGGAGTGCAAAGAAGAAAGGGGGAGTCCCCTGTATCACTCCAGAGCATGCAAGAGTCAGTTAAACTGAGAAATAATAGACTTATGCAGAAATTTCCATGTTTATGGCTATCATGAGTTGTCATAACATTTACAAAAAGTAAGCTAAAAAACAGCCGTGCATTAATCTCCCAGGAAGTTGAGAAGAGATGGGTTTTAGCAATTCTTATCTAAATTAGTTCTTTCAAAGGCCAGCTACCATAATTGGGCAGGGGTGAGGGGGTGGAGGGGTTGGGTAGAGAGGAGGAATCCATCTAAAAGTGTGAACAATTCTTTCCTATTTATGACCAAACTTCAGTATTTACAAAACTAAGATATTAGAAGATTCCTGCACAGTTCATTCAGATCAGCTGCACTTGACCATAATAAATTTCCTTGAGTTTAAAAAAAATCACCAACTGCTTTAAAGTAGATGTTTGGCACTAGCCACTATCAGAAATACAGTATTGCAAATGCTTGCACTTGGCCTATCTTATTAAGAATCAACAAGTAAATTCTAGTTAGACAGCTAATCATTTCTTAGCATTTCAAAACAAATATGACAGATTGAAAGTGGAAATTCTAATGGCTTGTTCCATGCAAAAGGCAAAATTGTGCTAGATAGAAGGGAATATTCATAGTTTATACATATCTCTAGCTGAGGGGAAAACAAAGACAGTCTTTTTCTACAAAGCCATTCAATAAAAATAAATTAACCACAAGCAGAAAAAGAAGGAAAGCATAGGCCCACTGTTAAACAGAATAGAAGAGTCAGTCACCAACAATGCTGAAAAGGCAGAGGTCCTCAACACCTTCTTCACCTCGGTCTTTACCAGCACTGTTGGGTCCCAGGCTTTGGGAACAAAATTGCTGATTGATCCAAACATAGATCCACCATCAGTGAAGGAAGAGTTAGTATATGAATTACTACAGGAGCTTGACCCCCACAAATCAATGGGCCCTGACGGCATCCACCCGAGGGTGTTGAGAGAGCTTGCTGATGTCATCGCAAGGCCACTCTCCATAATCTTTGAGAAGTCGTGGAGAATGGGGGGTGTCCCAGAGGACTGGAGGAAGGCAGATGTTACCTCTATCTACAAGAAAGGCTCAAGAGAGGATCTGGGTAATTACAGGCCCATCAGTCTTCCTTCAGTCCCTGGGAAAGTTATGGAGCAAATCCTCCTGAACGCCATCACAAGTCAGTTGAAGCATGTGATAGGGAAAATCCAAGATGGCTTCACTAAAGGCAGATCGTGCTTGACAAACCTGTTGGCCTTCTACAACAAAGTGACTTGCCTGGTTGGCATGGGGTGGGCAGTGGACACTGTCTACCTGGACTTCTCCAAGGCCTTTGATACAGTCCCCCACAGCCTCCTCCTGGAGACATTAATGAGTTATGGCCTAGACAAGTGGTCTGTGCAGTGGGTGGGGAACTGGCTGACAGGCTGCACCCAAAGGGTGGTGGTAAATAGCTCCTTTTCAAAGTGGCAACCTGTCACTAGTGGAGTCCCCGAAGGATCAATATTGGGCCCAATTTTATTCAACATCTTCATAAGGGATCTGGATAACAGCATCAAATGTAGCCTGAGGAAGTTTGTTGATGACACCAAGTTGAGTGGGGAAGTAGACACTCCAGAAGGCAGAGCTGCTCTGCAGGGAGATCTGCATAGGCTGGAAGAGTGGGCCAGCAAGAAAGGTATGAAGTTCAACAAGGAGAAGTGCAAGCTCTTGCACCTGGGAAAACAGAACCTGAGAGTGCAGCACAGACTGGGATCCACCTGGCTGGAGAGCAGCTCTGTGGAAAGGGACCTGGGGGTCCTGGTGGGCAGGAAGCTCAACATGAGCGAACAGTGTGCTGCTGCTGCCAAGAAGGCCAACAGGATGCTGGGTTGCATCACAAAGGGCGTCACCAGCAGAGAGAAAGAAGTAATTATCCCGCTCTACTCAGCGCTTGTCAGGCCACACCTGGAGTACTGTGTACAGTTCTGGGCCTCGCTATACAAAAAGGATGTGGACAGGCTGGAAGGGGTCCAGAGAAGGGCCACCAAGATGATCAGAGGACTGGGAAGCCTGCCATATGAGGATAGGCTGGGAGAACTGGGTTTGTTCAGCCTTGAGAAAAGGACGCTCAGAGGGGATCTCATCACCATGTACCAGTACTTGAGGGGTAGCTACAAAGAAGATGGAGACTCCCTTTTTACACGGAGTCCCATGGAGAGGACAAGGGGGAATGGAGACAAGTTGCTCTTGGGGAGATTCCTGAGAGTGAAATTTTTCACAGTGAGGACAGTCAGCCATTGGAATAATCTCCCCAGGGAAGTGGTTGATTCGGCCACATTGGACACCTCTAAGAGTCGTCTGGACAGGGTGCTGGGCCATCTTGTGTAGACTGTGCTCTTCCTAGAAATGTTGGACTAGATGATCCCTGAGGTCCCTTCCAACCTGTGATTCTGGGATTCTGTGAAATTATATACAGAAGTGATTTCCTGGCTCTAAATGTAATTCTATTGAAAGAAAAATCTGTGATGAGTAGAGTATGTACATTAGTGTGATAATGGAAAAGAGGAAATGGCACAATTTTGTTACAATAAAATTTCTCAGTAATTTTGTAAATGTAGGACATTTATGCAAATTTTAAACAATGATTCTTTGCAGATTCACAGTACCATTTACAAAACATTGAACAAGATAATTCTATGTTTCCTTAGCTACAGCTTGTCAGTTGTGGTTAGAATACAATTAATACATCATTTCAAACTTGATGCATGTAATTTAATTTGTTTTCATTAAAATTAAAAAAAAAAAAAAAAGGAAAAAGAGGCCAGCACAAACAAACAAGGAAACAAAACCCCCAAACCAGGCTTCTTTCCAGGAAGCTTTGAGAGGTCAGAATTATTATTATACAGGAAAAGACTATCAGTAACCTGGGAGAAAAATAAACTAAAATTAAACATTAAAATTTTGGGGTTCTTTTAAGGGAAATTGAGTAAGCAAGGATCAAGTCAAGCACAAAAATTGTCTGAAGTTTGGTAGTCATATGCTTAACTTAATCTTACGTCACTGCATTTGCACAAATGTTAGTTCTGAAGAGATGTATTTGTTGTTTCACCAATCTAATATACAAGTTTATTTCACTCTTTCCATGTCAATACTTCTAGCTATATAGTTGCAAGAAAGTGTTAGAAAAACTTATAAAGAGGTTCTTATACAAATACATTGTTTTAAGGTATAGTTTAATCTATATATGTCGTCTTATCTTTAGTGAGATTTCCTTGTTTTCTTTATTGTTATCATTATGTCTCTGGCCTGTGTTTTGGGTATAGAGTCATATGACCATAATTCAAGTGGGAAAGGATTTTGTGAAGTCTCTAGTCCAACTTGCTGCAAGGGCAGCTCTGAAGTCAGAGCTAGTTGTTCAGATCTTCTCAGGTCTGCTCATGCAGACTTGCATGCAGTCAGCGGAGAATGCAGCAGCGGCCATGGTAAGTCCCGCGGCCGGGCGCTGGATTGGGGCGGACAAGGGAGTTCCCAGAGCCAGGGAAGTCTGAGGAAGCGTGGAGCGGCCCGGCGGCTCTCGCGAGGGAGGCTGAGGCGGCCTGGGCGTTGCCACGAGCAACCGCCGGAGATTTAAACGGCCCCAGGGAGCACGAGCGACGAGGAGAGCAGCGAGCAGGGCATGGCGCAGTGGTTTGAGCGGCAGTTTGCGCAGGAAGGGCGAGCAGGGAGGGCGCTGCATCCTGCTTGTAGGCCCACAGTCCAGGAATCTCTCTAGGTCTCTGCCAGGATGGTGAGCACCTGCCACAGAGCAAATACCAGTGTTATCATGGCGAAAGCCCCAGAGAGGCCTGATGTCTCCACCCAGACGGAGCTGGAGGCTTCAGTACAGACGGAGGGTTGCAACATGTGCCCCAACCCCTCGCCTGGTGGGAAGGTAAGTACCTGCACAGGGTGTGCACAGATTGATGATCTGCTGAGCCCGGTGGCTCAGTTGCAGGAGACAGTTAGAAGGCTGAGTAATATTAATATTAGTAGAACTGAGGCGGAGGTAGATAGGTGGCCCCAGAACCACGCTCCTGTAGCAGACACCACTAAGAAGGAAGAGGCACCTTGGACCCTGGTGACCTGCAAAAACAGGGCTCTGCCTCAGTCCCCACCTCCCAGTATCACCACCAGCAACAGATTTGTAGCTTCAGCTACTACAGACACCCATAAGCAAGGTCCACAAGGTGCAACTGTACCAGCAGCACAGAGTAGATATCACAAAAAGAAGAGACGAGTGCTCATAGAGGGTGACTCGCAGTTAAAAGACACTGAGGAGCCCATCTGCCGACCTGACAGGCAGTCACGAGAGGTTTGCTCCCTTCTGGGAGCTATGGTCAGAGACATCACTGAGAGGGTGCCACAACTTGTCAAAAGCACTGATTACTATCCTCTGCTACACTTCCATGTGGGCACAAATGACGCTGCAAGCCAGAGTCTGGGCAGAACTAAGCAAGACTATAAAGCTCTGGGAAAGCAAGTGAAAAATATTGGTGCCCAAGTCATCTTCTCCTCCATACTACCTGTTAGAGAAAAATGGGCTACTAGAAATAGGCGAATAATACAAATCAACTCCTGGCTACGTGGCTGGTGTCAATGTGAGGGTTTTGGCTTTTATGACAACGGGACATTCTTCAACAGCCATAGGCTGCTAGGGAGGGATGGACTCCACCTATCTGGAAGGGGCAAGGGAACCTTTGGCAGCAGGCTGGCCAACTTGGTGAGTAGCGCTTTAAACTGAGGAACTTGGGGGGAAGGGGACAAACTGGCAATGCTAATGCCATCACACACAATGGGGGAATAAGCCAGGACAACCTGAGCAGTGATAAAGGTGCCTTGGTGGCATAATGTGATGGCAACCGGCAGATCAACCACCTCAAGGGTTTGATTAACTGTAGTGGGTCCTCATACAGCCCTCCAGGGAAACCTGTGTGCTCAAGCACCTTTCTGAAATCCTGTACACCAATGCACGCAGCATGGGGAATAAACAGAAGGAATTAGAGGTCTGTGTGCGGTGGCAGGGCCATGATCTCATTGCAATCACAGAGACATGGTGGGACAGCTCGCATGACTGGAATGTGGTCATGGATGGCTACAGGCTTTTCCGGAAAGACAGACCAGCAAGGTGAGGTGGGGCAGTTGCTCTTCTTGTGAGGGAGCAACTGGAATGCATCGAGCTCTGCCTTGGAGTGGAAGGAGAACAGGTTGAGGGCTTGTGGTAAAAATTAACAGAGAGCCAAATATGGGTGACACTATTGTGGGCGTTTGCTACAGGCCACCTGATCAGGAAGAGGAAGCTGATGAAGCCTTCTACAGGCAACTGGAAGTAGCCTCACAATCTCAGGCCCTGGTCATCGTGGGGGACTTCAACCACCCTGATATTTGCTGGAAAAGCAACACGGCGAGCCATGCATGACCCAGAAGGTTCCTGCAGACCATCGAGGACAACTTTTTGATGCAAGTGGTGGAGAAGCCATTGAGGCGAGATGTGCTGCTTGACCTTGTCCTAACAAACAAGGAGGGGCTGGCTGAGGATGTGAGAGTTGGAGGTAACCTTGGCTGCAGTGACCATGAGATGGTTGAGTTTAGGATTCTGAGAGGTAGAAGCAGGGCTATGAGTGGGGTTACAACCCTGGACTTCAAGAGGGCCAGCTTTGGCCTCTTCAAAGACCTGCTAGGAGGAATCCCATGGGCTAGGGCTCTGGGAGGCAGGGGTGCAAGAAAGCTGGACGGTATTCAAGGACCACTTCCTCTGAGCTCAAGATCAGTGCATCCCCAGGAGGAAGAAGTCAGACAGAGGAGCCAGGAGACCTGCATGGATGACCAAAGAGCTTCTAGACAAACTCAAATGGAAGAAGGATGTTCACAGTATGTGGAAAAAGGGACTGGCCACTTGGCAGGAATATAGGAATGTTGTCAGGTTGTGCAGAGATGTGACAAGGAAGGCCAAGGCCCACTTGGAATTAAATCTGGCAATGTATGTCAAAGATAACAGGAAGGGCTTCTTGAAATACATCAGCATTAAAAGGAAGACTGGGGATACAGTGGGCCCACTGCTGGACAAGGAAGGGGCCCTGGCAACACAGGACTCAGAGAAGGCAGAGTTTCTGAATGCCTTCTTTGCCTCGGTCTTTGCTGCTAAGGCTGGTCCTCAGGCATCTCAGCCCCCAGAGGGGAGAGGACAATCTGGGAAGAACAAAGACTTGCCATCGGTTGAGAAGGATTGGGTCAGAGAGAACCTATGCAAACTGGATCCTTGCAAATCCATGGGCCCCAATTGGATGCACCTGCAAGTGCTGAGGGAGCTGGCAGATGTTCTTGCTGAGCCATTCTCCATCATCTTTGAAAGGTCCTGGAGGATAGGAGAGGTGCCCAAGGACTGGAGAACAGCAAATGTCACTCCAGTCTTCAAAAAGGGCAAGAAGGACCTGGGGAACTATAGACCAGTCAGCCTCACCTCCATTCCCAGAAAAGTGGTGGAACAGTTCATCATGGAGGTCATCTCCAGACATGCAGAGGACAAGAAGGTTATCAGAAACAGTCAACATGGATATACCAACGGAAGATCATGCTTGACCAACCTGATAGCCTTCTACAATGGCATGACTGGATGGGTCGAAGAAGGGAGAGCAGTAGATGTTCTCTATCTTGACTTCAGTAAGGCATCCAACACTGTCTCCCATAGCATCCTCACAGGCAAGCTAAGGAAGTGTGGGTTGGATGAGTGGACAATGAGGTGGATTGAGAACTGGCTCAACAGTAGAACTCAGAGGGTCGTGATCAATGGAGCAGAGTCTGGATGGAGGCCTGTCACTAGCGGTGTTCCCCAGGGGTCTGTGCTGGGTCCAGTCCTGTTCAACATATTCATCAATGACCTGGATGATGGGATAGAGTGTAACTTCAGCAAGTTTGCTGATGATACCAATCTGGGAGGAGCGGCTGATACACCAGAAGGCTGTGCTGCCATCCAGCAAGGCCTGCACGAGCTGGAGAGCTGGGCTGAGGGGAACCTGATGAAATGCAACAAGAGCAAGTACAAGGTATTGCATGTGGGGAGGAACAACCCCATGCACCAGTACAGGCTGGGGGATGAACTACTGGAAAGCAGCTCTGTTGAGAAAGACCTTGGAGTGCTGGTGGACAGCAGGCTGACCCTGAGCCAGCAACGTGCCCCTGTGGCCAAGAAGGCCAATGGTATCCTGGGGTGCATTAGAAGAAGTGCAGCCAGCAGGTTGAGGGAGGTTATCCTCTCCCTCTACTCTGCCCTAGTGAGGTCACATCTGGAGTACTGTGTCCAGTTTTGGGCCCCCCAGTTTAAGAAGGATGTGGAACTGCTTGAGCAAGTCCAACAGAGAGCTACCAAGATGATCAGGGGACTCGATCATCTCCCATATGGGGAAAGGCTGAGAGTCTTGGGTTTGTTCAGCCTTGAGAAAAGACTGAGGGGGAATCTTCTCAATGCTTATAAATATCTAAAGGATTGGTGTCAAGATGATGAGGCCAGACTCTTTTCAGTAGTGCCCAAGGAAAGGACAAGGGGCAATGGGCACAAGTTGGAACATAGAAAGTTCCACCTAAACATGAGGAAAAAATTATTTCCTGTGAGGGTGCCAGAGCAGTGGCACAGGCTGCCCAGGGAGGTTGTGGAGTCTCCTTCCCTGGAGACATTCAAAACCCACCTGGATGCATTCTTGTGCCCCCTCTTCTAGGTGTCCCTGCTCAAGCAGGGAGGTTGGACAAGATGATCTCCAGAGGTCCCTTCCAACCCCTACCATTCTGTGATTCTGTGATCCTGTGCTACATCCAGTCAGGGGGAAATCGCCATTGTTTTACAATCATTTTGGGCAACTTGCTCCACTGCTTCACTGTCCTATTGGGAATTTTCTTTTCATTGTACCCAAAGTGAAAGTTTCCTTTTCCAACCTTTGTCAAGTGACTCTCATCCTTTTATGACACACAGCTGTGAAGAACCTGGGTCCATCTCCTTGCTGTCCTCACTGCAGGCACTGGGGGACTGCTGTTAGGTTCCCCCTACTGCCATTTCTTCTCCAGGCTGAACAATCCCTGGTCCCTCAACCTCTTCTTAAAAGACAAGTGCTCCAGCCCAATACAAACCCTGTGATACCACCTAATAGCCAGTGCCCTTTAAGCCCAACCACACAACCACCCATTTTATTCTTCTAATTCTCCATTCGTCCAGACCATAATGTCTCAAATTGGATAGAAATATGTTCTGGTGTGTTTAAAAACTTCAGACCTGCCTGAAAGACTACGAAAGTTTGTTTAAAAGTAGTGCAGACCACCTTTTTTACTAAATGTTTTATATTAATCATTCCAACAGAGATTTTATAGCATTACTTTTCATAACTGGGTCTGTATCACTGTGAAGGGACTAACAGGGCAAGAATGAAATGCAAATTCTATGATCTACATAGGGCAAAGAATGACCTATTGAACCATTTACCCTCTTTTTCCATTAATAGGTAATACTGATGAAAAGTAGATCACTAAACCATGTAACCATTTCACCCTCTTTCCTGCTTTAAAGTAAAACAAGAAAAGTTAGAAAAGGTATGGTAAAATCAAATAAATCTCAAGTTTACTCAGAAGTCTAAATATTTGCTTATCCTTGAGAAGAAATTATATTTATAGATAAGCTATCAATCTCAGTTACATTTTAAAGAGTGATATCAAGCCAAAGTTCTCTTTTATAAGGTTAAGTTTTATTAAGTTCCCCAAATACTAAACTCAAAATTATTCTCAAATTAAATTGACTATTTATTAAAAATATAATAGAGAAAACACACGGTGGAAACCAATTAAATCAGCTGGTGTTCCTGTTAGCAGTGATGATACTGTAGTGCCAGACATTTTCTGGCTTGATTACATCAGAAGCTAAAATTTTAAATTTTTTGTGATGATAGAAATAATCTGATTCTGTCTTTAAAGAAGAAATAAAGGATAGGAAATTTGTCATCTTTTATTTTTTTAATGATTCTGTTCACTTTTATGATTTTTGTGTTTGAGATGTCTATTTATTTGTATAAACCTCAAATGTCAAAATAGTTTTATAAGAAAATAGATCTATTTCAAAACACTAAGCTAAAGTGGCCAAAATGATCTGATTTTGTATTAAGCCTGACTTTCCTCTTAAATTTTTAATGAGCTAGTTCTCTTAATACTTCATTTCATAACGTATTAAACTGTTGAAATTTGCTGTATATAATTCTTTCCATTTTTGTTCTCTCTGCAAGGCAAATGCATTTGCCCTTAATAATAATTATTCATAATGGATTTTAATATGTGATGTTCATGGTAATTCACTTATGGAAATCATTAAAATATCAAAATAATGAAGTTAACACAACATGAAAATATATTTCTAAGGTGTACTTGAGTATCTGAAAGCACTCCAGGCAATACCTATATTGTTTCATTTCTATTCGATATTAGGGATTTTAGGAAGGAAGAAAAGGCACAGAAAAATCTCTGTGAAGTAAATGACGCCAATACTTTCAACAGCATTTAACTACTCCTTTTCTGGACCCTGTTTAATACTGGGATCATTGGAAAATATTTGATAAAGTTAAAGGGTCATTATTTCTAGCAATTGCATTAAATAAAAAAAATTATAATTAAAACCAGGAATGATACTTTAAATAATAGGAATGGACACATAATAGCTACTTGGTGCAAGTGACTTTTTAAAATCAAACTGAGGTCCTTAAAATACAGTATGACAGGAATACAATATTCTTTTGGCTTCCCACATCATCTCATTTATCATGTAAATAAATTGACAGTAACATTCAAAAGATTTGGTTTTTATAATAACCCAATACAAAAAGCCATCGCTTACAAAGGCTATGAAAGGCTGTATTACACAAAATCACTATTCACTATGGAACAACCAATTTTTAAAAATAAGCAAACTGTAAAATTGTGTACTGCAAATTGTACACACAGTTGTTCCAGATACA
The DNA here is from genome assembly GCF_963921805.1 of Phalacrocorax carbo. NCBI lineage: Eukaryota > Metazoa > Chordata > Aves > Suliformes > Phalacrocoracidae > Phalacrocorax > Phalacrocorax carbo. The sequence continues at coordinate 167,440,385 of NC_087513.1, forward strand.
AAATGTTATAATTTATTCATTAATGAAAGCTGTTTGTCCCAACATAAAGGTGACCTCAGAGTTCTGTTTTGCCAAAGTTTGCTAAAGCCCCAGAGAGGAAGACAGAATATTACCTAGACCAAAAAGATTGAAACACGTTCAAATTGAAGAAGGTCCAGTGTAAAATTGCACTCTTTATGTTTTGGTTCTGATAAAAAAACCCCTGAATTAAGACTAGAACACATTGCTTCCCTGTCATAGAAACAATGATTTCTGGACACGACAATGATGCTATTTATATGTACATAGCACTGAACAAGAGATGGAAAATAACACATTCAATCTACAGAGTTTAAAAGCTTGTTTAAAAGATGAAATGAAATATGAAAATAGCTGAGGTTAACTTTTTTATCTTTTTTAATATTTTGATTACCCCAGAAGTTGTTCTTTACATTGAAATGCCAGACCTTTAAGTTTTCATTTCTCTCCTTCCCTCTTCCCTTATGGAGGGGTATTTTTATAATAAATTAGAGAAAGTGTATTTTTCTTTATCACTAAAGCTTATGTCTGCATATTTAGGGATTTCCTTTGAAGGCGCCCCATCCTGACACCACTTACCTTGTGAAATCTGACAAATGCACAGCCAGAGGTGCTCTGACTCCAGCCATAGTAATGTCATTGAGGATGACTCAGAGTTTTATGCAAGGAAAGTATTAATCAGTAAATCCTGTCAGGCCTTTTTCCTAAAATAAAAGGTAATGCTTTCTCTCTCTGCTGCAATCACAGAATGAACAGCAGCTAATCCTGATTTCTAATTCCGAAATTGATTCTTCTTCTTCCAGTAATCCACCATCTGATGAGTCACTTCTTACTTTCTGACTGTTGGATAGGCAGATCTCCTACAAGAAGGAAATGTTTCACACACCAAGGTCAATAATATTGATATTTCAAGCCTACTTAGGAGGCATATTGTCAGTTACTGTGAATCAGCTTCTATTCTCATCACATCCCTGTTCCCTCTTAAGGACTGTTCCTTTGACAGAAAGCAACGGTATGGTTTGCCTTTACTTAAAGTTGGCGAATGTCACAATATTAGACTCATTCACAGTCACCAGTTTTACTTGCTGGGAAACTAACAACTAAGCAGGCACTGTTAATTTCATGATGCCAAGGCTTAATGTCAACGCTAACCATCATAGCCACTGCTTGTTTTTAAATCACAGAGAGATTATATTCGATAGACAAAGAGATTGTGAAAATAACATTAATTAGTTCAAACTGATACACTGAAAATTAAGTCTAATTGCATTTTAATGATTGCCATTTTCTAGAAATTGTAACTTAACTTGGAAGCTAAGGCTCAGAGGGGATCTCATCACCATGTACCAGTACTTAAGGGGTGGCTACAAAGAAGATGGAGACTCCCTTTTTACACGGAGTCCCATGGAGAGGACAAGGGGGAATGGAGACAAGTTGCTGCTGGGGAGATTCCTGAGAGTGAAATTTTTCACAGTGAGGACAGTCAGCCATTGGAATAATCTCCCCAGGGAAGTGGTTGACTTGGCCACATTGGACACCTCTAAGAGTCGTCTGGACAGGGTGCTGGGCCATCGTGTTTAGACTCTGCTCTTCCCAGAAAGGTTGGACTAGATGATCCCTGAGGTCCCTTCCAACCTGTGATTCTGTGATTCTGTGATTCTGATAACTGAACCGGGCTACTTTAATGTAATACTTTTTATACCTTCAAATCTCCTAAAATGTACATAGATCCAGCATAGCATGATGGATCAATAAGCAAGAGTCTGAGCAATAACGTGACAAAAATGAAGCAGAGATGCAAATCCAGATGACACCCAGAAATGTCAGCTAAATCCTTACTTTTGCATGGAATATGTAGCACCTTACCCCAGATTTACAGTACCTAACATCAAGTATATAACAAAGCACTTAAAATACAAATTACCTGATCACCCACTGTGTACTCAGGTAAATTTCTGAAGGATAAAGGAAGGAAGCTGGATTCCCTCTTTTAAGTGTGTTTTGTTTTCTCTGTTGTCTTCTTTCTCTTCTTTCTTTTTAATTTGGGTTTAATGACCCTCCATTTTAGCTAACAAAAGTGTACTCTCTGACACACTGCTGAGAACTGCTGAGGAGAGAAACAGCTAAAAGCAATGTTTTACACAGCTTGATGCTTCTAGAAGTTTGTTTGGTCTTTGCTAGGCTGATAAGAGCATGTGTGTCTTTGTGCATGTACTCTAACAAAAAATTTGCAAGTTAAATGTCATCACTAACAAGTACTATAGTTTAATCTTTCTATTTCTGTTTTCTCTTTATCCTCTTTTTTCTCTAAGAAAATTGGACTGCAATTAACAATAGCAACAATGGCTCAAAGCTGTCTTGCCTGCCTTCTTTTTTCCTTAAAGAAAACAGGAATTTTTGGCATTTTTAATACACTTTAAAATAAAACCTGGCAATGTGTCATACTTTATACCTAAGTATTATATACCTATACACAATTGGAAGAAAAAAGGTATACTGTTAATATGAAAGCTATATTTGACATTTCAGTGTTGTTATCTCATGCTTGTTTTCTGCTCTTTTTTATAGTTCTGATAAAATTTTTTAAGTAGTTACTAAGGAAAACAGGTTAAACAGAAGCACATACCTATGTCAAACCTATGAATATTTGTAAACAAGAAATTTTGCTCTGTAACATAACATGAGTACATATTAAGGTTCTGTGGTGGTTTTCAGATTCTCTGTTAATCTGGTCGTAAAGCTGTACTGAAACACAGTACGATTAATCTCAAGAAACAGAAAACTTAGCATAGGTGTTTGCTTGAATATCAAGATGAATATCTCTTTTCTTCTGACAGTTTTCCAAGTTTACCAAATAAAATGCTTCTGACAAACTTTAAAGTGGCACTTTAGAAAAGTATGAGATTTGGGGTTTTTTTAATGAAGATATGGCATGAACATTAGTCTTTCATAACTAGAAATCTTGTCTGAAGTTTCTCTCTCAATTCACCCTCTGTAAAAAGAAGATAGTGCTGTTCTTCACCTTGCATTAAAGTAGATCCATTTTTGTCTAATGTTCTTAACTGCAAAAGTACAGAATGCTATCTATAAGCAAATACAGCTTATTAGATATATTTTACTCTAAAAGCAAAGTTTAATGTATATGTATAGGCTTACTCTCGGTCAATAAATTCTGTCTGTTGTTTCTTGTGTACTTTGCTTTTAAGCACCAGATTTTACAAAATTGCACACATTTTTAAAGCAATCTTTCAGTAAGCTTGCAAAGCATTATTATCAAAATGCACATGATACAAATAATTGCTGCCGTCAGAAAGTGCTAGTTAATATTTGCACTTTACATTTTGTAGTTCTTCAGGACCATCCTTTCTTACAAGTTTGACTGCAAAGCAAAGTCTCACTCTACTCAGAGGTGGAAGGTATATTTTAAATCTGAGATCTCTTCAGTAACTGATACTGAGGATATGAAGGATTATTGGACTTTTGTTTTGTTTTGTTTTGTTTTCATTTTCTGTTTGAAAAGCCTGATCCTAATAATTTTTTTCTGGTAACACTGTTATAGCAATGCTCTAGCACAATCAGCTAATACTCTTCAGGGTTTTTTGTTATTTTAAAGGTAAATATTTCTGTTTAAATCAGCTTTTTGGTTGCTTTGTTTTGGGGTTTTTTGTTTGGTTTTATTTGTTTGTTTGTTTTTTCTTTTACTTTATCTTTGAATTGTGTGTCTTGCACCAAGAAGTTACTCCACCATCTAGCATGAGAAGTTACTGCTCTTTTCATTTTCCAACTTAACATGAAGAACTTTTTGTGCTGAGGGGCTGCAGAAAAAATTATATTTAAATATCCCAATATTTTTTTTGCTATTTTCCAATTTTTCTGAACTGTTAAATTACACAAATACCTTAACAGAATCATAATACTAAAAATTTGAGTGCCACCACAATAATAATAAATCCATGTCCTAGAAACTCAGAAGTATTACCCTTTTTTCCCCTGAAAGATCCTATAAAGGAAATGTGTTCTATTCAGAGGATCAGTGAAACTGGAAATGGAAACAGAAAATAACTTTGATGGTCATGTTGCCTCTCTCTCTTTGACTTCTTCATTTTTTTTTCCCCATTCAGACACCAATTTAGATGTGTAACAAGGCCCAGCTACTTATTTCAGGTCCTTTCTATCTTGTTTTATACAGGGTAATAGAGATTATGGGTATGTTTAAATGATAGATACAGATATAAGCTCCCTGTGTTCATGGTTTAAACAGGCATGAGTTGTTTCACTTGATCTGAAAAAAAATCTGTAAAATATAATACTGGTATAATGTTAACCTGAGTTAATAAACTGTACTTGAGGTGTGAACCCATCTGAGCCAGCTGGACTAGCTCTTGCAAGGGTCTCTTAGAAACATGATCTCACAATTTATGAATAACAGGCAAACCTTTTAACTGCCAAGTTACTTATGGCTGGTATTGCATCGTGTGACACAGTGTTGCATGGACAAGCTTCTTTTAGCCTTGACTTGTAGCTAAGGTCCAGATCAGAAAGGCATGTCTATATTGCTAAATAAATGAAGGTCAAGGTGAGCCACCTGGCACTGAGGCCAGTAGCTTGGAATCACTTTCCCTCACACTGCCCTGAATCCACACTATGTAGGGCTAGTCCTTTCTGCAGACAATTTTCTGAGTCCACGTTGAGTCAGTGCTAGATGAGACACTTGCCTCATCTGAGTTCCACCTTTATGGCTTTTACTATGATTTTATAAATGCATTTTAATCATTAATGTGTTTCTTTAGTTGCATAATGGCCTAGCAAGGTGTTCTTCCAAAGTGAAATTGAGGGTATATGCTGGTGCAACTAGGCTTGCTAACCCAGTTGGGAGTTTTGCAAGACAGGGACCAAAGACCAGAAGTGAGAAATGGAGTTGCAAATTGAGAAGATACATGAGGAGGAAGGCCAGAAGGAGTGCTTTCATGTCACTGCTTAGAGGGGAAAGTTTTAAAGGGTTCGCTTAGACTTCTATACTTTCATGTGCAGGGCATGGCCAGCAGACAGGAAGAACTGCAAGCCCAGGTAGAGACCTACAAAACTGTCAAAAGTATCAGAATCACAGGGATTGGGCAGGATAGTATGTACAACTGTGACATGGCTATGACTTCAGGGAAAATAGGTGAGGGGAAGAGGAAAGGGAGGTTTTGTCCCATGTTAAGGACTTCCTTGACTGTACAGAGCTCCTGTACGAAATGGGAGATGTGTCTGTTGTCAGCCTCTTGGTCAAGCTTAGAAGGAAGCAATCCTGGAGATGTTGTGAAAGAAATAAATTGTGGTCAGTTCCAGCCTGCTTGTCCAAGAAGCATGTTCAGCTTATAGTAGAGGAACTGAGGAGTGATGTCATTGCTTCCTAATGAAGGGGGATGGAGAGGGAGGTGTTGATCTCTCCTCTCTGGTGTCTGGTGATAGAATGTGAAGGAATGGCTTAAAGCTGCATCACAGGAAGTTCATATTGGATATTAGGAAAAGGTTTTCAGTGAGAGGGAAGTCAAGCACTGGAACAAACTCCCCAGGGAAGTGGCCATGGCCCCAAGCCTGTTGATGTCCAAGAAGCATTTGGGCAATGCTTTTAGATAGCTAGTTCAAGTTTTAGGTTGCCCTGTGTGGAGTCAGAAGTTAATGATCCTCGTGGGTCCCTTCCAATGCAGGGTATTCTATGATTTTATAAGAAGATGTTATATACAAGGCTTTCTGGAACTGATTGGTGAAAGTATCCTGGTCACAGACCGTTATCTGCCTCCAGAAGTTCCTATACAGCACTAGGGATACTGGTGCAAATGCTAGAAAGACCTTTTGACCATAATGCTGTACTTGACCTCCTGCTCCTAAACTGGTGGTGAATGAAAACATATGTTAGCCTGAGCTTCAGAAACCATGAGATGATTGAACTCAATATCTGAAAATAATCTGGGAAGGAAAGCAGCAGAGTTAGGAGTTTGGGCCTCACAGGAGAAGAATCTGGCTTATTTAGGGAATTGCTAGGCAGAACTCCCTGAGAAGCAATCATGAAGGTCCAGGCTGCCCAGGAAAGCTGGCTGATTTAATTTATTTTTTTTTTTAAATAAAACTGAATATGTTTAATAAAGGAAAGCAACAATGAATCATCTAATTGTGCACAAAGACTAGGACTTTCAGCAGAAAACCCACTTGACTAAGCAGGGACCTTGCTGATGAACTAAACCACAAACACAGACCATAACAGAGATGGAGACTAGGGTAGCTAAGAAAAGAGTATGCTAAAAGCATTACTTGAGTAATCAGGAATTCTGTTCCCAGACCTCTGTGTGTACCATTATGGCTTGGGAAGGACAGGGCAGCCAGCATTGGGCAGTAACCGTATTATACTTAGGATTACTTAGAGAAGCTGAGCATACTCGTATCCATGGGACTGAGTAATAGTCTCCCAACAGTGCTGAAAGAGTTGGCTGATGTAACTGAGACCAACACCCATCTCTCTTTTAGAAAAATATGTGTTGCCTAGGGAGGTCCCTAATGACAGGGAGAATCTGAAATTATGCCCATCTTCTAAGAGGATGCCCTGGAATTGTAGGCTGGCCAGTTTTATCTCAGTTCCTGGAGATATTAAAAACCATATTCCCCTGGAATCCATTCGCAAGTGCATAAAGAGGATAGTCAGGATATCAGTTCAGTGTACCAAAGGCAAATCATGTTTGACCAAGTGATTGTCATCCTCAGTGCAATGATTGTCTATGTGAACAAGGGGATGGTGGTGTTACTTGGCATCAGAAAGGTTTCTGACCCTGTTTCCTACAGTATTCTCTTTTGGAAAATGCACAGGTGGATGGAGGTGAGTTGTAAATTGTTTGGACATCTGGGCCTAAAGCATGTTGAACAATGGCTGGACATCCAGCTTGCAGATGGATGAGAGCTCCCCAGCCATCAATAACAAGGTCCATACCATTCACCATCTTCACCAACGACCTGAATGATGACAGGGTACACCATCAGCAAATTCAGAAATAACATTATATCAGGGAGAGGAGCTGACACAATAAATGGCAGACCTTGGCAGTTATCAGGAATGCTTCATAAACCTCTTGAGAAAACCCATGAATTTCAGTAAGGAGAAATACAACCTTGACACAGACTGGTAAACTAGTGGCTGAATAGGAACTGGGAGGCACAGTGGACATGAAGCTGACAATGAGCCAATCATTTGCTCATTGCAAATGAGATGAACTGCTTACTACATGTGCTGGTTTTGTCTGAGAAAGAGTCAATTCCTTCACTGTAGCCCCTGCAGCAGTGAGGGACCTTTCCAGCTCCCCGCGCTCTGCCGCGTGGGCAGGAGGCCGGGAGGGGCGGGGCCACAGCCAGGGCAGCTGACCCCGACTGGCCAATGGGGTGGTCGTTCCATACCATGTGACGCCATGGCCAGTGCATTAACCGGGGCAGTGGGTGCGCAGGGGGGTGGTTGAGGCTCAGGGACTGGCGGCATCGGGTTGGTGGGTGGTGAGCGACTGCGTCCTGTGGTTTTTTTTCAGTACTGCTAGAGTATATAACAAGGGATAATGGCCAGAAATTTTATTTTGGAAGGATCTGATATTAGGAAAAGATTTGTAGTTAGCAGGTTAGTCTAAGGCTCCTAAAAAAAAAAATAAAAAATTGAGTATCAGACTTTTTCACATAAACACCTATACTTCACCTATAGACACCTAAGAGAATGCATGAACTTTGCTGTTCTTCTCGGTCTTACTTTGAGTAGAGAGCTTCCAGGAACCCTTTCTTCTCAGAAAGAGGGTCTGATCCTCTAGGCCTGCCATTTATGCCTGCACAAAGTTAATGGATTTCTATAATAGCAAAAGCATTCCTTTTACACGTAGTCCAGATAGACAGATATAAATGACACAATAGATCAAGGCAGTTGTGGCTCAGTGCTTTGAAAAGAGTTCAGGACCCAATGTACCATGCAAGTGGCAGTCAGTCACCCATAGATACAGCACATAATATGTCTCTAATTTAGATTAGATTCAAGATCTGTATTTATAAACAGGCAAATACTTTCATTGTAACTACCTTTACGTTGTATCCCATGTATTTAGTCAAGAGAAATGCAAAAAATACAAAAGACTAGGATTCCTATAGTCAGAGATATTTCAGTGAAGAGGTGATACGTGGTGCCTTTATCTGCATGTTAATCTGCATCAAAAAAAATGCAGTTTTTAGTGAACCTGATAGTGATTAAGTCCTTGACTTTAGTCTAGGTAGTATTTCAGCATGTGATTTTGATTGGCAGCCTCTCTAATCCCCTGTATTTTTAAGAAATACTTGTATAAATTGCTGTATTTGTATAAATCATGGTTTTATGTGTTCTTTTCCTAGGGACTCTCTGAGGCATGATTCCACTAGCAGTTGTTAAGATATGTTTGAACAAGGAACCTGAATGTCACATTTGAACACATGATAAGGTAAAACTTAAAGTACACATTAGTAATCTTTTTGTCTCTCTTTTTGTAGACCAGGTATGTGATGGATAGAATCACCAAAAACACTGTTACAACCTATTAAAATAGGAACATTCTTATTGTTGGTGGGTTTGGTTTTTTTTTCCTAGTTAAAGAGAGTACACAATTTGTTAAAGAAAGGATTTTTTTTCCAGAAATAATCTTATTTTGGGAGTCCTCCAGGGTCCACAGGACTCCTCAGCCCCATTTGACATCAGAATTTTATGGGGGTTGTGATCCACAGCTTTCTGTGAGGGACCACGATTGATGACTTCCCTCATGCTGATTTCACAGCCCAACAGCAGCTCAAAGCCCATACCTCTCAGTGTAAGATCTGCCTTGTGCAAATGATTTTGCTCTTATTTCCCTATTCTTACTGAACTCAGCACTCAGTATGAGCTTCTACCACTCAGAGAAGTTCTTACACATATGAAAAGCTGTCATAAATGCTTCCTCTTTTACTATTTCTCATAAGGACTCTTGTCTCAAATAAAGCAGATTATTGTCTGCAGGAAAGCAGCTGTCCCTAGCTCCCAGACTGCATTGAGGTCTGTAGCAGCTGACCTCTTGTTGAGCTTGGGTCTGTATCCTGCCTTTTGCCCCCACTTTGCACACTGAGGATGCACAGACATGCCGTGCTTGTCCAGCTTACTCTATAGGCAATTGAGTCTGGGAGGAATGTGAAGCAATATGTCTGATGGAAATAAATATTATAATAGAACAGGTTTATTGTTTTGATTTAGCTTTTTCTCCCAGGTGAATTATTTCATATTCTTGCAGGATATGACCAGGTAAGAGGATAAAAACATCACATTGTATTGGGGTATTATAATGTACAAGAATACTACAAATAGTAGCCATCAGAGTGAACCTGCAGCTTAATTCAGTCTTTACTTTCTGGAGAGTCAAGTATAAAATTGTCAGGGAATTGCTGTAAGATATGGTATTCTCTCATGAAGTGGAATTTCCACAGACTACTCATTAGAAAATGCAGTATTTAGTCTGAAAGACAGGGAAGCTTCACTAGTGTTGTTTAGGAATAAGAAGATGAATAAGCTGTTGTTTAAGGTTTACCTAAGCAATATTCCATTAGTAATAAATAACATTTATTTTGGGCTAAGTTTTATAATGACCTGCTCAATTAATCTATTTTTATTTAACTTTTTTTTTTTTAACTTTTATTTAACTTTATATTTTATACAGTATAATTTTATACTACTTTTGTTGTTGTTGTTGTTGCTACAGTTTGCACTTGCTAAACTAGGCCAATATTTGTCCAGCTCTAGGAAGTGACAGACAGAGGTAAATGTTATCCTTTCAGATTCCTATTACAGGCAACTGTGGTGTACACTGTACATGATGAATGTGTACCTCATTTATCAATCAATCCTTGCAAAACAGATTGCTTACATTCTGTACTGAGTTGCATTTACAAGGAGGGTTCAGTTTTTGAGGATTATGTGTCAAAATAAGATATAGTCCAGTAACAAACAGCTTTGTAGGAGCAGCTCATGATAACAAGTAGCTGAACAGTCTATTGTATCACCATTCTTTGCGTACCTGTCTCTTTCTCTGTGTTCTACTTAATATTTTAATAAAATTAATTATTAATTGTAGTTGTCTATGCTTTGTACAATCATATATGAAGTTGTTAGCTAAACAGGTTTTCCACAACATGAGAGTTTCCAGATTCTAAGGATTTTCACTTTTTCATAGTAAATATGTTTGCACTTACAGTTATTCTGTTATTCAAATATGTTTCATAACTAAACCAAGGCAAGGAGGCCATGCAATATTGAATGATAAGAAATCATACTATTAAAATAAAGTATAATTGCTATATTCATGGGAGAACAAGAGATTATGTCGCCTTATTAAGCCTGCTCTCATTTCCTTTTTGCAGTCAGTGGGAGTTTTGTTAATGACTTCTAAAGAAATTGGATCAGTCCTGTAATGAACACAAAACACAGGTATCTCAGAAAATATGATTACATGTTTTATAAAACATCTTATAGTTTTATTTCTTTTTAAGAATAAAATGCAATACCAGCAAATATTCAAAAGTAAGAACCATGGTTTAGCCAATGGTCTATATATAAAAACAAAAGTCTGCACTCATTAAAGTGTTTACCATACGTAAAGTTTGAAGATCCACTTTTAGTCCTTCCTGGTCCTATGTGATCCCCCCTGATACTCAGCATGCAGCACTCATGTCATACATTGAAGAGGATATTTTATTTTTGGAAGATAGAAGACTGCCTGTAGAAACTTATTACACAATCATAACCTAAATGTTCTTATGAAATTCACCTTTGTATTTTACCTTAATTTTACTAATTACAAAATAGAATAATCCTTGATGAAAGCACTTTACTTTCTTATTGTTTATCCTAGTCTATTGCTGTATATAAGTTTTGTTTCTAGATCTACTGATTAATGCATCTTTTTCTGAATTTTAATCTGAAATTCTGGATTGTTAATATCACATATTTCGTCAGTGTTTCTGAAAAGCCTTACTTATCCTTTTGATGATTAGAATTTTTATCTGCCTGTACTTGATGTTCCACTTCTTGGTTGTTTATTTGTGAAGCTTAATAAGACATCATTTAAGATAAAATTGAGGAGCCTAATAAAAGTAATTAAGTCACTGGAAGTTGCTTTTCAAAACTGACCTAGGATCTATATCAAAGTAATCTGCTATTAGTTCAAAACAATCATAAGTTTTATAAACTAGGAATAATACAGTAATATCTGTCCCTTTCATTTGCATTATAAAAATGCTGTGATGAAATGTTTAAAGGTTAGATTCAGCTGATGAAGTGTAAAGATCTGCATCTAAGCTAGACAACAGAGTTTCCCCATATACTCAAAGAAACAGACATCTCTAGAGCACCATTGGTTTCAATATGAAGCCAAATGTTATAAATTTCAGATAAAGTATAAACGACAAGTGCTTACTTCTGTCCATTGTGCATATAATGTAATCACTTGCTAATATATAAACATTTGCATGATTAATATATAAAATTAAAATTGAATAACCTATAATTATCTGTTTATATATTACAGACAACGAAAAATAAGCAGTCTGCTCATGAATGCAAAGGACTTCAGTTTTTAACTTATTTTGCCACAGTGATTCTGATATTAAGGTCTATCTTTCTAACTCTATTTCTTAGTAATCATATAACCTAGGATTGCTCTACCCAACTCTGCCAAACCAGATGCACTTTTTTTTCAGTCTGACAGCTCCAAAGACAACCCTGGATGGCAGTACACTTCTTGTTGTCCAGTTATTCTTGCTCCCTGGCAAACTGATAAGTAGAAGGAAGAGATGATGATGTATTCTAAGACCTTCCTCTACTAATGTGCTTGCTGCTCTGACTGTCCCCTTGACAAGTCTTTCTGTATGACTATCAATTAACTTAAAACAGGTAGCTTTTTAATTATTTAGACATTAATAAAGGGAGAACATGGTGTCACTCCTTTGAGTGCAATCAATTGATGTTCCCCTGCACCCTGCCCTTTCTCATAGCAGCCTGTGCATAGTATCTTTCTCTGTGGACCAGCTTAGAAATAAGTCATAAAACTCATAAGTTGCTTCTAGTTAAATTAATAAAAGCACAACTGAAAGTCATTTTTTGTGTATCAGTGCCTTATTTCACAATGATTGTACTTAAGATATCAACCCCTCGGAAAAAAAATCCCTTTAGAGGGTTATAACAGTGATATCCCATTCCAGAGAGAAAAATGTAGACTCCCAACAATGAGGAGTGAATTCCTTTGAATTAGGCTTGAGTTAAAGGAGAAATCCAACAACTCTGAGGTAGTAGCATGTTATAGTATCACTGGAAATGGCAACCTCAACAAGACACCATTTCTGTCCTTAAATCATTATGGTGTACCTACCTATGTAAGGACAGTTGCTATGACCACCAGAGATCAACCAATGGTGTGTTGCATCTCAGTGATTTTTGTAAGACAGCATGAAGATGAAGAAAATGCCATTATTTTTCAGAATGAACCTAGAATCCCCATGACTAAATTAAGCGTTTCTTCTATGAGAACATTATGACACAGGAAAGTGGCTTATGCAATTTCAGCTAGTGAGCCGAATTCTGGACAATTTCAAAATACCTACACTCAAGGCAGCTTTCACTACTTTGAAAGTGAAATAAGATACCTCAATCTTAGTGAACTCAGTGTGCACACTTGGGAAATGAGTCCAGAAAATTTATCAGCATATTAGCATCCTGGTTTATTAAGCATTTTTCATTTAGCTAATCCATGAATGACTGAGATTCAATGAATACTGCCAGCTGGCTGAATCATCAGTTTCTCTACTAAAAGTTGAAGATCATAATGAGGCAACTGAGGTATTGCTCCTCAGTTTCTCTGAAAACACAAGCATAAAAATGACCTCCTTTAGCTGTAAGGTAGTTGGCTGTGCTGTTGCTAAGCTAGTAACAGGTACGACAACGTATTATATTGATGCTAAGGAGGAGAAATTAATCAAATATACCTCAGCTAATTTCCCCCTGCTGCCTTAATAGTTAACAGAATAAATGTCAGGGTATATTTCCAGCACATAAATATTCTTGTCTTAATGTAGACATCTAGAAGAGTTCAGAATAATTTTGCCTGATATGTGTCCATTTCTCCCTTTTTAATCTGTAATAAAATTAGGAAGACTAGCTTGTCTACCACATGGGTACCTAAGGATACAAACTGATCTCTAATGTTAATTATAAGTATTAGTTTCAGATTCTTTTGTTTCTGTCCCCTGAGTAGAACAATGAAATACTTCAGTTTCTATGATGATGTCTCAACAAAACAGCTATTTCTTAGATAACTTCTAGAAAAAACACATATTTTTCCACTTTGAATTACATTCTGAAATTATTAAATATATAGTAAATTATAATTTTACTTTCTGTTATTATTTTGGTTTTCCTGTTAGAGCTTTTAATGCACTGATAATATTTCTGTTGATGGTCAGTTTTCCAAAACAATAAATCTGAGAAGTTTCTAATAAATGTGCGGCTTTCCAGTAACAACTTTTAAATTTCAGATTCACACAAGAGAAAGAAATATTCTTTCTTTCCAGCTGAGCTTTCAGTAGTATATGATATTATTCTAAAATACAGGGGTTTTTAAATAATGACAAAATCTAAGTATCTAAATTGGAAGCTTAGAATATCCCTTGAGAAAATAGTTTTAAAATCAATGCTGCAAGGACAACATATCTGGTGACTTCATTTTCCAATTACAGATGTGAACATTTAGATGACGTCAAATGGATTTATGTCTTTTTACCAAACTAGCGAAAAGTGGGTTAACATAACCCAAATATATTTTTCGCTTGTGACAAATCAGTTTGCTCTTCTACATTTTATTTATCAAAATCTTTACTTCAAGAACAGAAGTCCCACTGGCGTTCTTCTAATATTTTATAGTGCATATACAATTGTTATAAAGATTCTCAAAGTTGAAAATACATAATAAGCAAACATAATTCCTCATCCTGTCAATAACAATAGCAAAGATCAGGCACCACAATAGTTTTACATACTATATATTTCTAAAACTATGTGTTTCTAAAAGTGTGTTGGGTAACAGAAGAAATAAAAAAGGCCTTGTTTTCAGACCAGCTGCTGAATGAAGCCCCTGTATGAAACTATATTAAAAAATAATATTGTATTATACACACTATTACCATCATGAGTTTGCCTTCAGAATATTGTTTCCTTTAGAATTCAGCATTAAGGCTAGATTTATATTCATCCTCATCAGAGGAATATTGCAAGCAAACTTAACTGGGGCACGGCTCATATGATAATTTGTGTGTTTAAAAAAAGCCTGGCTTTCCATATGTATACACAAATTCAGTTAACAGATTAAAGACATCAGGAATAACCATCAAACAGATAAACACTGATTTCAGTCAGCATACTAAAGCCTGAAAATGTTGACTGCAAAGATTTAGCAATACAATGTTCCTGAAATTGAATCCTGAACGGGTGTGTTTAAAAGGAAATTTTTGTTTGATGAAATTCTGATCAAGACTATTCAATTACAGAGCAATACAAATTGGAATGAATCTGTTAAATTTCATTATATCTTGAGTAATGCCAACACAAAAAATAAGTACTTCCGACATTTGATCCTGAATTTATTGCTAGTGGACGTTAATCACACTCATAGTATTTCTGTTTATTTGACTTGGAACATGATAAGTGGTAACATTTGAACACAATAATGGATTAAGAACAGATTTAAAACTAGTGTTCCTGCTACACGCTTAAGGAAGATTTGATTATTTTATTGTGTTTAAACCTATTATATGGTCTAAGTACCTGACAAAAAAAAATATATTTTTAATCAAAACTTCATGAATACTCCCACAAAATATTCTTATAAATCCACATCTCATTTTATAAGGCTTAAGTCTATTTACTGTAACAAATTATGTTATTCAACTCCCACAGTATAGTTACATATATTCCTGTAAACTGGACTGAGGTTATATGAATTTCCATTTTCAGTTAGAGCTGGATGAAATTAAATGTCTGCAGTGTTTTCCCAAAATGTGTGTTCATTCACCCAGTGTGAAAAATGCCAAACTACACACAGAGTGGAGGTATTTTATTCCTCATTTTTGTGCAAAGATTGGTGCCAGGTGGTAACCCACAAGGCTAGCATACCGCTCTGAGAAACTACAAGGCATTTACACAGTTAAGTGTGCCAATCACAGCTAATATTCACATGCCTCAGCTAATAATTGGTTAATTTCTTTCTCGCTTGGATAAAGCAGTTCAGCTCACTTTTAATTTACTACGCAGGCTCATAGATTAAGGCACTTACTAGAGGGGCGACGGTTCCTGACCTATGGGCCTGATTTTTAGTATTATAATGAGGCTATTTCCCCTACTAGGCACTTTGGTTTAGTTCTTATCTATATCCCAATTAGTTGTTCTCCCTGACTATATGCTTTATCACCCAGTTCTCAGTGGCTTACAAGGTGGGATGTTTGCTTTGATCAGTCTCTCAGCTCTCCTCAAGGACACAGTCATAAAACAAGTGCTTCCCTATCTCTCAGTTTCTACCTCTAGCCCTCAACTTCTGTTTTGCCAGGCTCACATAGTTCATTGTTGTGTCTTTAGTGCACAGTTCCAAAAATTCCTTTTTCTTAGGGATATCAGCAGCACAAGAGTTCCAACAATTAACTTCAGTTTTGCCCTATATGATTTAAAAAATCGTATATTTTAGGTAATATATCAATAATATATTGATTGAAATGGTCTTGTTTAATACTAAAATGGACCTGAAAACTTTTATAATTTCTTGCAGAAGTTTGGTTGAAATTCTTTGAATTATTATCACATAACTTTAGACATTTGTAATATACATGTTTCACTCTAAGCTCAGTATAAGGACTCCGTAAAACCAGTGGTGAGAAATAAATACCTCAGAGTGTAACATTACATGTGTTTTAAACTTTTACTTAAGATTACATGAATCACATCCTCGACACACCTGTTTCTCTGTGACAGAGATGTCTACACTGCAGACATTTGCATTCAGCCAGCTGGAGCACCGTCCCTCTGTCCTTCGTCTCTTTGGACTAGGCGAGACTCTGGGGTTTTTCATGGTATGTTATACAACCCTGAGAATACACTCGGTTTACTTAGACAAAAAGGAGATCAAGGAATCATAGGGCAATAAACATACTTTTTCACTAGAAATTTAGAAAGCTACCTTCTTGATGCTTTTTTGCTCCTTTTCTCTGATGAATGGCAATTTAAAGTGAAGAAGGATGAAAAGGCTGGGGAGAAGTTCCAGGTAAGATGGTTTTCTTCTCTGTCTCTTGATCTTCATAATGTGAATCCAGAAATTGTACTCTATAACACAGACAAATATTCCAACAGTTTAGTTTTCAAATTTTGGCTAAAAAAATCAAACTGAATTTTTAAATTTTTATTTCAGACTTTCATTTAGCCTTTTAAAGCACTAAACTTTTAAAGGATACCTTAAGTAATATTTTCAAACAAATAATTTCTTCAGCTGAGAAAAAAAAAATCTATATTTTTACAATATAAAAAGTTCTATCTCTTAACACTGCTTTTGTTTTTATAAGAAGAGTAATTTATTCTCTTCCTTTCTTACAAAATAATTATTTTAGTGAAATCATTATGATGATGATGATGTTGATGTTATATTTTTCTTACTCAGGCCATAACTCTATGCAAGACTGAAGTTAATGGCTGCTGACCAGGGATGATACAGTCTCAGTGAAAACAGAGGGTAGTAGGAGGGACAGAAGTGCCTTTTTTTTGCTATCACAACAGCCAATAAGGAGGGTACCATGCTATAATCCTGCCATGGAGGACAAGCCTCCATATAGGACCACAGTTCCTTTGCATATAATACACAAAGATGAAGAGTCAAGACAGTCAAGGACAGCCAGCTGGGACTGGAAAATACTATAGAAATGCAAATTGGAGAGAACAAAGAGACAAACTAAAATACCTTTGGATCTCTTGTGCCTCCTCTCTAGCAAATCTATATGTACTGTCTATTTTAAATATGTTTCTGATGTAATTTGTAACATCTATTCTCTTAATTAGCTGAATTTATAGTGTTATGAGGGGAATGAGACATATTATTGCATAAAGAAATAACATATATGTATGTGAACACTAGACCTGTGTTTCTATACGAAATTATAAAAATTTTAAGACTCACTTGGTTCTTCTGGGTTGTAATTTCACCCAGAAATTTGAATATCTCTCTTAATCATTGAGCATTTGTTGCTGTTTTCAGCAGAGATTATTCTGCAAGCAAAGACAAAAAGCATATTTGCATCAGTTTTATGTTCCTAAAACTGCATTAATCCTTATTTGCCTGATATAAATTGTTGTCAACACGGTGATCATACTTTCAGTCTTAATTCTAATTGTAAAGCAAAATGGAGAGCTGTTTATTCTTTTTCTGTAGTTAGTATTTTTTTTAAAGCAGATTTCTTCCAATGAAAATTATATAGCAAAAAATTTTAAGGAAAACCAAAAACACTTTCTCTCTAGTATTGAAGGTATTAATAATATAGTGTAGATGAGGTGAAGATCTTTTGGTTTCCTGATTTATCTTCAATTACTAAAATTTCTGAAATATCACATTAAAATATTATAATAAATATTTATATTTCTAAAGGTGTTTTATTTGAAGTATTTAAGCCTGATAGAGAAAAGAACATTTTCTATTACAGGCTTTATGTATTTTATACAACAAAGCATCTCAGATAAAATTTATTAGAATCTTTCCCACAGTGAGTGGGAAGACCAGGGGAAAGTCTCAGCCTTTCTTTGCCCAGGTTTACAATTACTTTATGTGAAGAAGATGATCTTTGTTTCATGTCATAGGAGGTAGTATTTCAGAGAAAAATGTGCTGTGGATACTTGGCTAGCTAGAGTTTCAAAACAGAGAGAAAGAGAGGGAGAACTGACCAACTAATCAAGTAAGCCAACCGGAAGAAAGGAAAAAATGGGCTTAACTTCCTCCACATTTACACTAATGACACAACTCTGATAAATCTCACAGGAAACAGTCGGGTGAAGAGTTCTTCACTGTCCTGTGTAAGACTTGAAGAGTTTCAATCCACATTATAAATACTGTGGTAAGACAATGTAATTCTCCTCCTGAGGTGTAGTTTTTGGGAGAACGCAACTGTAAACTTTGCTGCACCAGAAAGTCTGATCTGTCAGTTGTCACTCTCTCTGTCTGACTGTGCTTTGTGAATGGCTGGAATTCTTTCTCCTAAGGCTTATATATTGCTTTTTATCTCACAGAACCAATCTCAAAACTTGAATAAATTCAAATATACTGTAAATGCAACACCAAAGTTCACAATTATAATGTATGAATTTTGCTATGCTCTACATCCCCAGGCCTGTTTTTCTGTACATGGTAAAAGTGTTTTAAATATTTTTATTACACACCAACTTCACACTCATGTTATGTAGCAGAAACTTTTCTTTTTTAATTCAGATGAATTAGTAACAAACATCTCCCTCATGTTATTTCTACATGTCCCAACAAACCAGGTGGATATAATTCAAGTGTGACTGCCAGTATATTTAATTCTTAACATGCAGCTGAGGACTCTGTGTTATAAAGTCTGTGATCATTTACATTTGGTTTTCTCAAGTTTAAATGTTCCAAAGACCAACTGCAAACCATTAGCTTACAGGAGACAAAGACTAACAAATAAATAAAATCTAGGACATATCATTTCTTCTTTCAAGTACATAATTTATCAACACATAACATCATGCTGCTTTTAGACATGAACGTATAATCTTCAGTAACATAGTAGTGAGAAATTAAACCATCCTTCTTTTGAGAAGACAAAGGTCTGTGTCACTGTAAAAGTCTTAAACTAGAAAACTCCACCTTTTTTGTTTGTTTTGATTTTTTTTTCTTCAAAACAGTAGTTTGGTGCAATCTAATATCTCTGTGTTGAAAATTTGCTAAATGAGTTTCCATATCCTTATTATCTAGTTCCAACGCAGCAGGGTAGCTCAGGATGCTTAAGTTAGATAGAGCAAAACTTTCCATCTCCAAAACAGTTTGCAAAGCACATTGATCTAGAGAGAGCAGTGGGGTCCCTCACTGCATGGTTTTCCATTAGGTAGGAGGATGAGGAATTCTTTGAAGAAACTGTCATGAAACTGAGTTGAACTTCCAGATAAGCTGCAGAATAGTGCTTTGAAGTTTTCACCAAAACTGACATATTTGCAAAATATTTTGCTTTGAGGAAATTAACTTTATTTCCTGGTGCTTTAGACATCATAATGGGACTTTTAAAAAATCCTGAGAGGATTAGACAGCAGTCTGTAAGACTGTCCGGGCACTCTGGTAATATTAAAGCTTTCCTCTGGTAATATTAAAGCTTTCCTCTGGTCTGACTGATTTACTAGCTCAGTTCCCATTCCTCACTATGCATGCAGAAAACATCTCTAGCTAATTATGCTTTCATACTGTTGCAAATGAAGGTCTGTGGGTATGGCCAACTACACCAAATTGTCACAAATACAACCTTGTGTATCCTGCCGACTACACCAACTTGTCAGAAATATGATTTGTCACACAGTACACAGCTTTAGTTAGCAATTTAAGATTTATTAGTATTTTTGAGATAGATCACAGGATTATGTTGTATAATTTAAAACAGAAATTTGATAAAATTTTTTACAGTCAACATAGCAACTTAGTTAAAGTTTCGAGACTGGCAAGGTACACTCTGTTACTTACACAGAAGCAGTGCACAAAGGAAAATCGAGGTATACTCAAGTTAGAATGATTCAGAGGGATTATTGATGCAGGGGATAAGGAAGACCCTCCCATTGAGTCACGAGGTTCAGAATAGACCCCCTTGGGTTCTGAACTTCTTTCTAGGTACGGCTACGTCCAATCTTAGTCTCAGACTTGGTCAACAGTTTATGTGAATAGGGATACTATATACATAATCAAACTGCACACATGCTGACACACCCTGAGGTTAACCTGTGAATAAAATTTCCCTTTTTGTGAGTTTCATAAATTACTCCTTTTATGTGCTGGCATTCATCAGTGCACATCTGGCAAACCTCGCAAAATCAGGCCTTTGAGTCCTTGTTAAATCATCAGCAGACGATCCTTCAATCCTCACGAAATCTAGCCTGAGAGGTGCCCCAGCCCAGGGGGAGATACAGAGCCACACAACCCACTGCACTCTCAGAGAGCCCAAAGGGTCTCCCTCTTGGATCGCTAGTTATAGGATCGAGATGATTGGCTTTGGTCGGTATTTTACATCCTGGCCACAATTCTGGTGCACAAGTCAGGGAGCAGATGGCCCAGGTGTGGACAGAGGTTGCCTGATGCCCAAGTCATTATGACCAAGATAACAACACAGTAGGGCTCGTTTTGGGATCCCAGAGCGGTTCAGTGCGGGGAGGAGGTGGGCTGCACCACCATGCATACATGTATTTTGTAAATAACCAGGGGATATGCGTAGAGTCTAGATCCAACTGGGACTTATTATCAGGTGAGTATCTACCAGTTACTTGTTAAACTCATATGCTTGACACTCTTGAATCAATAAATATACAGCAAAGTATGGTTTTGATCAATATTTTTTAAAGCGTCATCTGGACATGTTGGGTTTTTTTTTTCTTTAGATAACCATGAATACTGAAAACAAAGGTGCTATAACTGAAACCTTACATAGGATCTTCACTGAGGGTATAACCTGGCTTCCTCTATTTGTTGGTTGTTTTATTTTTTTCTGGCTAAAACCAGACACTTTTCTTTCATGCAGTTGTATAATAGAATACACTGGAAGGGGTTTGTTTCGTGGGTTGTTTTTTTTTTTTTGCTTTTGTTTTCCCTCTAAAGATCTCCTGTTTAAAAATACTTGTACCATAAGCATTTTTAGTTCTAGGCATACTTAAGGTCTACTCTGTTGTGACTGACTTCCATTTTGCTTTGGATCTCTTATACTTTCACTCAAGTCTCTATTTCAAATACTGAAATCAAAGTGGTCTAGGGAAAAGGTACATGGAGAGGAAATAGCTGCTTTTGTGTAGAAAACAAAGAGTATATTGACATTTGCTAGAAAATGTTTAATTTCTTTTTAAACATATACCTTAGCACGTGTTTATTTTTTAAAAAGGACAATTTATCACTTAGAAAGTTTTACTGTAACTGCTGCGTCAAACAATTATTTCATATACATACCAGTTATCTTACGGGTGTTTTTCTCTGATACTACTATCTTGTAAAGTATATTTCAATTTTATTTAATATATTTGTGTTTCAGTAAATACAAAATACAGATTCTTTCAAACTATATTTTGCAAAACCTGTCATTACATGCAATGCATTTTTAACTCATACAATATTTATAGTTGTTTTGGTTTGGTTTGGATAGGTTTTTCTTTTTTTCATTTTTCTTTTTTCACCCTTTCTCTCCAGGCACATGTAACTTCACTATTTTCTGTATCATTTACTTCTTGAAGGTAGACTTCTCATTTCTCTCTGGAGATTAAGACATTTCACAGTACTTATATGAAATAGTATAGTAATACAACCAAACAGATTTTACAGGCCTTTGGATTTATTTGATTCAATTCTTTCATTCCTTGGGGCATTTATATTTGAACCAACAACTTATGACACAGTTGAAAAGACACCAAGCCTTCCAGATCTTCTGAGGTGTGACAAAATTGTTTGTACTTCTGTGGGTACAACGCTGAGTTGAGTCATGCCCAACCATCACTGCACCATAACGCTTGCAATTCTCTAACACAACATATCCTGTTCTTCAGGTTCACTTATTTGTTCTTAGAGTTAAGTGCTGCAACCTTTGGTTTTTCATCTAGTGTTTTGCACTTTTCCTTTCCATTTTTCTTCCCCCTTCTCTTCTTTGGGATCCTGACTTATTTCATTTTTTTAATTTCTCCAGAAAGTACTATTAAATATTTTCCTACATGATAAAGTATCATGAACAGTTCTCTGCAAAGTCATGCCTTGAATATTACCATTTCAAACACACTTGAAAAGGTTCTAATGCTCCACACTTTTTATGGAATTACATTTATGAGTGAGGTTTTAGTAGTCTCTTTCTCATGCCCGAATTGGAAGTGCTTCACGTTCTGGTTTTAGCTCTGACAATAACTATTGGAGTGACTACAGTTTGCTGTCTGTCTTTGTGAGCTGTGTTCTCTTCCTGCAATGTGAGAATAATGACACAGATTTTATCTAGAAATTGCCCATTACCCTTCAGTAGTCACACAGTCACGTTAGCATTATAAATAGACTTCAAGCCTACACAGTTATTTTGTTGTTTCCTTTACCAAACAATACTACATAGTAATGTAATTATCTTCATCCTGGCCTACCTTAATAACTGTTATTGCTCAGCAATGCTAAATGTCATGGATATTTACATATTTCTTGAATTTAATAAATGAAAATATGTTCTATTATGCTGTCTTGTGTTTGAGCTTTTAACCATGCTACTTTTTATTTTTGCAAGGTTTTTTGCACTAATATAGAGATGTAATCATGGACAATTCTAGATTCCATATGATTATAGATTTTATATTTACAATGAATGCTATGGCTTTTACATTATTATTTTCTAATGGGTGGATAACAGCTCCGTACATTCATGCTGAAATTGAATGTCATGGAGAATTGCATTATTCAGAATTTTATTTCCTTAAATTATTTTTCTTTTGGGGGAGAGAACAATCCTGTTTTCTATTTAATTAAAGAGCAGCTCTGCTGCCACTGCCACTGAGACTGACATTGTTGCATCCTTTAGTACTTATGATACTCAAAAAAGCATGACGCTGGGGCTTTAATTGGTTTTCATGATGCACATTAAGGCAACAAGAGAAAGACCTCAAAAGAGGCAGAAAACATAAAGATGTATAACAAAATCCATTAGAGTAAATCACCTGATAAGAAAAGATACAAAACTAAACAGAGCATACCTGTTTTCATAACACAAATGACACTTTTCTTTTTTTTTTTATGATAGATAAAATAGATACCTTGGAGAAAATCTCCAGATTAAAAAAAGTCCCAAGTATTCAAGTGCTCAAAACCAAAGCAGAATATGTATGATATTTTCTCTGTAGCTAGCATAGTAAACAGAGTAGTTTTATATAAACAAAAACAAATGTTTAAAATTACTTGGAAAAGTATTTTTAAGTATAAAAGAATAAAAAAGGGATGTATGTGAAGGAAAATTCCTTAAAGAACAACTTCTTTACCTGTGACTAATTCAACACAAGGTATAAAAGATATCAAGGAACTGAGCCTGTCTCGGTTATGTGGCATCCCTTGGACCAATTCTCCTTGTGCTTCTGAACTTTGGTAGGATTTTTATACCAGTGGAGAAAGAGTAAAGCACAACTGTACCACGAATTTTCTTAGTCTTAAGATATGTCTTCTCCCAGTGAAGACATAAAACTATAGTGCCTGGGAATGATATATATATGTCTGAAGAGAATTCGCCGATGAAAGGAAATCCTCTGCCAGTGATTTGCAGCTAGGTTATGGTTCATTTGTAGCAGCTGAGTGGCACAGTGGGATCATAACTATATTTGAGAATCTGGCACAATATTTCTTTGAGGTGTTTCCATTACTGAAGTAGTGAACTACTACACATTTTATGTATTCCATGATCTATTATTGCCCTAGAAAACAAAACAAAAATAAATGTAATGATGTTTTGTTTATTTATAGATATTTATAGACATTATTTATATTTATTGTACATATAATTTTTTTAAAAACTCTGCCGCTTCACTGATTTTTTAATACAAATTATGCTTTCTAAAAATAGCTCTTTGAATTCACACCATCTAGCTATAAATCTCCCATTTTTTGGAGCTACAGCCCTAATCTATTTAGAAGAAGCATTGTCTGTCATTATACCAATTGTATTTCTGGAAATATTAGATTCATACCCCCCTAAACCCCCAGTGGAATGGTGTATATTTCTGCTAGTGATTAACAAGAGAGTAATGCTGCTTGTTCGTATTTTTTACAGAATTACAGCACTTGTTTGGCATTTCAAGACACCAGCATGTGTGGTAGAAACGCTCTACAGTGCACATTTTTTCTTGGATTATTAATATTGACTCTAACTTTAACAACCTAACAGAAGAAAAAAAAAATTTACAAAGAGCAGAATAATTATGTTAATGAACCTTTCATTTTTTTTCCTGAGGCTAGTTCCTACAGCGCTGTATTATATATGTCTCAGAAAAGTACATATAGTTATCTGATTTACAAATTCCCAGGCTTGATCAAAAGCTTTATTATATTTAATTAAGAAAAGAAATACATATTTTTCCATTCATTACAGAGGTATGATAATAATTAATACTTTGTAAGACTATCTGGATAGAATATATGCATATTGCTTGAGGTACACATGAAATAACTGCAAAGATGTGAAAAGCTTGTTTTACAGCAATGTAAAGCATCTTATGAAATACTTTGGCTATTAAAAAAATGAAGCAATCATGGTATTACTTATACTTATTCCTATTTAGAGCTTTGTGTTTGCATTTCTAACAGCTATCTTCCCTAAAGTAGAGATTTGGTTTTAGCTGGGATTTATGGCAGCATAACTGAAAAAGCTGCCAGAAGTGATTTTAATCCATTAAAAGAAGCTTTATAGAATGATGGAATCACAAATTACAGACGCCTTTTGCCAAGTATAACTTTTTTCTTATAATTAAATCCTAGCATACAGTTGTCCTTCTGCTATTTACTGAAAAGTCTAACTTTTATGTTTACTTTGCAGAACAGTTTTGGTCATTACTATTTAAAGTTGTTAGTAGATATCAAATCAAGGCAATAAATATCTTACGAATAACATGCCATTGTAAGAAAAAAAAAGGAATTTTTTCAAAATATAGTTCTAATCTCCTGTAAATTGCTGAGCTCTTCTTGAGAGTTGCTAAGAACCCTCAGCTGCCGCTGAGGTCAATGGGGGCTCTAAGTGCTCCTGACCTCTTCAGCATCCTGGCCCTGAACACCTGGTACTTCTTGTGCATCCTACTTGTCTAGGGCTTTGCAGTGGTTGAACCCCAGCTGGCAGCTAAGCACCATGCAGCCTCTTGCTGCCTCACCTCCGCTGGAATGGGGGAGAGAATCAGAAGGCTAAAAGGGAGAAAACTCATGGGTTGACATAAAGACAGTTTAATAGATAAAACAAAAGCTGCACACACAAGCAAAGCAAGAGGGTTTTCATTCACTACTTCCCATCAGCAGGCAGGTGTTCAGCCATCTTGAGGAAAGCAGGGCTCCATCATGTGTGACCATCACAAACACCATCACTCCCAACATCCCACCCTTCCTTCTCCTTTCCCCAGCTTTATATGCTGAGCATGCTGACATATGGTGTGGGATATCCCTTTAGTGAGTTGGGGTCATCTGTCCCTGCTGTGCCTCCTCCCAACTTCTTGTGCACCTCCAGCCTACTTGCTGGTGAGGTGGTGTGAGAAGCAGAAAAGGCCTTGGCTTTGTGTAAGCACTGGTCAACAGTAACTAAAACATCCCTGTATTATCACCACTGTTTCCAGCACAAATCCAAAACATAGTCCCATACTAGCTACTGTGAAGAAAATTAACTGTACCCCAGCCAAAACCAGCACAGGCTTAAAAGAAGTCAGCTCTAAGTGTTTGCCTATGTTTCATGCTGTGCTGCAGCATAGAAAAGTATGAGTGGCCTGTAAAAGAGCTAGTTTGAGCACTGGAAGCTGTTTACCAGAAAGGAATTGGGAACTTAATTCTCTGGGGCACCTTTGGGTGTGCATCCTGCTTGTCACTAGCTGATTCTATGATGCTTCTATTAAAGCCAAAGGGAAACAAATGCTACTTTCAGAGGCAAATGACTACACTAGCAGGATTTTTCTCATGAGGCAGCTAAGTCATTACAGTGAATGTCACAGCTGTGAAGGCAGTCTCACCTTACTGCTCAAGTGCTAGCCAAAGCAGTTCACTGGGAACTACTCTTGCTCACCTTTTTTCCCTGGTGTTCCCTGGGAGATGACTGTAGGGGAGGGTCACTTCTAGTGTAGTGGCAACCACCAGGAGGAGGTTCCTCTGTCATACGGTAAATAATACTTACCCAGTGACATATTACGGGAGAGGAGGAAAAATAGGAAGAGCCTAGAGGATGACTGTTAATAGTAAAATGATTCATGTGCAGCTAACTTGAACTCTTTTTTTCTGAAGAGGAACAAGGTAACCAGCCCAGAGCATCCTACATTATTCTACCAACAGAAGTTTATTTCAAGCTATTCCTTTACAGGAAAAATGTATTTCTGAGCACAGACTTACCTGTGCATCTGAGGGAAATGCATTAACCTTACTGCTTTTAGGAAGACTATAGGTGAAACTGCACTGTGTAAAGAGTAAATTCTGCCACATAGAAGTGCTGGGCTGTAGTGTATGGTTTTTGCCTACCAGTGTTGAAACTCACTGTCTCACCTAGTTATAGTTCTTTAGTCATAGTCACTATCCAGGTTTTTAGACCTTGATTCTAAGGTTTACTTGTACTCACCAATCCAAGTGATACAGATAGTTACCAACACAAGAATAAAAAACAAGTCCAATCATTAAGAGAGAGAACAATAAAGAATGGATTGATCATGAATTCTCATTTTGCTGTTTCTATTTTCTGTCTTTAAAGTTGCCCTAACAAGCAGAAAAATAAATACCACCTCTTCTTATTAGCACTGATCAGGAAATTACTTGTTTTCACAGAAAATAGTGAGAAATTTTCCAGGCAATTTTCTTAAAAGAAAACTGTTTTTTTCATTGTTACTTTTATTTTCAGAGGAGACAAAGCAGAAAGCTTTCTTCTTACAGAAGCAGATAATTTCAATCACAAAGGTCTGACTCATTTTTTGAAGGATTAAAACCCGATAAAAATCATTTCCTTGTGTCTCTGTTTTATGGACATGATCTGGGCAAATGAGAAATGAAATTATGTTTTATCTGAGATACCTTACCAAGAAGAGATCTATTCTGGCATCTGGAAAAATTACACTGTCACTGAGAGAAATCAGTTCTGCATTTTTGTTTGTCATTAAGCCCAATGAGAACAAAAGCCCAGGTAAGAATTATAACATTCATGACAATAAAATATGTATGTGCCCCACAAGTGAAAAATGATGTACAGAAATTCTTTTCTCCCTGACCTTTCTATAAACAGATAGTTTTATAAGATGTTAAAAGGTAATTGTTTGTGATGACTGAAAGTCCCTCTTCCAAATATTTGATAGCCATAATTTTATGTAGTATTTGTAATTCCTATGAAAATTATGGGTTTATTTTGCTGCTCTGTTCAATTATTACATATGTCTACCAAGTTTCACAATTTTATGTAGATTTTGTAATATCCTTAGTCTTGGAAAACTCAAAGGAGAGATGAAACAGGTTATTCTAATTTTCTTTTGAATAACTTCATCAATTATTGAGATTATGTCGTAGTTCTGAAATTTTATGATTCTTTACTTAACCTTCCTACATTCCACATAGACATTCTAATGACCTTTCATTGTGGTTTTCACTTATATGCAATGTGTTTTATCCTTCTGGATTTGTTGCTAGACTGGAAAATGATACTTAGCTAATTGGTGATATCAGTGGTATATAGCCGTGTTGCAATTATGTTAAGTTGGGAATTTTACTAATTATTTTTCCTGTTATATATTTCTTTTATATCATACCTAGGGAAGCAATAGAACAACAAATATAAATGTATGTGCAATAAAGGTAAATTACCATAAAGTCACTCATCTTGTCCCTCAAAGAAGAAAAATGTTTGTGCTGACTCTATAATTTACAAACCTGTATGACTATAACAGTTAATTAGGATGAGTTCCAAAACAGTAGGAGTATTTTCTCAAATAACAGCAATGCAAGGGTGGATGTGGCTTAAACAACATTAAATTGACAGGGACTAAATTGGTGGCGACTTTCTTGGAAAAAAAGATTAAAAATCCATAGCAACTAATAAACTAATTATTGAACTTTTCTGTTTCTCTAGCTTCTGGTTCCAGTGGCTAAAAGAGTTTTATCAAGTGTAATGACCTTGCCGCTACATTGTCACAGAGTTGACCTCTTAGTATTTCAGTGATTTTAAGAAATTATTAGGAGGAAAAAGGCTGCTAATACTAAAGGTCACCCTTGGCTCAAAAGCTAGGCTAGAAGCTTGAAAAAGATTTCTAACAGTTAGATTAAAAATTAAACTCTAAAGCAGTATTTCATACAGACTACAGGGGGTAAAAACAGTATTAAAATTAACATGATTGCTCTCCCATAATAAGACCATCATTCTTCTAACACTATTATGTGATTCCTAGAGCTCCAGCACATGTAGTATTTCTGGATAAAATCATACAACAATGATTTGAAATCAGGACATACTGTTTTTCACAATTTTAATTGTTGTATCAAAAAGCCTTTAAATTATAGCAATAAAATCAGCCTCAGTGAGTCACAGTGGAAAACATTTGTTTATCTGAACTGAATTATATTTCATTTTTGTTTCAGGCTAAACTTTTCTTTCCTTACGTTTTAACATCATATGAAGCTTTGGGTTAATTTTTTATTATTTCTGAAATTGATTAATTCAGGTCACAGTTCATCAAAAATGTTCCTTGAATGTTAAAGCAGATCTGGAATTCTTGGTACTTTATTCTTTAGCATCTTCTAGGTGCCTGAACTTACATACTTGAAAGAAGAGAGGGTTAATCATAATGATATTCTGGTTCTTGCCTTTAATTAGCTCTTGGTTAATTTAAATAACTCTGGGACACTAGAGTATAATGAACAGAAATGACATCCAAAAAGCACAGTGTTGTACAAGCTCATAAGGCTTTCATAAATAACATAACCAACTATTGCAGACTTACTCTTTTATCTAATTAATGGGCTATGCATGCCTGGAATGACTAGCCTTTCACATTTTCTTTCTGTTAGTTTTCTAATATGATATATGAGATGAAAGTATATTACACATCTTATTATGACTGTTTTGCCTGTGGGAAAAGAAAGTAATTGCATGCATTTTGGTCAAACTTATCGAGTAAGTAGAAATGAAAGACACTTTTTTGTAGCACAAGAAAGGTCTACTCCAAAACTAAGCGACCATTACAACTGCACATATTTCTTCTGCTTCTTTTCTTTAAAAGCAAGCACTAGTAACAGAAATGTTCTTCATTAATTTGAAGCCAGCAAAAAGACAAACAGTGTTCTAGTGTCTTGGTCTATAATTTGCTGATTAGATAATCTTAGTTTTCTTCTTTGCTGTGCTATGGGTCCTCTCTGTTACCCGGTGTAAATTGTCTAGATGTTTAAGAGTGAGTAAATGTCTAGTAATGCAGATTTTAGCCTTTGCTAACTGCTTTGGGAATAAGGTGCATGACAATTATCTAGTCTCTTCAGTGACACAGTTTCGCAAAGTCTTTGACATAAAAGAACGTTGCTCAGCTCATCCCCTTTCCCAGCCTTTCTGTGTGGGAATGCACACTGCAAAGCATGTAATATCCTGCAGGCAATAAAAACCTACTCTGCCGTCACTCTGAGATAACTGGAAGATGCACTGCTATTTTTGTATGGCACAGTGTTTAAACTCCACCACAGAGGAAGACTTGCTAGCATCAGCTAAGTACTGCAGCAATTACTTTTAAGTGGTTGCTGGAGAGATTGGTGCATATGGCTAGCTTATGTCTGCCTTCAGAAAACATCCCCTCAAATGTATGAGTCACAGTACCGCATATTTTCACAGCCCAAACACAATTCTTTAACAGACAGCCTATACACATATTGCTATATATATATGTATGTGTGTGTATGTGTGACAAAATTCCAAACCTTAAAACCAGCCTACAAATTTACTGAATGTGCACTGTTGAAGTAAGTTCAAAACCCTTCTTTCTTAGACTTACAGATGTTCACCGAAATACAGTACCATTGTTATAAGTTCATTCATTTCAGCAGTAACTTGTAATAGTTACCTGGCACGGTCTTAGGCAAAGTGGTGAAGTCTTTCCCCAAATATCTCTGTTTTGCAAGAAAAGGAATTGTCTTTCAATCTGAAATTTGCATTCATTGGAGAGGAGAGAATACTGGGAAAAAGACAACTTTATGCGACAGCTAGGCAATCATAGTGGTGCTGTGCGCAACCACTGTTTGTGGTCACTGGTATATAGAATAAATTTCTCATTACTTTTCTGCAATGCTTATTGATTTGTTTCACCAGCCGGTTTAGGTCTGTCTCGTTATGCATTATGCTATCATAGAATCATAGAATCATTAAGGTTGGAAAAGACCCTTAAGATCATCGAGTCCAACCACTAACCTATCACTGCCAAGTCCACCACTAAACCATATCCTCAAGCACCACGTCTACCCTTCTTGTAAATACCTCCAGGGATGGAGACTCCGCCACCTCCCTAGGCAGCCTCTTCCAATGCCTGACAACCCTTTTGGTGAACCCTTCACCAACTTCATTGCCCTTCTCTGGACACACTCCAGCGCCTCGATGTCCTTCTTGTAGTGAGGGGCCCAAAACTGAACACAGTACTCGAG
The DNA here is from genome assembly GCF_963921805.1 of Phalacrocorax carbo. Lineage (NCBI taxonomy): Eukaryota > Metazoa > Chordata > Aves > Suliformes > Phalacrocoracidae > Phalacrocorax > Phalacrocorax carbo. Next base: position 167,471,077 of record NC_087513.1, read on the forward strand.
GTGCGGCCTCACCAGTGCCGAGTGCAGGGGCGTGATCACCTCAGTGTGACCAGCTCCTGCCAGCCACACTGTTCCTGATACAAGCCAGGATGCCGTTGGCCTTCTTGGCTGCCTGAGCACACTGCTGGCTCATGTTCATGTGGCTGTCAACCAACACCCCCAGGCCCTTTTCCTCCAGGCAGCTCTCCAGCCACTCCTCCCCAAGCCTGTAGCGTTGCATGGGGTTGTTGTGACCCAAGTGCAGGACCCAGCACTTGGCCTTTCAGACTTTTTGTTTGTTATTACAAACAGATTACTTCATTAGTAGCATCCTGAAAATTTAACAACTAAGTATGAATCAGACTATGCCTCCACAGTCTTTTTCAGAAGCTCTTATAACACTTTCAGTCTAATTTCTCAGGGGTTTTGGATGCTTTGGATTGTCATAATGGGACCAGAAATTAGGAGCTCCTCAGCTGAAACCTCTATAACTAAACATTTCAGATCAGAATGTAGTTAATCTGATTTGTTATAGATGTTTATATAAGAATAAGATTAATCTTTCTCAGGAAATGCTTATTTATCTCCAAAGAAAAAGATGGTTAAACAACTTGTAAATGAGTATATTATTACACGTATGCATCAACTTCACCTCATATGTATAAACTGAAACTGAATTTCAAATTTCTTGAACTCCTGTTCCCCAGATTGAACCTTATTAGACATCACTGTAGTACTAAAGGTATAGCCACCTTTCAAAAATAGATTTGATGTGCATCACCATTTACCTAGATGTAATATTTTCTTCTTAAAAAAAAACCTCAGTGAAGGGAATATTATAATTTAGAATGAGGAAATGGGAATCCAAAATTTTCCTTTTTTCTGTGTAATCCTCAGGAGTTCCCTTGCCTTGTCAGTTCAACAATTCTGTCAGGTACCATACATATTGACTAATACTTAATCTTCATGGTTATGCTCATATTTAATGTTTGTTTGTTTTTTTTTTTTAATTTTGAAATATTTTTTTAAGATTTCAAATCCCTGAAAGGCTTTTTTTTCCTTAATTTATCCTGCCCCGCCCCTCACCCCCACACCCACTTCCTATTAGGAGCAATTTGCTCTGAAAATTCTGTAATAAACATTTTAGAAATTACTGAAGGTAGATGCATTCTGTAATGCCCTTAACAATTGTTTGTGTAGTCTTATTTTTCCATTAACACAAAGTAGATATTGAAAAAAGATTACATATCAAATAGCTTAATTACATATATCCCTTCTATAAGCACCTTTGATAGACAAATTAGATTTAGAGTTGCTTTAAATTAGTATAGTTTTCTTGATGTTAGTCTTGAATGTTAGAGATATTACTTATATTTCTAAAAAGTGGAAAATATTTAATTTCAAAGCTAGTATATCTTATGAGAAATGGAATTAATTTAAAAAGCTCACTTAAGTTTTGGTGAAAATCATTTATTTGGTGAAATGTCTTTCATTCTTATAATATTGTGATTCTTGATTCTTTGATAGAAATGAAAGCAAGTCTTTGATAATCCCTATGGAGTTCAAAGTACTCTCCTTCATTTCCAATTCAACGAAGTAAATAGCGTAATTTTGCTAACACATGGTTAATCCCAGAAACATTTTATTTCATTTTTTTCTGTGTATCTTGGAACCACTTGTCCCAGAAAGTGCTTCAGAGTTTCTAGGTCAAGACAACTATCCTAGCCACAGCTTGAACCCACATCAAGAAAAAGCTACCCTTATACAAGAACTTGTCGCTCTGTTTTGGTTTCTGTGAAGATAAAACCCAGGCATGTAGAGATAATAAGAACATTCTTTACTCAAATAAGGCCTTAAATTTGATTACAAGGTATCCAGGAACTTGATTCCATGTTCAAAAAAATCCCTCCCCAACCCACCACCCCCTAGCTACAGTAGTTTCAAGCTTTTTGTTTGGTTGAGTTTTGGTTTTTTTCTTCTTCTCAAAACCTGTGGCTTTTTGGTTTTCCCTTATTTATCACCTTTTGTATAAATCTAAGGGGAAGGGGATTAATTACGGGTGTATAGACTGTCTGAACCTTTCACTGCTAGGACATGCAAAGACAATATCTTTTATTCTATAATACTTCAGGCTTTTTTTACTTGTTATATAAATCCTTAACTTCTTGAATATATTTTACACACCAAACATCATCTGTATGTATGTAAATATAGAGATATTTTCATATGTACACTTTCTTTGTCTTCTCTAGTTATCTACACGTTGGTGCATGGAAAGAGAAGCAAAACTGCACAGACTATGCAATTGTTGGGTTCTCTTTGCTGTCATCTAAACAAAGTACAAACTAAGAAATCATAATTAGTAAAGAAGTACTTGCAGGAGTGAGCAGCAAATAAATGTGGATAGACAGAAAAAGTTGTATTAATTGCTGCAAAAAAAAAAAAAAGAAGAGAAAACCTCATCTGATGCCACTCAATGTCTGTCATAATTACTGTGTCAAAAACCAGATAAAGCAATATGTTCAAAAGCACAAGCCAGTGTTAGTGCAACCTTTTCTGTGCATTCTAGTGTGTAGGAGAAAAATGTCTGTATTCTAATTTCTTCTGAATTTATCAGTCTACATTCCTTCATTGACCTATTTAATATATTAAAGTTTGATTAGCTCTCCATTCTACCTTTCCTCAGCGAAAACTTTTTTCAACTGTACACAAAATGGAAAATAATTGGAATCAAAACATATAAAATGGCCAAAAGAAAATAAAGTAAAATTCTGTGGTAAAATTGCAAGCTTTCAGTTGTCTTCCTTTCTACACCTTGTATATAAAGAGATGAAAATGAATTCAGGAAATATACTGCTTTATTACAATAGTTAAGTGCTCTTCTCCTTTCTTTGCCTTTCTAGTATGTTCTTCTCAGCTCCCTTGTCTTGGTGCTATTTCTGACTTTCAATTTTTTTCTCTATACTGAATATATAAATTTTTTCAGGCTTCCCATTTGTCTGGATAATGTGAATTCTTAAAACAAAAAAACCCAACACACAAAAAGGTGACCAGTTTGTAGCTTTAGTCTGTAGTGACCTTAATTACTGTCAACTCTGTTTTCAGATTTTTATTTTTAAATCAGTCCACTGAAGACAGTGTGAGACAATTTTATCAGCACTGTTATTATTAACATCAAGGCTTACTTTTAGAAAGGCTGTTAAAATAAGGTATATGTTTCTAACCTTTCATTATATTTATACTTCTTAGTGTAAAACTGAAATGTTAGGGGGTTACTTCTAGATTTTTCTATCATTTTATTTTCATTTGTGTTGCAATTCTATTAACTAATTCCAAGTGATCACTATTTAAATTTCTCTTTGGATGAAACTTGTATGTAGGTATCAGACTGATCTCTCAAACTCTTTTTTCTTTTTTTAATTAAACAGAATATTAATCCTGGGGACTGGTAACTTTATTGTATCTATTTTTAAGGATTTTAGGATTTTTAAGGGTAAAATCAGAACTTTTTTAAAAATGTAAAGAGACTTTTTTTTATTAGCAAAGAATTATAAAATTATCAAGGATCTAAACAATGATATAAAAATTAACGTGTCGTTGTTTAGCCCAGTCAGCAACTAAGGACCACACAGCCGCTCGCTCACACACCTGCAGTGGGATGGGGGAGCGAATCTGAACAGCAGAAGGGAGAAAATTCATGGGCTGAGATAAAGACAGTTTAACAGGTAAAGCAAAAGCTGCACATGCAAGCAAAGAAAAACAAGGAATTCATTCACTCCTTCCCATGGGCAGTCAGCTGTTCAGCCATCTCCAGGAAAGCAGGGCTCCATCATGTCTAATGGTTACTTGGGAAAATAAACACCATCACTCCCAACATCCTCCCCTTCCTTCTTCTTCCCCCAGCTTTATATACTGGGGGTGACGTCATATGGTATGGAATATCCCTTTGGTGAGTTGGGGTCAGCTGTCGCAGCTGTGTCCCCTCCCAGCTTACTGTGCACCCGGCAGAGCACGGGGAGCTGAAAAAGACTTTGACCAGTGTAAAGCACTTCTTAGCAACAACTAAAACAACTCCATGCTATCAACACTGGTTTTAGCACAAATCCAAAACATAGTCCCATACTAGTTACTATGAAGAAAATTAACTCTATCCCAGCTGAAACCAGGACATGAGGTTATAAAGTTAACCCTCTCAGTATGGGAACTATCTTCTATTGGTCTTAGTGAGCCTGGAGGTAGCTTAGAAAGACATGGGAGCAAGTTCGAATTGTAGTGTTAAAAGATGTAATGTGCTTTGAAGTTATTTTAAGACTCTAGGAAACCCCAGCGAGTGAAAAGGGTGGATCCTTCCCTTTCTTTACATAAATTAAGTATTTTTATGTCACTGCATGAATCAAAAAGCTACTTGTCAAGGAAACATATGGTGAAACATTAAGGGTAAAAGGAGTAAAACCCATGGCACTTATGAATTCTTGGAAACAAGTTTTAAATATATTCCTGATATCAATTATTTGTTATCACTCTCTCAGCTACGTCTGTTCAAAGTTTTCATTTAAGCTTTCTAAAAATAAACAAACAAAAATTAATCTGACTTTCAAAACAAAGTATTTTTATTTCAGGAATTTAGCAAAGTTTCTTTACCTGCCTGTATATAACGTATAAAAATACATTTTCGTAACAGTCTAAAATCTAAGTTTTCTATGTGATAGTGACTTAGGCAAAAATTAAACAGGTTATGCTGGGTTATTTTGTTGTTCTCATTTTCCTTTCTTTAAATTTATTTATTTTTAAAAGCACTAGATATAACGTATTTTCTTCCTTAGGAAGAGAAATATATTTGCAAATCATTTTCTAAAGGTACTTTCCAGTTCCTATTAACTTTAATAGCCAGATTTCCATGTATTTTAATGATAAGAGGTCATGTCTAATAACAATTTTGATAGGTATATGTCCAAGAAACCAGGTTAGTTAAAACTGATTTATTGCCTTTTAATGTCTCAACTTTTTGAAAAATCTCAAGGAAATTATCTCGTGTCTTTCAAAGACTTATATAGCTTCCAGAAGGAGGCACACGTCTGTTTGCCAGATTGAAATGCTAGGCGGTTTGAAGCATTTTATCTCAGGATTAGAATTCACCAAGCAGAAGAATGTAGTTGTGCAATATATGGATTATCAAGGTGACCATAAAGTGTGGTGGTATGGCTGAAAATGTCAGCTATGAGGCTGTTATTCCTCCTCTTCATTTAATCTGTCACTGAAAAATCTACATAAACATTTCATAAAAAGTTTCAGTTAAGACTAAGAACCTGGCAGGCATTCACTTTGTGATACCTAAGAAATTTCCCTGAGTTTAAAACCAAGTAGTATATATAGCTATGCAGGAAAAAATGGATGATTCTGTGAAATATTCTGAAAATAACCTCTTCATAGGAGAAATCAAGAATTTTTACCCTTTAATTCCACAGAACCACTCAAAGAATGTCACTAATTAAGAAAGCAGCTGAGGTGATGGGGAGAGGTATGCAGAGAAAGAAGTGAAGGCAATAGATGAAACAGGAGAACCTCAATAACCAGTTAGCAGAAACAGAAGCCTGGTTTTCTCCACTGGGGAAGAATCTCAGGTTACAGGCTTTAGTCAAAGTCATTCTGAAGGACAGCAACTCATAGCCACCCTAGAAATTAAGTTTCAAAATGTGACCAAACTGTATTTTCCTTGTCAGCTCAAACTCATTCAAATGACTATTCACTTTTCAGGTCATATTGCAATTTACATAATTGGCTGAAGCTAATATATACTAGTCAGAAATATTTTGATACACTGCATTTTCTTTCTTTATGACTCATGCTTCATGCCTTGATATTTATCACAGATTCAGCTGCACACTCTAACTGTTGAGTTTGTGCCTACTTTACTGATTAAACTGAATATTTTAGTAACAGAATTTACATATACACTGATTGCCCTGTGCACTTGCATTTTTTTTTTTAAGGGAAAAAAGTAAGGAGTGATACTTTCATGGCTTTCTATGATGTATGCTCTGTCTGTCTCCCTGATGTACATGTGATTAAAGCTTGTTCGAACTATTTACAGACCTTTTTCATTTGACAGGGCTCAGATACAGTGTATTTAATTCAAAAATTTAGACCCTATAGGAAAATGCAGAAATGAATAGTTCTCTTAAAACTAAACAGATAAGTTCCCTACTATGATGAAAGAGAGTGGTACTTGAGGAAACCTGTCTAACATCTACTTATAAGCAAACAGGAATCATATTCTTTACAGTTTGGGAAGACTAAAGACAGTATTGTGGATATGATAGGAATGTGGTTTTGGCTGTTATGTAAAGCAAGCATCACATTCCTCTGTTACAAATCCATACTTTGATGTTCATTATTGATTTCACAGTGAAGACTATGAAAGCAAGTCACTGTTTGGAGTGTAAAGGTATTTCTTTTTCCTGATAACCTTTAATTAATTTCTGTTTTCACTCCCATCCTTTATGTTCTCCAGTGTGTCTGTGAAAATGTACATATGTTTGATCTTATTCATGCCTTCATAGAATAGTAAATTATTGAGCATAAGTACTCAAATTAAGATTACTTTCTTGCTCAGCTGTATTTATACCTCCAGAATGATGCAAATGAGTCAGAAAAGATAGTCCTGCATCCTTGTCTGGATATACAGTGTACTGAGTAGTCCTAGGGTACAAAGGAGTATAACTTTTGGGGATGTAAGAGTCTGAATCACTTACAGTTGGGGATTCTCCAGAACTAAAACCTATTTGCTGGTCTATGACATGTTATCACTCCCACACAAAGCCCCTGGCCTTGTATTTTATTTCACAGAAGAGGCGTAGCCTCAGTGGACTCATACACGAAGCTGTCAACCCTGAAACAAAAATGGTCTTAAGTGTAAGTGTTTACGTGTTAGATTTAGTCAAGATGGTAGCATTACTGAACATTTGTTTCAGGGGACTTCAGTAATGCAGTAAGAGTGCATTTAGTCTATAATAAAACTAATCCCTATGTTTTATGTATCTTAGTTTAAAACAAAGAAACCAAATGGAAGACATGGGAGTAATCTTTCTGATTCACTCTCAGTATTTGGGGACAGGATTCCATGTAAAAATTTTCCATCCCAGAACAGAGCATTCACTTGAATGTCAGTGTTTTGTAGCTATGAAAACACTTGGAATATACAGACTCTATGTATGCCCACAGACTTGCTCTACAACTTCTGCTTCCATACAGATTCCAGGTATCAGGTGTAGACAAAAATGTTATTATTCATGCACTGAGATGAAGCTTGGGGTCAGGTGGTGTAGGCTGGTAGGTGGTGAGAGGTTGCATCACTTTTTGTTTGGTTGGTTTTTATTCACCCCTTCCCCCTGTCTGGTTTTGACTCTCCCTCTCTATATATCTATATTTTTCCTTTTCATTATATTATCATTGTTGTTATTAGTAGCATTATTATTACTGTTTTATTTTAATTATTAAATTGTTCTTATCTCAACCCACAAGTTTTCTTATTTTTTTGCTCTTCTGACTCTCTGCCCTGTCCCGCTGGGGTGGGGTGGCTGTGTGGTGCTGACTGGAGCTGAACCACCACGGTTCCATAGGAAGATTGTGCAGTCTCCCCCTTTGGAGATACTAAAAAAGTATCTAGACACTGTCCTGGACAACTGACTCATAGTGGCCCTGCTCGAGTGGGAGGGCTGGACCAGATGACCTGCAGATGTTCCTTTCCAACCTCAACCATTCTGTAATTCTGTGAAAAGCATTCACTAATAAAATATAAATAAATTCATGTTCTAATATTGACTATTGACATCATAAATGGCGAAACAGACAGCAAGCTAGGTCGACAGAAAGAAACCATATGCACCTTAGTTAGGTATATAGAACAAGTCATTATGTGGTAGTTGCCTAACTCTCCATAATTAGCTTAAATGTACTTGCAAAATTACATTATTATTGAAATTTAATTTCTTAAGAAATATAATCTTTAATACAAAAGGAAGGGATTAAACAGTAAAGGAGAAAGAGGAATCTAACTTTGGTTAGATCCTTGTGAAACCATTGTAACTATAGTATTTTTAGGAGTTTAAAAGCTCTAAAATGTCATACTACACGATGGCCCCCAAAAGACAGTAAAGGAAATCACTTGTACTGAAGTCTAACTTCTGATTCATACAGCAGTACATCCCAAGATTCTAGTCACCATATCTTTTCACGTTAAATGTCCTCAGAGAGGAACTTAGGATTTCTATTGGTAGGAATAAACACAGGAGGAGAAGGTAGTTTAGGAAAGACTATGAAGAAGGGCAGAGAAAGCGTGAGTTTTTGGGGGGTTCCAAATCCACCTGGAGTTTGGAAGTATTGAAGCACAAGCCTAGATTTTAAAGCCTCAGAGATCTCATAATGTCCTACTTTCCACATGAAGTGGCAGATATTCAATTAACAGGGCTTTCAGTTGTTACTTGAGCATGCTGTGCACATAACACCATGGAAAATCAGTGATATATAGGTAGCATGCAGAGTATTAAGAGACTTTTCATTATTTTCATTAAGAGGTAAGTAAGTCTAATTTTTCTAGATCTATATTTTTTATTCTATTTTATTATTGTTGTTTTTTATGGATGAGAAGATAATTCCATGCCTAAAAAAAGGAAATAAGAGGTCAGCATTATGCAGATGAGCATGTCTGTATTGGTACAAAAGAACTACAAAAATCTGCACATTAGACTGGAGTTACTTTAACAATTCAATGAAAGACGAATGACTGTGTATCACGATTTAATGAATACCTGACTGAGGAAGCATATGAAAACAGCATGAGCAGAATTTAGAACAAAGAATTGTCTCAATAGGATATTAGTGATAAAAACTCTGCTGCTCAGGAGTGAGACAGAGATGAAGCCTCATACTCATCGGAACACAATACTGCCATTATGGACATCAAATCTTTTGTTTTTCAATTCCAACCCATAAAACTTTACATTCCAGTTGAGTAATAAAACCAGACTTGTTTTGAAAAGCTGTCCTATGTATCATCATAAATCTGCTGCTTGTATAGGTCCCAAAGTAGCAAAGTTTGTAATAAAAGTTTTAAGTACTTTTGAAATTGCTATTATAACCACAGTGAGAAACACTGATGTACAGATGAAAGCCCACTTCCTGAACAATGGAGATGGATCTACTTCTACTCGTCAGAGATACAGTCAAATTTTCGTTGCCTTGAAGCAGAATTTTACCCCAGAAATATTGAATAGTCTGTTTAGCAGACTAGTCAATCTTTACAACTGCAGGGAGACATTTGGGGAAAGAATAATTTGTTTATTAAAAGCTGAATATCTTTTCACTTTTTAATTATATATTAATATCTTCATTTTAATAATGTTTTTTCATTTACAATGAAAATTATATTAGCCACTTGAAAAATGCATCTATATAAATGTTAAGTTTTTAAAATGTGTAACAATGTAACAGCTTAGGGCAGGAAGTTAGGCCTAACATTTCAGTAAAATATGTTATCATTTTTAAACTATTAAAGTGAAATAGTTACTTACCAAAGATATAGAGGTTAGAGTTACACTTGGAGAATGTTATGGAGTTTGGCACAGGACTTACAGGAATGCAGTAAGATACCTCATTCTGAATTATCTTCCCCTGTTGTGTGAAGGAAGGAAAAGAAACACCAGACCACGTGACGCTGCTAAGCTCAGTATGCAAAAAGGACCAAGAGAAGCATAGGGTGGGACAGGAGAAACTTGCACGCACACACATAGATGCGCACACACTGGTACAGTTAACAGAGACATTCCCCAGTGGCCAAACCAGCGAGTTGGTATAGCCCAGCCTGCAGCAGCAGGGCACTCTCTCTGGATAGTTTCTGTGTAAGTCTCTGGGCAGGGCTTGCCACCAACACCTTGGGTGTTGAAACAGCATCACCTGTTGATCCATAGCCCATACTAAGGCTCGTCACACTCAATTCTTGTTTTCATAGCTGTGTCAGCCACATCTCATTGTGCTCAGTTCCTCAGCTCTTGATAAAGGCAAGGCTGTGATACTCCTGTGATATAGCACAATGTTGAATAGTAATGCAAAGGTAGTATCTCCATACACCAAATCCTCTGTGCTACTTACTTACATGCTTCCAGATTTTGTATTTCGGTCCACATGAAATAGTAGTGCAGAGATCACAGGTGTTTTAGTCAGAACATCGGCTATGTCTACGCTTTCAGTAAAATTATTTAGTCCTGTGCTTGGTCCAACTAATAAGAAATTACCTAAGTCCAAGATTTTAAATTCTCAAACCCATCCCATTTAGGGTGGATATTTTCAAATCGTCTGTTGGAAATAGGCTGTGGGTTATGCCAAGTCTTGGACCAAGCTTGGAATTTGTTTGGGAAAGTGTTATTTGGCACATGACAGTTTTATATGAGAAACTGTTTTAACATTTTAACCACATAAATGACCAGTTCCAGAGACAGTCTCAAGACAAACATTCCCTCTCACTTTAAATTCATTAGTACAGAGGTAGACCCTGCATAAATACATACATGAAGAATCAGAGACCTGGAAAAGTGTAAGTGGCAGGGATCAGATAGCATGAGCTGTAGCAATCATCTGAAGGGTCCTCCATGTGGTAGATTCATTCTAGCTGTCCCTTTAAGAGTCAGTCTAGAATGAAACAGAATGTGCTGAGTAGCTATTCAACTCTGGATACAAGTTAATAGACTTTTATCTTTACCTACAAAGGAAAACCCTTCATAGAATATTTAATCCACCACCATGGATTTATGGACTCAGACATGATTTAAATCAGTTCTAAGTTCTACAGTTCTCATACGATATGAAATTAATGATAACCATTGTATGACTGATTTGAAGATAAATTTGGGGTTTTGTTACAGCTAGTGTAAAGCAGAGCTGAGCTTATCTACTTCTAGCAGAGTGAGACAGGTTTGTGAAGAGATGATAGAATCTGCATTGCTCTTGTAAAGATCATACTGAGTTCATTGAGCACAATGCCTGTGCTGTAGGCTGCAGCTTTCCATTCCACCAGATACTCAAGAGATTACTTAGATACTATTCCAATGCCTGGATAATTTTTTTCTAGCTGAGAAGATATTAAATATCAATTTACAACTATATTCTGTAGTGATTAGAAGCAAGCCAAGAATGTTCATCTGCACTGAAAATGTACTGTTCAATGGTGAAGAGTCTGGGTCATGCAGTTTATACGCTACAATTATGCTATAAATACTGAGGCACCAGTTCTGAATCAAGGCTAGAGGGGAATCTGTGTGTTCAGCACTGTGATTAAACAATTTTGAAGGAAAAAAAAAACCCACAGTAACAACAAAGAGAAGAAGCCTGCATAAAACCCAAGGCTTTTACTCTCCATGTCTTTTGAAGTTCTCCACAATATCCAAGATGTTATTTATGTTTTCTGTATGGCATTTAATTTAATAGGAAATGATGTGATGGACTTTACTTGAAAGTTATCTTGAAGATCCACAAAGACAAAACAGAAATCTGTTATCCTTCAGCAAGGACTTAAGCTAAAATATGTCCTGAAATACAATGCTATAGTTTCACATATTATCATATCAGCATCTTTGCTTTCTCCTCTGTCCCTTGCACCTGTTTCTCCTGTGTATTCATAAATCTGCTGCTCCAGCACAGTATTGTTTTTCCTTTAAAAATCTGTTGAGATCACTGGTTTAGCAAGCTAAGTAAATAGTAATAGATCTTTAAAAAAAATTTTGATTCATTAGTTACTGTACCTCAGGTTGATTTTTTTATGCAGGTGCAGAATAGGACAAAAATGTTCAGATTTTTTTTTTTCTTAGTAATCCTCACTCAGGGACTAGCTGCATTTGAAGCTTTCTTCATCCTCAGAATTTCCTATTACTCTCCTGTGAGGAATGTTCAGTCCCCAAGGACTGAAGGGCCCTTGGGTCCTGAAGGACCTTTGTCCTGAAGTCCCCATAGGGTCATCAATAAACCCTTGAGGCATAAAGCTTCCTACACATCTGAAGGGATGACAGGGTGATTCTATAATCTGAGCAGTGCAGTGGCTAAAAGTAATAACATAGTGCTTGATCAGCCTTTCACACTTGGACGAGCTGTGGGAGCAGGTGTTGCAAGGTCTCAAATCTGCAAAAGCCAGATTTCTTAAAACCTCATTTGCTGAATCTGCCTTTTCTACCATAAGATTAATTGCTTCAACTAAACAGAGACAAACAGTGCATGGTGCATCATGAACCACATTATAGCTTGTTTGAAAGTCAATGCGTGCAGATTTTAAACTAAACGAGACTGTTATACTGAGTATAATTTATTTATATATTTCCACTGTCAATGAAATTAAGAAACAGAGACTGTCTTCCCTACACTGAAAATCAGAGTGAAAGCACTTCATTCTGATTCCTACTTTGCACCCCTGTGAGATACAGTACAAGGTAAGAACCACACAAACCAGTCCCAAGTGCATATATCCTCTTGCTCCCATGAGACTTTACAAGACCCTTTATCTTCAGCTATCTATCCTTTTTGCTGCAATGAACATGGTATATTGCTATCCAGGTATTTTGGTCCTGTTATCAAAAGCAGCATTTTTTCACCCTTTCCTCTTTTGCTGAGTATAGAGCAATTAAAGACTGCTAGTGAAACAAAGGTAGGGATTCGGTTTCAGATTAAGCTGTCTATATGTAAATGGCTACATATTAGTCACATGGACCCCAGAGTCTAGGCCACATTATAGTCAAAACACAATACAGAAAAGAAGCCTATGGAATGATTACCGTGATAAGCACTAGGTGTATGAGTCAGCTACTTAAATATACTGCAGTGCGTTAGGACGTCCAAGATATCTGTATGGTGTTGGCAGGCACTGCACAAGATGCAGGGAGGATTTGCATTCCTCTGGAGTGGCAGCTGGATGCCAGGCAGGAGCAGGGGACAACTCAAACAGCACTAGATGCCAGTGTTCACACAGCTGAATCGAGCCCCCACTGGATATGATGCCAAATGAGAAAAATTGTTCTCACGTAGGTATCAGTGCGTAAGAAGCCTACCTGCCAGTGTCTTGATCTAAACTTTGTTAGGCTATGTCATAAAAGCTAATCTCCACAACCACAAAGGAGCACAGAGAGACAATGTCAGATACAGGAACCAAAATAGCAGTCTTTCTTTTTGCTCCTATGCCCTTAAAAGGTCCATCTTTACAAGCCCAGAGGAGCACAAGGGCACAATGGCAGGCAGGAACACAAATTAAGAACTCAGAGGAAGAAACAAAGGCAGGGAAAGGAATGTATTTAGCTGATTTGGGGAGGGACAACAGTTGGAAAATGGAGTGGTAAGGGAGTAACAAGGGTTAGCCATGTGTAGCCATTTGCTGATCAGTGCACTTGTTTGGCCATGTTCTGTGACTGCTCAGCACAGTCTGTCCTATCTAATTAAATTCCTAATTCTGTTCCTGTGTGAGGGCCCCCCTGTTCACTCTGTGTGTGTATGCATGCACGTATGTGTATGGGGGTTTGAGTGCAAGTAACTGGAGGCAGACCATGTGTTGGAGGGCCCACATATCTGTGGTGCAAGCAACTTAAACAAATATAGGTCTGGGTGCCAGCAGCTGGGCTGGGACTGTGGGCTGGAGGGCCCATATGGCTGCGTGCCAGAGATTGCAGAGACCAGAGTGAAACCATGTGCCAGCCACTAAGGTGGGACAACGGGTCAAAGGTCCGTGTGTCCATGGTGCCAGCACCAAGAGAGGGTGAGGGTGAGGGAGCGTGTGTGAGATCATCAGCAAAAATAACCCCCACACTAGCCTATGAGTTGATGAATTGGTCTGGGAGATAGGAGTGTCTCTAAAAGCAGGACTGTGGGAGGTTTGCTACTGGGGATAAGGGGAGTCCCAGAGGGTTCTGGATATGTGTGCAAAAAACATATTCTTACCAATGGATCTCTATGCAGCTCAGCCAGAGGGGAGCAGGGTGAGCCTGTTGGTGTCATCTGTTCTAGCGAGTCCTTTGTGTCTCTGTGGTCTGTGTGGCTGGCTGTGTAGATATGTATACATGTGTTGTATATGTGTTCTCTGCGTGCCTGTGCCTACAGGGGCTACCTCTTCAGCCTTGCTATTGGATGGACCGGGGGGCATGGAGGTGCAGCACACTCACCTCTTTTGGGCTGTCAGCTGGCATCTGACAAAGCTGATTCCTACCCTTACAGTATTTAATAGGATTTTCTAACATCTAATTTACAGTGATGTGACCACAACCTTTACCAGCATTAAGAAGAGCTGCCTGATTTTTTCAGAGCTTTGCAAAAGATTCATAAACAGGTTTCTTCATTCAGTTTAATTGCTGTCTCTCAACACAGAAGGGAAATGAAAGATATTCCCCCAGCATTTGGGTTTGATCCACATTATTTATACTGTGAGGGGGTTTTCTGCTGGGGTTTTTTGTTTGTTTTGGTTGTGTTCGTTCTTTTTTTTTCCACTAGGTTTGTAGTCTCTCAATATCTTCCTCTGTACCAGCGTAAAAAGAGAGCAGAACCAGTCAAACCTTACTTTCTTCTACATATTAAAAGCTGTGCATTAATTTTCTTCCATGGAAAGTAAATAAGTTAGAAAACTGTACCAAAATAATTAATTTGTTTATACTACCACCTTCAGCTGAGCTAAAGAAGAGCTAGTGGAATAGCGCAATAATGTCCTAAAGGAAGTGATAGGCACTCAGTTTTAGTGCTCTGAATGGAACACGGTGACCTGCCTGAGAAGCCATTTTCCCAAAATTGTTAGTACTAAAGAGGAAAGAAACCATAAGAGAAATTAAACGGTAACCAGGGAATTACATAAAGATTTTTGTAACAGAACAGTCAGCTTGAAAATCAATACAGAGAAAGCACAGAAGTTTATGATGGGGGATAGAGAAGAAGGTAACACATCAGTAGTCCATACCTGGCTTGACACTGGCATCAGTTGCCCCATGGCAGCAGGACCTCCAACAAGAACAGTCAGAGCTGTCTCTCAATCAAACTGTGTAAGTAGTCTGCATCCAGCTAGTAACCTCAAAATGAGAGATGCAACAAGTAGAGACCCCACCTCAGGTAACTCTTGGGGGACTTTCTCCCAGACATGTGAGATAAGTATAGAGCAAGTTTGCCACTATCTCCCAGAAAAGGTGTAACTAAGTAGAGGAACTCACACCACAAGAAAGGGGGATGTGCATCCACATGCCCTGTGGAGGGTAAGCGTATGCATGTAACTGCGGATATGTGTGGCGATTAGAATGCTTTGGCATTAGTAATTAAAAGGTGTTTAGAAATGTGTAAGAGATTACTGGTATTTTGTAAGTGTCTTGTATCTACCTTATCGCTGATATTGATCTTGAACATATGGTTCACTGATCAGCAGCTGAGTGTCATTAATAAATCAATAAACTAATTTAATGCCTGATTTGATTTAAACCATGAGCAACAGTTTTCCCCTGTGACACACTCCAGCAAGCTCTCTGTGGATCACCAAAACTCTTGGCCCAGCCAGAACAGTGTCACAATTTGGCAGATACTATTAAGAAGAGGTCACATTGGCAAATTTTTCATGAAAGAAGAACTTCAGGTTATCCCAAAGTAATATCAGCAGCCTGCAAACACTAAATCATTGCAATTTGAACACAGAGGTTTCTTTTGTATGTGTCTGGAAAGCAACCTTCCATAAAACAACCCTGCCACAAATACAGTTGGCACCCTACTGCTGGTCTAAAATGACCACTTCAGTTTCTAGTTGCCTCTTAAATCAGTAGTGTAATTCAGACTGGCAATAGATAAGTAGAGGACCAGTCCTAGTGACAGACAAAGAGCGGCTCCTTCTGTCTGTACTCTTTTTGACTGTGTCCTGCTTGCCTCCTCTTTCGTCCCTTTTTCCCAACAATAGCACTAGCAACTTCCATTACTGTACAGGTCAATTTGATCTGAACCTTGTATTTTGCTTCATGTCCTTGACACCTAACCTCTTGTTCCTTCAGATCTTTCAAAAAAAGTCTTCCTGCAACACAGGAAAAAAAAAATCATAAGATTTTAGGCACATATTGTTGACACTTGACAAAGATATCCAAACCTAAATTCATATAAATATTGCTATTATCTGAAAAATAAATCCATATTTACTGTATGAATCTTATCAGAACTAGTTAATAACACCTATTTCATATCCAGCCTCTTTTTTTTTTCCAGAGAATATTGTTCTTGCTAAAGTGTAACTACCAATATGCTAGAAAAGCTGCATGTACAGTATATGATACTTTGAGATTATGTCTCAGCAGTGGTTTCCTACAGGCAGTAGCATGGACTGCTTTGGATATTAAGCAGGAATAGAAGGTAAGTGGTATATGACTGCTACCAGCTGCTCCATGACAAAGGTCTTTAATCTTTTATTCTCACCAATGCTTCTTAACCACATGAAATATGTTTCAGAGAGATGCAGCAGAGCATACTATAACTGTAGTGGCTTGTTCAACCTCTTGGTGAAATTAAAACTTTGTGGAAAAGTCATGTCTGTTCAGCAGAGAAAAGTCTTTTGGCTATACCTGAGATAGTTGCTTAGACACCCTAAAATTTTGAAAATAAAAAAAATAAAAAAATATTTGCTGGTCATATTGCAAGTGTTTCAGTTAAAGGTGGGACTACATGTGTAGGTATTTTTTTCACTGTGAGACATACAATATATAGAATTCACAATTCAAATGTTCTATAAAACTATAATAAAACAAATAAAAATACCCAACTCCAATGATTCGTCAAGCTGATTGAGATGTATCTAAGGTAGGAAAAAAAAGCTCAGACAGGTTTGAAAAACCACATTCAGTTTTTAAATCCTGTCCCTCTTCCATGTAAATCCAATTTATAATAAACTAAAAAATAACAGATATTTTGATAAATACTGTAGTGATACAAAACGGAAAACAAGTGCTAAGACTAACACTTGATAAAATTATTGAGAAATCTATCTCTTAGTAGTATGCATGCTTAATACAATTCAGCTGTTACTTCCCTATTCCACAAATACGTACCCCTCAAATAACTTACAACTTGACAACATAAATTAGATTGACTAAAAGCTATTGAATTAGAAGAGATGCTTTACTGTGTTAATGAAAAAAATGAAACTAAGGTTTCACAAAACATCCTATTAGCTTGACTTTAAAGAAAAATTCCATTTCTTCTGAATGTCTACTTACTGGCCTTGTTGACAGATAGGAAAACAAAATCTTCAAATCTATTTTATTTGACATGAGGGATGTAAGGGAAAGACAGTGAAAATGGTATATTACATATAAGAAAGGGCCACTTTGCAGCTTTTTCCACTAAGTAAATGAGTAATTTTCTATATTGTTCACAGAATGTCAACCATGAGGGTATTTTTAGTCTGAGAACTCCACATTCAGGTTTAATGAATGATGCAAATAAGTTTAATAGTTTTTCTGCCCCAGAAGGATAGTTTTGTAAATCTGACATTATTTATGCCCTTAAAACACTGTAACACAACATTTCACATAATCATAGAAAAAATGTAGACTGAAAGAGATCTCTGAAGGTCACCTAGTCCAACAAAGTCTACCCTTAGGATGACATCAGATTGTTTAGGACTTTATCCAAAGAATTTCTTAGGATGGATGTTCCACATCTTCTTTGTACAACTTGTTTCAGTGCTTATCCACTCACATTGTGAAGAATTGCTTACATACTGCCTCTTGTTTTCCATGTTGCAGCTTGTGACTGTCTGACTTCTGCTGTGTGCCTGTGAGAAGAGTAGAAGAGTATAGCCCTGTCTTCTATATAATCTCTATATAATCTCCCTTCCCTTCCCTTCCCTTCCCTTCCCTTCCCTTCCCTTCCCTTCCCTTCCCTTCCCTTCCCTTCCCTTCCCTTCCCTTCCCTTCCCTTCCCTTCCCTTCCCTTCCCTTCCCTTCCCTTCCCTTCCCTTCCCTTCTCTTTCCTTCCCTTCCCTTCCCTTCCCTTCCCTTCCCTTCCCTTCCCTTCCCTTCCCTTCCCTTCCCTTCCCTTCCCTTCCCTTCCCTTCCCTTCCCTTCCCTTCCCTTCCCTTCCCTTCCCTTCCCTTCCCTTCCCTTCCCTTCCCTTCCCTTCCCTTCCCTTCCCTTCCCTTCCCTTCCCTTCCCTTCCCTTCCCTTCCCCCTTCCCTTCCCCCTTCCCTTCCCCCTTCCCTTCCCCCTTCCCTCTTCCCCCTTCCCTCTTCCCTCTTCCCTCTTCCCTCTTCCCCCTTCCCTCTTCCCCCTTCCCCCTTCCCCTTTCCCTTCCCCCTTCCCCCTTCCCCTTTCCCCTTTCCCCTTTCCCCTCCAGGCTAAACAGAACCCTCTTATCAGCCTGTTTTGTACTTGCTTAACCATCTTAATGACCGTCTGCCCTGGTCCCTTCATCTCTCTCTTGTATGGGGGAAACTAAAACTGGTCGCTGTAATTCAGATGCAGATCCAGAAGTGCCGGGCAGAGGGAAATACTCCCTTCCCTCCATTCACTGGCTGTATGCATGGTTATGCTCATGAACGGCAACATACCAGCATGACGACTTGTTCTGTGTCTCTGTGAGCACTTTTTGTGTGCTGTGATTATAAACCAAGCTAGCAACAAGAGTAACAGAGTGGATGAATTTTCCGTTCAACAGAATGGTTAGTATAAATTCTTGCATAAAGCTATTTCTCCCTTTTCTCCAAAATACTGTGAACTAGTTTAACAGTCTGGCTTTAACTCAGATACAAAAAACTATTTGACCCCTACAAAGTCCAAGAACTACAAGGGATGCATTATTTAATTTTTCAGCAACAGTATTAAACAGTATATAATAGTAAGTTGAAAAGAAGAATCAGAAGGCTAACAGCCCTACTCTGAAAAGCAATTACTATCTTTAGTGTTTTAAAGGCAAAAGTCAATGGGATATCTGTGTATTCAAGCATTTTCTTTTTAGTGAATATAATCTTTTATGAAATAATTTTGAAAAATATAAGATGAGAACAAACACATTTTTTTAAATTTTTATTTGAAGTGCCAGAATTTCACAATGGAGTACAAACATGACAAAATGTATTCAAACAAAAGGTGTTACATTGGAAAAAAAAAGTAATGCCAGCTCTTCCTATCTCTTTGAACAACACTTGAACATTATGTACCCTTTTAGAAATGTTTGTCTATAATACTGTGGGTGCCATTTATCATAATGTGATGTGCCTTCCAAAAAAGAATGAAGCTCTGCAGAAAAAGCTAACATTATGTATTGATGCCACATTAGGAGGCCCTGTCTCCAAGCTGTCAGGAAGACTAATAAAACAGCTAATACAGTACACTTTCAGAAATATTGGCTTTAAGTATAAATGTTAAGGACACTTCAGCTTAGTAAGTAAAAGAATTATCTTGTCACTAAAATAGGAAATTGAAGTAAATAATCATCTACTCAATGTAGATTAGAGTAGAAAAAATATTTATGCTGCAGTAAACTACAACAGGGTTCCTTGTATTCAAAGTTAAATTCAACAAATACACTAGTTACAGTTTTATAACTTTAACAGACATTTTAAACTGAGTCAACAACTTTAATAATATTACAGAATAACAAAAGTCCCATACCTGTGATACTCAGAGTAACTTCATTTCTCACTGAAGCCAGGGGGAGGTAATGACATTCAAAATATTTTCAGATTCCATTTCTAGTACAGATGTTGCAGCATGAAGCCAGAGAAATAGTTAAGTATTTTTATACTTATAGTCACAGAATTTTCATGTAAATTCCACATATTATTGTCTTATGGTTTGAATTAATGTTTATAAATCTTAATTTAAAAGTGCCTATTTGGATCCCATTCTAGTTAAAAAAACAAAAACAAACAAAAACAAACAAAACACACACACACACACACAAAAACCCCCAAACAAATCTTTCCTTTAATTCTAGATTAAAGTTCACCTCTACAATAGTCATACAAAGACAGTCAATAGCATTAATTCTTGGATCAGATTCCCTGATACTCCACAGCAAATTTGTAATGGTTCAGTGTAAAGAAGTCATAAAGCTGAATCATTAAGTTCTGAGGATTCCCTATAGAGCTACTGTAATGGTGTATATTTTGGGTACACGCCCAGAGAAGGTTCCCTCATAAAACGGGGTCAGTCAAAGATCTCTTGCTGCCAGAATAAACTTATTGGCTGTAAGCACAGCACAAATAGAAGTAACCTTAAGGTAGGTGGCACTATATTTATGACTGGACTGAACAGGCATCCAGTTACCACTCAGGCCCAGTACAACAAGGCTAGCAGATCTTGTCACATAAGCAGAAATGTTCATTTTATGTATTCTTTTAAATTCTGTGGCAACTTAACAGAACTGAAACGGCAAAAAATACTTGCCACAGTGAATCCAAGGTCTAATTTATAATATAGTACTTAGTAAGACATCCAAAATACTTGTAACTCTTAATAACACAACAGCTACTGTTAGTACTTTATCCTCAAAAATAAATGATCAGTAAATTTATTACCTTAAAGAACAACCTTATTATTTTCTTTGAAATGTACAGAAAAGTGGAAAAGCTATTATCACTTCTTCTGGTTTCATTGACTCACATTTTCACTTTGTAGATTTCAAAGAGTTTTCTACCTGCTCTCAATTGCTTCTATATCCTTCAACATTTCCATTAGCAGATCTGAGAATATTAGCCTGATGGATTTTCTTTTCTTTCATTCAAGTGCTTTAATTTTTGTAACATTACTTCTTATTGTTGTTTTTTCCTGTCCCAGCTCATAATGTTCAAAGTTTATTACTCTTTGACAACATCTTTAGTATTGTTTTCTAGTTTATGAATCATCCATCTAGTGCTCCTAACATTTTATATATACACACATATACATGCACATATAAACATATTAAGAAATATATACTTATTTTTATAGATCTGAATTAGATTCTAATTGTCATACATATAAAAGTACAGACTTACTCTGGTTATCTTAATTTCTATGGTAAACCTGAGCTAAAACTTTAAATTGTATCTATCAAAATAGAGAAAGATAAACACCTCCACAAAATCAGTGTTTAACTTAAAAGTTAAATTGTCAAGGAATAAGACTTACTACAAGTAAAATGTCAGGTTTTTAGTGTCTTGATAACTAGTGTCCCTTTCAAAATTAAACTTGTGATTAATTTCTCCAATTTACAAATAATCTATTCATATATGACAAGGCTTTTCCCTTCTGAACTGGAATATTTTCTCTATTTATGTCTTGTTTCCTTAATGGAGCAGTTCATGAAAACTCTACTCTCAGCTGGCAGACTGAAAAATTCTAGTAAGTAACCGAAAACTTCATTGTTTTGAAGTGTTATTTGCAGCTGGTGACTGGTGCTTCTTTTTGCGGTTTGGTGGTTTTTTTCTTCTTTCCAGATGTTAAACTGGGTTTTGAATCAGCTCTAGCTGGTCTGTATTTTGAATGAAAAGTTCTAATTACTGTGATTTTAAAAATCTCCTCTGGTGTGTCAGTTTCAAAACCAGGAAGCACAGAAGTAGTGTTATCAGCTTCCTTGTGTCTCATTCTTGTTCTTTTATTTTTCAAAAGGGAAATGGTTTAGAAGAGGGAAAACTAGACAATTCAAAGTAGCTTCAGATGGTGGTATAGTTGATATCAACACCCATGTGCATGGAAGCGATATGTTGCCAAGTCAGATATTTTGTTCTTAGAATACTGATCAAATCTGCTCAAAATGCTGCAATATTATTGATCGTACTCTGGGGTACTGGAAAGTTCCACCAGCTATGTAAACTCCTGTAGGCATATAGAGATCGTGCTACTACATGGAATGATTGAACCGATAGCCCAACAGTAACAGATGGCAGGAAACCTGAAGTAGGCTAAAATCAAGTGACTGTCCATGTAAATCTCAAAAAAAAATTTTTTCTTTAATCCTGAACAGTTTGTTGCTGTAACTTGTCTACATTAACACAGCCAGGCTTTTTATTTCCTTGTTTAAGAAGAGACGGAGGTTGCATGCTTGATACACAGATGCTCAGCCCCTTGATTTCCTGTTCAAGGACAGTGAACAGAAAATTTTCTAGAGTTATGGCATGAAAAGGAGAAGCAGAGGGCAATTTTCCTTTGGGACTAAATAACGACAGGTTTCCCTATGAAAAGATGTATAATGCAGAAATCACCTGGCTAAACTGGCATTCTCACCAACCTAGTCTATCCTCTTTAATTTTACTGTTTAGGAATATGGAAACAAGGAATACGGAACAATATGGAACAAGCTCGGAGCTGCTGTGGCATGATTTTTCACAGTACCATGGCTACTTTGTGATGTATATTGTTATTATAATGTGCTTCATTAAGTTACATTAGTCACCTATTTTTCTGAGGTGGTCTGTTGGTCTCTACTAAATAAGAAATGTCTCCATTTCTCCCTATAAAAATTGAAATGAACATATGTATTTTCATGACCTTGGAAAGAAATGTGATGTTTAATCAGAAATAACTAATCATGAATTTGGATTGTACAAGTAACAAACCTCTCCTTTTGTTCAGAAGCAAGGCGGTCTCTGCCTGACAGTGATTATGACAATGACTTTCCCTCTTTACCCTCCCACAGTAGTGATATACTCTTAATAACTGTTAGAAGTGGTTTTACTCTGAAATAGATGGGACTCAGAGGTCCCTTCTGCCTTTGGTAATGTTATTTCATAATTATTCAACAAAGGACTTTTTTGCAATGTCATCTAAAATAACAGTGAGCAATTTATGACCCATCTTACTTGTGATCTACATGCTTTCTTTGGTGGGAAGTTTGGCAGGGAGAAAGAGGCTCTCCAATGCAAGGCAATGAATCTCCTGGCAGAGTAAGTCTGTTCCCATTTTTTATAGGTGCTCTGCAGACTGTCATCATTATTAAATATGTGAGCTGGTCTAGGATCCATCTTATTTTCACATCATGCATAAACTTTAAGCCAATCTTCAGGTCCCCTGCTCTTAGAGGTAAAATGTTTCCTGCTAGTCCTTCTGGTGGTCTTCATGCAAATGGTAGCAACTTTGTAATTATGTTTTCCAATGAGCATTTATAGGCTGCCAGGCACCCTCTCAAGAATTACAATGATTTTAAGGGAAGCTGAAGTTTGAGTTGATCTTGCTTTACAGTGACATTTAAACTCTCTTTGTTTTAAACTATCTTCAAAGAAAGGAGGAAATTAAGTCAGGTCACTTTTTAAACACATAAATATCACTTACATAGCCACCTCCTCAAGGAAAAGCAGCAGGTATTTTGAAGACAGTGTGCGTTTCACTAAAGGAACAATCAGAAGTTGGCTGAATGTGCCTCCCTGGTAATTTCAATACTTGAAGATCTGGGCTGTCTTGCAAACGTGAAACTAGCTAACATTCATCATGCAATGTTTCATCCTCATTTAATATTTTGTATTTCAGCATAATACATCACTGTAGAGGATTTTGAGCTATGAAATAATATGCAATATTTTGAAATTATTTGGGTATCAGGGATTTTACAGTAAAAACATGTTTCCTTCTGTCACACAGTGTTACACGATATGAAAATATGAAGTACCTTGATGCTGAAAAAACAATGGAGTATTGTCTGCCACTCAGGCATACATGGATTTTCTAGCTAGAGCAGAGCTTTAGACGGCCTTCAAGGAATATTTGCCTCAGGATATCTCATGTTATTGTCTGCTGCTTGACAGTGAGCAGTACAATGCCTGTATGTCATGAAAAATAATAAATATTGTAACTACTTACAATTTTGATATCCTTTCTTTTGCATTTGAAAGGCATTACTGAATTTATTATAGGTTATGAACTGAAAAGCAATGACTAAAGCAGATATTAACAAAACCAAAATGTAAATCCTAATTTTTCATCTAAACTGTTTCTGGATCTTAACACTCAATCAATCTTCCTGTTGAAAGCATTAACAGTTTATCTGGTTTAAATATAGTAGGAAGATAAAATGAATGGTAAAGCTTTTCCTTAACAGTGTTGAAACAGACAGTAAAATTTACTGAGGTCTTTTCATCCTAAGAAAATGTTTATTAGAAAACATAAGTTTATATATATAAAGCAACCACGGGAACTTTCAATATGGTGAAGCCAGAAGCAACACTCAGTTGGCGAGGAGCACAGTGGTGGCAACGGTAAGTTCCATGGCTGAGCTCCTGTTGAAAAGGAAAGGGGAGCTTCCAGAGCTGGGAAACCCACAGGGGTGCAAAGACACCCAGCAGGAGCCAGCAGATCTTGTGAGTGGGTGATGGGTGGGGGGGCCATTGCCAGGAGCAACTGTGGGAAATTTAAATGGCCCCTAGGGAGCACAACAACCAGGACCACCATGACCAGGATGGGCAAACAGGGTGTGGCGCATCAGCCATGGCATGGCATGGCATGGCATGGCATGGCGTGGCATGGTA
Organism: Phalacrocorax carbo; assembly: GCF_963921805.1. Taxonomy (NCBI): domain Eukaryota; kingdom Metazoa; phylum Chordata; class Aves; order Suliformes; family Phalacrocoracidae; genus Phalacrocorax; species Phalacrocorax carbo. The sequence continues at coordinate 167,495,528 of NC_087513.1, forward strand.
GCTTGTGTGGCAGTTAGCACAGGTAGGACATGCAGGGAGGGCCCTGCGACTTCAAATTGAGGCCACAACCCACTTGCAAGGATCTGAGAACAGCAGGAGCTATAGAATGTCCTATCCTGAGTTGGAAGGCACCCACAAGGATCATCAAGTCCAACTCCTGTCCCTGCACAGGACAAGCCTGAAATTCATACCATATCTCTGAGGGCATTCTCCAAATGCTTCTTGAATAACATCAGGCTTGGTGCCGTGACTGTCTCCCTGGGGAGCTTGTTCCAGTGCTCCACCACCTTCTGAGTGAAGAACCTTTTCCTAATATCCCACCTAAACCTCCCGTGGCACATCTTCCTGCTATTCCCTTGGGTCCTATCATTGGCCTCCAGGGAGAAGGCATCAGCATCTGCCCCTCCTTTTCCCCTTGTGAGGAAGCTGTAGACCACAATGAGGTCTCCCCTTGGTGTGGTATCCACCTGGCAAAAAGCTTTTCCCTCAATGTCCCTTGCGGCTCCTCCAGCTGCAAGAACTGATGCAGCCACCTAAACAGAGCTTTCAAGGGAATATGCAGCCATCCAGGTCCCGGGCTGCAGGGTGTGCAGGAGTTTCAGATCAGTATCTGATGACAGCAATGAGCTCACCTGTGGGAGATGTGACCAAGTAAAGGAGCTGCTCAGCTTGGTGACAGTGCTTCAGGAGGAGGTTTCCAGGCTGAGGAGTATCAGGGAGTCAGAGAAGGACCTTGACTGATGGAATGGTGCTCTACCATTCCTGAGACAGATACACCAGCCAAACATGGCACAAGAGACAAAGGACCCCCTACCCCCTCACCACCAGGCAGAAGGAGGACACCCAGGAGATGGGGGAGAATGGAAGCAGGTTACTGCTCAGTGTGGCAGGTGAATCCACTCTCAGCCTGCCTCGCCTTCCCAGGTGCCCATAAACAACAGGTATGAGGCCTTGGAACTGGACAGGCAGACAACTGATAGTGTGGACAAAGGCCCTTCTGGGATGGAGGGGTCATCTAGGCAGCCTACCTCCCGCATCATAACCACTCATGTTAAGAAAAAAAGGGTAGTTTTCATAGGTGACTCCCTTCTGAGGGGAACGGAGGGTCCGGTATGCCGACTGGACCCAATCCATGGGCAAATATGCCTGCAAATGGCAAAAAGAAGGCTAGAAATAACATTGGCCCATTACTTGATGAGCATGGTCACCTCACAAACAGGGACATAGACAAAGTAGAGCGCTGAGATAGAGAACCATGACTGTGGGAGTGATAAACTCCTAATCAGCCTTGAACAAATGTGAGACTTGCTGTCCCACTGGATCCCTATAAGTCGATGGGGCTTGATGAAATTCATCCAAGGGTACTTAAAGAGCTGACTGATGTCATAGAAAAACTTCTCTCAATGATTTTTCAGTGCTTTTGGGAATCTGGAGAGGTCCCAGTTGACTGGAATCTGGCAAATGTCCCAATCTTCAAGAAGAGCAGCAGGTATGACCCCTGTAACTACAGGTCCGTCAGTCTCACTTCTGTTCCTGGTAAAATTATGGAGAAGATTATTCTGGGAGTTATTGAAAAACACCTGAAAGACAATGCAGTCATCGGTCCTGGCCAGCAAGGTTTCACGAGGGGAAAGTCCTGCCTAACAAATTTGATTTCCTTCTATGACAAGGTCGCCCACCTAGCTGACCAAGGAAAGCCAGTCAATGTGACCTTTTTGGATTCCAGGAAAGCTTTCGATAGTGTCTCTCACAGTGTCCTCCTGGACAAAATGCCCAACACACAGCTGGATAAACAGGTAATGCAGTGGGTGAGCAATTGGCTGATGGGTTGGGCTCAAAGGGTTATCATAAATGGGGTTACGTTGGGCTGGTGGCCAGTCACTAGTGGAGTTCTACAGGGATCCATCGTAGGGCAGTAATCTTTAATCCCTTTGTAAATCACTTGGAAGCAGGAGTGGAAGGAATACTAATTAAATTTGCTTATGACACAAAACTAGGAGGAGCTGTTGACAGCCGTGTTTAACTGAAAGATTTATCTGGTGGCAGAGTCAAGGAATATATATAATTTTTATTCAAGATTATTTAGCATCTTTATCTTTTAGGAAAATAAATAAGGAAAACAGAAAGTTAATTATTCTTTTTTTCTAAATTGAGAGTTAGTGAAAACATTAGCTAAGACAGAAAAATAATACAAAACCACAAGTTAGAAAGACTTATTGCACTAGAGAGAAAAAGTCTTGAATGATATTGAAACTTTATTTGAAGCACTGGTATTCAATTTAAGGAGAAAAATTGGAGAACATGAAGATTAAAGGAGAATAAGAGATGACAGTTTGCTGGAAAACTGACTATGAATTCACAGTTGGACCTGCACCGCATAACCAGTAGCATTCCTCATAAAACTAGCAATGAAAAATTATTTTGCATACAGCATTGTGGTAAATACAGTTTAAAAATACTGTTGTGAGGCTTGTGAATGCTATAAACAGCATAATAGTGATAACTCAAAAGAAACCAAGAAATAAATCACAAAATGGTCAGGAATTTGTGCAGGAAGATAATTGAGGGTGGACAGGAAGGAGAAATGAGTAGCCCAATATTTATAACTAATTAAGTGATAAATAAGGTTACTGATTAATGCTTCTGCCATGATTGCATGCAAGTCTAATACTAATTTTTGCTCTATGAAGACATGATCCTCATATCAAACAGCTTGCCAGAGAAGAGGCTCAGTTATAACATGGACCCTGAATAGACAGTGGAAGAATAGAAACTCTCAGAAATGAAAGATACTTACTTACTTATTATGATAAGATATATTTCTGGAAATAAAGAGATTGAATTTAAAAAAAAAGACTGTGCAGAAATTCTTTACGACTGGTTGATGTCTTTGGAGGTGGTAAAAACTGTGACATGTATTTGGAGCATCTGTGTACATGCTGCTCAAAATTCCAAGAGCAGGAGGTAGGGAAAAAGCATGAAAGATTATTAGGAAGATGGAATGGATGAATGATCAGATTATTACCATACAAATAGCTAGGTATCTGTATAACACTTGTAGGTGTTTTTAAAAATCCAGTACTGCATACCTAATTAATTTCAAACACTAATCAGAGGAAGGACCTGTCACTGATTCCCTTTACTCAAGGAGGCCTATTACAGAGCTTGATTGTAATATTAGAACTACCACTGAGATGTACCAGGCTAAAATCTGAAGTATCTTTTCTGCTGGAGAAAGAAATCAGGGCTTGCAATTTCATTAATGCATTTTATTTTTTTTTTTGTTTTAATTGCAAGTGGATTTTATACTAGAAATATAAACATAGAGGGGAAAATTTTCATGTTAGAAGTAGATTTAATGAAAATATACTCTCTCACACATATGATTTAAACATTTTAAATAATTTTAACAAGTACTTAAAGATATTAGGTGTTCTGAGGGAGGCTAATCAGAGAGAGTTAATATCACTGTGCTATTTTGTTAATACAAGGCCCACTTGTTCTTTTGACAACTTGGTAAAGGTGTATCCAGCCTGATATCCATACATTCTTGGCAGAAGTTCTACAGAAAACTCTGATGGTTTTGCTAAATATTATCTGTGTATTTTGTTCAAAATCCTATATAATATAATACATAAGGATTCCTAGAAATACAGACAAGTATTCCTCTCTCCCTGTCAAATGTTACAACAGTCAGTGAAAGAGCCGGTTTTCTCATTTATCTTCTTTCAGCCCAACTTAAACTCCTTTTCAGCACAATGTCTCATCTGAATAGGAACACTAGACAGCGGTTTAAATCAAACATTCTCTTCACTGTAACCTTAGTGCTGGTGTAGGGTGTGGCTGGGATGGAATTAACTTCCCCCATTGCAGTCTCATAGTGCTGTGCTTTGTATTTGTGGCCAGAACAGTATTGATATCACACCAGCATTTTGGCTACTCCTGAGCAGTGTTCACACAGCATCAAGGCTGTCTCTTCAACCACCCTCCAATAGACGGGGGGTGGGCCAGAGTCTGGGAAGAGGGACATAGCCAGGATTGCTGACTCAAACTGACCAAAGGGGTATTCCATATCATATGATACCGTGCTCAGCAATGAAAGCTAAGAGAAAGGAGGAGGGAGGTATTTGTTATTAAGGTGTTTGTCTTTAGAAGCAACAGCTACATGTACTGAGGCTCTGCTTCCCTGGAAGTGACTGGACATCCCCTGCTGTTGAGAAGTAGACAATGTTTCTGTTTTCCTTTCCTTCTGTGTGTGGCCTTTGCTTTTCTTCATTAAACTGCCTTTATCTTGACACACGAGTTTTTCATCTTATTTTCTTCCCCTGTCCTGCTGAGCAGGGAAGTGATAGAGCATCTTGGTGGGCACCTGATGGCCAGCCAAGGTTAGCCCACCACAGTCCTTTTTGGTGCCCAAGGTGGGGCACTTGAAGAATTTGAGATAAGGACAGTAATTGGGAGAGGTAACAGGCAAAACATGACAGAACATTGCCAGAGAGCAGAGTAATTGTGGGGAAATATTGTTTTTTTGCGGTTGTGATGAAAGGATGAGGGGTGGAGTGTGTGTAACATGTCCACCTTTGTCAGTGTTGTTATGACATTATTTTGACTTTGGTGTAGGAAATTATTTTTGCTGATTTTATTGGGTTTCCATGACAAGGTTTTTGGTAGCACAGAAGCTGAAGGAGTGGCTTCTGTGAGAAGACCCCAGAACCTGCCCCCATGTCAGACAGAACTAGATCCAGCTGAGCCAATCAATGACGTTGGTAGCACCTCTGGGATCAAATATTTAGAAAAGGTAAAACACACTGTGCAACACAGCTTGGAGAGAGGATTGAGAAAATTTGAGAGAAACTGCCCTGCAGCCATGAAGCTCAGTGAAGGAGTGGAGGGGAGGAGGTGCTCCAGCTGCCAGGGCAGAGATTCCCCTGCAGCCCGTTGTGAAGACCATGGTGAGAATGGGTGTCCCCCTGCAGACCATGGAGGTCCATGGTAGAGCAGATATCCACCTGCAGCCTGTGGAGGACCCCACGCTGGAGCAGGTGGGTGTGCCCAAAGGAGGCTGTGACTCCAGTGCATGCTGGAGAAGATTTTCTGGCAGGACCTGTGAACTCATGGGAGACCTATGCTGGAGCAGTCTGCTCCTGAAGGACCGTACCCCATGGAAAGAACCTATGTTGGAGCAGTTCTTGAATAACTGCAGCCCATGGGAAGGACCCGCATTGGAGACATTCATGAACGACTATATCCTATGGGAAGTACCCCACGCTGGAGCAGGGGAAGAGTGGCAGAGATGTGTGATGAATTGACCACAAGTCCCATTCCCAAAACCTCCTGTAGGGGGAGGAGGAGGAGGTAGATGAGTCTGGAGTGAGGTTGATTCTGGGTAGAAGGGGGTTGGGGCAAGGTGGTTTTAGTTTTGTTCTTATTTTTCACTATCTAAAATAAAATCATGCCAATGCTGTCTTAGCCAATCTACCATATAGCTGCTTTTTTTTCATATTCTTGGATGAACTATCATTAGATAAATGATGACTGTGCATATGCAGATACTGACAGTGCATGTTCCAAGACAGAGTGAAGATATAAGAATACAAGACAGATATACCTCACAGTTTGTGATTTCATGTGCTGAACCAGATCTTCACCTGCTGTAAATCAGTTCATAAAATGCTAAGTGGAAGTCTTTCGACTTCTCTGACTACAACTCATATAGACCTGCCTTAATCACACCAATGGCTCATGACCAACTGAATGGCCAAACTGCATGACAAGTCAATCTATTTTTCATGCCTATTTAACATGTTGGCAAGTATAGTCTTATTATTTTAGGAAATTGCTGAGAATTCAAAATATGTTCTCAGATTTCTACAGAAAAAGTAACAAGAATACATACATCTTTCAATCATGCATTGGTGCAGGCTTTTTAAGAAGTAGGCTATACCATTACTGTACTGCAAGAATAAAAATGATGTGAAGGAATTAGGAACAAATATCTCTGTGTTAAAAATAGTCATCACAACTTAAATGTCAGTGAGAGCCAGCAGGAGGGTTCAGGCTGCAACTGAAGGAACTGGAACTGTGGCTGTGGTGGGGGTGCAGTGTGTCACTGACAAAGCCCATGGTGGGGTTTGGGTTCAATGCAAACACATGGTGTTCAGGTCAGAAGAGCCATGAGGGTCATTATTCACATAGAAATAATTCCTAAGTCATAACTATTGTGCAGGAACCATGTCTGAATGTTCAGTTCGAACTGCTGTTCTAACAGCCCTAGTGAAAGACTAGGTATATTAACCTGATGGCATACATTTTTAGTACCATTTCGAATGGCATAACTGATCTAAAACATTTTGAACTGGGTATGAAATCAAAAGTTCTTAAGTAGTTGAGGACATACCACTTCTGGAAGATGTGGAGTTGTTCACTATTTATCATAGCACTGAGTGAATGTCACAGAGACCTAGCAGCACCTATAATTTATGTTATCTGCAATGCAATATTTCTTCATTGTAGCCTGTAATTCCCAGTTGCAGTGGCGAATGTTGCCATTTGCTTTTTGTTCACTAGGGGTGAGGCTCTATCTCTAAAAGAATATGTTAATCTTTAAAGAGATGCAAAAAAACCCAAACAAATAAAGAAATCTCAAACAAGATAAGGTACTTGCTTCACATTGGCTTATTCCTTGTTTGACTTCATTTTCAATGGACTCCTGACATTTCAGACTGGACAAGCACGACTGCTGCAGCGAAGTGTAATGTCACAACCGTATCAGTAGGGTGACATAGATTTTCAATGGTAAGGATTTAGCTCATTTTTGATCATATTTCTGCCACTGCAAGCTTAGAACAGCCATTAAGTTAATGGAAGCTCCTGTATCCTTTAGAAATGCTTGAACTCACTTCATCACAGAGTGTTATTATTCAGCATTTTGTCAGTCTGTGGTATTTTACAATACATTGAACCTAGTGTGCCTAGTTGTCCTGCCTCAGTGTGCATTAAGTCACTAGAAAGATTATCTGGGAACAAAGATGCTTTGACACTCTGCGTTTCATCATTGGCAGAAATGAAATTTATTATTTCTGTTTCCAGGTATGAACATGAGAGTTGTCATCTCCTATTCCCATCCTTGTTTCTTTTATCTACTTATTACCCCTGTGGCAGATGAAAACAGCTACAGGGAGCATATGAGGGAAAAGCTAGGAAAGAAGAAGGAGTCACAAATGGAGATAATATTTGAAAAATAAGTTATTATAATTTCTTAAAAGATGGGCAGACTGAGTTAAAAAACAAACACGTATTTTTCACCATTAAAAATTTACTTTTAGAATTAAAATCAGAGGGCAGATTTTCCTATTCTCTGATCTTCAAAACTTCTCTAGGCTTTTGAAAGCAAAGAGCAAAATAAGGCAGGGAAAGACCTTTGCCTTTTCCCCTCCTTTCTCTGCATACCACTTCAGAAGTGGGAAAAAGGAGTCAGGGAGCAGTCACATTTAAGTTTTTACCTGTGATTCAGTAATTACTACTCTAGTATCTCAAAATAATGTACATTAGGGAAGAGAAGTAGCAAAGACAGGAAAGAGATCTCTGAAACAGAACTTAGATGGAAATACAACACTATCTCTTGCTATCTCTGCTTCTGTGAAAATAAAGATCTCAGACTTACCCTAGGCTCTTCCCTCTCCTGTCCTGCACTTCTGCCAGACACAGGCTCCATTAACACCAAGGTATTAATAAAAAGCTGTAAAAAGTCTTGGTGAAAGGGAAAAATTGAACTGTTGCAGGAGACAAAGCAAGCAGTGACACCATGTAGTGAAACAGAAATGTTTGTAGGTAGCATTCTGTCTAAAAGAACCCACTGTCGCCACTGGCTGGTTCAAGCTGCGGCTTCCTTCTGACTTTCCAGCTGCAGCAGTAGCGTTAGGGAACTAGAGGAATTTGTGATGACTGTGTGTGTGAGGACATAGAGTGAGGTGAGGGGATAGTACAGCTGGGGCAGGGAGTTGGAAAGGAAAGGAACGATACAGACGGAACAGGTTCCGTGCATCAAAACAACATGCTGTTAATACTTAGAATAAGGCACTTAGCACTGAGATTTTCAAAATAAGGCATGTGACTAAGTCCCTGAACACATTAGAAAAATCTCAGCCCTCTTCATTCACAGACAAACATTTGTAATTTTTGTAGTGAGGTAGGCGTCGGCCTCTTCTCCCAAGTAACAAGCGATAGGACAAGAGGAAATGGACTCAAGTTGCATCAGGGGAGGTTTAGATTGGGCATCAGGAAAAAATTCTTCACTGAAAGGGTTATCAAGCACTGGAACAGGCTGCCCAGGGACATGGTGGAGTCACCATCCCTGGAGGTATTAAAAAAATGTGGAGATGTGGCGCTTAGAGACATGGTTTAGTGGTGGACTTGGCAGTTCTATGTTTATGCTTGGACTTGATGACCTTAAAGGTATTTTCCAACCTAAATTATTCTATTCTATGGGAAAAAAGCAAAGAAAACAATGACAAAGCATAACAGCAATCATTTTGTAGAACGACTATGACTAAGTTCCTGTCTTTACAGAAATAATTTAAGAACCTTATTTATATGTCATAATTTCCTTTTTTAGGAGTCTATTTTTATACTTTGGGGAAAAAAACCCAAAGTAACCTCTTTCCTCTTCCACATAAAAACTATTTAATAGGAAGCTAAGAATAATTATATGTTACAAGCATGTATGCATGAAAATGTTATTATTGCAGAAATCATTGAAGGTACTGATTATTCACGTTAATAGCTGTCTCTTTATGTCCTCCATGGTTATAAAAGTCTTCAATTACAGTCGCAGGCCCACGAGTTTCAGAGTTAACAATGAGTTTGTGAGGGAGGGGGAGGAGAAGATTTGGGAATATACAATATGGATAGTCAAATCATAATTCTGCCTTATCATGAATCCTAGCAATACTATACTGTCATGAATAATACATATTCCATCTGAATCAAGACTAGATTCAGAGGTTTTTGCCTGTCAGGAAAAAAAATGGTACCGAGCCAAACCATAATCTATGAAAACATAAAGATACTCTTTATCTAGGTGGAAAAATAGTGTGTTTAGCATACTTAAATTAAATATAGGTTTTACACTTAAAATAAGTAGTCTGGGACTATAATGTAAGTCTAGGAAAGTTACAAAGGAGTTTGAAGACAGTGACTTGTGCCAAATGTGTCTTAGGATAAATTACTATTTTGATAACTTCTTTAAGTGGAACATTTCAATGTCAGTGTGTTCCCTTTTGAAATGGAATGGAACATTTTGAGTGCTCAATTTGAAGTTATTTTCTTCTGTGAAATGTAGTTTGCATTACACAAAAGATCAGAATCAAACATCATTGATCATCTTGTATCTAAATACATGGGGTTTCTAGCATTAATTATTTTATGTACATTTGGGAAATTCCAATAAGCTTTGGGCAGTTTAGTAATTTACAGAAAAAAATATTGAAATCATGGAACTTTATAAAAACCAGGAAAGCTGTTTTCTGTTTGTTTCAAATTAATAAAAAATACTGTTGTAATAACCCAGATCAATTATTTACAGCTCTTACCCTTTCCAATGTTCAAGGAACGCCATTGAGATTAGTCAGTTGTCCAAGCCTTTGGTCAGAGAATAAGTAACATCAGTATCCAAGAGCTACCCAGCAAAATAAAAACACTAAAATAAAAACACATCCTCAGGGAGCAAGAGTGCTGGCACAAAATCTATCCTGGGGCAATCAACTACATAAATGTAGCTAAACATGTGCCATCTGTGGAGGAGTTTGTCCAGCAAAATCAGCAGCATTTCTCTTACAAAACACACGATTGCTTTGGGATGTGATTCTATGCAGGTAAATTCAGGATATCTGAAACTGTTTCCAGCCTGTTATCTTGGAATGTCTGAAACAGTGACTGCATTTTGTGTGGTAGGGATTACTGCGCAAGCAGTAAGGCAGAGAAGCTTCTCGATGCTTATTCCAGTGTCCAAGTGACTTGTTTACTCCTGAACAGATGGTCGTGCAACCATAGCGTACATCAGCTGACAACTTTATTAGTCTAATAAGTAACAGCAAGAAACACAAACAGGCTTCTGTCTTGTTAACACAGTGGGATATGAAGGCTACAGAGGAATGCTGCTAAGTGCCAAAGGTATCAAACTAGATGAATCTACTAGGAGCACAGGAAACCGATCTGCCTGGTTGTTGTCAGAGCCCTGCTCTTCCTTGCATTGCTACTTAATAGGCAAGGCCTGTGTTTTTTTCCTAACAGGTTTACTGATCTGCAGCATTTCTTTGCATGTACGCCTCTTACCTGAAAGTAGCTTTTATTTTTAACCCATTGGAGCCTTCATTTCTCTAGTGACATATCTCTAGTCTTTGGACTGTTTGAAAAATTTATGTGTGGGGGTGTGTGTTCTTCTTCATTTTTCTTTGCTTATTCAGTTATATAGCTCAACCATGGGCCACAAAAGTTGTGGGAAACACAGTACTCACTGCTTGAATGGAATCTGTTCTTTGAATTACACAAAAAAAGAAGTATGGTAAGATTTGTGGCACACACATATTGTATAATCTGTGTGTACAAATGGTAAGATTTGTACACGTAGCTCCATTGGGAGCTGCCACTAGCTCGGGGAGTGCCGTCAGGTGGCCAGGGGCAATGGCCTAGCAGACCCTGGGGAGGGAGGAACAACAGCCTTTAGTGTCACAGTGTGTGGAGGGTACCTGTCACCTCCCCCATGGGGTCCCAGGGTGCAGCCAGAGAAATGCACTCCCAGAGCCATGAGCAGGACCCCAAGCTAAAGGGCCACAACTGCTGTGGGCAGCCCATTCCTCCTAGTGAGCACAACAGCAGAGGGAAGGGCTGGGGTTCCTAGTAGATCCCATTAGACTCTGCCATTAATGAGAATTTTCTGTATCAATTATATAACTCAGGCTCTTAGGCTGCTAAAATATTAACTGAACTAACAGTATATTCATAGCTCCATCCATATAGTGTGTTTCTTGGACCCAGAACAAGATTTGGGCCATGATTTGGGCCTTTTGGGAATGCACTGAATGTTGAACGGCTTAAAACCAGCCTACAGCTGACCCAAAGAAACAAAAATGCTGGAATACCTCTGGTGAGGATGCTTGGTCCTCAATTATTTCACCTGTTTTTCTTAACAAAATAACTTCTATTGGTTTGCATTATATGTTCCTGCAAAGATAACCCTTGTAGGGCAGCAATGACTGAAGCACAGCAGCCTCCCTAAACTAATAAAATGTGTTTGCCTTGATATGTGTTCTTGTCCTCTTAAATGTACAAAAGTAAAAGGTTTTAGGAGAAGAAAATGCAAGCAAATTTCTCCAGCTAGTGTCTGCAAAAGAAATGACTAAGGCTACACGCGTACTTTTTACATTGTGCTTACCTTCTGTCTGAAGGCAACCAGCAATCTATGTGACCATTTTGACATACTGCTTTTCCAGCATCCATGCTCATATAAATGATGCAACAAGTATAAAACAATATGTGAATTCTGGCAATGTATATGTCTTAAACTGTCTAAATAGCTATTTGTATGATTATTTACTGTAATTAAGTACATTCAAAGGTAATTGAGTCAGATGTATTCCAGTACGCTGTAGTTTTCTGCTCAGCTGAAAACCAGGTATAGCACAGCCTGTGCAGTTCTTGCTTTCTTCTGTCACCTTGTCAGTATCTCAGCTCTGAAGGTGCATCACTGAAGACATCTTTTCTCTGACACTTCTGTCAAAAGGCAGTTTTATTATAATTTTTCTTTTTTATTGTTATTAAAACAGAAGCAGCAGCAATCAAAAGATAAAGAAAACATATTCCGTCAACTGTGAAAGTAAGATTTCCCTCACAGGCAAAATCTGCCCCAGAGGAAATCAAAGCAGTGAAACTGTGCTAAAATTACTGTATGCATCAAGAGGGAATATTTAGTGCTTTTAACAATAAAACTGTATTCCAGAAATAGAGATTTATAGGCATGTCCAATTTTATATGGTATATATCTTATAAATGAGGAACACCAGCGTTGTCACCAGCAGTGACAATGTGGTAGGTAAAAAGTTCTCATAAAAAGATAAGCATTTATCAAATCCATAAAACTTTAACTGTCAAAAGTACTATTGTGATGTGTAACACGCTTCAATATATGCATCTGATTAGGCATAATGCTGACATCTCCCTGACCCTAGATGGCACTGTTTGAGTGAAGTGGCCCTAGGAAGCTTCCTGCACACTCAAGACACTCAAAAAGCAAATAATTCTAAAAGAAAAGAATAGCAACACTACTATTTTCTGTCTAATTAATATTACTGGAAAAAAATCAGAAACAGTACTGACAGATTTCAGTTCTGATATATTATAGTACATCTTCACGACTGCTCCTTCTTAAAAAGTAAAATTTAGTTCTAGATTCAACTTTCATTCATTTATTCGTTTTTACCGAAACACATCCCACATTCACAAATTACAAACAGCTATGCTCTTATTTCTGCTAGTGCTGGTATAGTCACACTTCTGGGGCCTGCTGACAACAGTACTTGATTTTCCATAACAGCACACAGGGTCTTTATTTTTGTAGTATTAGTCAAATGATAGAGTCTCTTCTACAAGCCCTGTTAGCCCTGCATTGATATCCCACTATATGTATTTCTATACGGGTACACCATTAGGATGTGTTCTTTTCTTTTCATGAAGATAATTTCTTGAAAGAAGAATGTCAATTTTACACACCCAGAGTATCCACTGAAATACATAAAATATATTTTTGTAATTATTCCCATTAGAGAAATATGCACTCTGTTATGAAATATACCATCTCCGCAGAATGCAAGATACTTGCATGTGGCTGGCAGATAGGAAGAGTTTTATAAAAGACCTTTGCCCTTCCAGAAAGTGAGCTTTAGGGCATCTCAGATGAGCAGGGAAACTATGTTTAGATGACTGAATCAAGTCCCTAAGTGGCTGGTAAGTAACATTGCTGTCTAGGACTCACTGATCATATTATTTGGATTTCCAGGGCACAGTTCATTTCCTAAACAGCAGTAAGTCATTAACAGTTTGACTATAATAAAAATATATCCAAGTGCCAAATAGTATTCAAGCCTCCAAAGATCTCACGAGGTTGGAAGGTACTGCATGGGCCCTATGGTAGGTCTGAGCAAGAGACAAGCATAATAAAGTCTAGCTGCCAAATTGACAAATCTCACTTCTGTAGATAGTGTTAGAAGTCAGATGAAGCATTTGACGTGGGAGAAAAGTAATGCACCATATAAATAAAAATCAAAACTCTCAGCATCTGACAAAAAATACCTGCAATGCAACAATTCTCAGTCACAACTGAATCTGTTAGTGGAGAAGGGAAACATACTTAAAGACTTTTCGCCCTTCAGTTGACAACAGAAAATAAAGATGGTTTCATTCATGATAGAAAAACACTGGCATATCAACATGAATTTCCTCCCCTCAAAAACATGATCTTTAGTGCAAAAGAGAGGCAGAAAGCATCTATAGGATTGTTTAGCATTCCAAACTGACTTGCCCACTTCCGAATGTCTGTTCTGAGTGAATATGTAGTAGTGCAGCTGACATTGTTACTGATTAAAGAACTCCACTTATTGCACTGAGCATCTTACTTTCCTGGAAAAGTATCTCACAGCTTCCTCCTGAATATATCCATGATCCAAGCTCAGATTTATTGGGTTTTTTCTCTTCTCAGTTTTTTTAATTTTGTTTTCCTTCCCTCCCCTGCCCCTCCACCTCCCCTTGCCTTCCCTTTTCTACTTTCCCTCCTCTTTCCCTTCTCCCTCCCTGACCCTTTCTCTCTTCCCTTTCCTCTCCCTTCCTTTTAATTTTTAACAGGTCTGAATATTTACTTTCCAAATAACAAAATGAAAAGCATGGAAAGCACACTTAAGTAAGCTATAACAATTAATCTATAGAAATCCTTCCAATAAGAGGAAAAGACAAGTGCAATGTTTTAGAAACACAGATATAATTATTTGTGTGCACACAGAACCTCATTGTTAGAATAAAATCTGAAGTAATAGCTACTGTAGACACAGAGTGCACCAAATCCTGCTAATTTTTGTGCATATGAAAATAAGGTGTTTGGCTTAGTACAGAGGTAATGATGGTGATGGAAGTGGGTAGAGAAGTCTAGTAAGTCTGTAAGTCTATAAGTCTATAAGTCTAGACGAGGTAGCAAAGCCTGGAATTTCAGAAGAATAACTAACTTTTACCAAAAGGTTACTTTTCAAAGGGCATAAGAGAAAAATATTTGTCTAATCTGTACCAGAGTATCTTTGCACACATGCTTAGTTAGTAGTACATCACACTCGTTCTGCTGTGTTTACATGCCTAACAGTTCCAGAATGTTGCTCTCTCTTTAGCACTTATGATTAGAAATATAACTTTTACTTACACTGAGTCACAAAAACCAGCAACGAAATAATATTATCAGGGGTAGTCCTCTCAATAGATACATGTTCAGTATAGCTAAAATATAGGTGCAGTGTGAGTACAGTATCCTACACTTTAATCCTTCAATTTCAGATAGAGCTTATCTCAATTTAAAGCATTTTAATAAATGAATATTACTGTCTCATCACCAGTTTCAGAAATGTCCTAAACTATTACAAATATTATGTATTAATTCCTTAGAGAGGCAGAGACCCAAATGTAACAATGACCTCAATAGTACACATACATGATACCTTCTACTAAAAGAAAAAATGGTTAAAAATTAAAGGTTGGGGGGTTTTTTTTGTTTGTTTGTTGTTTGGGTTTTTTTTTCAGCAGAGCATACGTAAGAAGTTATACCCTCACCATCCTTGCTCTATTTTGGAAGTCTATGTGTCATGCTATGCCTTAAGCCATTGTTCCTTTAACTTAAGTATAAAAATAACAAAAGTATGAAAATGCATCTTGTTGCTAAGCTCTTATTGTTGCTTAAGATGATTCAGAGGCAACTTTAAGACAAAGATTTTGTTTAATATTTGGCAACTCAACCAAAATATAATCCTTTTGCATGATAATATACTGCTTTAGTACAGTGCATTTTCCTTCAACATTATTATTTCATGCATCATAATAATATATTAAACAGGTGCATATAGAATACATTACAGTTTTAATATTGAATGTATCCAAAAGCCATTTACAAAAATTGGTTAAGGTATTGTATTTAAATGTTAAGCAGGCAAACATTTCTACTGTGTATGAGGGTAGCAAAAGCATTCTCCTCCCAAGAGAAAATAGCAAAAATACTTTTATGCCACCACCTACCCTTCAAACATGAGTGCTAAAAAAGCAGATTCTTCACAGGGGACTTGAGGTATCTCTTGCAGAATTTGCTTTGCCCAGCTTCTGTATTCTATTTTGTTCTGTGTAATAGTACAATAACAGGCACAATAGACCTTTGATTTTAGAAGTGTTCCTAGGAGCTACCTTTCAAATACTCTTAATGATTATTAAAAACTTCTCAACCTTAATGTAGAAAAGATACATTTATAGATGGTCTACCTATCTTCACGGATAATAGTCTTCTTTTGTAAAGTGGAATCATGGGATGTAAAAAGCAAGATCAATTGCTATTTTGCTATGAATTATTTTAAGCTGGTCCTGCCTTTCCAAACCCCGCTGGCTGTACTTTTCAATTGTACAGGAACAATTTCATTTTAGTGGTAGGGGTTTATTTAGTGCAAATTCAGAATTTGATGGATGGTTAGAATCTACCAATTAATCAGAATGGAAATACAAAAAAATCGATGTGTGTAACCTTCCTTCGTGGATACCTTTTCTGTTTATTTAGCTTGCTGGTTGCTTAATTTGTGTGTGTGTGTGTATGTGTGTGCCTTTTCGGGGTGCACTTTATAATCCGTCATCATTGGAGAATTAAATTTAGTACCTGTGAGGCAGAAAATAGGACTTCCTTTTTGATAAAAGTGAAATATCAGTTATGACTTCTCTCTAAACTACACAGCTATGTGCTTTTCAGTACAGAATTCTAATCTAAAATCCATTCGTTACCAGAGTAGATCTATGCTTTAATTGGTATAACAATACCAAATGCTGCACTTCCTCAGGGGCAAAAGATTCCAGTGACAAAAGTGTATTTTGCTTCAGGGTGAAACTGGAATGCAAACAATTTAAACTCCTTATTTTCTTGTATTAGTATTTTGTTTTCTTTTGTTCTGTTTTAAATTTTGGTCAGGTTTGTGGGTTTAATTTTTATAGTCATGTTGAAGAAACAACAGTGTAGCAAAAGAAATAATTTTTTGCATATATGTAGGAGGAATTTCCATTGTACTTTGGGAAGGGATTTCATATAATAGTTTGAAACCAGCAAGTAAAACAATAAAATACAGGAATCAAAGTTTGCTTTTCACTAGCTAATGAACTCAGTACATCAGAACTCTCCTCCATAATCTCTTTAAAATTATTTTATTCTACAACTGTCTGCTTCCAGGCCAGCAGCCTTCATGTCTGAGCCATTTTCAGACAGTATATTGTAATGTCATTTAAGATAGAGTCTTTTAAAATAAATACTTGTCTACAATTATTTATTTTTTTTATTTTAAACCTCTTAAATTCCTTAAAGTTAGACTGGCTATCCAGCCCATTTCTTAGTTAAAAACCCCAATGACTGGAATTTTGGCTCATAGAAAAGCAATGAATATAGCTAAGATAGAAAAATACTGGCACATAGGGGAAAGCAAAAGTGTCACATGGTCACAAGGCCTTTTTCTTGCAGATTTGGATGGAAGTTGCATTTCTCTTCAGTTTAAATAATTAAGCAGGTTAAATACGTTTATTAAACTTATTTAAAAGTGTTCTCTCACATAAATACATTTAAAGTCACCTTATGCCATACTACAGATGTTTTGTAGCTCTTCTGTATCTCTTATCTGATCAAGAATATTGCCTTACCCTCTAATCTTAAGGCTAACTATGATATTTTTGAGTACTGGCTACATTTACATTTTGGCAGTATCTAATAAACACCCATATAAAACCAGCTCTTTTGTTAGATTCTAAATTATGGAGGATGATGGCCTCAATATCTTAGGTTATTTGTCTCCAGATTATGATTTATCATATACCAACATAGGCATCTAAGTTGATCGAAACAAATTACTATTTCTCTCTTTTGACTATGGAGTCAGGAATGAGTAGCTTAGATGCAAATTTTACCTTTAAAGTATCTTGAATTTTGTGAGGGTGCATCTGTTAGACTAACAGAAGTGGGAATATACTAGTCTGCACTGAAATTCTTGCTGCTGTGGATAGATTGATGTAGGTATTTATCATAGCTCAAATAGATCTATTTAAGTGTGTCACTTGAGCTGTGTACTACTGAGGTGTAGCGATAAGCAACCTTCTTGCTGTCAGATCCTATGATTGGGGGTTCCCACACTGACCAGGATAGGCTAAAATTGTGAACCATAGCCCTTTAATATTTACAAAAATTCACTGTTACACTGTGACTTATTTTTCCAGCCTCGTTTCTTTCATAATAGAATTCTTTTTCTTTAACAAAGATTCCTTGAGCAAATGGCAGTTTTGACACTAATGCATCAGAATAAGTTTTTTCTGATGAAATGACAGGTCAGAAATAATTTACCTTTTGTCACATTAGTACAGTAAAAATGGAAGGAAGCTATAAAACTCAAGAGATCTTATAATTTTAAAAGATGAGTATTTTTAAAATGCAATTTGTGTTTATCTGGAGAAGAAAAAACCAAGTCACCATTTCCCTCATTTAGAAGATTTTTTAAAATTACAAAAAGGAAGAAAATAGGAAGTTGGGTAAAAAATACAGTCTCTACTAATTGCTGGACAAAAAAAAAATCAGTCTACTAATTGCTGGAAAAATACAGTCTATACTAATTGCTTGAGTATGACAGGTATTTTTTTTGTTTGTTTGGCCGAGTTCTGTATCAGGCTATAGTCAGAGCAGTCAGCTAAGATAATTAGGCTGTAATTGAAAAAGATAGACAGGGACCTTCAGGAGTCAATCACGTCATCCTAAAACTGACCTCTAAATTTGGTCAGATGACTCACTTTTAAAGATGCCTCCATTGACCATAAATGAAGGTATGGATGAATAAGTTGGCGTTAGGGCTTTAGGTACCTAAGTACAGGACATTTCGAATCAGCTAAATTAATCATTTCCTTAGACTGACATCATATGTGAAGTTTAGGCTCTTAAAAAATGAAAAATAAGTGTAATCTTAAAAGAATTAGCTAGTAAATTGATTTTGTTTATGTAATACCTGGAATAGGTTTACTTTTATCTAAGGAATGTTTACCTGCTTACTGTCTAGTATGTCATCTAATTCTCCTACTGAGGGAAAAAATAACTTTAAAATTTTGCTTTGGGCAGGTAGATTTTTGTAGATTTCACTCATACACATACATTCATATGTGTATCTTGATTTCCAGTAGTACTTAGTGTTACAGAACTCAATAGCCAGTGAAGGAAAGGACTGTGTTTGCACAAAAAGAGCTGGTTTGCACAAAAAGTTCTGCTCTGGATGCTTTGTACAGACTAACACTGTAAATACCAGCAGAGTGTATTCCCTGAACAAAATCCTAAATTTCCATACAGATGCCATAATTCTTGTACATACCCTTAAACCTCAGAGAGAGAAATAAGATATCAAAGAAACCTTATCTGGAAAATTCATATTTTTCAGATACCAGAATGACCACTTCAGGTGTATGAGCAGAACAGCACTAATGAGGATGTTTCTTAATGGGTTTAAGTTAGATCAGGAATCTGCAGCCTCTGTGATCCTTATCTGATACCTAGCTTTGGAAATCATGATAGCTATGTATCCTTCATCTGTGCCTCCCTGTAATTGTGCAGTGAATAGAATCAGAAAATTGGGAAAGCAGATTTGTACTGGGCCAATATTAGTATGCTGTGTTCCATTCTGTTTATTGAAATACTGGCAGCTTCTTTATAATATTCTTCTGACATTTATGAGTCAGTGTTAACTACTAAAAGAAGCAAAACAACTAAATATAATGTCTTTGATTTCAAAGTCTTTACATTAAAATCTTCTCATTGCCCAAATGATAATGAAGGTTTTTAACCTTATTGGTATTCACTGTATACCAGATCAAGGTTATCCATTCCATTCCATTCAAACATTTATCTAAAATATTCTGTTGTTTCCTTAGCATTCTGTTGACTTAAGAAGTCGTTGCTGGGGGGGTGGGTGGTTTTCGTTTGTTTGTCTTTATTTTCTTCTGGTTTTTTTTCTATTTATTTCAGTGATTTTCTTTCAGATGTAAAATAACAAAAATACTTCAAGGATAATGATTTTCAATAATGGCTGTAGCTTCATGCTAGAACGCCTTACCAGAGCAATTATTGAGACAATTCTGATTCCACTGTATTCTAACAGATCTTTTTCTAAATTTATTTCTGTGTTGCTAAGAATATTGCCATGAATGTGTATTTTTGCTTATTTTTCACGCTTCTTTTTTTTTCTTTTAAGTAAAATGGCTGCTTAAAATTATTATTAGCCTTTCTATTGTTAACGCTCAATACCGAACCTACAGACAAGTTCTGTCATTGAAGTAACTAACTAGGTAGGAACATATTAGAGAAGGAGAGTTGAGTAGGGTGGAAAGGCAGATAGGAATTAAGATGAATTGAAGCCTCACAGCTGTATTACTTGGCATTTCATGTATTCTCTCAGGTGCATGATAGAATTGAATCTGGGTCTCTGCATACCTTCTTGTTTGTACTGTATTTGAAGCAAGCCTTGCAGGGCTATGAGGAGCAATTTTAACAAAGAAGCAAAATTAATATATAGGGTTTCAGATGAACATATCTCATTTCAGAGTTTGTCTCTTTCCCCCTGAACAATGTTTTCAATTTTTTTAACATTACTGCCCTGATGACTGAACAGTATCCTTTGTTACTAGTTCCTCCTGTGGCATTATGAGACTCGCAGCATTTATTTCACCATTCTAGATGCAGCTGCAGAACCAAAAGAAAAAAAAAAAAGAAAGGAAAAAAAAAAAAACCAAATCAAAACAAACTCTCAAGTGTTAGATCTCTCAGAAGATTTGGCTAGGATCACGATTCCTGCAGATCATCCCATTAGATTTATGCATATTGCAAGACTTAAATAACTGTTATTGTGTACATGTGTCTCATTTCTAGCACTGCAGACCTCACCCTCTGACTCTTATTTTGACAACGAAGACATCATCTCTGCTGTAGCTGTAAGGTGCCTCCGTCATCAATGCTCTCAGTGGGTAAGTCGGATTGCAAGCATTCACAGATACAGTCCCAGGATATCCCTTCCACCTTCTTGGTTTCCCACGCGTGATCATGGTTTGTAGTACTCTGACCTTGTCCATGCCAATGTGTCCATACTGATATTTGTGCTGAGTGGGAGATGACAAATAGCAGACAACTTATTAGTCAAGAGAGAAATATCTCTTAAAATATGCACATCTTAATATACTGGGTCTCAGCTGACCCACAAGCCCTATAAATACTCTAGCAGAGTAGTTTTGAATGTTTAGTGCAGATGCTGACAGACAAAATACTAGCTGTGTTTCATATTAATAAACTTCTCAAGGGAGTTGTCCTTCATCCTGGAAAATAAAATCAGAAACTAATGTGTAAGCCAATAACTGTCAGCAGTTTATCTACATTGTTTTCTAGTGTATATAAATTCATAAGCTAAGAAAGTACCTATCCTGAATTTCTATGTGGGAAATCACGGACTTTATACGCTATTTCTATATTAGGCTTATACCCGAAAGAATCTTTTTGCAACTGAAAGCAACAGAATGTATAAATATTCTAATTAGAGATCTAAGTTTAGGATAGCTATCTTGACAGTACAGATGTGTGACTGAGTCATTTTAAACTCTAAGTGTTCATTGCTGTTAAATCTATACACTCATTCCTGCTTTCATAACTAATCAAGTTGACATTTCATGTTTGAGCCTTATGCAGATCTGTAGTCTAGCTGCTGACTCGTTTAAAAGTGTAATAGTTGTTTGTGTGATGAAATATTGTAGTGGGATAAAAGATGTTCATGCTGTATGCTATGTTATCAAAACTGAAATGAACGATCACTGAACAAACACAATAGCAATACAGAGTCAAAATGCAGAGCTTTTTTAAATTCTGCATACAGCATTAGTTGAAATAATGCTTTTTAGGTAAGGAAGTGATTCAGATATAATAAAATTGCAGAATTTCATTGGCATCACACAGGTTTCGTTTCATTTCCACTGATAAAAGCATACAATATCATCATGAAATAGAATGCTACTAATTAAAAGAGTTTGATAGGTCTTGTGTGTCACACACCATTTTGAAACTTTTGAATTTGTCTTAAAAGTTTCTATATATCTTTGCATCCAGGGCATGGTATTTTTTGCTCCTTTATCTTTTAATTGAGAGAGCAGAGGAGATCCTCACTGGTACTAGAGTTTTTCCCTCTCAAAATTCTGGTACTAGGTATTTTTCAAGAGTAAACTGATTTTGTTAAAACTCTATGGACTGGATATGACCAGAAATTCTTAAGATGACTGACCTACCTAACAAATCCAATAAGACTTTCTCTTGATTCTTAGATAATATGCAGCACATTGATGCTTTCCATTCTGGATTATATTGTGGAGCTATATGAAGGAGACCAGTCACTTAACCTGGTAAGAGTTTACTGAGATAACCCTCCACAAAAGCACAGATGCAACACCAAAATGCTTGTTTTGTTGCTATTGAAGTCCAGCTCCAAATGGATAATTCTGAGCTCAAGACTATAAATTGCATGGTCTATCACTGCAGAATATGCATGTACATGAGGCATAAATAAAACTGGTTATTGTAAAACAAAAAGCTTTTCTTATTTTAAGCACTGTAAAAACTTTCATAAGCATGTTAAAATTTCAATAAATAATATATAGCCTAATAAATAAAAGATGAAGAATTTTATATTAAAAAAATAACAAACAAAAATCCCTCAGAAACCTGTGCTTTGAGTTTTGATGAAGCACAATTTTTCGTTACATTGTGTCAAGGTCGACCCCCAGGGTTTTGGAGTCGGGGATACAGAGGGTCCAAAGCCCGCTATACTCCAGCTGAAAAAGAGATATTGGCAGCATATGAAGGGGTTCGAGCTGCTTCAGAAGTGGTTGGTACTGAAGCACAGTTGCTCCTGGCACCCCGACTGCCAGTGCTGGGCTGGATGTTCAAAGGAAATGTCCCCTCTACACACCATGCAACTGATGCTACGTGGAGTAAATGGGCTGCACTGATCACCCAGCGGGCTCGAGTAGGAAACCCCAGTCGCCCAGGAACCTTGGAATTGATTATGGACTGGCCAGAAGGCAAAGATTTTGGATTATCACCACAGGAGGAGGTGACATGTGCTGAAGAAGCCCCACTGTATAACAAACTGCCAGAAAATGAGAAGCAATATGCCCTGTTCACTGATGGGTCCTGTCGCCTTGTGGGAAAGCACCGGAGATGGAAGGCTGCTGTATGGAGTCCTACACGACAAGTAGCAGAAACTGCTGAAGGAGAAGGTGAATCGAGCCAGTTTGCAGAGGTAAAGGCCATCCAGCTGGCCTTAGACATCGCTGAACGGGAAAAGTGGCCAGTGCTCTATCTCTATACTGACTCCTGGATGGTGGCAAATGCCCTGTGGGGCTGGCTGCAGCAGTGGAAGCAAAGCAACTGGCAGCGCAGAGGCAAACCCATCTGGGCTGCCGCATTGCGGCAAGATATTGCTGCCCGGGTAGAGAACCTGGTTGTAAAGGTATGTCATGTGGATGCTCACGTCCCCAAGAGTCGGGCCACTGAAGAACATCGAAACAACCAGCAGGTGGATCAGGCTGCCAAGATTGAAGTGGCTGAGGTGGATCTGGACTGGCAGCATAAGGGTAAACTATTTCTATCTCGGTGGGCCCATGACACCTCAGGCCATCAAGGGAGAGATGCAACATACAGGTGGGCTCGTGATCGAGGGGTGGACTTGACCATGGATGCTATTGCACAGGTTATCCACGAATGTGACACATGCGCTGCAATCAAGCAAGCGAAGCGGGTAAAGCCTCTGTGGTATGGGGGACGATGGCTGAAATATAAATATGGGGAGGCCTGGCAAATTGACTATATCACACTCCCACAAACACATCAAGGCAAGTGCCATGTGCTTACAATGGTGGAAGCAAACACCAGCTGGCTAGAAACCTATCCCTTGCCCCATGCCAACACCCAGAACACTATCCTGGGCCTTGAGAAATAAGTCCTGTGGCGACATGGCACCCCAGAGAGGATTGAGTCAGACAATGGGAGTAATTAAGTACCAGTACTTAAGGGATAGTTACAAAGAAGATGGAGACTCCCTTTTTACACAGAGTCCCATGGAGAAGACAAGGGGGAATGGAGACAAGTTGCTCTTGGGGAGATTCCAATTGGACACCAGAGGGAAATTTTCCACACTGAGGACAGTCAACCATTGGAATAATCTCCCCAGGGAAGTGGTTGACTCGGCCACGTTGGACACTTTTAAGAGTCGTCTGAACAGGGTGCTGGGCCATCGTGTTTAGACTCTGCTCTTCCCAGAAAGGTTGGACTAGATGATCCCTGAGGTCCCTTCCAACCTGTGATTCTGTGATTCTGTGAATTTCCAAAATAGCCTCATAGACACCTGGGCCAAAGAGCATGGCATTGAGTGGGTGTATCACATCCCCTATCATGCACCAGCCTTCTGGAAAATTGAACGGTACAATGGCCTATTAAAAACAATGCTGAGAGCAATGAGGGGTGGAACATTTAAACACTGGGATACACATTTAGCAAAAGCCACCTGGTTAGTCAACACGAGGGGATTTGCCAATCAAGCTGGCCCTGCCCAGTCAGAAATCCTGCATACTGTGGAAGGGGATAGAGTCCCTGTAGTGCACATAAAAAATATGCTGGGCAAAACAGTCTGGGTTCTTCCTGCCTCAGGCAAAGGCAAACCCACTCGTGGGATTGCTTTTGGTCAAGGACCTGGGTGCATTTTGTGGGTGATGCAGCAGGACGAAGAAGTCCTATGTTTACCTCAAGGGGATTTGATTTTGGGTGAAAACAGCCAATGAACTGAATGATATGCTGTTAATTGCTATATAACATTGTATGTCATCACTACCATGGTTGTTATAAGTCATAATAATGGTATGACAATAAGAATCTCTCAGATTAATGAAGAATGAACTTTGATGAAACCAAGTAAAGTGCAGCAGTGTTGGAACCAGAACTGGCTTCAGCATGCCACAGTCAAACACCACACACACCATCTCTCCTGCCCTGAAGGACTTATGATAGATAGGTCCCAAAGTTATAGACTAAATGAACTCAACGGACATTTTAGAGGAATGATCCATAGACTACGGGAACGATGTCTGTGTATATATATGTGCATGTGTGTATATATATGCATTTTTATATATAAACACAGGCAAAGTTGTGGTGATTAATTGGAATGTGCTGGAAAGGGTAGGGCCTGGACATGATGTAAATGCATGGAATAAGGGATGGATACTGTCCTGGTTTTTGGTGGGATAGTGTTAATTTTCTTTCTAGTAGCTGGTACTGTGTTTTGGATTTGGTATGAGAATAATGATACACACTGATATTTTATTTGTTGCTAAGTAGTGCTTACTCTAGCCAAGTTCTGCAAACACAACCTTTCCATGTAACTTACATTATGTGCTGTCAGTTTTCACCTATGCTCCTCTTACATCTCTTACACACAAAGGACAGCTCCTCTTTCTTCCCCACAACATTCTCTTTTAAGCACAACTTGATTCTTAGACTTGTATCATCCAAAACTGATCACCAAAGTATTAGAATAATTAAGGAAATTTATTCCTAGGATGGGGTTAGGCATCCTGTACTAACCAGAGCCCTCATCTTTGTCTCATCTTCCCCTCTCACTAATACCATCTAAGAACATTCTCATGCCATCTACTACCACAAATACCTGTTGTAGTTTGTGAAATATCCTGACAGAAAATATCCCAGATGACAATCATAGCAGGTAGTAGAGCTGCCAAAAAAATGTACAGAAAGAAAAAATATTTGTACTCTTCTTTTCCAGAGGGTTCTATCGAATATGGGAAATAAGTAGGCAAAGGATAACATAAAATTGTAATATCATTCTGGATAAGAGCTGACTCTAGGACAAATTCTGAACAGTATATGTGCTAAATTGCACATCTTCACATGTACACACCTACACCCACATCCCCACATACTGATACTTATGAAAGTTACTGAGATGTATTCATATATCATTAAGATGTACTCACTTTTTTTTGATTTGCAAATGTGGGTAATATATAAAGGTACACTATTTAAAAATTTGAATAGTCTTTTAAGTAAATTTTTAATCAGCTGTGATTATTTTCCCTGTCTGAGTCTCTGCCTCAACGATAAGCTGTCTTTTAGGATGCCAGACTTCTGACTATTTTATTAATGATTTTTTATTTGTATTTTAATGAACTTTCAGAGCATACTAATTTAATCTCAGAGGTGGGCAGTGGTTATATTCCTTCTGACTTCTAGAGCATGGTCTCTGAACTTCCTTGACAGGGAGGATCAGTACTGATTTTGTCAAGCTATATATGAAAATAGAGAAGGTTGTTTTTATAGAACTATTCTTGATGATGTTGTGCTAATGTATAAAAGCAAGTCCTTTCAAAGCTAATGAATTGCTAGACCATAGTCATAACTTTTCTGTACCACTGGCTTTGATCATTTAGCTATATGATGTGATTTTCCTTACTAATATGTGCAGTTAACCCTCATGGATAAAAGAAGTTGGAAAATGCAGAGTACAAAACAGATTTGTCATAATTTGAAGAAAGGAAAGAAATAATCTTCTTTAATTTTGAAGGTTATTGGTCTGGACTGATTATCTTTAAAACTAGCAAGGCACAGCATTATAAGGGAAACCTTTACTGATGAGCTGTTTAGAGCTTATCCTGTCACGCATGGAAAGGTAGCAGGGGTCATGGATAAAGGAAATTTTGTATTTGCTGGCAGATATATGGCTATTTAGGCTGACTCCTAAATAGCCTGCAATCAAGTCTTCTATAGATGGTTCCTGCTACGGCAAGTAAGATAAACAGTTGTGAAGTAAAACAGTTGTGTTGTCCAACTAGCAACACATCAAACACGTCTTCTGCTGCACATGGTCCTTGAAAATTCCCTAGCAGATCAAAAGATCCTTGAGTAGCAAAGGATCTCCTGCAACAGGTATACATAGAGAAGAAAAGCAGTTCATTGGAGACAGGCTGGGAGAGCAGACAGCACACAGACCTCTGACAATGCCAACGTGATTCTGCAACAGTATTCCCATAGTAACAGTCCAAAACCTGTGATCTTGTCCTTTTATTAGATATTTTTGTTTCTAGCCTTTGGCCTTCACCCCTTGAACTATGTACTGCATGATACTAAAGGATATGAGTTTCCTATGCCACACAGTTTCCTTATATTATTGCTCGGGTGTTTCTTTTGAGCCTAGATTTCTTTTTTTCTTTTCTTTTTTCTTTTTTTTTTTTTTTTTTTTTTGCGTGTGTATGCTTAAAGCAGTCTTTTCTCAGCTATCAAGGTTGTACCTTTCCCTTGACCAGTAACATCACTGAGCTGTTTATACTCCTGATGCCTCTGTTTTCAGCTTATATCCTGTTTTTTCAAGGTGTGAGACCTGTTACAGAGAGTAAGTCCAGAGTGGTGTCCTTAGGGCCTGATAAAATGTTAGTCTAGGGCAAATTTACTCTAAATCGCTGTGGCCTGTGGCTGGCAATGGCAACATGCTTTTAACTGGGACATTGGTTGATAATCCTCCCTTTCCTAGTCTGGAAACTGACATTTGGAAGTTATCACTCACAAGTCCAGCAAAGATGTTGCATGCCTTCTTATGGCTCAAGGCTCCTAGTCAAGGCTAAACAATGGAAAGATTATTTTGAACATTTTTTCTCTCTTTTATTTTGTCTCTACCCCATCATAACAAATATAGGTCTGAGGGTGTCCTGTAATTCTTCATTTGGCTCTTACAGCCAGTTACGATATGCCAATACAGCCATTATTCAGTTTGCAGAGCATTTGATTGTAGAACCAATACAATTTTCACAACTAATACATACCATACAACAAAATAAAATATATTAACTAATAAAACCGTATTGTTATTTCTGACAGCATGGGAAAGTTGAAGACACATCCTTTGACAATGACTATGTTACATTACATAAAAATTATCAGGTAAATTACACTACAATATGACTAGATTATAGTAATTTGTGCAAATAAAAATAATAGTTTGTAGTAAAAAGCATATAAAAAAGCAGTAACAAAATCACACAACAGAATAATGGCAACCTACGGAATAACACGGTTACTTTAGGACAGTAGTGACTTTTCCTGCCTCTTCACATCTCCATGACTTTTCAAAGACAGTTGAGACTGGCCTCACAATGACATTGGCCAGATCTCTCAGAACTTGTGTGCAACCCATGAGGTTCTATGCACACTGCCCACTGAAAGTTTTTAGTGGTTTGTTGACTTTTGCACCCTTGTTTTTCAGAGACCAGTCATTTTTCTCTCCTTAATGATCCATTAACCAGGAGCAACCCAGTCCATCCCTTTTCTGTCATCTCGCATTGACACTTATACCAAAAATTGAGGCTCTAATTAATCCAGTTTTAATTTCCTGCTTTGGAATTCCGGCTTTGTTTCTAAAGCTAACTTGCTCTTTATGTTCATCTTTGTAAGGCATTGAGCTTGTGAACACTACTCTATTTGTTGTCAATACCTTTATGTACAATAATATGTTTTAAATACTTCTGTGACTACTACTCTTTCAGGAGTAAACTGAAAGGTGCAACAAAGAGAATGTCCTAGGGCCTGCCTACCTGTAGAGACCCTAGCACCTAGCAGGTACATAGATTAGAATGGATAGAGTACATGCAGATCCTCTATAACCTATAAAGAGATAGCAGACTGACTTCTTGTAATCTCCCCATTACTGTGTCTCTGTTGTTGGGTGTGGAATACTTTTTTCTAATCTTCAATAACTGGTAACAGGGAATGGTCTTCAGTTTAGGAAGTCTTACTCATGACTGTTTTGTCTTCAGTGAGCTGATGCAGGTCAAACTGACACTGAGCTGAAAAAAGGAAAAAGGAAAGAAAAATTTATGAAACAGGAAGAAAATCTTCATCCTGTACTATTTTGAAAAGGCCCTTCAAAATAAATATAGGAAGTTCCTGAGCAGATTCTCTTCCTCTGCACAATTTGAAGAGGTATCATGAAATACATAAGATATGGAGATGGAAATTAAAACCCACATAGAGTCTAGATGTCACTATGCCATTTGCTTAGTTGTTTATGATATTTTAAAAGCCTCTTTAAAACCTGAATACATTGAAAGTAAATACTACAGTATTATCATGCTTTATTGTTAATGAACCTCATGGTCTTAACCATAATTTGTCTTTACAGAGATTATTATCCTGAAATGATTATACAAATGTCACATAAAATCATTGTTGTTCAGACACATTTTAACCAGTCATCCATATCAATTTTATTTGTACTCTGGAGGGTTTTAAGAAATATCAATGACCTCTATTCTAAAAATTTTATTAACTGTCCCTTCCAACCATTTCCATGTGTTTTCTGTAATTATTCTTACAGTATATTCAACTGCAAAAAGAACTCTGTGCTTCTTAATTTGATGCAGACCTTAAGTATACTATATCTTACTATATAAAAATAATAGTAATCTTTTTGGTTATCTCCAAGCAGAGGAAGGAGTATCCAATCAAAAATAACAATCAGCAATGAAAAAATAATGTGAACATTAACTTCGATTATCATTGATGCTATTCAATGATACATAAATGCCACAGAAGTGTGTGGCAAAGAAAGGGTTTCCTTTGAAAATAATAATCCACAAATAGTTAAATAGATGATTCTATTGCTGTACAAATAAAACTTCCTTTTCTGGCCCAGCTAATCATGTTTGTGTACTGAAAGACTGTGAGCATAAAATGCTATCAAAATTATTTCAAATTTTCTAATAACTCAAGTACCACTTCTGGACTGTGCAAACTGAAACTCAGAATATTCGTGGTACATCTATACTAACATGAAAAATAGAAAAAAGAACTTAGGTTGACCATCACACTACTGCTAGTGAAGTATTACCGTGTTCCCTTCCTCTATTTTGGACAAACCCAGCTAGGTTTGTGCAAGGTGGGATGTAGGAACACTTATGAAGATTGGTCACTCTAGGGACTGCTTCCAAAAAGTAAAATGGCTAAATCTGCACCAGGTTCAACTGCTTCTTTCTTACCTAGTCCTCCAACTCAATGTGACCAGACAAGTTGGGCTCTCACACCTTCAAGTCCCCATATATCCACATGGTCCCATCTCCTTCAAGCTGTGCAAAATGTAATCTGAACTTTGTGATTTACAAATACCAAAGTAGTTGGGCTGCAAGACAAAACAAAACCAGAATGAAAGTTTTCACTAGTATGAGCACTACTTAGCAACAACTAAAACATCTCCACATTATCAACACAGTTTTCACCACAAATCCAAAACATAGCCCCATACTAGCTACTATTAAGGCAATTAATTCTATCCCGGGTGAAACCAGGACAACCAGTGATGTTAATGTTAGAAGAAAGAGATTTTTTTAACAAAATAAGTATTTGACTATAAAATCCCATTATGGAAGACTATATTTCTATACACTCTTGGATTTCTTGAAGTCTGAAAGTAGAAGTTTGCTTGCTTTTTGACTATGAGAGACAAGGAAATTTTCACACTGAGTTTAAGATATTTTGCTACATATCACTCAAATTTATAATGCTTAAATGGGCATGACAGAGAAAAAAAAAAAGACCACGAACCTATGTGCAATTGCAATTTAAGAGCTTCCCCTTCTGTCAGTAGGCTTGATTACTTGTTAGAGACTTCACAGTGACCACCATATATTTCGTGCGAATGTAACTGATGAGGACCGATTGACACTGACTGCTACAAAATTAGCATTTCCATGGAAGCCAACATCAATTACTATCAACGATGGGCTGCTCATATAAGAGATTCTGAACAACATTGCAATATAAACCAAATCACTTAGGTTTACCAAAAAAAAACCCAAAACAACAAAAGAAACATCAAATGGATGGGGGGAAAAAAAAAAGAAAAAGAAATAAACTAATGGGGCTGTCACTGCAAGCAGCATGTTTTCTGCTGTAAAGAAAAATGTGTCAACACAGAGAAATAAAATATAAGATTTCTGTTTCTTTTTATTTTCACCAATATTTATTATAAGTTTAATTGTTCATGTTGTAAAAAAATATGTTCCAGAAATAATTATACAATGGGTATGTTTTTTCAAGGACAATGTGATTGGCTTTTTTTCTTGTTACCTAAGTCTCTTAAATTTTTAATTTCTGCTGGGTCTGAGAGATTAGTGAATCTTGAATATATTCATTACCTTCATGTTCTTTGAAAGGTATCTATGTGAAGAGGAGATCTTTAAGATTTTTTTTTCCGAGCTTCTCTAGTTTACTACTATTATAACCTGCTACAATTCTGTAAACTTACAGTTAAGAATTGGGTAAAACACCTGAGATTAGATAAAGACCTGAGCTACCATTTTGCTTTAAAAACAAAACTGGTATTCCAGAAATGCTGCAGCATACTCTACCAGATTTCCACCCAGACATGAGTCTAGGATGTCAACAGATGACCACAGTTCATTTCTGACACAAGCGAAACAGGAGAGTTCGAACTCATAACCAATGCTAGGTAAAATATTTGTATATTCAGATGAAAGTCTTGGGGAAGCAGAAACAAAGCAAAAAGTTTTATTTTCCTTCAAATTGTATTTTCAAAATTTTGTTTCTTTTATTTTTTTCATTTTACTCTTGAGAAATAGCTGAATGTGCAGTATCTGTTTAAGTGTAAAAATACCTACAGTAGCCAAGGTAAATAAAAAGGGATTATACTAGTTACAGTTAGGAATAACTAAAGTAGTTAAAGCAGAAATAAGGTTGACTCAAGTAGTGAGAATATGAACAGGAAGTCTGGAATTTTCCTGGGATAACAAAGATCATTTGTCCATAACCTCGCTGACTCCAGATCATTCATGTTTTTGTTTGAACTCTGGCCAAGACAACAGTTTTGTGACCTGCCAGCACTTAGTGTGTTGGGGTAATATTAGCTAGCATGGTTATTAGGGCTACACGCATTTCAGTTGGCCAGAAATAAACCTACTTTATCACATCAGTTCCCTTGATGTTGAGTTTTCTGAATTATTTTCAGGTTGCCAGACGTATATAAAAGTAAGATCTTGTTTGGTTAATACTGAAATATGAGTCTTCATTTGTTCTATTTTCCAGCCTTACGGGAAACCCATAAATTATGGGCTCTCTCCCCTGCTCAGCACCTGTAGCTTGTAGAAGTAGTATTCAAGGCATAAATGTCTATAAAACTGTCCATAAAATGTTTGCCTCAACTTTGATTACAAGTTGAAATATGCCAGAATATTACTGATGTTGATAATGTCTATCATTTATGTTAATCTGAAGTAGTTTAGTGAAGCTACATCATTATTTCATGTTGAATCTCAAACAGAGAACACAGAATCTGAAGGGAATATATTCCCCTCAGCAGAGTCTATATACCCAAGCAGGTTCATAATCATATACATGCAAATGCTAATTCAGTTACTGGGAGTATCAGAATGGGAGATAATCTCCTTGACAGTATCTATAACACTAAAGAAAAAAAACTGCCAAGAGCCTGTGCCTATCCCCACAGCAGTCCACCAATTTAGTCTCACACAGTTTAGGATTAGCCTCATCACTGTATTGTTATCTTGGAAAAATCCACTTGGAAAAGTATACAAACCAGAACTTGGGAATGAACTGAAAATTAAGTTGTATGGATCATTCTATAGATCGTCTTGTAAGTAGCACCTTGTCCTGGTTTATTTCTAAAGTGAATCCATTGACAGACAGTTTTTATAAAGGGCATGAAGACCTTGCACTGACAGCCTCTGTTATCCTCTCTGATTTCCTTGAAGGACAAAGCAGATACTGAATGAATTTCCAATTTTGACAATTTTTTTCCCACATATGCTGATGTTTCTTAATGTGTTAGAGGTCAAAATCTAATAGATTCCCAAATAATCAAAGCTCTTTACTGTGTTCCCACTTCATATTGTCCCCCATGTTATATCTTTATTGGAATAGTAGTACACTAAAGTAGCAGAAGGGTATGACGAGTGGGAAAGTTGATGTGTCTCCACACACTTCTTATTCAAAGTAATTGTGAACTTCTTACTGCTGAAAGATTGGCTTCCTGGAAATTAATATTGCTTCAGAATTGATTGCAGCTTTAGGTAAAGTACATTTGACATCTCTGGAAAGCTAGATTGTGCCCCAGGCATCTCTGTATGTGCCTGCAATCTTGAGAGTATGAGTTCTGTGGTGAATATTTACATACATTCTGCAAAATGTGCTGAGTTACAAATCAAAAGCTGAGCTTTCTCTGCTGGAGGTGAAGGAAGACCTGCTACAGAGAAGTGGTTGCACTGATCAGGTACAGCATGCTTAACGTTAAAGAAATTTCTCTGTGTCCATCCTGCATTCCTTTTCTTATAGGGACTGTGACTCTTTTAAAACACCTTATCTGATTTGCATTTTCATCATATATGAAATGTTTTGCAAATGCTGAGAGCAATACTTTGCTTCCTTTTTTATACTGTAAAACCAGTTCTACCCACTTGTCAGGACTGAGTTCCTTTAAGGTCCCCTGTTTTTACCCCGGGGCTTCCATTTTCTTCTCTATGTTTATGCTTTCAGGAATCCCTGTTAAAGTATATTCCATCTTTCTTGCAATATGATGGATTAAAGATTTGGGGGTTGTTTGTCTAAGGGTTGGTTTCTTTTGTAGATTTTAAAATTTTTCATGCTTTCAAAATCAAATAACTCTTAAAATTTGATTTTCAAGTGTCCCCTTCCATCTCTCACTCATATTCTATAGAAAGGTAATGTAGCTGGAACTGACATGTCTCTGTGAATGTATTTGATCTGATTTTTTCTAGGTTTAATGCTCAGCTTACGTAATCAAGGAACTTTTTTGCATTAATAAATAATATTTTTCCTTATAAATCCACATTATTAATCATATTTCAGTCAGATAATACAAGACTGGGCTCCTTAATTTGGATATATAAACATAAGGAATGCTAATTGATGCAAATGTGTCTTTATACCTTTATTAAAGAAAAATTTAAAGCCTCTTGGATTTTCTACTGTTTGCAGTTTTATTTTCTATAAGATTATATCTGTTTGAAGGAAGCAACTGAAGATTCAATATGGGTGGATATCTGCAGAGCAGATTACTTACTATTGTGTAACATGAAAAATTTAAATTATGTGGAATTGACAGTATATGTGTATTAGATTAAATAGAAACTAGCTTGCTGACAAACACCCAAACATAGTTATAATGAGAAGATATCCAACTCTCATGGAGTTTGATGGGTCTAGTTATGTCTAGTTTGGTTTTGGAAAATCTTTGTTGAGAAAAAGGTTGTAGAATTTTTAAAAATAAGCAAACTAACCAATTAAACTTGAGATCTGTCAGGTTAATGGTTCAGAACAAATCAATTATTTGAATTAGTTCTGGTTTAGGTTGGAAAAAATATGAGGTGTCTTACTAGGGGATCAGGAATATTTACTACCCCTAAAGGTTTACACAGACACACACTCCTTTGATTTGATTTACACCTAATGGAACGAAAGTTACGTCTGCTCTTGAAACTGTCTCCGCTTTAGAGAACAGGGAAGTTCCTCATATTCTAAGAGGGCTACATTAGCACAGTCATGTGGCTTCTAAAACAAAGCTGGCTTATGTCCAAGCAAAAGAGATCTGGTTTGCTTGTACAAGTTATGTAGTATAACTGGGCTTTGTATCAAATACATGCATGAAATATAACAGTATATTATATTCATAAAGTCAAACTGAATAAGGTGATACTCTCTGTTGACCTGGATTTCCCTGACTATATAACTAAAAAAAGAAGATAAAGAACCAATAAAGAATCTGTTTCAAGTACTGAGGCCAATTAAGACTGACTTGCTTACCTCCCTGTTGCATAAATCTAGTCCTGTGTATAGCAAATTAGCTCTAGACACAGCAATTGGGATGTTACAAAATGGGGCCAAGAGCCAAAGTTACTATTTTAAGGCAGTGGGTAGTTGGAGTCCACTGTTCTGTCTTGTTTCCTGACTTGTTTTTTTCAGGTGTTTATGTGTACCTTTTAGATATAAGTCAAAATCTGGGAGTAGATAACATCTTGTTGGATTGGATAGTAAAAGTCAGTTGGATGTTAATGAAAATGAGGTTAGTTAGGCAAAGAATAATAATCTATTTTAAAAGCAATCCATTGCCAATAGATTTTAGTTCTAGAGAGAGAATTTAGTTGTTTAAACACTGGTTGGAAAAGCTGTGCAGGAATGTAGTTGGATATTATATGCCATCAACATAGCTGCCCAGATGGCTAGACGTTTGTTTCTGTACTATGAATTGTTAAGTTCAGTAGTAGGTAGAGATGCTAGTATATAGAATCATAGAATAGCTCAGGTTGGAAAAGACCTTTAAGATCATCAAGTCCAACCATAAACACAGCACTGCCAAGTCCACCACTAAAACATGTCCCTAAGCACCGCATCTCCACATCTTTTTAGTACCTCCAGGGATGATGACTCCACCACCTCTCTGGGCAGCCTGTTCCAATGCCTGACCACTCCTTCAGTAAAGAAACTTTTCCTCATATCCAATCTAAACCTTCCTTCATGCAGCTTGAAGCCATTGCCTCTCATTCTATCACTAGGAACTTGGCAGAAGAGATCAACACCCACCTTGCTACAACCTCCTTTCAGGTAGTTCTAGAGAGTGACAAGGTGTCCCCTCAGCCTGCTTTTCTCCAGTTCCCTCAGCCGTTCCCCATAGGACTTGAGCTCCTGACCCTTCACCAGCTTCGTTGCCCTTCTCTGGACATGCTCCAGCACCTCAATGTCCTTCTCGTACTGAGGGGCCCAAAACTGAACACAATATTCAAGGTGCGGCCTCACCAGTGCTGAGTACAGGGGCACCATCACCTCCCTGCTCCTGCTGGCCACACTATTCCTGATACAAGCCAGGATGCCATTGGCCTTCTTGGCCACCTGAGCACACTGCTGGCTCATGTTCAGCCAGCTGTCGACCAACACCCTCAGGTCATTTTCCACTGGTCAGCTTTCCAACCACTCTTCCCTAGGCCTGTAGTGTTGCATGGGGCTGTTGTGACCAAAGTGCAGGACCGAGCACTTGGCCTTGTTAAACTTCATACAATTGGCCTTAGCCCATCAATCCTGATCCCTCTGCAGAGCCTTTCTGCCCTCAAGCAGATCAACACTCCTGCCCAGCTTGAAAGCTTACAAGAGAGCATTAGTCTTGAGGCAAGAGCTTTCAGTTTTCATCTCTTACGTACAGTTCCAGTCTGATATTTGACATGTGATTTTAGCCTAATGTTTTTGGCAGGACAGTCCAGTGAAGGTCTAAGAAATAATGGGGCAGTAACTGCAAAATTATCTTGATGCAAATTCCTGTTAACGGCAAATCAGAAAAAGCATGTGGGCTGTGGCAGAAAGTAATTATGATATTCTTCTGTGTGACTGTAGATACATTTTCCCACACAGAGTATGCAATCATTGAAGACTACTGTGTTCACTATAATGAAAACCATTTATGCATAGTTACAACTTCTATGTACAATTGACCAAATAATGAAATGAAAGCTGTTCTGAGTAACTCTGCTTTATTCTAAAAGAGCAGCTAATTGCTTCCGGATATATTAGCTTTTATTGGTATTGTACAGATGTGTATAATCACTGCTTTGCCCTGCTTGAATAGCAGCCATCTGTTTGTCTTTGGATGATTGCAGCTTTTAATAAATACACTTCTGTTTGTATCTGAGAAGCAGTCACTCTTTTCCTGCCAATGTAAGCAGGATGGCATGACACATAATGAGATTCATCTTTTAATACCTCTAATGCGTGTAAGTATTGTAACTGGCTGTATTGGTTTTGGCTGCGATACAGTTAGTTCTCTCATAGTAGCTTCTATGGTGCTATGTTTTGGATTTGTGATAAAAACAGTGTTGATGGTACACCGGTGTTCTAGCTATTGCTCAGCAATGTTTACACAGCGCCCTGCTAGCAAGTAGGCTGGGAGGGTACACAGCTGGGACAGCTGACCCAAATTGAGAACAGGAATATTCCACACCGTATGACATCATACTCAGCAATAAAAGCTGGGTCAAGAAGGATGAAGGGGGTAACATTCACAGTCATGGCCCTTATCTTCCCAAGTATTTGACAGGCATGATGAGGCCCTATTTTCCTGGAGATGTCTGAACACCTGCCTGCTAAAGGAAAGTAGTGAATTAATTCTTTATTTTGTGTTGCTTGCGTGCACAGCTCTGTCATTCCCTTTAAACTGTCTTTACCTCAACCCATGTGTTTTTGTACTTTTACCCTTCTGAGTCTCTTCCCCATCCTGCTCAAGGCTGTGTGTTGTTTACCTGCATACAATAGTTAAACCATGACAATGCTGGCTTAGGCCAATACAATCTTTTTTTGAAAGAGCTTCTATGATTCAGTTAAGTCAGCTGTGTTAAATAAACGTCAATTAATTGTAGAATTTATAGCAATCACAGTTGGGATTCGTTCTGTTTTCATCAATAAGAGATTATTTCCTAGGAACTGCTCAGAAAACTGTTGCATTATCCCTGTGTTCCTATTATATAGCTAAAGAAATAAAGAGAAAAAAAATTCTAAGTCATTTCACTAATAAATGAACAGGAGCCTTGGAAGCCAGAAAATTATGTTGACCAGATACAGAAGAGTAGGTATTCATAAACAGTGTGCAGTTACACTATGTTATTTTTGTTGCTGAGAGTTTTTATTTTGATGTTGAAAAATACATCAGAAATATGAGTGAAATATAACTGTAGAGAATAGAGGATTGTAAATAAATTAAATAGCAGTTATTTGAACTTCAGGTATTTTTTACTCTGAAAGTTGAGTATATGAGAAAGAATTATTTATGCTGCCTCTAACTTTCCGATAACATATATTGACAACCATAAATCATATAGCATACCAAACAACTGCTTTTAAATTTTTGATGGTCAACAAGGGAACAATGGAAGAATATTTCATTTAGATTAATTTAGAAATATGGAGTAAGTAGCAATAAATATCTCTAATTTGCTTTTCACTTCATGAATAGTTGCTATCAAATACAGAAACTCCATTTACCATTTTTAAAGTTATTTGCATAAGCTGTAAGAGAATCAGGATGTACTTTATAAAGTGTGATGGACAGTGAACCCTTTATGGATGATGTTTTCATATAGTTGATTCTGATTTTAGAATTATTTGGTGTTATTAAGAACTACTGAACAGATTTTTCTGAGCATCCTATTGTGCTTTGTGATGTGCAAATCATGGAAATGGCAATTCTTCCTGATATAAAGAAGTTCTAGTCTTTAAGGCCAGTCCTTTTAAAAATGAATTTACTTGTCAAAGACACCATCTCATAAAAAGAGCAACAATTAATGCCAAATGAGACAGAGCTGCACAGGTGTGTATAGGTATCTTCAAAGGTAGTCAGTGGAAGGGTCTTGCGAGCATTCTATATCCAGCTTTCTCCACAGGCTTGGTTTTTGGGGCTCAAGGACATGGTAGAGCCAGTGCAGCCAAGGATGGCCTCCATCCAGTGGTGGTGAGGAGAGGCTCCCAGGCAGTGCTGCAGGATGGTGGCAGCTGGGGTCCAAACCCAGCCCTGAGTGCTGCCTTCAGCTGAGGGTCTTCCTGGACCTGCCTGAGCTGCAGTGCAGCCCTGCCCTGCCTGGGCCTTCTGAGCCAGGCACCACTGGTGAGCTAATCTCCTGACCTGGCCTTGCACATCCTAATTCCTATGGTCCTGCACGGCCATTCCAGGGCTATGTCTGACCCTGGTTCCCCTCACTGGGCCTGATCCTGACCCTATAGCTCCCAGCACGTCAGATCCAGGGATGTGCCACCCCTGATAATTTGCAAATTGGAGATTTGCAAGTGTCTGTCCTCCATGTCTGCAAAACAACATTGGCAAGTATCCACAGTTTTTTGAAGACTGAAGACTGGTCAGAGATGCCTAAACCTTTTGGATGAGATAAGTAGTCCTGTTTTCAACTTTTTCCCACATTTGGCCATGAAGTTCATATCATCATTTCTAGCAACAACTCTGCAAAGATGATAAAAATGATATACTGTTTAACCTTGTTCTATGAACACTAGTACTAGATCCATCTTCTTTAACTTGGGGCACTTCAGTAACAGCCATTTCATCTAAGCTTCCAATATAATGCAGGAGGATAGGTTCTTTCAGGGAACAATTCAACTATTCCAAAGACGTTAATTCCTGTCCTGAGGTGGCTATTTTGCTACATGAACTGTCTGTTCTGAACAAGACAATGACTTAAATTAGACATCTAAATGCCTAGAGATATATCTAGGTATTTCCTTTGACGACAAGATGAGCTTTCTGAGAATTTGAAAGTGATTATGAGTTAAAAGAATTCAAAATGTAAATCCTTCATGAAATATAGCTTCATTATCAATCTTTCTGTTTCCTAAAGAAGAAAATAATCTTTTGTTTGAAAGAACATATACCTCAGGTTTTATGCATATTGAGAATTCATTGAGGTCTTACACTCAAGCTGTACCTGAACAGCCATGATTTTTTAAAAAGTGAGGTTATTAATTACTAACATATCTAATAATCATAATTAGATTCCCAGAAAGAATAAGACAACAACAAACCCTACAACTGCAAACAGTGATCACAACAGAAATTGAATGCATAAATACTTCATTGAAGGAAGAAAACCCTCAAAAATTTAAAAGGATGAAGCAATTAATACTTGGAAAATTCAGGGTAAGCTGACACCTAAGGGATATGTTAGGATGTCAGTAAACATTAATAGTGATCTAATGGAAAACAGAATGATTATTAAAGGACCAAGTGTTTGTATTCTTAAATCAAAGTGTTCTTAAAATAATTTTTGTAGTGCACTTTCATCTTTTAGCATGTTTATGGCTTCTAAAAACAAACATATAACTAAAATTTCATAATCTGTTTTTGTGGGTTATGCAATAACTACAGCCATTGTTTTCTGTGTTTGTTTTTTTTTCTTTAACTTATTCATTAATGTTTTCAACTCAATTTCATCTGAAAAACTTTAGGTTTGGGAATAGAGCAGTTCATTTAACTAGCTAGAAATTCTGAGGAGTAGAAATTCTCCCTGAGTTTCATAAATGTAAGAAATCTATCTATTGATAGAATACACAAGCTATCACACAATTAGCTGGTTGTGCATATTACCTGCTCTACTCTACCATTCTGGCTGTTAGTCTTGTTTTTAAGGAAAGAGTTTTTCAGATTTTAGGATTTTTTGTATGTTAGTAAGGGAGGGGTGTTTTGGTTTTTTTTCTCCCTTTTGAACAAAAATCAGTCACCAAAGGCTGGTCACAACCCTCACCTTACCTACTTCTTTTAAATCTAGACTTATAAAATAGTGTGGTGAATTGAGAGACCAAAGAAATTTCACAGTAAAGGTGTCTGGACATTGGCAATGAAAGTGAGGTTCAGCTTAACTGGGGGAGCAGAGTTATTTTTAATAATTGCTGTAGTTGGTATTGATTTATTTCACATAAGAATATGAAGGTTTGCCCCTCTTTCTAGTAATCCATGAGCCTGAAAGGAATGGAGAATTGTATCTTTTATTATCAGTTGTCAGGCACATGTTTAATGTGTGCTACAGGGGAGTTTACACAACTTCCTGTAGGTAATGTGACACAGGTAACAATAGCTGACAATATTGAAATGGGAGTGTAAACAGCATGTGTGGTCACAATACCCAAAACTGCCTGGTCTGAGGCAGTGATTGCTCATTAACTCACAAAACTACAAAGAAACTAGCAAGCACAAAATTTGCTTAAGATGACTGTCAATTAAATTAAAGAGTAAGCAGAAAATTATTGAGACACTTTTTGAGAAGTCAAGGAGTCAGCTTGAAAAGAACTATAAAAAAAGCATGGAGATATATAATTGTGGGGTGGGACCATGAAGTAAGAAAGTCGTAAAGGTGTGGCAGCCACATCTGGTTTGGCACTACCAGAATTCTCCTCATAGCATCATGACCTCTGCCTAAGCTTGACGGAGCATCCTCCACTGTGAACAGTCTACATTTCCTTGCAGGA